>NC_139997.1:11810747-12475933 GCF_964263955.1 Coregonus lavaretus | reverse complement strand
CATCAAACTCAATGTAACAGCGATAGGTTTAGGCTAATACATGATATACATTTTCCCTATATATATCATGAGGTTGCTACAACCTAGCCTACAAATGAAAGTTTACAACGTAGGTGCACAGGTCGAGAGAAAAATTAGAGTAATCAAGGTGACAGAGAGTGACACGTTCAACACCACCTTGCACACTCTTGCCTGCATCTAGCTGATCTAGGGTGTAATCATTAGTCCTCATCAACAGTTGCAAATTAAAGTTTATATTGGACAAATTCAGGTATGGTTATCCCCATTTTGTTCCGTTTGCTTCCGTTTAAGAAATGTTTGTCAACAGAATCGGCGGAATGAATACACCCCTGATCACCACAAACACAGTTCACTTTCATAGCAGCAACATACAAACAGCATGATCACTTTGCTCGTTGTGTCATTCCTTCTCACATCTAGGCACTCTCCTCCTCTCACATTTTCACTTCGCTTGTGGACTTCAGTGCACAATACAACAGCTGCCTGTGACCAGTCAGAAAAAACGTTCCAAGCCAAACCTTCATACCATAACCGCTACACACAGCCTACATCGTTGTCACCATATTAGCTAACGTCATAGTCAACAGAGCTGTTGAGTGGTGCAGTGGTCTAAGGCACTGCATTGCAGTGCTAGCTGTGCCACTAGAGATCCTGGTTCGAGTCCAGGCTCTGTCGCAGACGGCCGCGACCGGGAGACCCATGGGCGGCGCACAATTGGTTCAGCGTCGTCCAAGGTAGGAGAGGGTTTGGCCGGCAGGGATGTGGGTTCGTTTCACACGGGGGGCCAGTATGAAAAAATAAAATAAAATTAATAATAATAATACATGTATGCATTCACTAACTGTAAGTTGCTCTGGATAAGAGCGTCTGCTAAATGACTAAAATGTAAATGTAAACATAGCTAGCTACTAGAACTAACGCGTCAATAAACCTGCTACAATCATGCAGTACAGTGTACAGCAAGCAGTTTAGCAGTTACACCGGCAGGCCCCGGTGGCAATAAATTAATAAAATGAAACGCTTACTGTGGTAAATCGTGGGGGGTTTGAGCACACAGAGATGGACACAGAGACATGGAGGTTCTAGTCAAAAAACACACATTTACTGGGCAACATAACATCAAACTTAGGGTTGGCTCGGTCCTTCTTCTGGGTCGCCTCGTCTTATTTGGTTCCGTTCCCCGGGAACTTGCCGTCTGTAAGTTCACTCCCTGCCTCTTCTTTTTCCTCTTGCGGTGTGCCACGGTTCTCCATTTATGTGGCCTGCATGGATGGTTGGCACTCTCCCCTAATTGGTGCCATCAGTGTCGGGGTGCCCAGCCCGGGTACTCCCAGCAGAGGGCGCCAACGTCGCGGCACGTACCTCCCCTCTATCACTAACCCCAGGGGTAAACCTCCCGGGATACCACATTACCTTGACTTGGAAGATCTCCAGTGTTGGATAGCCATAGCCAGCTAGCTAACATAGCATCCCTCTCTGTTTGAACCGTTTGTTTGAGTAGGCTAAACTACAGTGCCTTGCAAAAGTATTCATCCCCCTTGGCGTTTTTCCTATTTTGTTGCATTACAACCTGTAATTTAAATTGATTTTTATTTGGATTTCATGTAATGGACATACACAAAATTGGTGAAGTGAAATGAAAAAATAAATTCTACAAAATAAATAATGGAAAAGTGGTGCGTGCATATGTATTCACCACCTTTGCTATGAAGCCCCTAAATAAGATCTGGTGCAACCAATTACCTTCAGAAGTCACATAATTAGTTAAATAAAGTCCACCAGTGTGCAATCTAAATGTCACATGATCTCAGTATATACACCTGTTCTGAAAGGCCCCAGAGTCTGCAACAAGGGGCTCCCCCAAGCAAGCGGCACCATGAAGACCAAGGAGCTCTCCAAACAGGTCAGGGACAACGTTGTGGAGAAGTAAAGATCAGGGTTGGGTTATAAAAAAATATCAGAAACATTGAACATCCAACGGAGCACCATTAAATCCATTATTAAAACATTGAAAGAATATGGCACCACAACAAACCTGCCAAGAGAGGGCCGCCCACCAAAACTCACGGACCAGGCGAGGAGTGCATTAATCAGAGAGGCAACAAAGAGACCAAAAAAACCCCAGAAGGAGCTGCAACGCTCCACAGCGGAGAATGGAGTATCTGTCCATAGGACCACTATAAGCCATACACTCCACAGAGCTGGGCTTTACGGAAGTGTGGCCAGAAAAAAGCCATTGCTTAAAGAAAAAAATAAGCAAACATGTTTGGTGTTCGCCAAAAGGCATGTGGGAGACTCCCCAAACATATGGAAGAAGGTACTCTGGTCAGATGAGACTAAAATTGAGCTTTTTGGCCATCAAGTCTTCCATAGATTTGAGACTGGGACGGAGGTTCACCTTCCAGCAATGACCCTAAGCATACTGCTAAAGCAACACTCGAGTGGTTTAAGGGGAAACATTTAAATGTCTTGGAATGGTCTAGTCAAAGCCCAGACCTCAATCCAATTGAGAATCTGTGGTATGACTTAAAGATTGCTGTACACCAGCAGAACCCATCCAACTTGAAGGAGCTGGAGCAGTTTTGCCTTGAAGAATGGGCAAAGATCCCAGTGGCTAGATGTGCCAAACTTATAGAGACATACCCCAAGAGACTTGCAGCTGTAATTGCTGCAAAAGGTGGCTCTACAAAGTATTGACTTTGGGGGGGTGAATAGTTATGCACGCTCAAGTTTTCTGTTTTTTTGTCTTATTTCTTGTTTGTTTCACAAAAAAAAATATTTTGCATCTTCAAAGTGGTAGGCATGTTGTGTAAATCAAATGATACAAACCTCCCAAAAATCCATTTTAATTCCAGGTTGTAAGGCAACAAAATAGGGAAAATGCCAAGGGGGGTGAATACTTTCGCAAGCCACTGTAGCTAGTTGTATTCGCTAGCTAAGGAAGTGAAAGTGAAAGTGGAAAGAAATACAACGAAATGTAGCTAGCTCTCTTTCTCTCTCTCTCTCTCTCTCTCTCTCTCTCTCTCTCTCTCTCTCTCTCTCTTGCTTCTCTTTCATTTTATAAGAAATTCATTTGTTCAAAACTGTTCAACTATTGTCTTTCTCTCTCTTTGAGTCAACTACTCAAAACATTTTATGCACTGCAGTGCTAGCTCGCTGTAGCTTATGCTTTCAGTACTAGATTAATTCTCTGATCCTTTGATTGGGTCGATAACATGTCAGTTCATACTGCAAGAGCTCTGATAGGTTGGAGGACGTCCTCCAGAAGTTGTCATAATTACTGTGTAAGTCTATGGAAGGGGGTGAGAACCATGAGCCTCCTAGGTTTTGTGTTGAAGTCAATGTACCCAGAGGAGGACGGAAACTAGCTGTCCTCCAGCTACACCATGGTGGTATCCCAGAGAGTGCTGTTGAGGCTACTGTAGACCTTCATTGCGAAACAGTGTATTTTAATCAATTATTTGGTGACGTGAATATATTAAGTATAGTTTTATCTAAAAAGGATGACTTATATTATTGTTTCACAATTTTTATTTTTCTAATTTTTATTTTTCTAAAATTCACTGAGGAGGATGGTCCTCCCCTTCCTCTGAGAAGCCTCCACTGTAAGTTCTCCAGACCTGTCTACATTAGTTCTACAGAGTTGTATACAGTAGTTCTACAGTGAACTACACACTCACTCACATAGACACACATCTATTGTAGTAGAGTAGAGTATGTGCTAGCCATACTGCCGAGTGTGTGTGAGGTGAGAATACACCATAGATGTTGGCCAATTAAACACAGAACAGCGGCGTGCTGAGATGGAGCGCCATATGTGGTGGCAGCCCAGCCGGTGGAAATGTGTTAGACATAATATCTCAGACATTTTTACCATATTGTTTTGTTAATTTGTCAATCCAGCTAGAGCTAGATCGTCCAGGCCAGGGCTGTTCAATTGTGTCCCAGGTCTGAATCAGTCCCTGGTTAGAAGGAGAGGATAAAAAACAGAAGTGTTTTGGCCCTCCAGGACCAGAATTTAACATCCCTGGTTTAGGCATTCCAGATTATACATATGCCTTCAGTGATGGAATACAACTTCTAGCAAATACAATCAATTCGGATTCACGAGTTGGGGCTAACCAAAACCAACCCTCCTTCCTATAATAATAATAATAATAAATAAATAATAATTAATAATAATAATAATAATAACAATTATAGTAAAAATACATGGTAGTTATATACTGCTTTTTTTTAAGGACCCAAAACCCAGCCCTCAGGACCCCAAAGCCCAGCCCTCAGTCCTGTCTGGCCTGAACCTCCCATCTCCCCCGCCCCAACCCTCCGTGGACTGGCTGGAAGGTTAATATTTGAAGGAGGGATAGCCCATAAATATAAGCAAAGGAACTTTTAATTAAATAAGCACTCCTTAAGAGTCCTCCTGGGCCCACTGCTTTTGTTTAAACATGATTGATTGACTGCTATTTCTCCTGACCAGGACCATTAGTTTCGCCACTCCCCCTCCCTCCCTTCTTTTCTTTATCCATTCCTCCGCCATCCTCTCCCCTCTTTTTCTCTATCCATTGCTCTGTCTTTCTTTGCTCCCTGTACCTCTACCTCAGTCTCCCTCTACCTGGGCCTCTCTCTGTCTCTCTCTCTCTTTCTTCTTCCCTCCATCTCTCTCTGTCTCTATCTTTCGCTCTCTCCCCCCTCTCTTTTTCTTTCATTCATTCACTCTCTCTCTCTTTCTCTCTCTCTCCCTGGGCACTAATATTTCTCCTAACTGCTGACATGATAATGAGTCCATAGTAAGCCCAGCCACGCCCTGGGGCTAGCAGAGGGCTGATGGGCGGGCAACTCCTCCCTTCTGGCCATGTGTGTGTGTGCGCGTGCATGCGTGTGTGAATATGTAACAGTTCTGCTGTGACATTTGTCACCCTGTATCAACTCAAAATGATCACTGTGTGTTGTCATTGATCACTGAAAGGCATGCTTTAACAAGCAAGGTGCAAGTTCGTACCTTGGGCCAAAGATTTAGTCTGTCATGCTCTGTTCTCTCCTTCCTAGTTCCAACCCCTATCTCCCTTCTCCCTCTCTCCCTCCTCTATCTCTCCCTTCTCTCCTATGTATTCTTCTATCCCTTCCTCCCTTCCTCCCTCCATCATGGTCTGCTATGCTCTGCTGAGTTCTAGCTGTGAGATGTTGAACGGCGGGGTAGCTCAGTCTGACTGGGGGCAGCTGAGCCATGGAGTCAATACTCCGTACCCAACACACACGCACAGAGACAGACAGAGAGACAGACAGACAATGTAAGAGTAAGGGGATGAAGAGTAGGCATTTGAGGAGTTTGTGGTGTTACAATTGCTTTTCACTGATCATGTTAAATTCCCACAGTATACAGCCTGTCCCATCCTAGTGGTCAGTGCTATCTGGGATCCTTTTGACGTCCCTACCCTAACTCTAACCTTAACCCCTACTCTTACCCTAACACTAACAATAATAACCCTTACCTAACCCTAACCTTAAAGGGCGACTGCACTTCCTGATTTGGCCTTATTTTTTATCAATGCTCATTAAGAAATGCTAGCTTTAGTCTGTCATGACTGAAGGCAAACAAGAGTTTTCTTGTGGGTGTGGTTTGATATGAGGGTTTCTTGGGTGTGTCTTTGCCATTCAATCACAACAAACAAGGGAATAATGCGCACAGCGAGGTAAGCTAAGCCGGTTTTGCTATGGAGAGAATTACGTTTTGAAGAAGAAGACTCCTGACTGACTCGCCTTCTCAAGATGGTCAGCTAATTCAGATCTGTGTAGGCTAAAGCCTGCGTTGCCCTTGTTTTTAGCCAAGCTGACAGCAGCTAGCTAGCATAGCTTGGTGATAGCTGCAGCTGGCTTTCCTATCTAGCTGATATTTCTCTGTTAGTTATGGCAAGATGGCAAGAGCCAGTGTCTGGAATGTGTTTCATAAGACACTCATTCTACAACACATTGTTACGAAAGTAGCTTGCAAATGTGTTTCAATGGTTCATCACCTCATGTAAATATATGTTACCATGGAAACGGTATCAACTGTGAGTTGAATGCCTGGTCTTGAATCAGCTCAGCTGTCCTACAACACAATATTCTATAATTGGCTAGTTTAGTCTCATCTCGTCTCTCCTTATGTCTGCTGTTAGATTTTTCCCGGGAAACAAATCCCAGAACTAATATCCCTACAGGTGTAGGCTATATGTGGACATTGCACAAACATCGCCCAGTGTCACGTCTCCTCCCGTTGCTCTCCTCCAGCGCTCTGATTCGCCGGTCTACTGAGCCACCAGTCTGAGCGCACCACCTCGGCAACACAGGAATGGAAACCCAACGCACCCTAATCACCTCCAGTGCACCTGCAACTCATCATCTCATCACCACCACTATATAGCCCTGGACTGTTCAGTCATTGTTGTGTGTGATTGTTAGCGTTGTGTGGTTTACTCGCGCCTTGTTATTCTCTTTCTCATTGGTAAGTAAACCTTTACCTTGTTGATTCCTGCCTCTTCGTATCCTCAGTATTCGTCACAGAATTACACACCTCTCACGAAAATGGATGCAGCAGGTAATCCTCCTGGAGTTTCCCAACGCCTCGACCAGCAGCAGCTTGCCCAGTTGAACGCCGCCATGCAGGAAGTGCTCCAAACTCATAATCTGGAGCGCTGGGCATATTCTGCGAATTCCACCAACAGGCCATCTCCTTCCTGGGATACAGGATCAGTCCTCAGGGGGTGTTCATGGAAAGAGAGAAGACAGATGCCGTCAGGTCATGGCCAGTCCCCACCACCATCAAGGGCCTACAGAGCTTCCTGGGCTTCGCCAATTTCTACCGGTGTTTCATCAGGTCCTTCAGCTCCATAGATGCCCGCTCACATCTCTCCTTAAGAGTGGGCCTCAGAAGCTGGCCTGGAACCCTGAGGCTGACGCTGCCTGCAAGAGGCTGTAGGAGAGGTTGACCACAGCGCCCATCCTAAAACAACCAGATCCATCTTGTCCTTTCATCCTGGAGGTGGACGCATCTGAGGAGGGCGTGGGTGCAGTCCTCTCCCAGCAGCAGGGTAAGCCAGAGAAGTTATCCCTTTCCCTTTTTCTTTAAAAAGCTTACCCCCGCAGACAGGAACTATGGCATTGGAGACAGGGAGCTGTTGGCGGTGGTCCTCGCTCTGGAGGAACGGATGAACTCTCGTCAAGCCAGGTGGGCCCAATTTCTTACTCGCTTTCAGTTCATTCTGTCCTACCGCGCAGGACCCCAGAATGTGAAAGCCGACGCACTCTCCAGGATGCACCATACCGGAGAAAGGAAGGATCTGGGGGGGTCCTATCCTGCCCCCGTCTCTCATCGTTGCACCTGTCGTTTGGGATGTGGACGAAGACATCCGCCTGGCGACTCAGGAGGATCCAGCACCTGCCAACGTGCCCTCCGGGGCACGTGTATGTACCCACCAGTGTCCATGACCGCCTGCTGATCTGGGCGCACACCACCCTTAAGGCAGGGCACTCCGGTATTACGCGCACCCTGCATTCTCTATCACAAAAATACTGGTCTTCCTTCTGCTCCGGGGGGGGGGGGGGGGCTACTGTCACGTCTCCTCCCGTAGCGCCGGTCTACTGAGCCACCGGTCTGAGCGCACCACCTCGGCAACACAAGAATGGAAACCCAACGCACCCTAATAACCTCCAGCACACCTGCACCTCATCTCATCACCACCACTATATAGCCCTGGACTGTTCAGTCATTGTTGTGTGTAATTGTTAGCGTTGTGTCGTTTACTTACTCCTTGTTATTCTCTTTCTCATTGTTATGTAAACCTTTACCTTGTTGATTCCTGCCTCTTCGTATTTTCCCCATAGGCTTTAGTTCAGTTTAGTTTCGTATATTAATTCCACCATTTTTAAAAACAAGCACACATAAAACTTGAAAAAGACAGTAAAATCATTGAGGATAACACACAAAGTCTGGGACTTATTTCCATTGTGGTCCTCTTTGGTCCGCTTTGTCTAACGAACCATGGCGGAATTAGTGCCTACAAAAATACATCACTACTATGTCTCTCTATTGTTGAATTGGGCTGAATGGTATGGAGGACCAAACCTGCCGTAATTAGAATTAAATAAATAAATGCACAAATAAAAAGATACATAAATAATTAATCTCACTTTCTTTCATTTTATTCATTTATATAATTATTTAAATATATGATAATGAGGGGTGTCAAGCAAACGTATGTGGGTGGTATCTAACACACCATTGGTTAATCAATGCCACGGTGCGTTGCTCGATTGCATTTGCTTGGGCTGCATTCAGTATGACAGAATGTGTTCAAAGTTTAAAGGTCATGTTTCACATTAGCACCCCCCAAACAATGTGTAGCGCATATACAGTTGAAGTCGGAAGTTTACATACACTTAGGTTGGAGTCATTAAAACTTGTTCTTGTTAACAAACTATAGTTTTGGAAAGTCGGTTAGGACATCTACTTTGTGCATGACACAATACATTTTTCCAACAATTGTTTACAGACAGATTATTTCACTTATAATTCACTGCATCACAATTCCAGTGGGTCAGAAGTTTACAAACACTAAGTTGACTGTGCCTTTAAACAGCTTGGAAAATTCCAGAAAATTATGTCATGGCTTTAGAAGCTTCTGATAGGCTAATTGACATAATTTGAGTCAATTGGAGATGTACCTGTGGATGTATTTCAAGGCCTACCTTCAAACTCAGTGTCTCTTTGCTTGACATCATGGGAAAATCTAAAGAAATCAGCCTAGACCTCAGAAAAAAATTGTAGACCTCCACAAGTCTGGTTCATCCTTGGGAGCAATTTCCAAACGCCTGAAGGTACCCCGTTCATCTGTACAAACAATAGTACACAAGTATAAACACCATGGGACCATGCAGCCGTCATACCGCTCAGGAAGTAGACGTGTTCTGTCTCTTAGAGAACGTACTTTGGTGTGAAAAGTGCAAATCAATCCCAGAACAACAGCAAAGGACCTTGTGAAGATGCTGGAGGAAACAGGTACAAAAGTATCTATATCCACAGTAAAACGAGTCCTATATCGACATAACCTGAAAGGCCGCTCAGCAAGGAAGAAGCCACTGTTCCAAAACAGCCATAAAAAGCCAGACTACGGTTTGCAACTGCACATGGGGACAAAGATCGTACTTTTTGGAGAAATGTCCTCTGGTCAGATAAAACAGAACAAGTACTGTTTGGCCATAATGACCATCGTTATGTTTGGAGGAAAAAGGGGGTCGCTTGGAAGCCGAAGAACACCATCCCAACCGTGAAGCACGAGGGTGGCAGCATCATGCTGTGGGGGTGCTTTGCTACAGGAGGGACTGGTGCACTTCACAAAATAGATGGCATCATGAGGAAGGAAAATTATGTGGATATATTGAAGCAACATCTCAAGACATCAGTCAGGAAGTTAAAGCTTGGTCGCAAATGGGTCTTCCAAATGGACAATGACCCCAAGCATACTTCCAAAGATGTGGCAAAATGGCTTAAGGACAACAAAGTCAAGGTATTGGAGTGGCCATCACAAAGCCCTGACCTCAAACCTATCGAAAATTTGTGGGCAGAAGCGTGTGCGAGCAAGGAGGCCTACAAACCTGACTCAGTTACACCAGCTCTGTCAGGAGGAATGGGCCTAAATTCACCCAATTTATTGTGGGAAGCTACCCGAAACGTTTGACCCAAAACAACAATTTAAACAATTTAAAAGCAATGCCGTCAAATACTAATTGAGTGTATGTAAATTTCTGACCCACTGAGAATGTGATGAAATAAATCAAAGCTGAAATAAATAATTCTCTCTACTATTATTCAGACATTTCACATTCTT
Source organism: Coregonus lavaretus (assembly GCF_964263955.1). Classification (NCBI taxonomy): domain Eukaryota; kingdom Metazoa; phylum Chordata; class Actinopteri; order Salmoniformes; family Salmonidae; genus Coregonus; species Coregonus lavaretus. The sequence goes on along the minus strand of NC_139997.1, from coordinate 12,466,046 downwards.
AAAATAAAGTGGTGATCCTAACTGAGCTAAGACAGGGAATTTGTACTAGGATTAAATGTCAGGAATTGTGAAAAACTGAGTTTAAATGTATTTGGCTAAGGTGTATGTAAACTTCTGACTTCAACTGTAGTTATGTACCAATATGATGTCACTTTTTGGGGGGAAATTGGAGATGAACACTATTATATCCTGCTGTGTCGCACGCGCACCATAAAAACACACAAAAAGAACAAATGGAACATGTCCTTGCTTGATGTAGAAACAGGTGAACAGTTTTGGAACACTGAGCCATTGACTGCCTGCACCAGGTGTCTGTGTTAAGAGCTACGACGCTAATATTCGTGTGAACTCTTCACAGATGTATTCTGTGGGTGTCACTGAGAAGGGTGATACCCCATTTCATGGACCCAAGATCCATAGGTAAGGCAATATAAATGTCCAATACACACAATAGACTGACTGGGGAGGTGATATACCAGTCAAAGTCCTGCAATAACAGCTACCACGCTAATATGTGTAAACTCCTCACAGATCTCACAGATCTGATTGATAAAGTTGATAAAAATGCCATTAACTAGCCAGCTATCTTGAAACTGCTGGAGGAAAGCTAGCTAACGTTAGCTTACTCCTGCCAACAGAGTTCACCTTAGCTAGCTAGCTAAGTGGACTCTAGCTAGGTTTCTAGAAAATAACAACTAGCTATATAATTGGTAACTATAAAGGCTAGCTAGTTACTTTTTGAACAGTTTTTGTCAAACTACTTTGTTCCCCTGGCTGTTTATTTATGTATTTGTGACTGAAAGTTGGCAAGAAAATGCCCGTCCTAATTTTCCTGCAAATAGGCTGTGTTGTTTTCATATAATTTGTCTGATTAGGGATCTTGTGCACATTTACATTAGTGTTTCATTAGCTAGTTAGCTAAGTTACTGACTTCCTAAACTAATTCTTATTTATGTTTTTGTTGTTGCATTTCAGGTGGAGTAGCATTGCTGACAGGCCAGCATGCTGACAGGCCAGGGCCCATATTCACAAAGAATCTCAGAGTAATACTGATTTTAGGATAAGTTTTGCCTTCACACTGAATACAATTACATTGACAAGGGGGAGGTTATCCTAGATCACTATCCCTACTCTGAGACGCTTTGTAAATATGGGCCCTGGAAGAAAGCTGTTTCCCAAAACCTAGGTACTGCAGGATTTTGCCCCAACTAAGCACCACACCAAGAGTGCGTTCAGTTCGCTTGAACGTTTGCTATGTTGCGGAACGGTTTGTACTGAAAGCCAAAACGTTCTTGTATGTTCTTGAACAGACTTTGAGATACGTTTGCTCCGTTCGGTGGGTGTGCCGTTCAGTACAGCACCGTTTCCGTTCAATTGAATGTTCTATTACGTTTTTATGTACTGAACGCAGCCCTGACCAACTGAGCTAATTTATCAGTTCAGTGATTGCCTAAATTCAACACACCTGGTCTTCCAGGTCGGTTAAATTAAAAAACATGAAGTGCCTGCAGCATTCCAGGACCGGGGTTGCCTACCCCTGCTCTGGAGGTATTACAGTCAATTAATATTGTATGTGAATTTCCATATATCAATGGCACTAACAAAAGGGTTGAATTGTTCAGCAACATGTGCAGTAAATGCTAACACGGCTTTGGTGATGAACATCTCCCTATCAGGCCACTGCATGCTGTGACATTGGCCTGGATGGTGACACATCTTCAAGCTGGCTGACTGAAGACTGTGACCTTCAGTGGTACCGAAAGCAAGGGCCTTGCCTGGGAGTACAGCAACAGTCTTTCTTTGTCTTGCAGCCATTCTGTCAACATGTATTGTATGTAACCACTCAAATTCATACAAACTCTATTCACTTTGTCTACTTGTCCCATTCTTCAATCTTGTCTGGGATATATATTTTAGTTACCACACCTGAATGATGTCTGATATACATTAATAAAAATGTATTCACCCTGGACATGAGACTTGCATTTACTTTAGACCTTTTGAATAATAAGCTCCAAGTGTGTGAAGACCAATGTGACAAACATGCTATGAACAGTTGTTTTGTAATGTAACATTTTAATGAGCTTATACAATGAAAGGTAGTTTTGTAATGTAATAAAATTAAAATGAGCTTATACAAAACTTTATTGCATTTGGTCATCCCCAAAATGTGGCCTTTGAAAGCCTTGATAGTTTGGAACTGTCTGCAGATAGCTGACAACAGGGTGGCAGGGTTTTTGATGTGCTGCTCTAGAGTTCCATAGCCCAGCAGACTCACCTGGTGATAGGGGGATGGACACATGGTAGTTTTGATAAAAGTCTAGGAGACTTTTACAGGGAGGAGAGAGCATACGTTTTGGAGTGAGTACAGTAAATCCAATCCAACTAGTGGCCCTGGATAATATGCTATGTTGTCACACAGGCAGACTGCCATAGTGAAGGAGGTTTACATAGTGCATCAAGTATACTATTATGAGTGTAGCTTACTTCTCTCGGCTCTGGAGAGATCGCAGGTAGTTGGTCAGAAGGCTCTGGAGGTCCTTGGACCAGTCGGTCTCTGTAGCACCTGGAGAGAGATAATGAGTTGTCACGTTTCCTCCCGTTGCTCCCCTCCGGCGCTCTGATTCGCCGGTTTACTGAACCACCGGTCTGAGCGCACCACCTCAGCCACACCGGAATGGAAACCCAACGCACCCTAATCACCTCCAGCGCACCTGCACCTCATCATCTCATCACCACCACTATATAGCCCTGGACTGTTCAGTGTTGTGTTGTGTGTGATTGTTAGTCTCATGTCGTGTACTCGTTCTTTGTTGTTCTCTTGCTCAGTGTTAAGTAAACCTTTACATTGTTGATTCCTGCGTCTGTGTCCTACCTCTTCATATCCTCAGTACTCGTCACAGAATCACACACCTATCACGAAGATGGATGCAGCAGGTAATCCTCCTGGAGTTTTCCAGCGCCTCGACCAGCACCAGCAGCAGATTGCCCAGCTGAACGCCTCCATGCAGGAAGTGCTCCAAACGCTGCATAAACTGACCATCGCTCCGGTTCCACCTCAGGGAGCGGCGAGTGCACCTAGTCCTCCTCCTCCTGTGCTATCACCAATGTCTGAGGGACCCCTCGCCCTGCCGGAGCGCTACGACGGGAAAACGACGAAATGTAGAGGCTTCCTGCTACAGGTTTCACTGTATCTGGCGCGTCAGCGTGGGGCATCTCCATCGGACCAAGCCAGGATAGCGCTGGTGATTTCACTACTGAAGGGAAAGGCGCTGGATTGGGCCACGGCAGTCTGGGAAGGAGGTGAGGCCGCGGCGCTTCCCTACTCCACCTTCCTCGATCGGTTCAGGGCAGTGTTTGATCATCCCATGGAGGGAAAGGACGGGGGTGAGCGTCTCCTCCGGCTACACCAGGGAGAGGAGGCTGCATTCGAATACGCCCTGAGCTTTCGCACGGTGGCGGAGTCTTCTGGCTGGAATGAGCTTGCTCTGCGCACGGCCTTCAGGAGAGGCTTACAGGAGGACATCATGACGGGATTCGCATGTCGGGACGATGAGTTGGACCTTGATACCCTCATCGTCACGTCTATTCGTCTCGACGACATGTTGAGAGACCGACGGCGTTCCCAACACGCTCACCCCATCTAAGCTATGGAAGCCGCCCTGCCTCCGAGTCCTCACCCATGGAAGTGGGCAGCACCCCCTACACCACCACAGACCACAAATCTCCTGGTGGCTCCCTATCTAGGCGGTATGACTCCCGTCGCCACTCCGTGAGTGTTCCGTCATCACCTGTCACCAAACCATTGTTTTTACACAGCAATGATAGATTCCGGATCAGCGGGGAACCTTATCGATAGAGAGCTGGTCTCTGAATGGGGGTTGCCCACCGTGCCACTGCCTTCTCCGTTACACATCACCTTGCTGGACAATAAACCACTCGGATCAGGCACCATTACGCACGTCACTCTCCGCATCACCATCACCATTCCCACACTACCGGAGCACCATGAGGAGCTGTCATTCCACATCGTCACGTCACCCCTTCACCGGATCATCTTGGGATTGCCCTGGCTCAGACTACACAACCCCACCATCAATTGGAACACCAAGAGGATCACAGCCTGGTCCCCCTCATGCCGGAGGACCTGCCTGCCGGTGGTTTGTTGTTCCACGTCAGTGGAGAGTCTGGAGTCCGCCCTCCAGCCCAACATTCCATGTGAGTACGCAGATCTCTCCGATGTCTTCTCTGCCTCCAATGCTAAGTGTCTCCCTCCTCACAGGCCCTGGGATTGCGCCATTGACCTGCTGGAGGGACAACACCCCCCGAAGAGTCACATTTACTCCCTTTCCATAGCGGAGACTGAGGCTATGGAGAAGTATGTGGTGGAGACCCTGAAACAGGGGTTCATCAGACGCTCTACCTCTCCTGCCTCCACCAGCTTCTTCTTCGTGGCCAAAAAAGACGGAGGACTGAGGCCGTGCATTGACTACCGGAGGCTGAACGCAGACACCAAGTACCGGTACCCCCTCCCTCTGTTTCCGTTGGCCATCGAGCAGCTGCGAGGGGTCCGGTATTTTACCAAGTTGGACCTGAGGAGTGCCTACAACCTGATCCGAATCCGGGAAGGTGACGAGTGGAAGACGGCATTCAGCACTACCTCAGGCCACTATGAATGCTGCGTCATGCCCTACGGCCTCGCCAACGCACCTTCCGTGTTCCAGTCCTTCGTCAATGACGTGTTCCGAGACATGCTGAGTAGACAGGTGGTGTACATCGACAATATCCTGATCTACTCGGCTACGTTCGAGGAGCACGTCAGGGACGTCCGAGTGGTCCTACTCCGCCTCCGGGAACACAGCCTGTTGGTGAAGGGGGAGAAATGCGAATTCCACCAACAGGCCATCTTCTTCCTGGGATACCGGATCAGTCCTCAGGGGGTGTTCATGGAAAGAGAGAAGACGGACGCCGTCAGGTCATGGCCAGTCCCCGCCACCATCAAGGGCCTACAAGCTTCCTGGGCTTCGCCAATTTCTACCGGCATTTCATCAGGTCCTTCAGCTCCATAGCCGCCCCGCTCACCTCTCTCCTTAAGGGTGGGCCTCAGAAGCTGGCCTGGAACCCTGAGGCTGATGCTGCCTTCAAGAGGCTGAAGGAGAGGTTCACCACAGCGCCCCTCCTAAAACACCCAGATCCAGCTCGTCCTTTCATCCTGGAGGTGGATGCATCTGAGGAGGGCGTGGGTGAGATCCTCATCCAGCGGCAAGGTAAGCCAGAGAAAATGTATCCCTGCGCCTTTTTCTCGAAAAAGCTTACCCCCGCAGAGAGGAACTATGGCGTTAGAGACAGGGAGCTGTTGGTGGTGGTCCTCGCTCTGGAGGAACGGATGAACTCTCGTCTTACTCGCTTGCACCATACCGGAGAAAGGAAGGATCTGAAGGGTTCTATCCTGCCTCTGTCTCTCATCGTGGCACCTGTCATTTGGGATGTGGACGAAGACATCCGCCTGGCGGCTCAGGAGGACCCAGCGCCTGCCAACGCCCCTCCGGGGCGTGTGTATGTACCCACCATTATGGACTTCCGGAGGACATCGTCTCGGACCGTGGCCCCCAATTCACCTCCCGAGTGTGGAAGGCTTTCCTGGAGAAGATTGGGGCCACGGCCAGCCTCACTTCCGGGTATAGGCCTCATTTGAATGGGCAGGTGGAGCGCATGAACCAGGAGCTGGGGAGGTTTCTTCGTTGCCACTGTCAGGACCGGCAGGGTGAGTGGGCGAGGTTTCTTCCCTGGGCAGAGAAAATGCCCAGAACTCTCTCGTTCACTCCTCCACGGGGCTCACTCCCTTCCAGTGCGTCCTGGGGTACCAGCCGGCCCTGGCCCCTTGGACACCCAGCCAGACCGATGCGCCCGCTGTCGACGAGTGGTTCCGCAGGGCCGGACAGGTCTGGGACGCCGCCCATGTCCATCTCCAGAGGGCCTTTTGTCGGTAGAAGGACCAAGCCGACCCCCACCACAGTGAGGCCCCCGTATTCCAGCCTGGTGATCGTGTCTGGCTGTCCACAAAAAACCTCCCTCTCCGCCTGTTTAAGGTCCTCCGGCGGATAAATGAGGTATCGTACCGTCTGCTCCTTCCCTCTCACTACCGTGTCTCACCCACTTTTCATGTGTCTCTCCTCAGGCCGGTGGTTCCTGGTCCTCTGGTGGATGCGGTCCCCAATTTAAATCCTCAACGTCGCTGCAGAGACATGTCCTGCTTTGTAGTATGGTTGCATCTATCTCCACCAGGCGCCAAGAAATCAGATGACAAACTACAGAGATTAATAAAATAAAATGGTACCTGTGTTTAGGATTCCTGTATCATGTCTGTAAATGACAACATTAGATCTAATTAAAAGTATGCATGCCGTTTTGTGATAATGGCTATATCTATAGCTAGCTAAGCTGTTATTTATATTACGGCACCACATCTCACTAACAATTGCTAAGGGGAACAGCAAATTCTATTATTTTGGCTAATCCGTATTGTGGCTAGCTTCATATAGGTGGCTTATTCCATCATGACAACATGCTCCTCCTTATTTGAACGTAGTTAGCTAGCAGCTAGCTTAGATGCCTGTGATAGTTGAGACCTAATTTTGCAGCTAAACTGCTTTAAAAATGGATGATGTCGAGAATTAGCCACGGTAGCTAGCTAACTAAATGACAACCCTATTTATTAATCCTTAAGAGTCTATTGACGCACCTGTGCATCAATCTAAGTAACATTTAAAAAAATCCCCATCAAAATCCCTCAATTTAAGCTAGAGATATCTGCATGGGCTGCATCTCAATCCACCGCATACGCCTATGTCCGCCTATGTCGGCCTTCCGCATCTGCGGTGGAAGGTGGCCAAGCTACAGCGGTGTTTGTCAGACCATGAGACATCCCGAAAATCGGTCTTGTCACGAAAACGTCTGTAGCGGTTTGGCATAATATGACCACTATGGAAAGATGACTCTCTCGAACACGATGGTGTTCTCCGTTTGGCTCTACAAACCCCACAAGTGTCTCGTCTGAAGGTAACCCTGTACTGGTTTAAAAAATTCATGGGAGTAAGGAGGTAGTTTTGTACCAACAAAAAAAAGGAGTTAAATATGTGTCCAAAAAAGAAAAAGATTTATTGAGCTTTCTTATCTCCTAGGACAGACACTTCAAAACCTTATGCTTTATGATGCATTTTTTGACTGTCTGTTTTGCCATTTATGAATGTGGCTCAGACTTTTAAAGGTTAAGTATCCACTCTATTGCTTTATAAGTGATCTAGCTGACATGAGCTAGCCAACATGCATTGCTTCTGACACATGCCACGATACTGCTTGCTTTACATCTGACAGATATTTAGCTACCGTAGCGAGCTAGATAATAATGGTCTATAATAATTGCATTTTAGTTTATTACCTAGCTAGCTAAGTGTAAAACTGAGAGTCTGGATGTAAAATGCAGCTAGCTAGTCAACTCAACTTTATCAGTTGTAGCCAAGCTAGCTAGCTTGATACTCAGTAACATTAGCTTACCATGCTTTTCTGGCCAACTGGACATTCCTCTCTCCCATCCCGGTCAACTCCTTCTTGCCTACTCCCGTCTCTTGGTCTTCTTCTAGGTTCAAACCTATATGTCTGTAGTCCGATGCCTTATAGAGAGAAGTAGTAATGGTATATTTTTGTAGGCACTAACTCTGCCATGGTTTGTTGGACAAAGCCTATGGAGAAAATGAATGGCATTTTTGTACGGTTTTTGAATAAACTCCTAAAATAAGGTCTGTGGTAAACACAGCCATAGGAGATCTTATACGTTTTGTTCTATGAGATAATCTTCAGAAGCTAACGTCACTTTTTGTGCATTTTGAAGAATTGATGTTATAACTGCTATTATCTCATAGAACAACACGTATAAGATTTCCTAAGCCTGTGTTAACTTCAGACCTTACTTTCAGCATTTATTCCAAAGCCCCATTCTTTTGCCATACATTTTCCCCATAGGGATGGCTGAACCAACCAGAGGTAACTAATTTCTGGGTTTTAGGACTACAAGCTGGTGAGCTCTATTGTTAAAAGAAACCCACTCATAACACAGCCACTGGTGCAAACAAAAAAAGTGACATATAATATTGATACATACAGTGCATTAGGAAAGTATTCAGACCCCTTGACTTTTTCCACAATTTGTTACGTTACAGACTTATTCTAAAATTGATTAAATTACTTTTTTCCCTCATCAATCTACATACAATAACCCATAATGACAAAGCTAAAATACGTTTGTACATTTTTTTTTGCACATGTAAAAACGTATTTTCGCTTTGTAGCCCTGAGTGGCGCAGTGGTCTAAGGCACTGCATCGCAGTGCTAACTGTGCCACTAGAGATCCTGGTTCGAATCCAGGCTCTGTCGCAGCCGGCCGCGACCGGGAGACTCATGGGCGGCGTACAATTGGCCCAGCGTCGTCCAGGGTAGGGGAGGGAATGGCCGGCAGGGATGTAGCTCAGTTGATAGAGCATGGCGTTTGCAACGCCAGGGTTGTGGGTTCGATTCCCACAGGGGGCCAGTATAAAAAGATATGTATTCACTAACTGTAAGTCGCTCTGGATAAGAGCGTCTGCTAAATGACTAAAATGTAAAAAAATTAAAATGTTATTGTGTGTAGATTGATGAGGGAAAAAAATAATTTAATCAATTTTAGAATAAGGCTGTAATACATTATTTACATAAGTATTGAGACCCTTTGTTATGAGACTCGAAATTGAGCTCAGGTGCATCCTGTTTCCATTTGATTATCCTTGAGATGTTTTTACAACTTGATTGGAGTCAAGTTGCGGTAAATTCAATTGATTGGACATGATTTGGAAATGCACACACCTGTATATATAATGTCCCACAGTTGACAGTGCATGTCAGAACAAAAACCAAGCCATGAGGTCGAAGGAATTGTCCGTAGAGCTCCGAGACAGGATTGTGTCGAGAAACAGATCTGGGGTACGTTACCAAAAACTGTCTGCAGCATTGAAGGTCCCCAAGAACACAGTGGCCTCCATCATTCTTAAATGGAAGAAGTTTGGAACCACCAAGACTCTTCCTAGAGCTGGCCACCCGGCCAAACTGAGCAATCGGGGGAGAAGGGCCTTGGTCAGGGAGGTGACCAAGAACCCAATAGTCACTCTGACAGAGCTCCAGATTCTTTGGTCTGATGAAACCAAGATTGAACTCTTTGGCCTGAATGCCAAGCGTTACATCTGGAGGAAACCTGGCACCATCCCTACGGCGAAGCATGGTGGTGGCAGCATCATGCTGTAGGGATGTTTTCAGCAGCAGGGACTGGGAGACTAGCCAGGATCGAGGGAAAGATGAATGGAGCAAAGTACAGAGAGATCCTTAATGAAAACTTGCTCCAGAGCACTCAGGACCTCAGACTGGGGCGAAGGTTCATCTTCCAACAGGACAACGACCCTAAGCACACAGCCAAGACAATGCAGGAGTGGCTTCGGGACAAGTCTCTGAATGTCCTTGAGTGGCCCAGCCAGAGCCCGGACTTAAACCCGATCTAACATCTCTGGAGGGACCTGAAAATAGCTGTGCAGCGACGCTCCTCATCCAACCTGACAGCTTGAGAGGATCTGCAGAGAAGAATGGGAGCGTCATACCCAAGAAGACTCGAGGCTGTAATCGCTGCTGAATACTTATGTAAATGTGATACTTCAGTTTTACATTTTTTATAAATTAGCAAAAAATTCTACAAACCTGTTTTTGCTTTGTCATTATTGGGTATTGTGTGTAGATTGATGAGGAAAAAAACCAATTTAATCCATTTTAGAATAAGGCTGTAACATAACAAAATGTGGAAAAAGTCAAGGGGTCTGAATACTTTCCGAATGCACTGTAGCCAAATGTGCTACACATTATTGTTTGGGGGGTACTAGTATGAAACATGGCCTTTAAACTTTGAACATGTTCTGCCATACTGAACGCAGCCCAGGCAAATATAATCAACCAACGCGCCGTGGCATTGATCAACCAATGGTGTGTTAGATACCACCCACATATGTTTGCTCGACACCCCCTCATTATCATATTTGAGGAAGAAATGCAGAAATAAATGAGGAAATAATATAAATAGATGAAATGAAAGAAAGTGGGATTAATTATTTAAATAATTATCTATTTATGAGTGCATTCATTCATCCATTTATGTATCTATTTATGTGTGCATCTATTTATTTATCTATTTATATAAATGCATTTATTTATTCATGTGTTTATATATTTATATGTGCATTTATTTATTCATTTAATTCTAATTACGGCAGGTTTGGTCCTCCATACAAAACACCCCTCTAAACATTTTTTGTTTGGCTGTTATGGCGATCGTAGTTTACAAAGGCTTTCTAGGGCAGACCAGGGCTTTTGGCATAGCTACACTCTAAAAAGAAAAGGTTCCTGGAGTATCCTTTAGGGGTTCTTCAAATTGAAACTGTGGGAGAACCCCTATATGTTGTTCGAAGAACCCTTTTTAATGGATCCTTGAAGAACATTTTGAAGAACCTTTTGGGGTAATTTTTGAACTACCCCCCCCATTATTATTATTAATAATACGCTTAACAATAACAACAATAACACAATATTTTGGTTCTCAGTGTTTATTTTGATTTTACTGGAAAAGCAGAATAAAAAAATCTAAATTAGGTAAACTCCCAGCAGAGCCCAAAGTCCAGTGGATATATCATCTGGCGTGTTGATGTTAATGTGTCGATGTTCTCCGTATCCATAGCCAGAATGATTTTGCAGTGCATGGTGATCGAACAGGTTTTCTGTTATATTCATCAGAGGTGTAGGGAGGGTGAAGTCTGTGAATCCATATTTTTTTTAAATATACAGATGATTAACAAAACATGCACACGACAGAATTCATACCTTGGTTTTTGTGGTGAATGTGAATGAAAAAAACTGTTTTGATAATGGTTTTCATACACATACCTTGTCCATAATGTAGAGGCCTATGGGATATTCATTGTAGAGGTAAGGGAGGAGGATGGTAAATGTGATCAGCATAACGTACCGATACAAATGGACATACCTTTGGTATGCCTCCTCATCTGTATACCTACAGACACAGACACAAAAGTGAGCAGTTCAGTCATCTGCACCCAATATTCTTATAGCCTACATATTCTTACCTCTTTGTTGATTGATATCCATTGAATTGTGTCAATTTTCTGTTTTTAGAAAGATTTGCACAAATATGAAAAGATAGATGGTATCATCATAAAACAACATCAATTTAGATCATACAAGGGACAAACCTTATCTTAAATTGAGGAGATCTTTACATTTTTCAGTTAAGTGCCTGCACCTGCTGTCCTTTAAAATTAAAATCCAAATGTTTCAGTTGGGCAGGTAATTTCCTGCAAGAACCCCCACCAACTAAGGAGGTTCCTCGATGAACCCCACCACCTTTTGGGGGCCATTTTCAGTGCCAAGAACCCTAAGGTTCTTCGAAGAACTTTGAGGATCTTAGAAGAACCCTAATATTTAGAGTGTGGGTTGTTATGCAGTAGCCGACCAGCAGAGCTGGTGACTTCATGCTCCAGACTGGAGACTGGGGGCCTGGTTGGAACCAGTTCATGGAACAGAACAGAAAAACGGAAAATAACTCAATAAAGTTGAGGAACAGAATCAGAATCGAGAACAAAAGTGATCTATACTGTTCCGGAACAGAGCTGTTATTTTAGATGCGTGGGAACCGGTTAATAACGTTATTTTACATTCTGGGCATTTATTTCCAGTCCCACAAAAAACGCAACAAAGTACCTATGCAAAGCCCTCACTCTGTCACTCAGAAACTTACTCCAGTGTCTGCCTGTCTGCCAACTGAAAATATTTTCCAGCTTGTGTGCGTAGGCTACCAGCCCCTCCCCCACCAAAGCATATGACATGTTCAAAACAACTCGGAACTCTGAAATCTCCAACTTCCGACTTCAGTGTTTCAAGACAACTGGGTACTCTGGGAAAAAACAAGCTCTGACTGCGAAAAATCTTTTTGAACAGTTATCCAACTCAGAATTCCAAGTCGTAAACTCTGGCATCGTTCTAGAGCTCCGACTTTCCGACCTGAAGATCACTGACATCATAATTTGACCTCATTATTTTCCTAGTTCCCAGTTGTCTTGAAAGCACTATTAGTTTACTGTAGCCTACTGACGTTATAAGTGTGATTCAGAAATTAGGGAGAGAGATATTTCATTAGAGAAAAATGGATGAACCTTTCAATGCTAGTTAAGGATACTATAGCTATCACATTTCACATTGGATATATTAACTACAAAAAGGTAAGACGTGTTTTTATTTGAATTATGTTGCCGTTCTGCACACACAAGCTTGTTACAGTGAGGGAAAAAAGTATTTGATCCCCTGCTGATTTTGTACGTTTGCCCACTGACAAAGACATGATCAGTCTATAATTGTAATGGTAGGTTTATTTGAACAAAAAAATCCAGAAAAACACTTGTCAAAAATGTTAAAAATTGATTTGCATTTTAATGAGGGAAATAAGTATTTGACCCCTCTGCAAAACATGACTTAGTACTTGGTGGCAAAACCCTTGTTGGCAATCACAGAGGTCAGACGTTTCTTGTAGTTGGCCACCAGGTTTGCACACATCTCAGGAGGGATTTTGTCCCACTCCTCTTTGCAGATCTTCTCCAAGTCATTTAGGTTTCGAGGCTGACGTTTGGCAACTCGAACCTTCAGCTCCCTCCACAGATTTTCCATGGGATTAAGGTCTGGAGACTGGCTAGGCCACTCCAGGACCTTAATGTGCTTCTTCTTGAGCCACTCCTTTGTTGCCTTGGCCGTGTGTTTTGGGTCATTGTCATGCTGGAATACCCATCTACGACCCATTTTCAATGCCCTGGCTGAGGGAAGGAGGTTCTCACCCAAGATTTGATGGTACATGGCCCCGTCCATCGTCCCTTTGATGCGGTGAAGTTGTCCTGTGCCCTTAGCAGAAAAACACCCCCAAAGCATGGTGTTTCCACCTCCATGTTTGACGGTGGGGATGGTGTTCTTGGAGTCATAGGCAGCATTCCTCCTCCTCCAAACACAAGTTGATGCCAAAGAGCTCCATTTTGGTCTCATCTGACCACAACACTTTCACCCAGTTCTCCTCTGAATCATTCAGATGTTCATTGGCAAACTTCAGACGGGCATGTATATGTGCTTTCTTGAGCAGGGGGACCTTGCGGGCGCTGCAGGATTTCAGTCCTTCACGGCGTAGTGTGTTACCAATTGTTTTCTTGGTGACTATGGTCCCAGCTGCCTTGAGATCATTGACAAGATCCTCCCATGTAGTTCTGGGCTGATTCCTCACCGTTCTCATGATCATTGCAACTCCACGAGGTGAGATCTTGCATGGAGCCCCAAGCCGAGGGAGATTGACAGTTATTTTGTGTTTCTTCCATTTGCGAATAATCGCACCAACTGTTGTCACCTTCTCACCAAGCTGCTTGGCGATGGTCTTGTAGCCCATTCCAGCCTTGTGTAGGTCTACAATCTTGTCCCTGACATCCTTGGAGAGCTCTTTGGTCTTGGCCATGGTGGAGAGTTTGGAATCTGATTGATTGATTGCTTCTGTGGAGAGGTGTCTTTTATACAGGTAACAAACTGAGATTAGGAGCACTCCCTTTAAGAGTGTGCTCCTAATCTCAGCTCGTTACCTGTATAAAAGACACCTGGGAGCCAGAAATCTTTCTGATTGAGAGGGGGTCAAATACTTATTTCCCTCATTACATTTACATTTACGTCATTTAGCAGACGCTCTTATCCAGAGCGACTTATAAATTGGTGCATTCAACTTATGATAGCCAGTGGGACAACCACTTTTTTAGAAGGATTAGTTTTATACTATTCCAGGTATTCCTTTTAAAATGCAAATCAATTTATAACATTTTTGACATGCGTTTTTCTGGATTTTTTTGTTGTTATTCTGTCTCTCACTGTTCAAATAAACCTACCATTAAAATTGTAGACTGATCACTTCTTTGTCAGTGGGCAAACGTACAAAATCAGCAGGGGATAAAATACTTTTTTCCCTCACTGTAGCTAGCTAGCTCTGGTCCAACGTTAGTTAAGCCAACTCTCTGAAGTTCAAAGACATTAAAAGTCCCTCCATAGAAGTCGCTCCTCCATAGATAATTCTGTGGGCCTAATTCAGATAATGCATGTCATAACAACAAGATGCCCAACGCTTCAAGCCAAACCTCCTCCTCCTCCACCCTCTTTTGCTCTCCCCCCACCCACAAATTGTCGGTCGCATCTCGTGCCCTACACTCGTCTGCCCAATGCCTGTAAATAGCTTGCCCGCTCCATAGCAAGCTGCTCCATCTGCACTGATTGGTGAAGTCATTTAATGTTGACCTAAATATATATAAAAATACATATTTCAGAGGTTTAAAAAGGAACAGAAAGGAACAATATAAACTTTTTTTTTTTTTTTTTTTACCGGTTCAGAACTTTATTTTGCTGATCGGAACAGTGGAACGGAACAACAAAAAAGAATGGTTCTGTTCAGAACAAAACAATTGGAAAATAATTTCGGTTTTACACCCTGGACGGTTGACAGCCCAAGTAGAACCTAGTCTGATGTAATCCATATCTTGCCATCTGCCCAAGATTGTTGAACAACTTTATGGAAGCCCATTTTCACTAGAGTAGCTATTTCCTGAGCATGGGCAAGTACTAACCAAACTTTTCTTGTCTGGGGTGCCATCACGTGTTACAGTTTTTCTCAATTGTTTACACACTGGTACTTGAGACACAATGACCACAACATGTAACTCATGCACCAACCCCCTGAACCAATTCTGCTAAACTACAAGCACAATTCCTGCTTTACACTCAAATTGCAGTTCTACAACACACTTTTTTCAAAACACTACACACAAATCTTTGCATTTGGCACAATTTTCATGCAGAAAATCTCTTGTTTTCACAATGAACACACTTCCATTCAAATATGCACACTGACTCATCACATGGGCAAACACCCATCACACAGTTTTACAATTAGCAATCAGAGCTAATCGCTGCACACATTGTGATGTTCCCTCCGCGCTGGCCAGGGACTTGAACAATGGCACGCTGGCCGATGATATTCCTTCCCCTCTTTCGTCTTTTTGTGAGGTTGAATCCAACCTCATCAATGAAGATGAACTGGTGCTCCACTGCAGCCACCTCTAGCTCAAGGACTCTCTGAAACACACATGACAATATCAGAAATAGACATGGAGTGGTCACTATTGTGAAGCACAATCATTATGATTACAATACTGAAATATGTATAATTTATACAGTGTTGAGAGTATGCATCAATTGTGGGATTGTATAGGACTCACTTGCCCATAGTTATATCGCAATTCTTTGACTCTTTCTGAATTGCGTTCAAATGGCGCCCTGCAGACCTGCTTCATCCTGAGATTATTTCTGCGCAAGACACGGTCCAGTGTTGATAAGCTTACCCTATCAATATTTTGAAATATCTCATTGTTTTCTATTATTTTTCTTTGTATTTGCCGTAATGTTATGCCGTTATTTTCTAGGACCATGTTCATGACTTCAGTTTCCTGTTCAGGAGACAGAACACATTCCCGACCACCTTGTGTTGGTAATCTTTCAGTTCTGCCAAACAAATAGTAAAATGCTGTAAATACAAAGTAGAAATACATTACCCAAATACTTGAAACATACTTTATTTTTACAGTCCTACAGAACAGTCCACAGGCAATACTGTACTACTGTACTCATTGAGTACTGTATTGATATGCAGTACTGAAATGTTCTAGTGAGAGTAGATTTCTTACCTATTCTCATTTCGGAATGTCCGGATGATGGATGCTACAGTGTACCTGCTCAAATTTGGCTGTACTCTTTGCCCAGCCTCCCTCATTGTTAGACCATGGTTGACCACATGATCAACCAAAGTGGCTCGGATCTCATCAGAGATTACGGTCCTTGGCCTTCCTCGTCCTCGTCCTTGTCCTCCCCGTCCTCCTCCTCTTACTCTCACTCCTCTGGCTCTGCCTCTATTTCCAATGTTGGCATCCATTGCTCCAAAACAAAAGAGCTCACCTGTTGCCCTTTTATGCTAAAGCTCTGATTGCTAATTGTAAAACTGTGTGATGGGTGTTTGCCCATGTGATGAGTCAGTGTGCATATTTGAATGGCAGTGTGTTCATTGTGAAAACAATATATTTTCTGCATGAAAATTGTGCCAAATGCAAAGATTTGTGTGTAGTGTTTTGAAAAAAGTGTGTTGAACTGCAGGAATTGTGCTTGTAGTTTAGCAGAATTGGTTCAGGGAGTTGGTGCATGAGTTACATGTTGTGGTCATTGTGTCTCAAGTACCAGTATTTGTGTGTAAACAATTGAGAAAAACTGTAAATTCTTCTGTTTTGTATGTAGACCACTGTATGTGCAACTTTGTGTTGGTTGGGAATGGGATGTACACTGTGTACATTGTTTTTGTGGGAAAAATGAAATATATTTGTTACCGTGTATTTGTGTGTTCTGAGTATAAAAACAATATTCTCAAATATTTTACAACACACTTATGTATGTACTGTCTGTAGTAATGGCAACACTGAACCAAAAAAAGGACTAAGTCATTATGATGAATGGAGAAGAAGTGTTTTCCATTCATCATAGTGTTTTACATTGAGCACATCAGTGTTCAACTGGTTCTTATAAATGTCTATTCATATGATGGTTTGTGTGTGTCATTTGAAAACAAAATACCATTTTGATAAGAAATAACATTGTTTTGAATGTAAAGTTTCATTTTGCTGTAGAATTGAGGGGTTTTGCCCATTGTGTGTGTTTTTTTATTTGTGTGTAGAGTTCTGAGAATATGAGGTATGCTTTCAGAAAATGTGTGTAAACAATTGAGAAAAACTGTAATAGGAAAAAGGGAGCATGAATTGTTGAAACAACTGTAATACAAATGCAGCCTTCATTTATTTACCTGTTGTGATGGACTCAGATTCCAAACACTGTTTTGGAAGAGACTGACTTTATGACCAAAATTATCCTTATTGATTTTGACACGAGAATAAATGTTTCTGACTCAAATCGATGCCACCTAGGCCGTTTCAAACTGATTAGTTGGGTTTTAGGGTTAGTCGCTCTTTAACCCTTACCTTTTAAATTTCAACTTCAAAGGGGTGAAGTCAGAGTTGGGACATCCCAAGGATCACGTTTAGACTTTCCCCATCCCTGAGGTCCTCCTCCCTACTCCCTCCAATGAAAGCCCCGGACATACAGGCCTACATGGGGTTTACAAGGGCACCCCATAGGCATGGACTGTGTATGTGCCTGAGTGTGTGTGTGTGTGTGTGTGCATGCGTGCGTGCTGGGGGAGCCATGCAGGCTGGCAGGTCCATTATAAATGCAGTGCTGGGGAGCAGGCCAGGGATTCACAGTAATTAGATGACAAAACGGTGTCGGCTGGAGATGAGAGAGAGAGGGTCACACACACAAACACACACACACACAAACACACACACACACACACTGCCTCCAACGCAGGGCAATCTGTAAGTGTCAATCACCAGACTACCATGGGGAAAAGAGAGGGAGGGAGGGCAAGAGATGGGGGAGGGAGGGAGGTCAAGAGAGGGGGGAGGGAGGCAGAGAAAAAGAAAGAAAGCGAGAAGGAGGGAAGAGAGCAGGGGTGAAAGAGAGGGAAAGAGGGGGAGGGAGGGAGGGAAGAGAGCAAGGGTGAAAGAGAGGGAAAGAGGGGGAGGGAGGGAAGAGAGCAGGGGTGAAAGAAAGGGAAAGAGGGGGAGGGAGGGAGGGAGGGAGGGAAGAGAGCAGGGGTGAAAGAGAGGGAGGGAGGGAGGGTTACTTATTGGTTACTTGCTCAACTTATCTAACAGTTCTAGGCAAATTTTAGATCATGTGATTAACTTTTTCCAAATATATATATAAAAATATTTAAAGATAAATGTTCGATCAGGTGAGTGAGTCTTCTCCTCAATAACACAGAAAAACAAACTCAATAACACAGAAAAACAACCACATGGAATGGGCCTACCAAATGTATAGTTTGTGATCTGAACTTGACCCTGACCCAACAAAGTTCACCTACATGTCCATCCAGCACTAACACCAGATGATTGAATGAAGAGATTCCTTGTTGCCATAGAAGGAGAGGCCCAGAAGTTGTAGTCTGTCTTCTAGCACAGCTAGACGTTGTAGTCCGTCCACTAGGGCAGCTAGACGTTGTAGGAGGTCAAGAGGTCTTAGCATGTTCTTTGAGCATCAGCTGCCCTGCCAGTCTCAGACCATGGATGGTGGCCCATTTTTGCTTGATGGTATGCTCTTCTGGGGGGGAAGGCAATCACTGTGCATAGGAGCAATAATGAGCAAAGCCAAGCTGGCTGGGGAAGGCCTTCCTGTGAATATTGAAATGCTGATAGAGGAACGTTTCCACAGTTTTTAATACATTTTACATTTTAGCAGACGCTCTTATCCCTGTGGAAAACGAACCCACAACCCTGGCGTTGCAAGCGCCATGCTCCACCAACTGAGCTACAGGGGACTGGAGATGAATGGCAATACCCACAGGGCAGCCGGCTAGGGCCATTATTGTTTTCTGTTTTTACTAATGACCTTCCACTGACCTTGAATAAAGCCTGTGTGTCTATGTAAGCTGACGACTCAACAGTATACACGTCGGCTATGATAGTAAAATAAATAACTGACACCCTTAACATAGAGCTCCAGTCAATTTTAGAATGGGTAACTAGCAATAGGCTGGTGCTAAATATAAAAAAAACTAAAAGCATACCTTTTGGGACAAATCACTCGCTCAACCCTAAACTTCATCTGGATTTATTATTGAATAATGTGGCAATTGCGCAAGTTGAGGAGACTAAACTGCTGGGTGTAACCCTAGATAGCAAGCTGTCATGGTCAAAACATATAGACTCAATGGTTGATAAAATGGCAAGATGTCTATCTATAATAGGGCGTTGCTCTGCTTTCTTGACATCTCAGTCGCCCAGACAGGTCCTACAGGCCCTAGTTTTGTCGCACCTGGACTACTGTCCAGTTGTGTGATCATGTGCGGCAAAGAGGGACATAGGTAAATTGCAGTTGGTCCAGAACAAAGAAGCACGTATTGGACTTAGAAAGTTGAGGAGAGATTGACTGCATCACTGTTGGTCTTTGTGAGAGGTGTTGATGTGTTGAAGGTACCGAACTGTCTGTTCAAGCAGTTGGCACACAGTTCGGACATTCATCAGTACCACACAAGACATGCAATCAGAAGTCTCTTCACAGTCCCAGGTCCAGAATAGAGGCTGGGAAACGCACTGTATTAAATAAAGCCATGAGTACATGGAACTCTCTGCCACCCCAGGTAACTCAAGATAGCAGTAAAACCAGATTTAAAAACCAGATAAAAGAACAACTTATGGTACAATGGGGACTGTGAAGAGACACAGCCATTTTTATATATTCTGTATTGTATTTTGCATTGTATTATGTATTGTATTATGTGGGTAAGTGGCCTTGCACGAGTCTTGGCTTGTGCGAGCCGGAACGGCTCATAGGGCAGGAGCCATCTCCTGTTTTCCTAAGCGTGAGGCAGAAACAGGAGATTATGTAGTATTATGTAGTATTATGTATATAACGTACACTGAGTGTACAAAACACTCCTAATATTGAGTTGCACCCTCTTTTGTCTTCAGAATTGCCTCAATTCATTGGGGCATGGACTCTACAAGGTGTCGAACACGTTCCACAAGGATGCTGGCCCATATTGACTAATGCTTCCCACAGTGGTGTCAATTTGGCTGGATGTCCTTTGGGTGGTGGACCATTCTTGATACACATGGGAAACTGTTAAGCGTGAAAAACCCAGCAGCTTTGCAGTTCTTGACACACTGAAACCGGTGTGCCTGGCACCTACTACCATACCCCATTCAAAGGCACTTAAATATTTTGTCTTGCCCATTCACCCTATGAATGGCACACATACACAATCCCTGTCTCAATTGTCTCAAGGCTTAAAAATTATTGTTTAATTGGATTTAACAGCTGACATCAATAAGAGATCATAGCTTTCACCTGGATTCACCTGGTCAGTCTGTCATTGAAAGAGCAGGTGTTCTTAATGTTTTGTATATATGATATTATATACAGTGGGGAGAACAAGTATTTGATACACTGCCGATTTTGCAGGTTTTCCTACTTACAAAGCATGTAGAGGTCTGTAATTTTTATCATAGGTACACTACAAAAAAATCCAGAAAATCACATTGTATGATTTTTAAGTAATTAATTTGCATTTTATTGCATGACATAAGTATTTGATACATCAGAAAAACAGAAGTTAACATTTGGTACAGAAACCTTTGTTTGCAATTACAAAGATCATACGTTTCCTGTAGGTCTTGACCAGGTTTGCACACACTGCAGCAGGGATTTTGGCCCACTCCTCCATACAGACCATCTCCAGATCCTTCAGGTTTCGGGGCTGTCGCTGGGCAATACAGACTTTCAGCTCCCTCCAAAGATGTTCTATTGGGTTCAGGTCTGGAGACTGGCTAGGCCACTCCAGGACCTTGAGATGCTTCTTACGGAGCCACTCCTTAGTTGCCCTGGCTGTGTGTTTCAGGTCGTTGTCATGCTGGAAGACCCAGCCACGACCCATCTTCAATGCTCTTACTGAGGGAAGGAGGTTGTTGGCCAAGATCTCGCGATACATGGCCCCATCCATCCTCCCCTCAATACGGTACAGTCGTCCTGTCCCCTTTGCAGAATAGCATCCACAAAGAATGATGTTTCCACCTCCATGCTTCACGGTTGGGATGGTGTTCTTGGGGTTGTACTCATCCTTCTTCTTCCTCCAAACACGGCTAGTGGAGTTTAGACCAAAAAGCTATATTTTTGTCTCATCAGACCACATGACCTTCTCCCATTCCTCCTCTGGATCATCCAGATGGTCATTGGCAAACTTCAGACGGGCCTGGACATGTGCTGGCTTGAGCAGGGGGATCTTGCGTGCGCTGCAGGATTTTAATCCATGACGGCGTAGTGTGTTACTAATGGTTTTCTTTGAGACTGTGGTCCCAGTTCTCTTCAGGTCATTGACCAGGTCCTGCCGTGTAGTTCTGGGCTGATCCCTCACCTTCCTCATGATCATTGATGCCCCACGAGGTGAGATCTTGCATGGAGCCCCAGACCGAGGGTGATTGACCGTCATCTTGAACTTCTTCCATTTTCTAATAATTGCGCCAACAGTTGTTGCCTTCTCACCAAGCTGCTTGCCTATTGTCCTGTAGCCCATCCCAGCCTTGTGCAGGTCTACAATTGTATCCCTAATGTCCTTACACAGCTCTCTGGTCTTGGCCATTGTGGAGAGGTTGGTGTCTGTTTGATTGAGTGTGTAGACAGGTGTCTTTTATACAGGTAACAAATTCAAACAGGTGCAGTTAATACAGGTAATGAGTGGAGAACAGGAGGGCTTCTTAAAGAAAAACAGGTCTGTGAGAGCCGGAATTCTTACTGGTTGGTAGGTGATCAAATACATGTCATGCAATAAAATGCAAATAAATTAATTACTTAAAAATCATACAATGTGATTTTCTGGATTTTTGTTTTAGATTCCGTCTCTCACAGTTGAAGTGTACCTATGATAAAAATTACAGACCTCTACATGCTTTGTAAGTAGGAAAACCTGCAAAATCGGCAGTGTATCAAATATTTGTTCTCCCCACTGTATATTATATATTTTAGTTGTTATGTTTTGTTTCCTGTTTGGATCCCAGGAAGTGTAGCCGCTGCCTTGGCAGAGGATAATTGTTGATCTTAATAAAATACTAAATACCAATTAGACTTATGTGAAATAAATCAGCAGGAATGTGCAAACAGTCTGAGTCTATTGGCTATTCAGTATCCACACAGAGTGTAGACTGTAGAACCTGTATCTAGGCTTGTGGTCTGGGGCTGCGTCTGAACTTTAGGGCGGCAGGTAGCCTAGCGGTTAAAGCATTGAGCCAATAACCGAAAGGTCGCTGGTTCAAATACCCGAGCTGATAAGGTGCAAAATCTATAGATGTGCCCTTGAGCAAGGCACTTAACCCTAATTTGTTCCAGGGACACCGTACTACTATGGCTGACCCTGTAAAACAATACATTTCACTACACCTATCCGGTGTAGTTAATAATAATGGCACCCCTACATAGTGCCCCATAGGATCTGATCCAAGTAGTGCATTATATAGGGGATAGCATGCCATTGACACAGTCTGGGTCTTAGTACTACATTACCACCTGTTGAAAATTTGTCTTAACTGGAAGTTAGGATTTTCCCCAGAGTGATGTACCATGGGAGGAGGCTGATACTGTAGGGGGCCTGATGGGTGGACCAACCCCATCTCTAACAGTTTCAGTTTATTATTCTGTGTTTGTGAGGAAAACAGTTACCTGATCTACTGTTTGTCTTCAACATTTTAATTTGCTGAAAATGTGAAATAATCAAAAGACATATAGTGTATATTGATTCCCAAAGCAGCGACTCTGTGTTGGTCTGGGTGTGTTTCTGCATGTCTGTCTCTGTATCTCTCTCTGGTAGATCGGACTGACAGGCAGGCAGGCTTGTGTGTGTGTGTGTGTGTGTGTCTCCTCTGTCCTATTCAGAGTGGGCACAATGGGGAGCTCTGTTGGCATATCTCCAGCAAGCAGTGTGTGTGTGTGTGTAGGGACATGAGTCCAGACAATGGGTGAGCAGAGCTGCCCTGTGTGTAGAGCACAGACCAACACACACATAACATAACCCTCTTCATGTACTGTTATACACACTGACATAACATAACCCTCTTCATGTACTGTTATACACACTGACAGGAGCTCAGGACAGGGACATAATGCACACTGTATTCTGCAAGAGGATATGATCCTGACAGAACACACACACACACACACAGTGGTGGTTAATTTGTGTGTCATAAAGAAGAAAGCGGATTATAGAAATGAACCATGAAACCAAGGAATTTAAAGGGTCCACAAGTTGACCCTCTACTGCAGGTGTAGTCATTTAAAAAAACGTAACTTAAAGTGTGTCTGTGTCTGTCTGTGGATGTGTGTCTGTATGTCTGTGGGTGTGTGTCTGTGGATGTGTGTGTGTCTGTGGATGTGTGTGTGTGTGTGTGTGTGTGTGTAGCTGAAAGTAATTAAAGCTCACACAAGGCCTGTTTTCTGAAAAAGGTGAATTGATACAATCACACTCACGTAATTGAAGTGAAACATGGAGAAAACATGCGCGCACACAACCATCTTTTGAAACATTTTAATTGGCAGATGATAAAATTCTACTCACTATTCCACCTTCCACATACAGAGTAATCCACAAAGAAACAGCTCATAAACCTTCATTGAGGTGTGTGTGTGTGTGTGTGTGTGTGTGTGTGTGTGTGTAAGTTAACAGCCCGCCACGCAGCAGGGGTCTCAGTACATGTGAACTCTGTTTATACCACAGCTGCCGACAGCAGACGGAACCAACAGCTTCCTGCTAATAAAGAGAATAAATAAATAACGTGTAAAATGGCGTGCTTACCACGCCAGACGCCGTTTATCCTCGCTCATCGATCCAAAGCTGCAAATGAGCTCCAATTTAGCTGACGAGGATACAGAGTGAGTCACCCCAAAATCACACAAGGGTCATTCGAGGCTCAGTACTGCATTAGCCCAAGGTTTCCGGATTAGCAGTAGTTTATTCATTACTATCATATTATCCATAAATAATTGATAGTTATCAATAAGTCTATAGACTCTAAAAAGCATTCTCTCATTAGATCATGTATGGGGGTGGGGGGGGTTAGAGGCGAAGATGAGAAATCAGAGAGAGAGAGAGGAGGATGAGGGATGGGTGGTGGGTTTGGATGAGAGCGGGCCAGAGAGGGTAAGAGAGAGAGAGAGAGAGAGAGAGAGAGAGAGAGTGAAGATAGAGACATGGAGATGTGTGGTGGGGGGAGGGGGGGGGGGGGGGGGGGGGGGCAGAAAGGAGAGGAGGTCAGGAGATGGAGAGAGACTGCCTGCACATACTGTCAAGACAGTTAATGTAAACATTAACCAAATCAGCCATTTCAGCGTGCGAGCCTGAACTGCCAGTCACAATGAGAGACAGCGCAACAATCAGCACTCACTCACTGATAAGAGCTCTACTTGGCACGTGCAGGAAGCAGCCAATCTACTGGCTGCCTGGCAAGGAGGGCGTTAGAGAGGGGAAGGAGGGCGTTAGAGAGGGGAAGGAGGGCGTTAGAGAGTGAGAGAGAGAGAGAGAGAGAGAGAGAGAGAGAGAGAGAGAGAGAGAGAGAGAGAGAGAGAGAGAGAGAGAGAGAGAGAGAGAGAGAGAGAGAGAGAGAGAGAGAGAAAAAAAACCTACAGAGAAGATGTGGACAAAGAATAAACAGCACAGTGGTGAGAACAATACCAGGGAGGGAGAGGGAGAGAGCAAGCGAGGATGGTAAAGAGAGAAGGCAAAAAAAATATATCCACCAGAGACAGAAGAGAGAAAGTAGGTGATGGGGGTAAAACAGGAGTGGTGTGATAGCAGCTCTTAAAATAGTGCCTCTGCCTAGTCTCTCTGTCACCTGGGAACAGTTAGGAGAGAGACAGCGTACGAGAGAAAGAGCATGTGTGTGCACAGACATTAATGATCCTAGTTTTGACTCACTCATTCTCCAAAGCTCTGTTTCCTTGTCTCACACAATAGCATAATTGTATTGCCTCAATTGATTAATGGTGCAGGCACGTGTGTGTCCTAGGCCAGAGAAATCCACACAAAACAAAATAAAAACATTGATTGCCAGAGTGGATGCCTGAGGGAAGCCAAGCTAAGTAACCAATGGGCTGTGTTGTGGGACATTGGAACTATACTGGCCCCTTCTGGTCAGAGCAGGAACTACAGCTGAGACCCTCACAGCGGGTTGGGAAACACCGCTAGTCATTTACCTTTGTCAGACACAGACTCAGTCGAGCAAAACAGTAGGCAATAGCTAACGCTGCCTTGCTAAAACTATCGGTGTTCCCTTCGAGTCAGAAAGAGTGGGGGGCCTCTATATTTTTCTGTCCACTGATAACAGTATTAGTAATCAACACATTGATGTCACTACCATCATGGGTGCCTGTGTATGTGTGTGTGTGTGTGAGTGAGTATATGTGTGTATATACTGTGTGTATACGTCTGGGTATGTGTGTGTGTACAGAGTGGTAGGTGAAAGGGTTAAGTCCCCTCCCTGGCTGCATGCAGCTTTCCCTTGCTGTGTCAAGCCCCATTAAACCAGCTACACCACAGCAATATGGTACCATCAATTATACACACCACACCATCAATGGAGAGAGAGAGGCTGGGAGAGAGGGAAGAGGGGTAGAGGATAGGCGAGGCGAGGCAGGAACACATAAACAGAACAAACGGCTACATAGAAGACCTGCAGCCTGGCTCGCGCACACACACGCACATCCCTCTCGTTGCGGCACTCTAGACAGCTGACGATAAGGCTCTGCTGGGCTTATCTGATGGCAAACACACACAGACAGAAGGCTATTCTCCAATGGGGAATATGACAGGCTGTGTGGAGAGGCAGCGGAGTTGAGATCACCTAGAGAGATGTCCCTGTAGCGTTGGAGGCACAAGGCAGATCTGGAGCCGCCACACACAGATTTGTACACACGCGCGCCTTTCTACAAGGTTTACTTGATATACAGATATAATAAAATCAGTGGAAGGAGGTGGGAGGAGCTATAGGATGATGGGCTCAGTGTAATGGCTGAGATGGAATAAATGGAACGGAGTCAAACAGATCAAACATATGGAAACCAACGTTTGACTCGGTTCCATTAATTCCATTCCAGCCATTACACTGATATAATAAAATAAGCTAAAAAAGTAAGGAGGAAGGGGGAAAGGTAAGGCTGAGGTCCACTCAGGCTGCTAGATACACACCAAATAAATACAAAAGTGTAATCTCAGAAAAAAATACGTTTTTTTATTAACTACAAGGAAATCGTAGATTGAAAGATAAGATATATTAATAATAAGATAAACAGTAGTCCATACTAAAACAGCTGAGAAACCAATAGTAATGGCCCAGTAACATCACAAGAGGCAGATTATGTCAAAGTGACAAGATGCAGGAATTAGTTTAAATCTAAATTAGTTTAAAAATAAAACTCACTGGAGAAAAAGGTCCCTTGCATAGACAGGGATCATTCAAAAAAGCACACATTTTTCTTTCTTTTGAAATCATAGGAAAATAAACATTCCATTCATAATTTCATTTCGATTCTTCTCCTGAATTGACTGATTTTAAACCGAATCAGTCCCTGATTTTTTCAAATGTTTAGTAATTTAGCAGACGCTGTTATCTGTTATCCAGAGCAACTTACAGTTAGTGAGTGCATAAGTTCTCATACTGAATCAGACCCTGATACGAAACCACTCCCATAGCAGACGTGACTAACATTGGTGTCAACACAAACTGTCCATCTCTCCAACCACAAACTGATCACTGAAAACATTCAACAGAACAAACATAAGTGTATCCTAAATGGCACCCTGTTCCCTTTATAGTGCACTATATAGGGAATAATTTTCCATTTGGAACACAGCCAGACTAAAGCCTGCCATATTCTGGCTATTGGTTGTGAATGAGGTCAATAAGATTTAGAGTATAAGGGTACGTTCAGGAAGATGCCACATTCTGAACATTGCAGACAGGCGTGTCTTATACCCAGCTAACATAATATCTTTCCATCTTAACCTTCTGTAACATCGCACCCCACTGAACACAGCCCTGGGGTAAGCCAGCCTTAGTTTTCAGCTCGCCCCAGCACAAACCCACTCAGGCAGATATCTAGGAAGCCTGTATAAAACCACCATAGACACAGAAGACCGTGGGACCACAGCAGCCAACTGAGGCAGAATGTGAGCACCACCAAGATCTGAAAAACGGTAATCCAGGCCATACTATACTAAATGCAGCTCAATGACTCCTCCTCTGGCTCCCTCTGCTGTTTCCTTATATCCAGAACACATTCAAACAGAAAACAACCAGAACTAACATGGCTGTGTAACATTCCATATATCTGAGTTAAGACATCATAATAAGCCTTTATTCACATTTAGGGGGACCAGGGTCAGAGTATCAGCAGGTAGATGATAGCAATATACGTAAAGGAATCAACCCACAAGTGTAGTAGTGGTTGAAACAACTGGTATTTACACAATCAACACATGGGGTGCATCTCAACAGTCTAGAGTGGCATCCTCTTCTCGTCTCCTTCCTTCACCTGCACTGATCTGGAAAATCCCCAGGTAGGTTTCTGCCATATTGCTTTAACTTATCCCTAGTTTTCAGATCAGTGCAGATGAAGGAGAGGAAACCCCTGTAGACTATTGAGATCCACCAGGTGTTTTACGATGTAGCTTCTTTTTAGTATTTTACATGACCTGCCTGGACACAGCTATAGCTAACAAACAGCAGTCATACTAATAGAGATATACTTTGCCTTTTACAAATATGTTATACAGGCAATAGACTAACAATGGATAAATAGTGGCAGCTTTACTGATATTGGGTAGTAGGGAGACACCCAACTCATCCACTAAAAACACCATCTGTGAAAGAGTTTGTCATTCTGAAATCAAGGAAGTTTACATCATAGAAATATAATTTATAGAAAGGGGAATCCCTATATTCTATTTCTATGGATAACATCCAACAGTTGCATTGACACGATCTGCCAAATCTATAACAGGTTTCCTTCCATACAGAGGAAAGCACCTTTACAGTCAATGCAACTGGCTAGAACCATCTCAAACACTGGGGAATGCCATCCCTCAACACCGGTCATATTCATCACTGCACACTGTCGCAAAACGTTTTGTAAAGGAAAACAAAAACCACTTTAAGGTAGTCGCTCCCTGTTTAAGGTTGTTTTCTTCCGTTTGGTGCTTATTGAATACGGCCCAAGTGTACGTTCTATATATTGACCCATATCCATGGTACATCAACAGCCCATTGATGGATTCTGCTTCACATCTTTGCTCAATGTATCATCTACTAGTGAACCGACATTGTCAATGACAGCATCAAATTCACGCGGGAAATAACTAAACTTGGGTAGCAAATGTTCGTTTCTAAACAGTGATTGTTGTGCCATTATACAACTGTGTATATAAAAAATATCACTGGTATATAGAGTCACATTCACTTAAGAATTCTGCTATCATCTAGTTATTGTAATATACATCTTTTATGCTTATATCCAATACACTTGCAATTAAACATGCTATTAATTATAAGATAAAGTATAAATTATAATCTTGAATTATACTTGGGCAAGATTAATAATGACCAAATCTATTTTTCCTATTCAAAATTCAGTTACTGGGTATACATGTTTTTGTGTGCATGTGTGTGTGTGTCTGTGCCGTGCAAACTAAATATTATAATTGACGTTCATTCACAGCTTTTTCTAAATAAAAAGTATTTCAGCACATCCGAAAACAATACTCTCATCACTCCAAGAGATAAGACAGCTACGTGGTGTGCAACACGGAGAAAACTCCAGGTATTTTTGGAACGTTTCATTCCTTAATACAAGTTACTGGTCGTCAT
Source organism: Coregonus lavaretus (assembly GCF_964263955.1). Classification (NCBI taxonomy): domain Eukaryota; kingdom Metazoa; phylum Chordata; class Actinopteri; order Salmoniformes; family Salmonidae; genus Coregonus; species Coregonus lavaretus. Next base: position 12,437,334 of record NC_139997.1, on the reverse strand, counting down.
TAAACAGGGGGTGTAGCAAAACCTGGTCTTCGAGAGCAACTGGGTCCGCTGGCTTTCATTGGAACAGAACTTCAATTACTTTTTTATAAAATAACTCCTGCAAGAACTCCGAACTAAGAGGTGCATTTCAACCCAAACTATTTAAATAGTATAAATAGTATAAATGCAACAGTCACAGACCCAGTGTAGGACCAGGCTATAGGAGAACATGGAAATCACCTTCAAACCACCACAACAGGCCTGTGAAACTCAATCTCAGTCAGTACCTAAAGAACAAGGCAGTAAAAACAATAATAAAATCACATCTGAACATTAAAAGTCTTCACATTGACTTATTGCAACAGCGAGTTTTGAGTATTCATGTACAACAAAAAAGACCTAAAGTAAACATCTATACAACCTCGTACAGAGATAATACAAGTGAACTTTAGATGCCTTACAAACCCTAAAACCAGGTAGAAAACATCCCTTACCGCACACCTCTAAACATGTGTTTTGTGTGTGTGTGTGTGTGTGTTTATATATGCAACGCCTGCTGATGTGTGTTTATATCTTGATGCTTCGTTTCCCTTTGGCTTTCTTTGGAGTCTGGACCTGTCGGCTCTTCCTCCTCAATGCCCTCTGGTCAATCACTGGCGGCTGCTCCTCTTCCTCCTCCTCTTCCTCAGCCAAGCTCTTCTCTACAGCCCCCTCTTCCTCCTCCGTCGTTGTTGCTTTCTCCTCCTCTTCCTCCGTGACCTCCGGCTGCTCTGTGTCCTGCTCCTCGGGCTCCATGACCACTCTGCTCAGTCTCTTAGATTTACGTTTAGGGGCCGCTTGGCCACTGCCGCTACCTCTCCTCCAAAGGACCTTACCCTCGCCACCCTCGTCTGAGCTCTCACTCTCCACCTCCTCTTTCTCATCCTCTGTGGTTGAAACGTTCTCCATCTCTTCTACCTCTTTCTTTTTGTCCTCTTTGACCATGACCTCTTCCTTCGCCTCCTCCTCTCCTTCTTCCTCTGCGAGAGGCTGGTTCTCTTCTTCCTCCAGAGGCTGGTAGGACAGGGCTGCTACCCCCACCTGGACCACCGTTTCCTGGCTACTGCTGTCCACTGTGCTGGCCTCCTCCATGGATTTCTCGTCTTCCTCCACTGCTTTCTCCGCCTCCTCCTCCTTTTCTCCCTCTAGCTCCTCTCCTTCTTCCATTGGTGTAGCTGCAGCCTCCTCTGAAGGTGCTGGAGGTTCGCCCCCTGCCTCCTCACTCACCTCCCCAGAGATGGAGGACTCTGCTGAGGCTGGCTCTGCAGGCGAGGGGGCCTTCTCTGTAGCAGAGGCTGGTTCTTCTACTAACAGGAGAGGAGCCTCCTTCTCCACTTCCTTCTCCACCACAGCTTCCGTCTCAGCCAATTCCTCTGATGCCACAGAAGCTGCATCTACGGTGTCCTGCAGAGGACAAAAAGAGAGAAAAAAGTGCAGTGGTGAAAAACATATTCCCCAATTCTCTTTGACACGTACTGTAGAAACATGTCCACAGTACAAATAGGAACTTTCCAACAATTGTCTCATCTGTGACCCCCTTGCTCCAATAATGTACCCATTTAACACATTCCAACTGAGGCACTGAAACACATACTTTAGCCTCAATGGAGTCTTCCTCTTTCGCCTCCTCCCCCTCTTCTTCCTTCATTTCCACATCTTCCTCTGTTGTTCCGTTCTCCAGCACAGCATCGGGCTCCTGTAGGGCAACCTCTCCCTCCACCTCCACTCCCTCCTGCACCTCCTCTCCCTGGTCATCAGTCAGTTCTCCTTTCACCTCCTCAGCCTCCTGAGGAGAGAAAAGCCACAACCAATAGTCAACGCCTCCTTTTACTGATTAACCATACACTCTATGCAGTGGCTGTGTCTGAAATGGCACCTTATTAACTATAAAGTGCACTACTTTTGACCAGGGCCCATAAGGAATAGGGTGTGATTCCTCGCCCAACAAGTGTTAAATACGCTATGATAGTGACTGGTTATTCACTAACAGTAACCATAGTAACATAACAGAATGATGACAAGCAACCCAGAACAGCCAAATGAACTGTTGTTTTCTAATGCTGTATTCATCCTAATCACCTCCCTCATCCTCTCACCTGAGCTTTGGCCTCCTCTACAGGGGCCACAGCAGCCTCTGCCTCTCCAGACTCCTCCATCTCACCCCCCTCTCTTCCTTCCTCCTTCTCTCCTCCCTCTACAGCCGTAGTGGTGGGCTCCGCCTCCTCCAATCTGAAGACACAGTAAACCAGAGGTATTATGATTTTCAGCCAATGGGAAGCGTTCGTACTTACATTTCATTAATACTTTGATGGATGCTTCTATTTCACTGAGACTCCTTGTCTAACCTGCTCATCTTCAGAGGCAGGCTCTCCTCCTCAGAGTCTTCCATCTCTTCTCTGCCACGCTTTTTATGTCCACTACTCCTGGTACGCGTTGACAATGGTGTGCCCTCCATGGCTAGAGAGAGAGAGTAGCCATTTTTCATTCCAATGTGTATTCACACAAAAGATAGCATTTTATGTACTCAGAAACGCCAACATTTTTCTCATAGTTATCCATTTCAGGATGCCATGGAGCTCCTTAAGATTTCTCTGAGCTACTTACCTTTTATTAACTTGAGAGGCTTATTCACCACCAAAACATCCTCCTAGAAAACAAGAAGACATCAATACCATATTAACTCCTCATTACTTGATTATATTGTCCCTACACTACAGAACTTAAATCTGAGGTTTGAGGATATTCTTAAACTATAAACAACAACAAATACATCCAAATAGCTGTTTAGGAGACGAGAGACTGAGGAGACCCAACAACAGAACACAAAGCAAAGGAGGAGAGAGAACAAATGGAAAGAAAGACAAACAAGAGTGAGAGGCAAAGTTGGATAAATAGAGAGACACGGCAGACACAGAGAGAGAGAGACAGAGAGAGTCACGGCAGATACAGAGAGAGAGAGAAACAGAGAGACACGGCAGATACAGACAGAGAGACAGAGAGAGAGAGACAGAGAGACACGGCAGATACAGAGAGAGAGACACACAGAGAGACACGGCAGATACAGAGAGAGAGACAGAGAGAGTCACGGCAGATACAGAGAGAGAGAGAAACAGAGAGACACGGCAGATACAGACAGAGAGACAGAGAGAGAGAGACAGAGAGACACGGCAGATACAGAGAGAGAGACACACAGAGAGACACGGCAGATACAGAGAGAGAGACACAGAGAGAGAGACAGAGAGACACGGCAGATACAGAGAGAGAGAGAAACAGAGAGACACGGCAGATACAGAGAGAGAGAGAGAGAGAGAGAGAGACAGAGAGACACGGCAGAGACAGAGAGACACGGCAGATACAGAGAGAGAGACACACAGAGAGAGAGACAGAGAGACACGGCAGATACAGAGAGAGAGACACACAGAGAGAGAGACACGGCAGATACAGAGACAGCTAATACACACACACACACACAGAGACAGAGACAGCAGAGACACAGACAGAGAGAGAGAGAGAGAGAGAGAGAGAGAGAGAGAGAGAGAGAGAGAGAGAGAGAGCGAGAGAGCGAGAGAGCGAGAGAGCGAGAGACAGAGACATACGGTGATGTCCAGACAGTTGTCTGAGCCCTCTTCCATGTTGACGTCTGTGCTGTCCAGAGAGGCTGCTTGGTTGTCTCCATTAGCAGTCACCGCATGGAGCACCACTTTATGGGAATCAGCACAACAATCATAAGTCAATTAGCTACCAGTCATGTGAGTCTAGCCACCGTCTGTCTGATGTCACCAAGTCCCCACATCTTATTCCTCACTCTACTTTTTCCATTCAACTTTTCCCCCTGGAAACGTTAGTACCTGGATACCACCAACCGAGCCAGGCTGCAAAGAGCTCAACTCATACAACGCTCTCTATAGAACTACTAAAGGAAAATGCTTATTTCCAGCGTGTGAGTGTGACTCCAATTGTTGGCCAGTAAATGCTGCAATTGTATGTTTTGTATCCCCCACGACTACAGACACTAGGGACAGGCCTGACACAGCTCTGAGAGGCTACACTGAACACATACAGTGGGGAAAAAAAGTATTTAGTCAATCAATCAATCAATTTTATTTTATATAGCCCTTCTTACATCAGCTAATATCTCGAAGTGCTGTACAGAAACCCAGCCTAAAACCCCAAACAGCTAGTAATGCAGGTGTAGAAGCACGGTGGCTAGGAAAAACTCCCTAGAAAGGCCAAAACCTAGGAAGAAACCTAGAGAGGAACCAGGCTATGAGGGGTGGCCAGTCCTCTTCTGGCTGTGCCGGGTGGAGATTATAACAGAACCATGCCAAGATGTTCAAAAATGTTCATAAGTGACAAGCATGGTCAAATAATAATCAGGAATAAATCTCAGTTGGCTTTTCATAGCCGATCATTAAGAGTTGAAAACAGCAGGTCTGGGACAGGTAGGGGTTCCATAACCGCAGGCAGAACAGTTGAAACTGGAATAGCAGCAAGGCCAGGCGGACTGGGGACAGCAAGGAGTCACCACGGCCGGTAGTCCCGACGTATGGTCCTAGGGCTCAGGTCTCTCAGTTGGATTTTCATAGCCGATCATTAAGAGTTGAAAACAGCAGGTCTGGGACAGGTAGGGGTTTCGTAACCGCAGGCAGAACAGTTGACTGGAATAGCAGCAAGGCCAGGCGGACTGGGGACAGCAAGGTGTCATCATGCCCGGTAGTCCTGACGTATGGTCCTAGGGCTCAGGTTCTCAGAGAGAAAGAGAGAACGAGAGAATTAGAGAGAGCATACTTAAATTCACACAGGACACTGGATAAGACAGGAGAAGTACTCCAGGTATAACCAACTAACCCCAGCCCCCCGACACATAAACTACTGCAGCATAAATACTGGAGGCTGAGACAGGAGCGGTCCGGAGACACTGTGGCCCCATCCGAAGAAACCCCCGGACAGGGCCAAACAGGAAGGATATAACCCCACCCACTCTGCCAAAGCACAGCCCCCGCACCACTAGAGGGATATCCTCAACCACCAACTTACAATCCTGAGACAAGGCCGAGTATAGCCCACAGAGGTCTCCACCACAGCACAAACCAAGGGGGGGCGCCAACCCAGACAGGAAGATCACGTCAGTAACTCAACCCACTCAAGTGACGCACCCCTCCTAGGGACGGCATGAAAGAGCACCAGCAAGCCAGTGACTCAGCCCCTGTAACAGGGTTAGAGGCAGAGAACCCCAGTGGAGAGAGGGGAACCGGCCTGGCAGAGACAGCAAGGGCTGTTCGTTGCTCCAGAGCCTTTCCGTTCACCTTCACACTCCTGGGCCAGACTACACTCAATCATATGACCTACTGAAGAGATAAGTCTTCAGTAAAGACTTAAAGGTTGAGACCGAGTCTGCGTCTCTCACATGGGTAGGCAGACTGTTCCATAAAAATGGAGATCTATAGGAGAAAGCCCTGCCTCCCGCTGTTTGCTTAGAAATTCTAGGGACAATTAGGAGGCCTGCGTCTTGTGACCGTAGCGTACGTATTGGTATGTACGGCAGGACCAACTCGGAAAGATAGGTAGGAGCAAGCCCATGTAACGCTTTATAGGTTAACAGTAAAACCTTGAAATCAGCCCTTGCCTTAACAGGAAGCCAGTGTAGGGAAGCTAGCACTGGAGTAATATGATCAAATTTCTTGGTTCTAGTCAGGATTCTAGCAGCCGTATTTAGCACTAACTGAAGTTTATTTAGTGCTTTATCCGGGTAGCCGGAAAGTAGAGCATTGCAGTAGTCTAACCTAGAAGTAACAAATGCATGGATTAATTTTTCTGCATCATTTTTGGACAGAAAATTTCTGATTTTTGCAATGTTACGTAGATGGAAAAAAGCTGTCCTTGAAACAGTCTTGATATGTTCGTCAAAAGAGAGATCAGGGTCAAGAGTAACGCCGAGGTCCTTCACAGTTTTATTTGAGACGACTTTACAACCATCAAGATGAATTGTCAGATTTAACAGAAGATCTCTTTGTTTCTTGGGACCTAGAACAAGCATCTCTGTTTTGTCCGAGTTTAAAAGTAGAAAGTTTTCAGCCATCCACTTCCTTATGTCTGAAACACAGGCTTCTAGCGAGGGCAATTTTGGGGCTTCACCATGTTTCATTGAAATGTACAGCTGAGGGGATTGGAGGGACGCCATGTGCGACTGACGTGTTTTCCGTTTGCTCCCGTGGTATTTTTAAAGTTTATGTGAATTTTGCAGCAAAACCGTATTTATTTTCATATATTATTTTGGTGATCCCTTCCCGTAAAAACCAAGACTACTTTACTTCCAAATATCAGCATGTCGACGAAACATAAGGCCAAAAGCATGACTTTGAGAAAACCCGGCCTACAAGACACACTCTCATCACCGCCCTCCCCTGAGCCTGACGACCCGGGGACTGATACTCTACCCGGGGGGGCGGCTTGGCCTGGCGGCGCTGAAGTGAACATTCTCGAGGCCATCAAACTACTACGCTCTGAGATAGTTGAAATGAAAACGGAGGTGGTTGCTACGATTGAGGCCCGAATAAAGGAGGTTTCTGATACTTTAAAAGCAGATCTAACCATCCTGCGGAACGAGACAGTGCCGGCAATCGCATCACTCAAAACAACAATGGAGTCGCACACTACAACGATTGCAGCACTGGAGACCTTCGCTACAAATGTCTCCGACTTAACTACATCCCTGGAGGCTGACGTGAAACGCCTAGCTGCGGACTTGAAAAAGGTGAAGGAGAGCTGTGTAAGTTTGGAGGGATTCTCTCGCCGCAATAACCTGAGACTTGTATCAGTCCCAGAGTCAGCGGAAATGCCTCGCGCCACAGATTTCGTTTCTGGGCTGCTGAAGGATGTTCTAGCCTTGGATGAAAAGCCCCTGATTGATCGTGCCCACCGGTCGCTGCGCCCAAAGCCCAGGGATGGGGAGAGGCCCCGTGACATAATTCTTCGAGTGCACTTTTTCCATGAGAAGATGGAGATTCTCCGACGAGCCCGCAATACCACTCTGAGCTTTCAAGGACAGAACTTCTCCATCTACCAGGACTACTCCCCCACTGTTTCCAGGCAGCGCGCAGCTTTCGGACAGGCCAAACGACTACTTCGGGACCATCCAGGTGTGAAGTACGGACTGCGATTCCCGGCCCGTTTATGGCTATCTCATGATGGTAAAGACTACACATTTGAATCTCCGGATGAGGCTCTCTCTCACATTCAACGTCACATCAAGAAGTCTTGAACTTGCTCATAGCTCAGCAACTGTTGCTAGCGAACGGTGGATAGTAAGTAACCCACCTGTGGTACAACTATGTTTAGCTACAACATGCTAATTTTGTATAGTTTGGGGGTTGGCGTACCCATTCAGGCTTATTTGATGTGATCTAATGTTTTGATCATCTAGTGTGCTTGCCTTACAAGCATTCAGTCATTTTAATCTCACTGTATTGCGGTTTTACTATACTCCTGTGTTTTCTAGGCTGTCTTGCTCACCTATTCAGTTTGTTTACATAGTGTCTCAGTGACTCAAAATATTCTTGGTTATTTGCTTACTGCATCCTTTGCATTGACCCAGTAAACAGTAAATGCTTCCTGAGGCGACACGTTTTTTTGGGGTCTTCACTTAAATTTTAAGGCTCAGAGCGTCATTTATGCCCAGCAAGCGTTAAACGTTGCGCACACGTAGTTTTTTTGGTCTTGGTTGTAAGCTGTCTCAGCATTCAACTAGACAACTATTATAATAATAATTATTATTATCATTTTTGATTGTCTTACTACAATTTCCTTACTTCAAATTAGGTTTTCGGCTAAGAGCCATTACACATTCTATTTATTTTCTTTATTTTCTCTCTCAAATGCCTGTTATAAGACTGGGAATATAATTATATACATCTACAAGTGGTGCTTTTGTAATTTCGTCTGCACAAGGGATTCACCTTAATTTCTTTTATTTAAAAAATGATTATCTCTTTTTGCTGTTTGATCCACTAACAAAACACGACTTTAAAGAGCGGGACTGTGGGTTTAGGTTTAAGACCGCACTCTCACAGACATACTGTGCGAAGAGAACATGCTCTATTTAGGCTTGTACCTCGTTTGGGGAGGTACTGTCTGGGATGGGGGGAGGGGGTGGGGGGAGGGGTTGAATTGTTCAGTTCTAATGTTGTCATTCTGTCTTTTTTGTTTTTTTTTCGGTACTTTTTCTCAACATCTACCACCGTACATTATTACTCTGAGACAAGTTATTCTGGGGTTTCTGGGCGCTCATTGCTTTTCCATTCTATGCTCTAATGACGGGGTTGTATAACGGGAATGCCCAGAGGGGCCGAAACAATGCGATCAAATACATTTCGTGGAACACCAAAGGGGTTAATAACCCAGTGAAACGTAAGAGGGTGTTGACACACTTAAAGGGTTTGAATGCAAATGTTGCATTTCTACAAGAGACTCACTTGAGGACTGGTGAGCACTTTAGGATGCGTAGGGACTGGGTTGGTCAAGTGTTCCACTCTAACTTTCATAGTAAATCAAGAGGGGCTGCCATTTTGGTGGATAAAGTCACTCCCTTTGTAGCTTCTGAGGTTATCGCTGATCCTAAGGGACGATACATCATAGTAACCGGTAAACTGTTTTCTACCCCTCTTGTTTTGGCTAGTGTTTATGCTCCCAATTGGGATGACACAAGTTTCATTTCTTCCTTTTTGTCTGCTATACCCAATTTAGATTCTCATTTATTGATTTTAGGGGGGGATTTCAACTGCAAAATGTCCCCAGTTCTTGACAAGTCCTCACGAACAACTACAGGCCCATCTAAATGTGCCCTACTTATTCAAGCCTTTCTTCAGAAATATGCCATGTTTGAGGCCTGGCGTTTCCTACATCCTACAGATAGACAGTATTCCTTTTATTCTCATGTTCATCAAACATACTCCCGGATTGATTACTTCTTTTTGGACAAAAAACTTTTGCCTAACCTTCGGCAGTGTACTTACAAGAGTATTGTTATTTCGGACCATTCACCATTAGTGCTTGAACTAGAGTTTCCCCAGCGACCTCCTATGTGTTATCAATGGCGTCTTAACCCCATTTTACTCTCAGATAAGGAGTTTGTCAATTTCATTTCTTCTGAAATCACCTTATTCCTAGAAACTAATTCAACACCAGGTATGTCCTGCTCTACCATATGGGAGTCTCTCAAAGCATACCTACGTGGCCAAATTATTTCTTATACAGCCAACCAAAACAGAGTTCGTTCTCAGCGACTTCGGGACCTGAGCGAATCCATAGCCACATTGGATGAGAAGTATGCCACGGTTCCTTCCTCTGATCTGCATAAAGAGCGCCAACTGCTCCAATCTGAATTTGATGAGCTTTCTACCAGGCAAGCTGAACAGCTACTCTTGCGAGCTCGGTACAGAGTGTATGAACAAGGCGACAAGGCCAGTAAACTCCTTGCACATCAGATCCGTAAATCTGAGGCCTCACGTTTAATCCCACAAATAAGGACCCCGTCTGGTGCCACCACAGTTATACATAAAGAGATCAATGATCAATTCAAACAATTTTATTCTGCGCTATACACCTCTGAATCCCCTCAAGACCCTTTGCTGATTGATTCCTTCTTTAATGGCCTGAATATGCCTTCAATTGATACAGACACCCATGACTATCTAGAAGAAGAATTTACACCTGAGGAGATTGCAACAGCAGTGTCCGCAATGAAAAGCGGTAAATCACCGGGTCCGGATGGTTTTCCAACCGAATTTTACAGGACGTTTTCTGGTCTGCTTTGCCCATTCTTGTCTCGACTATTTGCAGAGTGCCTTAATACCTCAAAGCTACCGCCTAGTCTTTATCAAGCTTCAATTTCATTACTATTAAAGAAAAACAAAGACCCTCTGGAATGTGGATCCTTTCGCCCAATCTCGCTTTTAAACTGTGATTACAAAATCCTAGCCAAGCTTTTAGCCATCCGTATGGAAGGCTCGCTGCATCAAGTAATACACTCTGACCAGACTGGCTTTATGAGAAATAGGCATTTGTTTTTCAATATTAGGCGCCTTATGAATATACTGTACTCCCCTGCGTTGGAGGACCCAGAGGTGGTGGTCTCACTTGATGCAGAAAAAGCGTTTGACCGCGTTGAGTGGGATTACCTAACAGCCACCCTTTATAGATTTGGCTTTGGCCCCAAATTCATTGCGTGGATAAAGATTCTTTATTTTTCCCCCATGGCTTCGGTACGGACTAACAACTTGTCCTCTGACTATTTTCCCTTGCACCGCGGATCCAGACAGGGCTGTCCACTCTCCCCCTTGTTGTTTGCTTTGGCAATCGAACCTCTCGCCATTGCATTACGCTCTAATGATGCCATTCAAGGAATAATCCGGACGGGCTCAGAGCAGAAAGTCTCGCTATATGCGGATGACCTCCTTTTGTTTATCTCTAACCCTGATACCTCATTGCCACGTGCCTTATCTGTTCTTAAAAGGTTTGGATCAATCTCAGGGTACAAGCTGAATCTAGGCAAGAGTGAGCTTTTTCCTGTAAACAAGGCTGCTTTAAAGTGCTCTTTTACAAGCTCTCAGTTTAGGATTGTCCGGGATCAATTCACCTACTTGGGAGTCAAAGTGACAAGGAAATATTCAAATCTGTTTCAGGAAAACTTGGTTGCTCTAGCAGACAGTTTGAAACAATCTTTTGCTTTTTGGAATGCGCTACCTCTTTCTCTTATCGGAAGGATTAATGTCATTAAAATGAGTGTGTTGCCCAAATTTCTATATTTATTTCAATGTCTACCCATTTTTATTCCAAAATCTTTTTTTATTTCACTGGATCAAACATTCATGCATTTTATTTGGGATGGCAAGGTACCACGGATTGGTAGAAAACATTTACAGAAGCCTAAGTCATTGGGGGGTTTAGCTCTACCAAATTTTCAGACATACTATTGGGCTGCAAATTTCAGAGCCCTTCTGTACTGGCTGCAGACTGATCCTACTGGCCCTAGACCAATCTGGGTACAGATGGAGTCTGAATCGTGTAAACCTGCTGCACTTTCTTCTGTGTTGTGCTCGTCTCTCCCAGTGTCCCTAGGCAAAAGGTGTGTCAACCCAATTGTAAAGCAGTCTCTTAAAATTTGGAATCAGTTCCGCTCAGCCTTTGGCCTCCGAGGCTTTTCTCTATCAGGCCCAATCAATCAGAACATTTTATTTCCTCCATCTTTGAATGATGGGGCTTTTGACATCTGGCACTCACTAGGCCTCTCCTCACTAGCCCAATTATTCTTTGATGATACATTTGCCTCTTTTGCTCAGCTACAGGAAAGGTTCAACCTCCCCCAATCCCACTTTTTCCGCTATCTCCAGACTAGGAACTTTGTCAGAGCTAACACACCTGAATTTCCCCATAGGCCTGTGAATACAGCTATAGAGAGCATCCTGGAGCTGAACAAGCTTCCTAGGGGCGCAATTTCAGATGTATATGCAATCATTCATGACTTACAGAACCCTTCTTTGGTGCCTTTAAAGACTCGATGGGAAAAGGATTTGGGGGAGGAACTTGGGGAAGACACCTGGGAATCTGTGCTGCGCAGGGTGCATTCGTCCTCTTTTAGCACTAGACACAGCCTCATTCAATTCAAGGTGGTTCACCGTATCCACTGGTCTGGGGCCAGACTTGGAAGAATATTCTCTGATTTTGATCTACCTGTGTCAGATGTAAAATTGAACCGGCCACACTGTTGCATATGTTCTGGGGCTGTCATAAACTGTCAGGTTTCTGGGAATTAATATTTAAATGTTTCTCTGATATATATAACACTGTTATAGATCCCTCTCCCCTTACAGCCCTTTTTGGGGTACTGCCCATAAGCACCCCCCTGTCAAGAATCCAGTCGGACACTGTTGCTTATACAACTCTTTTAGCTAGACGGCTAATACTACAGAACTGGAAGATGGCAGCTCCCCCATCTTATAAATATTGGGTGAGAGATGTGTTGTGCTCTCTGAAACTAGAAAAAATTAAATTCAATTCACGTGGGAACCCCAAACTGTTTAATGAGGCTTGGGCTCCATTCCGGTCTTACTTTAAACAGTCCATCCTCTGATAGCATTCCTATTAAAACCAAAATAAGTCTGTATTTGACCCCCCTGTGACTTAGGGGTTGGATGAGCATTTCTCTGTGTTTTTTTTCTGGGGTGGGGGTGGGGGGCATTAAGGCTGATGTGCTTATTGATTGTGACCTGCGGATGCCCTGTTCATCTCGCCCGGGCAGAGACTAAGGTGTGAGCTTGTTTTTCCCAGATATTTTTATTTTTTTAATTCTGTTCACGCCTACATAAAATTATCAATATTCATTTTTTATTTTAAAGCATTGTAACTTTTTATTTTTGGTCCAGTGGATCATTGGTCTGTGGCCTTGACTGTCTGTGAGTGGTTGCATTTCTCCACCCCATCCCTTAACTGTTTACAGGAACAATGGTGAGGTATTTGCTCTGTCCCTATACTATAGATTGCCCTTTAACCTTTTGTAGCCTTCTGCCTGGTGTGTTTAACTTGTCCAAAGTAAGGTATCTTTAAAGTAATTTTTTTTATTTTTTATTCTTTATTATTTTTTTTATATGTATTATTTGTATTTTTGTCTAGTTTAGTATATTATTTATATTGCTTTGTCTTGTCTGTGTGTGTGTAAAACTTAATAAACAGAGTTCTCAAAAAAAAAAAAAATGTACAGCTGTGTGTCATCCGCATAGCAGTGAAAGTTAACATTATGTTTTCGAATAACATCCCCAAGAGGTAAAATATATAGTGAAAACAATAGTGGTCCTAAAACGGAACCTTGAGGAACACCGAAATGTACAGTTGATTTGTCGGAGGACAGACCATTCACAGAGACAAACTGATATCTTTCCGACAGGTAAGATCTAAACCAGGCCAGAACTTGTCCGTGTAGACCAATTTGGGTTTCCAGTCTCTCCAAAAGAATGTGGTGATCGATGGTGTCAAAGGCAGCACTAAGGTCTAGTAGCACGAGGACAGATGCAGAGCCTCGGTCTGATGCCATTAAAAGGTCATTTACCACCTTCACAAGTGCAGTCTCAGTGCTATGATGGGGTCTAAAACCAGACTGAAGCATTTCGTATACATTGTTTGTCTTCAGAAAGGCAGTGAGTTGCTGCGCAACAGCTTTTTCTAAAATTTTTGAGAGGAATGGAAGATTCGATATAGGCCGATAGTTTTTTATATTTTCCGGGTCAAGGTTTGGCTTTTTCAAGAGAGGCTTTATCACTGCCACTTTTAGTGAGTTTGGTACACATCCGGTGGATAGAGAGCTGTTTATTATGTTCAACATAGGAGGGCCAAGCACAGGAAGCAGCTCCTTCAGCAGTTTAGTAGGAATAGGATCCAGTATGCAGCTTGAAGGTTTAGAGGCCATGATTATTTTCATCATTGTGTCAAGAGATATAGTACTAAAACACTTAAGTGTCTCTCCCGATCCCAGGCCCTCGCAGAGCTGTGCAGATCCAGGACAGCTAAGCCCTGGAGGAATACGCAGATTCAAAGAGGAGTCCGTAATTTGCTTTCTAATGGTCATGATCTTTTCCTCAAAGAAGTTCATGAATTTATTACTGCTGAAGTGAAAGCCATCCTCTCTTGGGGAATGCTGCTTTTTAGTTAGCTTTGCAACAGTATCAAAAAGAAATTTTGGATTGTTCTTATTTTCCTCGATTAAGTTGGAAAAGTAGGATGATCGAGCAGCAGTGAGGGCTCTTCGGTACTGCACGGTACTGTCTTTCCAAGCTAGTCGGAAGACTTCCAGTTTGGTGTGGCGCCATTTCCGTTCCAATTTCCTGGAAGCTTGCTTCAAAGCTCGGGTATTTTCTGTATACCAGGGAGCTAGTTTCTTATGACAAATGTTTTTCGTTTTTAGGGGTGCAACTGCATCTAGGGTATTGCGCAAGGTTAAATTGAGTTCCTCAGTTAAGTGGTTAACTGATTTTTGTCCTCTGACGTCCTTGGGTAGGCAGAAGGAGTCTGGAAGGGCATCAAGGAATTTTTGTGTTGTCTGAGAATTTATAGCACGACTTTTGATGCTCCTTGGTTGGGGTCTGAGCAGATTATTTGTTGCGATTGCAAACGTAATAAAATGGTGGTCCGATAGTCCAGGATTTTGTGGAAAAACATTAAGATCTACAACATTTATTCCATGGGACAAAACTAGGTCCAGAGTATGACTGTGGCAGTGAGTAGGTCCAGAGACATGTTGGACAAAACCCACTGAGTCGATGATGGCTCCGAAAGACTTTTGGAGTGGGTCTGTGGACTTCTCCATGTGAATATTAAAATCACCAAAAATTAGAATATGATCTGCTATGACTACAAGGTCTGATAGGAATTCAGGAAACTCAGAGAGGAACGCTGTATATGGCCCAGGAGGCCTGTAAACAGTAGCTATAAAAAGTGATTGAGTAGGCTGCATAGATTTCATGACTAGAAGCTCAAAAGATGAAAACGCCATTTTTTTTTTTGTAAATTGAAATTTGCTATCGTAAATGTTAGCAACACCTCCGCCTTTGCGGGATGCACGGGGAATATGGTCACTAGTGTAACCAGGAGGTGAGGCCTCATTTAATACAGCAAATTCATCAGGCTTAAGCCATGTTTCAGTCAGGCCAATCACATCAAGATTATGATCAGTGATTAGTTCATTGACTATGACTGCCTTTGAAGTGAGGGATCTAACATTAAGTAACCCTATTTTGAGATGTGAGGTATCACGATCTCTTTCAATAATGGCAGGAATGGAGGAGGTCTTTATCCTAATAAGATTGCTAGGGTGAACACCGCCATGTTTAGTTTTGCCCAACCTAGGTCGAGGCACAGACACAGTCTCAATGGGTATGGCTGAGCTGACTACACTGACTGTGCTATTGGCAGACTCCACTAAGCTGGCAGGTTGGCTAACAGCCTGCTGCCTGGCCTGCACCCTATTTCACTGTGGGGCTAGAGGAGTTAGAGCCCTATCTATGTTGGTAGATAAGAGGAGAGCACCCCTCCAGCTAGGATGGAGTCCGTCACTCCTCAGCAGGTCAGGCTTGATCCTGTTTGTGGGTGAGTCCCAGAAAGAGGGCCAATTATCCACAAATTCTATCTTTTGGGAGGGGCAGAAAACAGTTTTCAACCAGCGATTGAGTGCTGAGACTCTGCTGTAGAGCTCGTCACTTCCCCTAACTGGGAGGGGGCCAGAGACAATTACTCGATGCCGACACATCTTTCTAGCTGATTTACACGCTGAAGCTATGTTGCACTTGGTGACCTCTGACTGTTTCATCCTAACATCGTTGGTGCCGACGTGGATAACAATATCTCTATACTCTCTACACTCGCCAGTTTTAGCTTTAGCCAGCACCATCTTTAGATTAGCCTTAACGTCGGTAGCCCTGCCCCCTGGTAAACAGTGTATGATCGCTGGGTGATTCGTTTTAAGTCTAATACTGCGGGTAATGGAGTCGCCAATGACTAGGGTTTTCAATTTGTCAGAGCTAATGGTGGGAGCCTTCGGCGTCTCAGACCCCGTAACGGGAGGAGTAGAGACAAGAGAAGACTCAGACTCAGACTCCGACTCGCTACATAATGGGGAAAACCGGTTGAAAGTTTCTGTCGGCTGAATGAGCGACACCGGTTGAGCATTCCAACAGTATTTCCCTCCAGAAGCCATGAGAAAGTTGTCCGGCTGCGGGGACTGTGCGTGGGGATTTATACTAACGTTACTATCTGTACTTACTGGTGGCACAGACGCTGTTTCTTCCTTTCCTACACTGAAATTACCCTTGCCTAACGATTGCGTCTGAAGCTGGGCTTGTAGCACAGCTATTCTCGCCGTAAGGCGATCGTTCTCCTGTATATTATGAGTACAGCGACTGCAATTAGAAGACATCATGTTAATGTTACTACTTAGCTTCGGCTGTTGAAGATGTTGACGAACCATGTCCAGATAAAGCGTCCGGAGTGAAAAAGTTGAATAAGGGAAAAAAGTTGCGATGGAAAAAAGGAAAATAAAGTGAGGTTGGCAGCAAAAACGCACAGGAAAATGACTCTTCTGTATCGGGATAAAACGTCCGGGGTGAAAAAGTTTAACGAAAAAAGATGAGTGAGGACAAAACTAAAAAGTTGGTAAATTTGTTGAACACAGAGATTGATTAAACGTTTATTAAAAGTAAAACGTGAATAGTTTGGCAGGTAGCCCAGTAGCAACAAACAGCACAGCAGCACGGAGACAATGCGGAAGCGAGACGGAAGTTCTCCTCTGAATCATTCAGATGTCGGTAGATACGGTAGATACGTTGGCTACCAAAGTCAGCCACCAATTGTGCAAGTTCTCCCACTTAAAAAGATGAGAGAGGCCTGTAATTTTCATCATAGGTACACGTCAACTATGACAGACAAAATGAGGAAAAAAAAATCCTGAAAATCACATTGTAGGATTTTTTATGAATTTATTTGCAAATTATGGTGGAAATGTTTGTTCCCTTGGACTGTCGGCGTACAGCAGTGAAAACTCATTCGAATCTGCTGGGGACTCGCAAGCTATTAAATGTATAATATGCTAAATGTTCGTCGTTGTCACGGGAAAAGGTCAGATGGATACCTTCATTTGTGAAAAATGTATTGAACTCGATGCAGCTAAAGAAAGGATTATTACTCTTCATGAAGAAATGAAAAAATTTGACCATGCGCCTTGAACTGAATAAGGATTCTGAGACATATTTAAATGCTTCCTATCAAAACATCCAAGAGGATCATAATGGGACCTTCCTGGACTATGATACATTTCCGCCACTGCACCCCTCTACCAGCTTGAACCAGAAAATGGCTGCTCACTGTTCGACACCAGGTGAGCGTAAATGGATGCGTGTCGGAACCAGAAAGAAGTAGAATAATCGTTCTTGGCGCGCCTGCCTTCTTCCCCCGCGACCGGACTTAAGACTTTCAAATCGCATTGATCCCCTGTACCAGCTGTCTTCTGCCGGGGGCTTGGCTGTTCCCTCCATGGCTGTGGATGACCCTCCAGCTACCTCTCCCTGTCCTAGTCAATCAACTGCCTGGGCACAGCCTGGACCAACGCGGCCCCCCTCCGCTGGGCAGTGCTCTCTGGATCAGAGCTCTGTCCCTTTGGCGGTTGTGGCCTGCACGCAGCTGGCGTCACAGCAGCACTCTTCTCAGGTGAGTTCTGTGGTTCTGGCCTCGCAATCTGCTTCGAGACACGGGAGGCATATATCTGTACCTGGGGCAAAGACTTTGTGTTTTCCTGGGGCAAAAGTTCAGGATATCACCAGGTTGCTTCCCGAGGCTGTGCGTCAGTCACCAGGGGCTGATACTGTCATGGTTCATATGTGGGGTCAAATTACATTATGAAGGAAAGTGTTGTGGTCAGATGAGACCAAAATGGAGCTCTTTGGCATCAACTCAACTCGCCGTGTTTGGAGGAGGAGGAATGCTGCCTATGACCCCAAGAACACCATCCCCACCGTCGAACATGGAGGTGGCTTTGGGGGTGTTTTTCTGCTAAGGGGACAGGACAACTTCACCGCATCAAAGGGATGATGGACGGGGCCATGTACCGTCAAATCTAGGGTGAGAACCTCCTTCCCTCAGCCAGGGCATTGAAAATGGGTCGTGGATGGTTATTCCAGCATGACAATGACCCAAAACACACGGCCAAGGCAACAAAGGAGTGGCTCAAGAAGAAGCACAGTAAGGTCCTGGAGTGGCCTAGCCAGTCTCCAGACCTTAATCCCATAGAAAATCTGTGGAGCGAGCTGAAGGTTCGAGTTGCCAAACATCAGCCTCGAAACCTTAATGACTTGGAGAAGATCTGCAAAGAGGAGTGGTCAAAATCCCTCCTGAGATGTGTGCAAACCTGGTGGCCAACTACAAGAAACGTCTGACCTCTGTGATTACCAACAAGGGTTTTGCCACCAAGTACTAAGTCATGTTTTGCAGAGGGGCCAAATACGTATTTCCCTCATTAAAATGCAAATCAATTTATAACATTTTTGACATGCGTTTTTCTGGATTATTTTGTTGTTATTCTGTCTCTCACTGTTCAAATAAACCTACCATTGAAATTATAGACTGGTCATTTCTTTGTCAGTGGGCAAACGTACAAAATCAGCAGGGGATCAAATACTTTTTTCCCTCACTGTATATAATCCCTTTGATGATACAGTGGTAGCAATACAAGGTTATAACATTTACAGAAAAGACAAATGCCAACGGGGGCAGTGTTGCGGTCTATATTCAGAACCACATTCCTGTAAAGCTTAGAGAGGATCTCATGTTAAATACTGTTGAAGTAATATGGCTACAGGTTCACCTGCCTCACCTAAAGCCCATTCTGGTGAGAAGCTGCTATAGACCACCAAGTGCTAACAGTCAGTATCTGGATAACGTGTGAAATGCTTGATAATATATGTGATATCAATAGAGAGGTATACTTTCTGGGTGATTTAAATATCGACTGGCTTTCATCAGGCAGCCCACTCAAGAGAAAGCTTCAGGTTATCAATCAACCTACCAGGGTAGTTACAAACAGTACAGGAACGAAATCGTCAACATGTATTGATCATATCTTTACTAATGCTGCAGAAATTAATTTGAAAGCAGTATCCAAATCCATCGTATGTAGTGACCACAATATATTAGCCATTTCTAGGAAAATCAAAGTTCCAAAGGCTGGGCCTAATATTGTGTATAAGAGGTCACACAATAAGTTTTGTAGTGATTCCTATGTTTTTGATGTGAAGAATATTTGTTGGTCTGTGGTGTGTAATGACGAGCAACCAGACGCTGCACTTGACACATTTATGAAATTGCTTATCCCAGTTACTAATAAGCATGCACCCATTAAGAAAATGACTGTAAAAACTGTTAAATCCCTGTGGATTGATGAGGAATTGAAAAATGGTATGGTTGAGAGGGATGAGGCAAAAGAGATGGCAAATAGGTCTGGCTGAACAACCGATTGGCAAACGTACTGCAAATTAAGAAATCATGTGACTAAACTGAATGAAAAGAAGGAGAAACTACACTATGAAACAAAGATAAATGACAAAGAATGATAGTAAAAAGCTTTGGAGCACCTTAAATGAAATTTTGGGCAAAAAGGCAAACTCCGCTCCATCATTCATTGAATCAGATGGCTCATTCATCACAAAACTCACTGATATTGCCAACTACTTTAATGATTTTTTCATTGGCAAGATTAGCAAATGTAGGCATGACATGCCAGCAACAAACGCTGACACTACACATCCAAGTATATCTGACCAAATTATGAAAGACATGCATTGTAATTTTGAATTCCGTAAAGTAAATGTGGAAGAGTTGAAAATATTACTATTGTCGATCAACAATGACAAGCCACCGGGGTCTGACAACTTGGATGGAAAATGACTGAGGATAATAGCGGACCAGATTGCCAGTCCTATTTGCCATATCGTCAATTTAAGCCTACTAGAAAGTGTGTGCCCTCAGGCCTGGAGGGAAGCAAAAGTTAATCCCCTACCTATGAATAGTAACGCCCCCTTAACAGGCTCAAATAGCCAACCAATCAGCCTGTTACCAACCCTTAGTAAACTTTTGGGGAAACAATAGTTTGACCAGATACAATGCTATTTTATAGTAAACAAATTAACAACAGACTTTCAGCAAACTTATAGGGAAGGGCTTTCAACAAGCACAGCACTTACACAAATGACTGATGATTGGCTGAGAGAAATTGATGATAAAAAGATTGTGGGGGCTGTTTTGTTAGACTTCAGTGCGGCTTTTGACATTATCGATCATAGTCTGTTGCTGGAAAAACGTATGTGTTATGGCTTTACACCCCTTGCTATATTGTGGATAAAGAGTTACCTGTCTAACAGAACATAGAGGGTGTTCTTTAATGGAAGATTCTCCAACAAAATCCAGGTAGAATCAGGAATTCTCCAGGGCAGCTGTCTAGGCCCCTTACTTTTTTCAATCTTTACTAATGACATGCCACTGGCACTGAGTAAAGCCAGTGTGCCTATGTATGCGGATGACTCAACACTACACGTCAGCTACCACAGCAACTGAAATGACAGCAACACTTAACAAAGAGCTGCAGTTCGTTTCAGAATGGCTGGTAAGGAATACGTTAGCCCTAAATGTAGCCTGTGTAGCTCAGTTGGGCCCCGTGTAGCTCAGTTGGTAGAGCATGGCATTTGCAACGCCAGGGTTGTGGGTTCGATTCCCACGGGGGGCCAGTATGAAAACATTTATGCACTCACTAACTGTAAGTCGCTCTGGATAAGAGCGTCTGCTAAATGACTAAAAAAAATTTTTTTTTAAAGTAAATATTTCAAAAACTAACAGCATTGTATTTGGGACAAATAATTTACTAAACCTCAACTAAATCTTGTAATGAATAATGTGGGAATTTAGCAAGTTGAGGAGACTAAATTGCTTGGAGTAACCCTGGATTGTAAACTGTCATGGTCAAAACATATTGATACAACAGTATCTAGGATGGGGAGAAGTCTATAATAAAGCGCTGCTCTGCATTCTTAACAGCACTATCAACAAGGCAGGTCCTACATGCCCTAGTTTTGTCGCACCTGGACTACTGTTCAGTCGTGTGGTCAAGTGCCACAAAGAGGGAGTTAGGAAAATTGCAATTGGCTCAGAAAAGGGCAGCACAGCTGTCCCTTGGATGTACACAGAGAGCTAACATTAATAGTATGCATGTCAATCTCTCCTGGCTCAAAGTGGAGGAGAGATTGACTTCATCACTACTTGTATTTGTGAGAGGTATTGACATGTTGAATGCACCGAGCTGTCTGTTTGAACTACTGGCACACAGCTCGGACACCCATGCATACCCCACATGACATGCCACCAGAGGTCTCTTCACAGTCCCCAAGTCAAGAACAGACTATGGGAGGCGCACAGTACTACATAGAGCCATGACTACATGGAACTCTATTCAACATCAAGTAACTGATGCAAGTAGTAAAAAAACAGATAAAAATACTCCTTATGGAACAGTGGAAGCAACACAAACATAGACACATGCATACAAACACACGATAGCATACGTAATATACACACGTACACATGGATTTTGTGTTATAGATATGTGGTAGTAGAGTAGAGGCCTGAGGGCTTAATATGTTGTGAAATCTGTTATGAATGTATTGTAATGTTTTTAAAATGTATAACTGCCTTCATTTTGCTGGACCCCTGGAAGAGCCTTGGCAGCAGCTAATGGGGATCCATAATAAATACAAATACAAATACAGCAGAGCTAATCGGGACTGCTATCATCCTGCTAAGGTCCCGATGGATCAGTTGGGTTCCAGAGCGATAGAAATGTAATGAATAGAGCTGTTGTCGCAATTCACTATTCTTCATGACAGACAATTATATAGGTTCTACATAACACATTTCTATCTGAAGGTCCTATAACGTCACATCCTCCTTGACAGGCCCTTGGGTGTTAGATCATGGTGATGGGAGTTCATCGCTGTATATCTCCAGCTACTGTGTCCGTACCTTTCAGTGCTTTGATCTTGCTGGCCATACTCTCTCTCTGGTAGGGTCCTCCCACTCCCTCTACCACCCACAGCAGGTCCTGGTCAGCTGGGTACCGACACAGATACTGGCCACACACTGCAGTTCAGAGAGAGATGGTACACTTTGATTGACCGATTTATTTATTTATGGGTTGCAAAGTTGTATAGTTATAGACTACGGTAGAGATGAGTAGAGAGAGGGTACTACTAACCTTTATACATGGTTAGAGAGAGAGGGTACTACTACTAACCTTTATACATGGTTAGAGAGAGAGGGTACTACTACTAACCTTTATACATGGTTAGAGAGAGAGGGTACTACTACTAACCTTTATACATGGTTAGAGAGAGAGGGTACTACTACTAACCTTTATACATGGTTAGAGAGAGAGGGTACTACTAACCTTTATACATGGTTAGAGAGAGAGGATACTTCAGGCCGAGCTGGTCATCTTTGAAAGAGTCCACAAAGTCCTCCAGCATCTGCAGGCCATGACTGTTTCCACGATGACACTTCCTGACAAAGATGGAGTCCATGACAGGCAGCTGGTAGCGTTGGGTCACAAAGCCATTACACAAGCTGTCTGGAGAGAGAGGAAGAGATTTACTGTTAGTTCATGTCTTGAAGGTATGCTATAATTGATTGATACATGATTGATTAATGCTATATGAACACAGGATAATCAAACTCAAGATACGTTGCGAGAAATCAAATCTGAAGTCCGGATTCAAAACTTAAGTCTGGATTCATAATACATTGCTGGAACATTTCCCCGATTTGAGAACATTTCAAAGTCAAACAAAAATTTGGTAAAACATTCTGGTGATCTGCCCGTCTCAATGTGGATCTAATAAAAACAGATTAAATGAACTGTTGTACACTGACCACCTTCCAGAGACACTTGAAACCCTACCTCTTTAAGGAATACCTGGAATAGTATAACAGTAATCCGTCTACCCCCCCCTCCCCCCCAAAAGATGACCGCTCAACTTGACAGTTTGACCAGACAAAGACCGCTCACCTTTGGGTTTGACAGAGTAGAAACCGATGGCGTGTCCATCCTTCCAGAGGAGCTTGGCGAAGTGGTTCTGTCCGTGGCACAGGAAGGGCACCTCAGGTTTGTCCATCTCACCCACGCGGTACACGATACGGTTCAGAATGTACAGGACGATCCGCTCACCAAGACTCCTCACCTGGGACACACGCAGATACAGACTGTCACTTAACTAAATGTTAAGTTAACACACACACACACACACACCTCTCCTCAGAAGTTCTTACCTGAAACACACACTTTCCTTTCTGTTCAATCTACATGTGCTGTAGTAGGACACACACAAATCAGAAGTGCCTTGGCTCAGTACATGGCATAAGTAGTCTTTCTCCTCCCACTAAAATGTTGAAGTGAGTGTTTTTACAGCTCTGTAGCTCTGCCAAACAGAACAGTACTGACGTTTAACTGTGGGTTTGGATCATGGCCCTGAACACCGCTCCTAGTTTTATACCACCGTAACACACTTCCTAACAGTGTGTGTGTGTGTGAGTGTGTACATGTGCACGCTGTGTGTTTCTCTATTGTTCCATGCTAATCAGAACCAGTTGCAGGGCAAACTGACACACACACACACACACTGTACACACACACACACCAGACATGCAGAGCTTGAAATTCTGTTCAGAACAATGTCATTATGCATTTCATGGGGTAGATAAACATGGCAGGGTAGTGTGTGTCTGTGTGTGTTAGTATGATCTCAGTCATGTTGATCCTGTGCGTCCTCCCTTATATCCCGTCAGACTCAGCCTCTCCTCACACCAGACAGACAAACCCAATATCCTACCTCTACAGAGTCGCTTTGTGACACCTTGTGTTTGTGTGTTTCAATGTGCTAGCTTTATGTTTCTCCATGTGTCAACTCAACAATCATCTTGTGTTGAATGTGTTGCAGTGTGTGAACCTTGAGGAGGCCGGTTCTGGAGGGGTCGGAGGTTCTGAGGATGTCCTCTACAGACCACCACTGACCCGCCAGAAACAGAGCTACCGCTGGAGGGAGGAGGGAGAGGGAGGAGGGAGGAGAGAGAGTTAGATGAGTATGATGTCTGGTTAGAATCCAAACAAGAGGCTAGGCTAGAGACTCGTTTTCTGTGCTGAGGGAGGGATGTGTTGTACCTGTGAGCTGGTCCTCTGGGGCGAACAGGGCCAGAATCTTGTGCTTCAGGTCTCCTCCATAGATGGGAACAAAACCAACATTACACAGACTGATATGGATCTGAGGGAGAGCGAGAGAGACATGGGGTTAGAGTCGACTAAACGAACAGTGCATGTAGTACTGTAGGTGTCTACCATTCTGTGGCTGGGCAGGGTAAAGCTCTCGGCCTTGTCGGGGCTGACGTATCGTAGCTCGGTCATGTAGCCCTCTGCTGCCTGCTCCTCCTCCTCATGTCTCACTGACCCCAACACGTCCACAGGGAACTCCATCCCTACAGGGCAAAGGTCAGGGGTCACATGTCAGAGGTCAGGGTCACTCATCATGCCAAAAAGAATATACAGTGGGGAGAACAAGTATTTGATACACTGCCGATTTTGCAGGTTTTCCTACTTACAAAGCATGTAGAGGTCTGTAATTTTTATCATAGGTACACTTCAACTGTGAGAGACGGAATCTAAAACAAAAATCCAGAAAATCACATTGTATGATTTTTAAGTAATTCATTTGCATTTTATTGCATGACATATGTATTTGATCGCCTACCAACCAGTAAGAATTCCGGCTCTCACAGACCTGTTTTTCTTTAAGAAGCCCTCCTGTTCTCCACTCATTACCTGTATTAACTGCACCTGTTTGAACTCATTACCTGTATAAAATACACCTGTCCACACACTCAATCAAACAGACTCCAACCTCTCCACAATGGCCAAGACCAGAGAGCTGTGTAAGGACATCAGGGATACAATTGTAGACCTGCACAAGGCTGGGATGGGCTACAGGACAATAGGCAAGCAGCTTGGTGAGAAGGCAACAACTGTTGGCGCAATTATTAGAAAATGGAAGAAGTTCAAGATGACGGTCAATCAACCTCGGTCTGGGGCTCCATGCAAGATCTCACCTCGTGGGGCATCAATGATCATGAGGAAGGTGAGGGATCAGCCCAGAACTACAAGGCAGGACCTGGTCAATGACCTGAAGAGAGCTGGGACCACAGTCTCAAAGAAAACCACTAGTAACACACTACACCGTCATGGATTAAAATCCTGCAGCGCACGCAAGGTCCCCCTGCTCAAGCCAGCGCATGTCCAGGCCCGTCTGAAGTTTGCCAATGACCATCTGGATGATCCAGAGGAGGAATGGGAGAAGGTCATGTGGTCTGATGAGACAAAAATAGAGCTTTTTGGTCTAAACTCCACTCGCCGTGTTTGGAGGAAGAAGAAGGATGAGTACAACCCCAAGAACACCATCCCAACCGTGAAACATGGAGGTGGAAACATCATTCTTTGGGGATGCTTTTCTGCAAAGGGGACAGGACGACTGCACCGTATTGAGGGGAGGATGGAGGGGGACATGTATCGCGAGATCTTGGCCAACAACCTCCTTCCCTCAGTAAGAGCATTGAAGATGGGTCGTGGCTGGGTCTTCCAGCATGACAACGACCCGAAACACACAGCCAGGGCAACTAAGGAGTGGCTCCGTAAGAAGCATCTCAAGGTCCTGGAGTGGCCTAGCCAGTCTCCAGACCTGAACCCAATAGAACATCTTTGGAGGGAGCTGAAAGTCCGTATTGCCCAGCGGCAGCCCCGAAACCTGAAGGATCTGGAGAAGGTCTGTATAGAGGAGTGGGCCAAAATCCCTGCTGCAGTGTGTGCAAACCTGGTCAAGACCTACAGGAAACATATGATCTCTGTAATTGCAAACAAAGGTTTCTGTACCAAATATTAACTTCTGCTTTTCTGATGTATCAAATACTTATGTCATGCAATAAAATGCAAATTAATTACTTAAAAATCATACAAATGTGATTTTCTGGATTTTTGTTTTAGATTCCGTCTCTCACAGTTGAAGTGTACCTATGATAAAAATTACAGACCTCTACATGCTTTGTAAGTAGGAAAACCTGCAAAATCGGCAGTGTATCAAATACTTGTTCTCCCCACTGTACATGTCTATACGTTTCCATTGATGAACACACCGGGAAAGGATTCCTTTACACAAGCCAAACTTTGTACCTGTATTCTGTTTTCCTCTAGGTCCAATGCAAGACCTCTGCATCCTTGTCCTCTCCATACCCAAAATAAACCCAATCAATCAATCAAATCCAAATGGAGTCACACAATGTCCAAAGTAACTGATATTTTACCAACTCTATGACTCAGTCATCAAACAAGGCCTGCACAATAAAAGCCATGCTATTCTGATGTTACCATGAAATCAACACTTCAGTGACACACTTCCAATGCTGCCCTCCCTTGAAGAAACAAACAGACCTATAGAACACCTATGGGTCTGTTTGTGAATTCATGCTGTGCCAGAGTGCGCTCAGAGCGTTGTCAGATTGTCCCATTTGTCAATTCAGAGCGGTTTACTGTTGGAGCGTTCAGAGGAGTTGGGTTGATCAGAGCGTTCTGACCTCACAACGACAGTCAAGCACCCAAGCTAACTGGCTAGCTTGCTAGCTACTTCCAGACACAAATGAGAGAACACCTCACTGACCATTTTACTCTCTGTAGCAGAGCTAGTTGGGATGTTTTCATGTTATCTAGAGCATTGGTGACTGTAACTGTGCTGCTGGCCGATGTTTACTGCTGGCTGACGTTTTGTCCGACGTTTTGCCAACGTTTACTGACACCAGTCCTATTCAACGGGTGTTGCGCGTTCGTAAATCCATCAGTTATTCTGCGCTCTGGCACACTCAGACGAGTGCTCTGAAATCAGAGTAGATAGCCAGAGTGAATTTACAAACACACCCTATGTATAGAACCCTCAACATGGACTTCAATAGAACCCTCAACATGGACTACAATAGGACATGCCACTTCCATCCGTGGTCCTCTGTAGCTCAGTTGGTAGAGCATGGCACTTGTGGGTTCGATACCTGGGACCACCCATATGTAAAAGATGTATGCACGCATGACTAAGTAAGTCGCTTTGGATAAAAGCGTCTGCTGAATGTCATATACAGTGCATTCGGAAAGTATTCAGAACTCTTGACTTTTTCCACATTTCATTGCGTTAGCCACTGTGTACTTGGGGACCTTCAATGCTGCAGACATTTTTTGGTACCCTTCCCCAGATCTGTGACTCGACACAATCCTGTCTTGGAGCTCTACGGACAATTCCTGTCACCTCATGGCTTAGTTTTTGCTCTGACATGCACTCTCATCTGTGGGACCTTATATAGACAGGTGTGTGCCTTTCCAAATCATGTCCAATCAATTGAATTTACCACAGGTGCACTCCAATCAAGTTGTAGAAACAAGGATAATCAATGGAAACAGGATGCACCTGAGCTCTCTTAGCAAAGCGTCTGAATACTTATGTAAATAAGGTATCTGTTTTTATTTTTAATACATTTGCAAACATTTCTAAACACCTGTTTTCACTTTGTCATTATGGGGTATTGTGTGTAGATTGATGAGGATTTTTTATTTATTTAATCAATTTTAGAATAAGGCTGTAACGTAACAAAATGTTGAGAGAAAAAAATCAAGGGGTCTGATTACTTTCCGAATGCACTGTATATGGTAGCGACCCTGGGTTTAAGCATGGATATTGACTCTGCCACTGGAGCATGCTTTTGTGGCATAGTCGATGGCGCGCTGGGCTTCGAGCCGGAAGGTTGAGGGTTCGAGCCGCACTCTCTGCCTGTTTCATTCCATTGGTGTCAGAGGTGGGATTAAACAGGCTGGGAGTCCTGCTCGAAACCTCAGGCCATTTAAGAGTGGCTGGCCCAGTGCTCCAGTTGTCTTGAGCAATGTGGAGGGTCAACACCTTTAGTTGGCTCTCCCTATTTGATTTCTAGAAACACATTCCTGTTTTCGTTTTGCGCCACCATTTTGGTTTGCTTCCTGTCTAAGTTTGGTGTGGGTTTTTATTTTGTTTGCCTCTTCTTGGGCAAATATAGTGGGCGCTCATGGTGGGTGTCTTTTAGGTTCCAGTTGTTGTTCCTAGTGAACTTTCAGTGGACACCCCCTTGAGTGTCTTTCTGAACCCCTACCAACACCCCACCGTTTCGTTTTGGTTGTTGTCAGTGACTTTGTTAGTTCCCCCTTATGTTTGAGTGACAATTTTGGTTTTCTTGCTGGGGAATGTAACAGGATTGATATGTAAAAACATTGATTGTATGTGCCGGAAGATAAACAGTAGTTAATTAAATATGGTACTTAAACTTACATGGTTAAGTACTTTTCACTTGTTAGTCTACAATCATCTGTTGTAGCTAAGTACTGATGTTCTTACCTTTGACCTGTTTAAAACTGCCAGTATCAAATGTCTGCCAGTGTTGAATGTTATGGTTACAGTTTGACGCCAGACTGAGCAGAGGGCACACTGATAATGTATCTGTGACACTGTGATTCTCAGCTTATGTTATTTCCTACAAGCCTCCCATGCTGGTGTTTACAGAACATTCGGTGCTGTGTGATCAATATACACTGAGTGTACAAAACATTAGGAAAACCTTAATATTCCCTTTTGCCCTCAGAACAGCCTCAATTTGTCGGGGCATGGACTCTACAAGGTGTCGAAAGCGTTCCACAGGGATGCTGGCCCATTTGACTCCAATGCTTCCCACAGTTGTGTTAAGTTGGCTGGATGTCCTTTGGGTGGTGGACCATTCTTGATACACACGGGAAACTGATGAGCATGAAAATCCCAGCACATTGCAGTTCTTGACACTCAAACCGGTGCGCCTGGCACCTACTACCATACCCCGTTCAAAAGGTACTTAAATATTTTGTCTTGCCCATTCACCCTCTGAAATGGCATACACACAGTAGCCAGGTTTCCATATAACCTCTTCATGAGAGTAAAGTACGTTGGATAAAACATTTGACGATAGGCCTGATGGAAACAGCAAATGTTTGTGTCGGTAAAATTAATTATGTGAGAAATTGCGGTGGAAACGCTTTTATGCAGTCCTCCCACTACGACTCGGGAAAGCATAAGTTATGATTAACCTCACAGCGTGGTGAAAGTGCAAGGTGATGAGCTTGATATTCCTTTCCAATAAATATCGAGGGTCTTATTCTGGTGACATGATGATCGATGCTTGGCTGACGTTTGACAAATTAAAATAAATCTATTTTGTCCACAATGATCTCATCATGTAGGCTATAACCACACTGTATCTGCGAGCAGTTGGCTAGAGCACACGCCACTTGCCAAAGACCAGAGTAGGCACATTCAATATATAATGCAACATTTTTTGTGACAAATACCATCAGTAGAGTTAAAAATGTGATGGAAACCTATTTAACAGTACATGGGAATTCAACCACAAAAGTTATTTTTATGTGCACTATGTCATCACGCACAGCCTTTAATCCACAACAAGTCAATTTGATGGAAACATCTTTGGCGGAAAAATTTGCATATTTTATTTAAGAGGATTTTAGAATATTCATATGAAAATCTTTCGCCAATTGGATGGAAACCTAGCTAATGTCTCAAGGCTTAAAAATCCTTCTTTAACCTGTCTCCTCCCCTTCATCTACACTGATTGAAGAGGATTTAACAGGTGACATCAATAAGGGATCATAGCTTTCACCTGGATTCACCTGGTCAGTCTATGTCATGGAAAGAGCAGGTGTTCCTAATGTTTCGTTCACTCAGTGTATAAGGGCCTTCTCAGAGAAGGCCAGTTAGACATTTTCTCTGCTTCTGTTCTGTATGCATCTCCCTGTTGTAACATGGAATAAACCGGATTGATTTTCTGATTGATATGACTGATCTACTTTTGGGTCACCTGGAAATTCCCATTACAATGAGCAAAAAGAGAGAGCTTTCCACCATCGCTGTTTCACCTGTTTCCTATTTAAGCAATAAGGCACGAGGGGGTGTGGTATATGGCCAATATAACACGGCTAAGGGCTGTTCTTAAGCACGACACAACGCGGAGTGCCTGGATACAGCCCTTATTCATGGTATATTGGCCATATACCACAAACCCCCGAGGTGCCTTATTATAAACTGGTTCGAAATGTAATTACAACAGGAGAAATACATGTTTTGTCATACCCGTGATATACGGACTGATATACCACGGCTTTCAGCCAATCAGCACTCGAACAACCCAGTTTATAATAGACAGTATGGGGGCCATGTCCACCGGAGGAGACTTTACAGTACGGCTCAGGGCCTGTTCTGTGAACCCAAGCATACACACGCACACACCTCAGAGCTTATGAAAGCGGTCACCTCTTCTGTGAAGCGGGCCTGTTGCACCCAGATCTCTATCTCTCTCTCTCTCTCACACACACGCACTCACACACACAGCTCTGTGTTACGGTCACAACTATCAGACCTGAAGACTCAAACACATATACGCCACAGACACACCACATTCTTTCAAGGTGTGCAAACACAGCTACACAAATTCACCACACATTTGTATACAGGCAAACACACACTCTTCCGGATGCAAATACACACACACAAACCCCTGTCCCAGACAGATGGCAGCAGTCCCAGCTGTCCTGAGATGTTCTGTGGCTGTCTGTCTCCCCTAATCTGGGTTAGCCTCACACTACCAGGACAACAAAGACACAGAGAAATTACAGAACAAGACCGAGAGAGCGAGCGAGCGAGAGAAAAGAGAGACAGAAGTGAAGACGAGTCATGTAAGGAAGAGTCACGTAGCAGTCAGGCAGCCAACGGGCTACTATAACCCCTTTCAGAATAACCCCCATTCAGACAGATGGATACTACAGAGGATACACTAGTAGTAGTGATGATAACTGCACATTTAGCCCAGGGGAAATAGACGATTACAATCTGAATTCTCACACAATCAATAGGAGTCTTATGTTAAACTGTGGTGGTTACACTTCCAAAGTCTGCCGACAGACCAAACCACTACGAGCTGTAACTGAGGAACTACAGTATGTTATAATTTCCCCTATCCCATAATAACCATGACTCTGACATTATACAGTACATTCGGAAAGTATTCAGACCCCTTGACTTTTACCAAATTTTGTTACATTACACCCTTATTCTAAAATGGATTAAATAGTTTTTTTCCCCCTCATCAATCTACACACAATACCCATAATGACAAAGCAAAAACAGGTTTTTAGAATTTTTAGCAAATGTATTAAAAATAACGGAATTATCACATTTACATAAGTATTCAGACCCTTTACTCATATCAAATCAAATGTATTGGTCACATACACATGGTTAGCAGATGTTATTGCGAGTGTAGCGAAATGCTTGTGCTTCTAGTTCCGACAGTGCAGTAATATCTAGCAAGTAATATCTAACAGTTCCACAACAAATATCTAACACACACAAATCTAAGTAAAGGAATGGAATAAGAATATATAAATATATGGATGAGCAATGTCATTGTCAGAGCGGCATAGGCTAAGATGCAATAGATAGTATAGAATACAGTATATACATATGAGACGAGTAATGCAAGATATGTAAACATTATTAAAGTAGCATTATTAAAGTGACTAGTGTTCCATTTATTAAAGTGGCCAATGACTTTCAAGTCTGTATGTAGGCAGCAGCCTCTCTGTGCTAGTGATGGCTGTTTAACAGTCTGATGGCCTTGAGATAGAAGCTGTTTTTCAGTCTCTCGGTCCCAGCTTTGATGCACCTGTCATTGATGTGGATTTTTACATTAATATGGATTTTTATCTCTGTTGCTATGCAATAACTTAATTGGTTCCTCTCACTGGGTTTGAGTGTGTGTGAAATGGGGATCTGACCTCGGGTCGAATTCCTCACTCTTACCTAATCCACGGCTGTCCTACCTTATCAGGGACTGAAATCAGACTGTTGCCTTTTGCCTCTCTCCTCAGACAAAGTCCTGAAAACGGAGCCAGAGTTGAACAAAGTTCAGACTAAACATGATTAATTGCAGCATGACGGGAGGGGAGAGAGGAGTTGGGCTTGGGTATGTTTGAGAGATCGAGTGTGGACCTGCCATGTCCAACAATCAATCTCCAGGTCAAGCCAGGGTGAGCCAGGGTTGAACAGAGTTCAAACTGAACATGACAGGGCTGTTATTTGTGTATACATAGGAGGGAAGTCAGATTTTGCCACTATCATAGACTAAGGAAGTGGGCGGAGAGGTCAAGAGGGGGAAACTGGAGAACGTGGTGGGAGAACCCAAGAGGGAGGGGTTAAGCTAAAATATATGTGAAAATGACTATATAAACAGAGCAGGGAGGTAAAAGGGAGACGCTTTGCAAACCACCTCGGCTCTATTGCTGATGTAATAAAGTCTATCTTAATTCAACAAAAACTCTGAAATACTTTGTTTCTTTGATCAGTATAAGGACAAATTTGCCACATCATACTGACCTCGCCTTCTGGATGATAGCGGGGTGAACAGGCAGTGGCTCGGGTGGTAGTTGTCCTTTTTGGTCTTCCTGTGACATCGGGTGCTGTAGGTGTCCTTGAGGGCAGGTAGTTTGCCCCTGGTGATGCGTTGTGCAGACCTCTGGAGAGCCCTGCGGTTCTGGGTGTTGCAGTTGCCATACCAGGCGGTGATACAGCCTGACAGAATGCTCTCAATTGTGCATCTGTAAAAGTTTGTGAGGGTTTTAGGTGACACATTTCTTCAGCCTCCTGAGGTTGAAGAGACAGTGTTGCACCTTCTTCACCACACTGTCTGTGTGGGTGGACCATTTCAGTACTTTGTTGAAGCACCTATGGCAGTGATTAGTCTCAAGTCTTCTTGGGTATGACGCTACAAGCTTGGCACACTTGTATTTGGAGAGTTTCTCCCATTCTTCTGTGCAGGTCCTCTCAAGCTCTGTCAGGTTGGATGGGGAGCGTCGCTGCATTTTCAGGTCTTTCCAGAGATGTTCGATCGGGTTCAAGTCCGGGCTCTGGCTGGCCCACTCAGAGATTCAGAGACTTGTCCCGAAACCACTCCTGCGTTGTCTTGGCTGTGTGCTTAGGGTTGTTGTCCTGTTGGAAGGTGAACCTTCGCCCCAGTCTGAGCGCTCTGGAGAAGGTTTTCATCAAGGATCTCTCTGTACTTTGCTCCGTTCATCTTTGCCTCGATCCTGACTAGTCTCCTAGTCCCTGCTGCTGAAAAACATCCCCACAACATGATGCTGCCACCACCATGCTTCACCGAAGGGATGGTGCCAGGTTTTCTCCAGAATTGACGCTTGGCATTCAGGCCAAAGAGTTCAATCTTGGTTTCATCAGACCAGAGAATCTTGTTTCTCATGGTCTGAGAGTCCTTTAGGTGCCTTTTGGCAAACTCCAAGCGGGCTGTCATGTGCCTTTTACTGAGGAGTGGCTTCCGTCTGGCCACTCTACCATAAAAGGCCTGATTTGTGGAGTGCTTCAGAGATGGTTGTCCTTCTGGAAGGTTTTTCCATCCCCACAGAGGAACTCTGTCAGAGTTCCTCTGTGACCATCACCTCCCTGACCAAGGCCCTTCTCCCCCGATTGCTCAGTTTTCACTTTGTCATTATGGGGTATTGTGTGTAGATTGATGAGGATTATTTTTTTTTTTAAATCAATTTTAGAATAAGGCTGTAACGTAACAAAATGTTGAAAAAGTCAAGGGGTCTGAATACTTTCCGAATGCACTGATATATCTTCACTAAAGTACTGTGACAGTACATCAGCAGTAGGCTTAAAGCTGCAATGTGTAACTTTCTGGGCGACTCGACCAAATTCACATAGACATTTTCATTATAGACATGTCATTTTTCATTGAAAGCAAGTCTAAGAAGCGGTAGAAATATTCTATGTGGGCAATTTCTATGCTTCCTGTTCTTAAATTTAGTTTTTTGCGTGTTTTACTTTCGATTTTGTACACCAGCTTCAAACAGCTGAAAATACAATATTTTTGGTTATGGAAAACATATTTAACAGTGGTTTAGATGGCACAATGATTATGTACACTATACTTGCTTGTTTTGTCACATAACCTGAAATTTGACAAACTATTAGAATTTTTGCAACTGGGAAATGGCGGAGCGATTTCTGCATAGTGCATCTTTAACTACAAAGTAGCCTATGCTTACCTGGCAGAATGATATCATGATTATTTGCATCAGTCCAGGGGGTATTTGTTTTGCAAACACTACCATCACCTGTGCACTACAAAAACACTGCTAGACAACAGCCTCTTGCTGGTGCACACTGGAA
The DNA here is from genome assembly GCF_964263955.1 of Coregonus lavaretus. Lineage (NCBI taxonomy): Eukaryota > Metazoa > Chordata > Actinopteri > Salmoniformes > Salmonidae > Coregonus > Coregonus lavaretus. Next base: position 12,403,351 of record NC_139997.1, on the reverse strand, counting down.
TTAAAGAGTTACTACATCCAAAAATCTAAATTTCTAAAATGTTCTCCTGATGTGGCTTAAAGGGATACTTCGGTATTTTGGGTAATTTTCTACTTACCCAGAGTCAGACGAACTCATGGATACCATTTTTATGCCTCCTCGTTCAGTTTGAAGGAAGTTGAAGGTAGCATATTGTTCTCTTAGCTGGAAGTCTATGGGTATCTACTAGCCAGCTCCTCTCAAAAGCAGGGAAATAGACCTTCTAACTACTCCAAAGCTGGGTGGTTAGAGCTTGGTACTCTAAGTATTCTTTACAAGTATATATGAAATTATAATATTTGGATTATAGTTGTTTGAAAAACATTTATTTTTGGAACTTTTTTCTCAGAACTAAGCATTTCATTCATCCGATGTTATAGGCTGTGTGCGAGTGTCAACACAGCTGGACAGTTTTGAACGAGTTTTCTAGATTTCAAGTAAGCAAAGTGTGAGAAGAGTACATCAACGATAAACCCCACAGAAGAAGAAGAGAACATCAACGATAAACCCCACAGAAGTAGAGTAAACTGCCATTGCTTGTTGAAAGCGATATTTATACCTTGCAGCCGTGACTGTGAAGATTGTTGACACTGACGGAAGTATTTTCAAACTATTAGCTAGCTTATGTTAGCAAGTAGCTAGCTAGCCCACGTAGCTAAGTGTGGTTACAGACTTGTGTTACATCGACGGACTACAATCACTTGTCCAATATCAAATATGGTTTATGGGTGTGCTGTAAAAACGTGTAATCTTTCACAAACTTCAATTGAATGATGTGGAACAATTGAAACTATGGCTAGTTGCCCTGAATATAGATAACACTGACCAAGGACCTCAGAAAGTTAGTATACTGAACAAAAATAAACGCAAAGTGTTGGTCCCATGTTTCATTAGCTGAAATAAAAGATCCCAGAAACACTCCATATGCACAAAAAGCTTCTCACATTGTGTGCACACATTTGTTTACATCCCTGTTAGTGAGCATTTCTCCTTTGCCAAGATAATCCATCCACCTGACAGGTGTGGCATATCAAGAAGCTGATTAAATAGCATGATTATTACACAGGTGCACATTGTGCTGGGGACAATTTGTAACATAATACCACAGATGTCTCAAGTTAAGGGAGCGTGTAATTGGCATGCTGACTGCAGGAATGTCCACCAGAGCTGTTGCCAGAGAATTGAATGTTCATTTCACTACCATAAGCCGCCTCCAACCTAGTTTTAGAGAATTTGGCAGTACGTCCAACCGGCCTCACAACCGCAGACCATGTGTAACCACGCCAGCCCAGGACCTCCACATCTGGCTTCTTCACGTGTGAGATCGTCTGAAACCAGCCACCCGGACAACTGATGAAACTGTGGGTTTGCACAACTGAAGGATTTCTGTACAAACTGTCAGAAACCGTCTCAGGGAAGCTCATCTGCGTGCTCGTCGTTCTCACCAGGGTCTTGACCTGACTGTAGTTCGGCATCGTAACCGACTTCAGTGGTAAAAATGCTCACTTTCGATGGCCACTGGCATGCTGGAGAAGTGTAATCTTCACAGATGAATCCTGGTTTCAACTGTACCGGGCAGCTGGCAGACAGCGTGTATGGCGTCATGTGGGCGAGCGGGTTGCTGATGTCAACGTTGTGAACAGAGTGCCCCATGGTGGCGGTGGGGTTATGGTATGGGTAAGCATAAGCTACGGACAACAAACAAAATTGCATTTTATCGATGGCAATTTAAATGCACAAAGATACCGTGACGAGATCCTGAGGCCCATTGTCGTGCCATTCATCCGCCTTCACCACCTCATGTTTCAGCATGATAATGCACGGCCCCATATCGCAAGGATTGGTACACAATTCCTGGAAGCTGAAAATGTCCCAGTTCTTCCATGGCCTGCATATTCACCAGACATGTCACCTATTGAGCATGTTTGGGATGCTCTGGATCGATGTGAACTACAACGTGTTCCAGTTCACGCAAATATCCAGCAACTTCGCAAAGCCATTGAAGAGGAGTCGGACAACATTCCACAGGCCACACTCAATAGCCTGATCAACTCTATGCGAAGGAGATGTGTCGCGCTGCATGAGGCAAATGGCGCTCACACCAGATAATGACTGGTATTCTGTTCCACGCCCCTTCTTTTTGTTAAGGTATCTGTGACCAACAAATGCATATCTGTATTGCCAGTCATGTGAAATCCATAGATTAGGGCCTAATGAATTTATTTCAATTGACTGATTTACTTATATGAACTGTAACTCAGTAAAATCTTTGAAATTGTTGCATTTATATATTTTTTCAGTGTAGACTATTATGAGAGGATAGAATTGAGCCAAGATGGGACGTTTCCTGAGGGATACAGCGGTCCCATCAGTGGGCATTCGACACACGCCAGCACAAAGTGGAATGGGGGTAAGATGATAATAACATTATCTGATTGATTGAATTGTAGTTAGCTGTTCTCATGATTAAATGTGATAGGCCTGTACATTTTCTCGTGGATAGGCTGTCATCCATTACATCTTTTTGAATGCCCTCCTCAAATCTAAAGAATAGCAGAGTACAACAAAACAACTAACAATGCTCTAAACTATGTGCTGTCCTTTTTTCATTATTCAAAATTGAGTGGTGCCATTATTTGTCTTCATTCAACTTGATCCAAGTACTTTCCAACTAATTGTACAATTTCCACATGCTTGAGAAACTAATCAATTGACTTTATAGTGTTAGCCATGTAATAGATGACAGCATGCCACAAAAACAGAAAAGCTATTATGGCCTTCAAGTGTGTTCTCCTTTGTTTATTTCAAATGAATAAACATTTCCTGGTCCCTTTTCCTTTATTTCTCACTTGGGTTGAGATGGGAGAGGTGCCTGCTGTCGAAAAAAAAATCCATTGGCTTTGCCGGTTCATCGATTGTCACGTCATTACATAGGTCTACACTATGTTTAGTTGGCTTTTACCAATTTACCTTCAGTATTCAAATGTTACTGATACATTGATCTGACTGCTGTACAAAATACACAACACAATCTCATGTGGCATACTGTAATACATCACTTATAGTAGATAAACAGAAATACCTTATTTACATAAGTATTCAGACCCTTTGCTATGAGACTCGAAATTGAGCTCAGGTGCATCCTGTTTCCATTGATCATCCTTGAGCTGTTTCTAAAACTTGGGAGTCCAACTGTGGTAAATTCAATTCATTGGACATGATTTGGAAAGACACACACCTGTCTATATAAGGTCCCACAGTTGACATGAAAGTCAGAGCAAAAACCAAGCCATGAGATCGACGGAATTGTCCGTAGAGCTCCGAGACAGGATTGTGTCGAGGCACAGATCTGGGGAAGACTACCAAAAAATATCTGCAGCATTGAAGGTCCCCAAGAACACCGTGGCATCCATCATTCTTAAATGGAAGTAATTTGGAACCACCAAGACTCTTCCTAGAGCCGGCCAAACTGATAAATCGGGGGATAAGGGCCTTGGTCAGGGAGGTGACCAAGAACCCGATGGTCACTCTGACAAAGCTCCAGAGTTCCTCTGTGGAGATGGGAGAACCTTCCAGAAGGACAACCATCTCTGCAGTACTCCACAAATCAGGCCCTTATGGTAGAGTGGCCAGACGGAAGGCACTCCTCAGTAAAATGCACATGACAGCCCGCTTGGAGTTTGCCAAAAGTCACCTAAAGGACTCTCAGACCATGAGAAACAAGATTTTCTGGTCTCATGAAACCAAGATTGAACTCTGGCCTGAATGCCAAGCGTCACATCTGCAGGAAACCTGACACCATCCCTACGGTGAAGCACGGTGGTGGCAGCATCATGCTGTGGGGATGTTGTTCAGTGGCAGGGACTGGGATCGAGGGAAAGATGAACGGAGCAAAGTAGAGAGATCCTTGATGTAAACCTGCTCCAGAGCGCTCAGGACCTCAGACTGGGCCGAAGGTTCACCTTCCAACAGGACAACAACCCTAAGCACACAGTCAAGACAACGCAGGAGTGGCTTCGGGACAAGTCTCTGAATGTCCTTGAGTGGCCCAGCCAGAGCCCGGACTTGAACCCGATCAAATCTCTGGAGAGACCTGAAAATAGCTGTGCAGTGACGCTCCCCATCCAACCGGACAGAGCTTGAGACGATCTGCAGAGAAGAATGGGAGAAACTCCAAATACAGGTGTGGCTGTAATCGCTGCCAAAGGTGCTTCAACAAAGTACTGAATAAAGGGTCTGAATACTTATGTAAATGTGATATTTCCGTTTTTAATTTTTAATACATTTGCAAACATTTCTAAAAACCTGTTTTTGCTTTGTCATCATGGGGTATTGTGTGTAGATGAGGGGAAAAAACAATTTAATCAATTTTAGAATAAGGCGGTAAATAACAAGATAATTTGTTATTCGTGGGTAGCTAGATACAAATAATCGAATAACAAGAAACTATTTGATCAGAGTGCAATTATAATCACTAAATTATCTTCTTTATATTTTGTTACTGTGTGTGGGGACAAGCAAGAATAATGTCACATACTCGATAGACAGCTGTCCATTCGGTCCAGCAGGTATGGGCTGCTTCTTCCAGTTTATTTTTGGGACATGGAAGAATGTCTCTATTACGCCAGGATTGATGAGCACAGAAAAGTAATCGGAGTTTGTTACACAGTCTCTGGGTGCGCTGCTTTCTACGCTGTAGATATCAAGCCCCCCAATCGATGGCAGTAAAAAGTCCCACTCCGCGCAGCACAACCACTCATCGTCATTTGCCTTTGGTTGACATGCCCCACAGTTGCACCATCAGTCCCCCTCAGACCTGGCTCTCGCCACCGCTCCTGTTAGCTCATTTACAAACTCCGCTGATTCAGCCTCCCTCCATGCTCGCTCAGCGTCCAACTGCACAAGTTCCTCTTCAGTCAATTCTCGCATAAATAAATATGGCTCTGAATAAAAAAGTTATTTCGATATGCTACCTTCAAACTGCACGCAGAGACATACAAATTGCATCCATGTGTTCGTCTGACTCTGGGTATGTAGGAAATTACCCCAAATACCTAAGTATCCCTTTAAGCATTGTTGTGGGAATCAGGTAAAACATTTAAGATTTTATAGGGTCCTACCTTTCCTACTTCTACTATTCTGTGCTCTATCCCCCCCAGCCCTTTTCTTGATCAGAATGATTTGGTTCCAACCGGTTTGAGCTGAACATGTTGGGGTTGGGCTGGCACGTGTCACTACTGCCTATAGCCTCGGGGGGCTCAGCGCCCCGCCTATATGATCCAGGTTTGGGGTAGAAATGTAGATCTTTCACACGCACACACAAACAACCCAACCCCAACATCAGAAACATAAACAACCCCACACTCTCTCTCTGAACAGCACCCCACCCACAGAACTTTACCATGGCATTCCAGCCTGGGAATTCCAGAGCTTTGCTGTGTGTTCAGTTAGGCTGGGGTGTTAAAACCTGCCCTGTGTTCCGTTAGAACAGGGTGGGGGTGTGGTGTTAAAACCTGCCCTGTGTTCCGTTAGAACAGGGTGGGGGTGTGGTGTTAAAACCTGCCCTGTGTTCCGTTAGAACAGGGTGGGGGTGTGGTGTTAAAACCTGCCCTGTGTTCCGTTAGAACAGGGTGGGGGTGTGGTGTTAAAACCTGCCCTGTGTTCCGTTAGAACAGGGTGGGGGTGTGGTGTTAAAACCTGCCCTGTGTTCCGTTAGAACAGGGTGGGGGTGTGGTGTTAAAACCTGCCCTGTGTTCCGTTAGAACAGGGTGGGGGTGTGGTGTTAAAACCTGCCCTGTGTTCCGTTAGAACAGGGTGGGGGTGTGGTGTTAAAACCTGCCCTGTGTTCCGTTAGAACAGGGTGGGGGTGTGGTGTTAAAACCTGCCCTGTGTTCCGTTAGAACAGGGTGGGGGTGTGGTGTTAAAACCTGCCCTGTGTTCCGTTAGAACAGGGTGGGGGTGTGGTGTTAAAACCTGCCCTGTGTTCCGTTAGAACAGGGTGGGGGTGTGGTGTTAAAACCTGCCCTGTGTTCCGTTAGAACAGGGTGGGGGTGTGGTGTTAAAACCTGCCCTGTGTTCCGTTAGAACAGGGTGGGGGTGTGGTGTTAAAACCTGCCCTGTGTTCCGTTAGAACAGGGTGGGGGTGTGGTGTTAAAACCTGCCCTGTGTTCCGTTAGAACAGGGTGGGGGTGTGGTGTTAAAACCTGCCCTGTGTTCCGTTAGGCGTCCCCATGCTTCACATCTGAAACAGTTTGTGCATATATTATGACAACATTTTGTGACGTTTTTGTTCGTTTTGGTCTTCGGCAAGGGTTTTTTCGGCTGTTCGTGCACACAATATTTTTTCTCAAGGCAAACCGAATTTCGGTAACTGAAGTCTAATTCCCTTCATCGTTCAACAGTACTTCAATTAAGTGTTTGTTGTCATTCAGTATGAAAAATGTATGCACTCACTAACTGTATGTCGCTCTGGATAAGAGCGTCTGCTAAATGACTAAAATGTAAAATGTAAATTCAACGATAGACGACTCATTTTCATGCAAATGTTTTCACTTGAGAAATACTGCACCAAACATCTTAGTTTGATGTAAAATTGCATGACTATGCTATGCTCGTCAAAAACGTCAAAATGAATGGACAGATTTCTTGAGTTATCTTTGATTAATTCTGACAATTTTGAGGAAGTATATACTGGCTACGGCGTCTCAAGACGGACAAACGGTACTATTGCGGGTTTTTTCAAGCTAAGGTCTTTTAAGGGAGTATGCGTTCGGTTCAGCTAGCAGAGTTCGGCTAGGCTTCAGCCGAACCGAAGCATGCGGAAGCCTTTAGGCCAGGGTGGGGGTGTGGTGTTAACATGCTGACATGTTGTGTTGCTCCCATGTTACACACTACTGTCACACTGGCAAAATGGGAGTTAACAAGAGGGGTATAAGAAGAGGGATATAAACTCTGCCTAACTATAGTAGGTTCTTCTTTTCTCAATAGTTTGAGGAAAAACTAGTTGTTCTTGCTTGGAACTGGAGGCCAAAATGGGGAAGTCTGTGTGTAAGTGAGTATGCACAGTGTAGTATGTGAATTCACATATTATTATTTTTTTTAGTCATTTAGCAGACGCTCTTATCCAGAGCGACTTACAGTTAGTGAGTGCATACATTTTTTTTCATACTGATCCAGGTTTGGGGTAGAAATGTAGATCTTTCACACGCACACACAAACAACCCAACGCCAACATCAAAAACACAAACAACCCCACACTCTCTCTCTGAACAGCACCCCACCCACAGAACTTTACCATGGCATTCCAGCCTGGGAATTCCAGAGCTTTGCTGTGTGTTCAGTTAGGCTGGGGTGTTACACATGAGACTTTCATCTCCATATCAGCAGAGACCAAAACAAGACCACACTAACTGCACTAAAACAGCCAATCCAAATTGGCCATCACGAACATCCAAATAGAAATAAAAGCCCAGCGTATACCTATCCAATGCACACACTGTACATACCTGCTGTAGTTAACCCTTGGCTCACACTATGTTTGTGTGTGTGTCCGGCTGTACACGTGTGTGTGTGTGTGTGTAGCATATGTTACATAATGCTGGTCTATAGGGGCAAAGCAGGAAACAGACACCCAGTCGGGGCCTCAGAGCTGGCTCCTACATACGTATAGAATGTGTGATGTCACACAGCAGATGTAGGATTACCCACCACGCACACACAGTAAATAGTGTGTGTGCACTCTCAGACAAAGACACATTTGGAAGTGCAAAAGCATGGCGCAATTTAGCTTGTTTTAATGCACACGTTGTTATAGAAAAAATATGCAAAACACAGCATTGTTTTGCTTGCTGTAACATAATGGATTGCTTTCCATACATATTCTCACACACACCCTCTCTGGGAGATTGATATAACACACACACACACACACGGTTGTCTGTAACCTATCACTCATGTCTGATGAAGCACAATATTCCTCATCCAAACCCTTACCCTCAACTCCCCCGCTGGTCTCCCCTTTACCCCACATACACCCTCCTCTGGCTGGGTAGAGGTAGGGCCAGCTCAGCGCCATATGGTTCTTCCCTCCCACCCATAGACTCTGGGCTATATGTGAAAGGATTGCATACAGTTGAAGTGGGAAGTTTCCATATACCTTAGCCAAATACAGCCAATTCTGTTTTTCACAATTCCTGACATTTAATCCTAGTAAAAATGGGTCAAACGTTTCGGGTAGCCTTCCACAAGCTTCCCACAATAAGTTGGGTGAATTTTGGCCCATTCCTCCTGACAGAGCTGGTGTAACTGAGTCAGGTTTGTAGGCCTCGTTGCTCACACACACTTTTCAGTTCTGCCCACACATTTTCTATAGGATTGAGGTCAGGGCTTTGTGATGGCCACGCCAATGCCTTGACTTTGTTGTCCTTAAGCCATTTTGCCACAACTTTGGAAGTATGCTTGGGGTCATTGTCCATTTGGAAGACCCATTTGCGACCAAGCTTTAATCTTCCTGACCGATGTCTTGAGATGTTGCTTCAATATATCCACATAATTTTCCTTCCTCATGATGCCATCTATTTTGTGAAGTGCACCAGTCCCTCCTGCAGCAAAGCACCCCCACAGCATGATGCTACCACCCCTGTGCTTCACGGTTGGGATGGTGTTCTTCGGCTTGCAAGCTGCCCCCTTTTTCCTCCAAACATAATGATGGTCATTATGGCCAAACATATCTATTTTTGTTTAATCAGACCAGAGGACATTTCTCCAAAAAGTACGATCTTTGTCCCCATGTGCAGTTGCAAACCGTAGTCTGGCTTTTTTATGGCGGTTTTGGAGCAGTGGCTTCTTCCTTGCCGAGCGGCCTTTCAGGTTATGTCGATATAGGACTCGTTTTACTGTGGATATAGATACTTTTGTACCTGTTTCCTCCAGCATCTTCACAAGGTCCTTTGCTGTTGTTCTGGGATTGATTTGCACTTTTCGCACCAAAGTATGTTCATCTCTAGGAGACAGAACGCGTCTCCTTCCTGAGTGGTATGACGGCTGCGTGGTCCCATGGTGTTTATACTTGTGTACTATTGTTTGTACAGATGAATGTGGTACCTTCAGTCAACTGGAAATTGCTCCCAAGGATGAACCAGACTTGTGGAGGTCTACAATTTTTTTTCTGAGGTCTTGGCTGATTTCTTTAGATTTTCCCATGATGTCAAGCAAAGAGGCACTGAGTTTGAAGGTAGGCCTTGAAATACATCCACAGGTACACCTCCAATTGACTCAAATGATGTCAATTAGCCTATCAGAAGCTTCTAAAGCCATGACATCATTTTCTGGAATTTTCCAAGATGTTTAAAGGCACAGTCAACTTCTGACCCACTGGAATTGTGATACAGTGAATTATAAGTGAAATAATCTGTCTGTAAACAATTGTTGGAAAAATTACTTGTGTCATGCACAAAGTAGATGTCCTAACCGACTTTCCAAAACGATAGTTTGCTAACAAGAAATGAGTGAAGTGGTTGAGAAATTAGCTTTAACGACTCCAACCTAAGTGTATGTAAACTTCCCACTTCAACTGTAGCTATAAGCAACATACTAGCGTGTTTGTCTGTTCTGACCTGCCAGTAGACAGGTTTGATTTAAACAGGACATTCACTGCCTACCTCATGTCAGAAGCATGATGGCCCCATCTGCCCTCAAACACACACCCAAACACTAAACACCACCCATCAGACAGCATCACCAGCGGTGCGGAAGGCGCATCACCAGCGATGTGGAAGGCGCATCACCAGCGATGTGGAAGGCACAGTGCTTTTGGAAACCCACAAAAACATTTAGTCTGTTCACTTTCCGTCTCTCTTCACTGACAAATACCCAGACAACACTACCTGTATCCCATTAAACAAACGATACAAACAACTAAAATATTCCTCTCTGACCTCTAACCTGTAAACACAGAACAGAGGATGAGTGATGTCATGGCTTTCTGTGTTATTCCTGTTTAGAGGGGTGATGATCAGAGGGGTGCCTTTAATCCAATTAAAAGACCCAGTGTTCTGTGTAAATGACACCTGAGGTGATTGAGAGGGGGCTCGATTGGGAGGCTTCAGAGTTCCTCCTCTAAGATTAGCAGTATTTCAATAAAACTTTTACACTATAATTATATTTCACAGCACACTAATGCCTTGTTGCCTATACATAACGAATTCCAGCATGGAGCTGACCCCATTATGTAACTGCTATGCAGGTTCTCTGTGTTGAAGTTTCCAAGTATAGCTGACTGCAATATTGTGAAAGGTCAGAAGATGGCCTTGATGAAAGACAAGAGTACATCGGATACATGGGGGGGGGGGGGGGGGGGGGGGGGGTGTTACACCCCTGTAACCTATTGTGAACAACCGCAAACAGTGCCACAAAGTAAAGAAGATATTAATGTCAACAAATATGATGGTCTTCTCGAAGTTCAACCTAATAATGCACACACACATTAACTTTATGATCTCTAATAAAGTTGGTGTTAGATGTTATTTACCATTCGGCCATCAGATTTGCCACCAAAGCTCCTTATAGGACACATCACTGCACTCTATACTCCTCTGTAAATTGGTCATCTCTGTATACACGTCGCAAGACCCACTGGTTCTGTTAAAGGTCCCCAAAGCACACACATCCCTGGGTCGCTCCTCTTTTCAGTTTGCTGCAGCTAGCGACTGGAACAAGCTGAAAAAAACACTTAAACTGGACAGTTTTATCTCCAGCTCTTCATTCAAAGACTCAATCATGAACATTCTTACTGACAGTTGTGGCTGCTTCGCGTGATGTATTGTTGTCTCTACCTTCTTGGCCTTTGTGCTGTTGTCTGTGCCCAATAATGTTAGTACCATGTTTTGTACTGCTACCATGTTGTTGTCATGTTGCTACCATGCTATGTTATTGTCTTATGTCTCTCTTTATGCAGTGTTGTCTATTTTTTCGTGATGTGTGTTTTGTCCTATATTTGTATTTTTTTTTTTTTTTTTTTATCCCAGCCCCCGTCCCCGCAGGAGGCCTTTTTGCAGGCCATCATTGTAAATAAGAATTTGTTCTTAACTGACTTGCCTAGTTAAATAAAGGTTAAATAAAATAATAACATAAAAATGTATGCGCAAGAGTAGGAGGGGGCGTGGCGGTATAGGGCAGACTCAGCAAAAACGTGCCACTATGTATCGAAGTTCATCAAGCAAACACTATGCGAAATGCAATATGGCCTAGTAACCCAGGTGAAGTAAACAATAACTTTGTAGCAAATGTTCAGAGAATCCTCATTTCCCACAGCACACCTCACCCTGATATTCAAGATTCCATTCCCAAATTCCTGACCGTGCTCTTGGATGCCGCCGCTAGTGAAAACACAGGCCCTATCCAAACATATCTGTCCAACAAATATTTTTTAACAGACACAACCCCTACATGTATTTGAAAGCGAATGTAATCTGTTTTTAGCGAGCCATCCTGTAATCCTGTCCAAAGTGATGCTTACTCATCAGCAGGGCCGAACCAGCGCCCGCACCGACCATCCCATCCCACGCAGCGTGTTTCAGGGCTCCAAACACTCCAGTAATCTCAATATAAAATACGCTGTGCTCGTGAAGTGATCGGAAACTCACCTAATCCTGTTGATGACACGTAGGCTGTTTCTTTTACTTCTTATGCACAAACTATAGGGTTTATTTCTTGAATGTTTTGAAAACCACAAACGCCTCCGTTGCTAGCTTGTACTAGCCTGTTAACACTACGCACGCTCTCCGTGATGTGAGCATTGCCTGCTGGGACAGAGAGAATGTGCAAGGCAAACATTCCACCAACACAACCAACCAGGGACGACAGTAAGACATAGGCCTACTTCAAATATTTATTTACAACATTATGAGAGCAAAGTGCATGCTTATATTTATTTATAGTGGCATATATCTATTTTTCTAAGTTATAACTTGATTTGCGCTCTCTGATATCCTAAAAGCATTTATTTGAAGTAATCCTAGGCTATCCTACATATCAATCTATTCACAATACGTGTGTGTTATACTAGTGCTTTACAATTCCACAAAGCATTGAACAATAGATGGAGTCAAAGCGTTAAGAAACATTCTGTCTTTAGTTTTCAGACCAGCAACAATAGTAGCCTATAGGCTAGGCTACAACGTATGGAGCTCTACATCTAAGCGGTCTGTCCTGAGCCCCATATGCAGGGTTGAGGAGTACAGTTACATGGTTGCATACACATATTTTGTAGTTGTTATCGCGAGTGTAGCGAAATACTTATGTCCCTAGCTCCAAGAGTGCAGTAATACCTAACAACACAAAACAATACACGCAAATACAAAAATTAAGAAAAATATATATACAGTACCAGTCAAAAGTTTGGACACACCTACTCATTCAAGGGTTTTTCTTTATTTTTTATTATTTTCTACATTGTATAATAATAGTGAAGACATCATAAATTTGAAATAACACATATGGAATCATGTAGTAACCAAAAAAGTGTTAAACAAATCAAAATATATTTTATATTTGAGATTCATCAAATACCAACCCTTTGCCTTGATGACAGTTTGCACACTCTTGGCATTCTCTCAACCAGCTTCATGAGGTAGTCACCTGGAATGCATTTCAATTAACAGGTGTGCCTTCTTAAAAATTAATTTGTGGAATTGATTTCCTTCTGGTAAGTTTGAGCCAATCAGTTGTGTTGTGACAAGGTAGGGGTGGTATACAGAAGATAGCCCTATTTGGTAAAAGACCAAGTCCATATTATGGCAAGAACAGCTCAAATAAGCAAAGAGAAATGACAGTCCATCATTACTTTAAGTCATGAAGGTCAGCCAATCTGGAAAATTTCAAGAACTTTTAAAGTTTCTTCAAGTGCAGTCTCAAAAACCATCAAGCGCTATGATGAAACTGGCTCTCATGAGGACTGCCACAGGAAAGGAAGACCCAGAGTTACCTCTGCTGCAGAGGATAAGTTCATTAGAGTTACCAGCCTCAGAAATTGCAGCCCAAATAAATGCTTCACAGAGTTCAAGTAACAGACACATCTCAACATCAACTGTTCAGAGGAGACTGTGTGAATCAGGCCTTCATGGTCGAATTGCTGCAAAGAAACCACTACTAAAGGACACCAATAAGAAGAAGCAAATTGCTTGTTCCAAGAAACACGAGCAATGGACATTAGACCGGTGTAAATCTGTCCTTTGGTCTGATGAGTCCAAATTTGAGATTTTTGGTTCCAACCATTTACATTTTAGTCATTTAGCAGACGCTCTTATCCAGAGCGACTTACAGGAGCAATTAGGGTTAAGTGCCTTGCTCAAGGGCACATCGACAGATTTGTCACCTAGTCGGCTCGGGGATTAGAACCAGCGACCTTTCGATTACTGGCACAACGCTCTTAACCACTAAGCTACCTGCCGCCCCAACCGCTGTGTCTTTGTGAGACGCAGAGTAGGTGAACGGATGATCTCTGCATGTGTGGTTCCCACCGTGAAGCATGGAGGAGCAGGTGTGATGGTGTGGGGGTGCTTTGCTGGTGACACTGTCAGTGATTTATTTAGAATTCAAGGCACACTTAACCAGCATGGCTACCACAGCATTCTGCAGCGATACGCCATCCCATCTGGTTTGTACTTAGTGGGACTATCATTTGTTTTTCAACAGGACAATGACCCAACACACCTCCAGGCTGTGTAAGGGCCATTTGACCAAGAAGGAGAGTGATGGAGTGCTGCATCAGATGACCTGGCCTCCACAATCACCCAACCTCAACCCAATTGAGATGGTTTGGGATGAGTTGGACCGCAGAGTGAAGGAAAAGCAGCCAACAAGTGCTCAGCATATGTGGGAACTCCTTCAAGACTCTGTTGGAAAAGCATTCCAGGTGAAGCTGGTTGAGAGAATGCCAAGAGTGTGCAAAGCTGTCATCAAGGCAAAGCGTGGCTACTTTGAAGAATTTCAAATATAAAATATATTTTGATTTGTTGAACACTTTTTTGGGTACTACATGATTCCATATGTGTTATTTCATAGTTTTGATGTCTTCACTATTATTCAACAATGTAGAAAATAGTAAAAACAAAGACAAACCCTTGAATGAGTAGGTGTGTTTGAACTTTTGACTGGTACTGTATATACACTACCAGTCAAAAGTTTGGACACACCTACTCATTCAAGGGAAGCTGTCCCATTTGACTCCAATGCTTCCCACAGTGTTGTCAAGTTGGCTGGATATCCTTTGGATGGTAGATCATTCTTGATACACACAGGAAACTGTTGAGCGTGAAAAACCCAGTAGAGTTGCAGTTCTTGACACACTCAAACCGGTGCACCTGGCACCTGCTACCATACCACATTTAAAGGCACTTAAATATTTTGTCTTGCCCATTCACCCTCTGAATAGCACATACACAATCCATGTCTCAATTGCCTCAAGGCTTAAAAATCCTTCTTTAACCTGTCTCCTCCCCTTCATCTACACTGATTGAAGTGAACATCAATAAGGGATCATAGCTTTCACCTGAATTCACCTGGTCAGTTTATGTCATGGAAAGAGCAGTTCTTAATGTTTTTTTTTATACCACAGCATTGTTGAATACTCATTTCTGATTGGCTAGAAGGGCATTATTCTAAAGTGGGCATTAAAACCAGATAACGGGACAGTTGAAAAAGATATCGGGACACCTTGCAATCATGACACAATAAGTGACTACACATGCAGACCGTACTTGCTACAAAGTTACAGAAAGCTAAACCAACAACTACACAAACTGAAATTAGATACATTGTAAACGCAAGTCAAACGAGGAAAAAACTTAGCTAGATTTTTTTTGGAGCATCTGATGATGACCTAAAGTGGTCAGTGATGAACATGAATTTATCTGGGTATTTAACAAAGTATTGAGAAACTTTTGTTATTGACCAAATACTTATTTTCCACCATAATTTGCAAATAAATTCATTAAAAATCCTACAATGTGATTTTCTGGATTTTTTTTTCTCATTTTGTACCTATGATGAAAATTACAGGCCTCTCTCATCTTTTTAAGTGGGAGAACTTGCACAATTGGTGGCTGACTTAAATACTTTTGAGTTGTATAGGGTAAGTGGGCTAAGTGTGACTGGCCATTTATATAAATATCCTTAAGCCTTTCTCTGTATGTTTGCTGTCATGGGGGCAATTGGTTCAACTACAGCTATGGTTTCAACCAGTGGAGGCTGGTGGGAGGAGCTATAGGAAGACGGGCTCATTGTAATGCCTGAAATGAAATATATGGAACGGAGTCAAACATGTGGTTTCTATATGTTTAATGTGTTTGATACAATTCTATTACAATGAGCCTGTCCTCCTATAGCTCCTCCCACCAGCCTCCACTGTGTTCAACTGCAGCGTGTATGCTTCCTCAAAATGGACACTCACAGATATTGGGCACGTTCAAGTTCGTCTACAGTGGCTAATGCAGCCAACTGTAGACGAAAGTCGATGAGTGAAGTAGGGGGAGGTGCATTTGCGATAGCTGAAAGTCAGACATTGTTACTACAGCAAGAAACATAGTTTATAAAAAAGTTTTTCTTTATAATAAACATGTCTCTTACCCCTGTATCACACACAAACTGAATTCACAATCATGTGTACATTGTAGCCTAATCAATTGGTGAGAGAGGTCTCAAATATTACATTCATTTGCACACAGTATACCCTATACATGAGTCACGGAAAAGTTTGTTCCTGTTTCAGTCGTGGGTCAAACAAAACACCCTAATGATTAGTTGACAATAGCCTCCCACGATGCAGGCAATAGCTGCAGATCGAAGTTGGTGAGAAGCAAGTTCATACAGTGGACATGAATGTGCAAGTCTGACAACTTTTATCCCCATAATGCAACACAGTTTTGAAAGGTGATGACCAACATGTTCACCGAATTGACAAAACTGATCTGCTCAAACGCACCCACTATCCACATATTTCTTGCTCTCTCTCTCTCTTGCTCTCTCTCAAACACACACACACTGTTTTGGCACCTGTTAACATTTTACATTTTACATTTTAGTCATTTAGCAGACGCTCTTATCCAGAGCGACTTACAGGAGCAATTAGGGTTAAGTGCCTTGCTCAAGGGCAC
Source organism: Coregonus lavaretus (assembly GCF_964263955.1). NCBI lineage: Eukaryota > Metazoa > Chordata > Actinopteri > Salmoniformes > Salmonidae > Coregonus > Coregonus lavaretus. Next base: position 12,387,182 of record NC_139997.1, on the reverse strand, counting down.
ATTTACGTCATTTAGCAGACGCTCTTATCCAGAGCGACTACAAATTGGTGCATTCACCCTATAGCCAGTGGGATAACCACTTTACAATTATACTTTTTTTTTTTTTTTGGGGGGGGGTAAAATGATTACTTTATCCTATCCCAGGTGTTCCTTAAAGAGGTGGGGTTTCAAATGTCTCCGGAAGGTGGTGAGTGACTCCGCTGTCCTGGCGTCGTGAGGGAGCTTGTTCCACCATTGGGGTGCCAGAGCAGCGAACAGTTTTGACTGGGCTGAGCGGGAACTATGCTTCCGCAGAGGAAGGGGAGCCAGCAGGCCAGAGGTGGATGAACGCAATGCCCTCGCCTGGGTGTAGGGACTGATCAGAGCCTGAAGGTACGGAGGTGCCGTTCCCCTCACTGCTCCATAGGCAAGCACCATGGTCTTGTAACGGATGCGAGCTTCAACTGGAAGCCAGTGGAGTGTGCGGAGGAGGGGGGTGACGTGAGAGAACTTGGGCAGGTTGAACACCAGACGGGCTGCGGCATTCTGGATGAGTTGTAGGGGTTTAATGGCACAGGCAGGGAGCCCAGCCAACAGCGAGTTGCAGTAATCCAGACGGGAGATGACAAGTGCCTGGATTAGGACCTGTGCCGCTTCCTGTGTAAGGCAGGGTCGTACTCTCCGAATGTTGTAGAGCATGAACCTGCAGGATCGGGTCACCGCCTTGATGTTAGCGGAGAACGACAGGGTGTTGTCCAGGGTCACGCCAAGGCTCTTCGCACTCTGGGAGGAGGACACAACGGAGTTGTCAACCGTGATGGCGAGATCATGGAACGGGCAGTCCTTCCCCGGGAGGAAGAGCAGCTCCGTCTTGCCAGGGTTCAGCTTGAGGTGGTGATCCGTCATCCATACTGATATGTCGGCCAGACATGCAGAGATGCGATTCGCCACCTGGTTATCAGAAGGGGGAAAGGAGAAGATTAGTTGTGTATCGTCAGCGTAGCAATGATAGGAGAGGCCATGTGAGGATATGACAGAGCCAAGTGACTTGGTGTATAGGGAGAAAAGGAGAGGGCCTAGAACTGAGCCCTGGGGGACACCAGTGGTGAGAGCACGTGGTGCGGAGACAGCTTCTCGCCACGCCACTTGGTAGGAGCGACCGGTCAGGTAGGACGCAATCCAGGAGTGAGCCGCGCCAGAGATGCCCAGCTCGGAGAGGGTGGAGAGGAGGATCTGATGGTTCACTGTATCAAAGGCAGCAGACAGGTCTAGAAGGACAAGAGCAGAGGAGAGAGAGTTAGCTTTAGCAGTGCGGAGAGCCTCCGTGACACAGAGAAGAGCAGTCTCAGTTGAATGACCAGTCCTGAAACCTGACTGGTTTGGATCAAGAAGGTCATTCTGAGAGAGATAGCAAGAGAGTTGGCTAAAGACGGCACGCTCAATAGTTTTGGAAAGAAAAGAGAGAAGGGATACTGGTCTGTAGTTGTTGACATCAGTGGGATCGAGTGTTGGTTTTTTGAGAAGGGGTGCAACTCTCGCTCTCTTGAAGACGGAAGGGACATGGCCAGCGGTCAAGGATGAGTTGATCAGCGAGGTGAGGTAGGGGAGAAGGTCACCGGAGATGGTCTGGAGAAGAGAGGAGGGGATGGGGTCAAGCGGGCAGGTTGTTGGGCGGCCTGCAGTCACTAGTCGCAAGATTTTATCTGGAGAGAGAGGGGAGAAAGAAGTCAAAGCATAGGGTAGGGCAGTGTGAGCAGGACCAGCAGTGTCATTAGACTTAACAAACGAGGATCGGATGTCGTCAACCTTCTTTTCAAAGTGGTTGACAAAGTCATCCACAGAGAGGGAGGAGGGGGGGGGAGGATTCAGCAGTGAGGAGAATGTGGCAAAGAGCTTCCTAGGGTTAGAGGCAGATGCTTGGAATTTAGAGTGGTAGAAAGTGGCCTTAGCAGCAGAAACAGATGAAGAAAATGTAGAGAGGAGGGAGTGAAAAGATGCCAGGTCGGCAGGGAGTTTAGTTTTCTTCCATTTCCGCTCAGCTGCCCGGAGCTCTGTTCTGTGAGCTCGCAATGAGTCATCAAGCCACAGAGCTGGAGGGGAGGACCGAGCCGGCCGGGAGGATAGGGGACACAGGGAGTCAAAGGATGCAGAAAGGGAGGAGAGGAGGGTTGAGGAGGCAGAATCAGGAGATTGGAGGGAGAAGGATTGAGCAGAGGGAAGAGATGATAGGATGGAAGAGGAGAGAGTAGTGGGAGAGAGAGAGCGAAGGTTGCGGCGGCGCGTTACCATCTGTGTAGGGGCAGAGTGAGTAGTGTTGGAGGAGAGCGAGAGAGAAAAGGATACAAAGTAGTGGTCGGAGACATGGAGGGGAGTTGCAGTGAGATTAGTAGAAGAGCAACATCTAGTAAAGATGAAGTCAAGCGTATTGCCTGCCTTGTGAGTGGGGGGGGGGGGGGGGGGTGAGAGGGTGAGGTCAAAAGAGGAGAGGAGTGGAAAGAAGGAGGCAGAGAGAAATGAGTCAAATGTAGACGTGGGGAGGTTGAAATCCCCCAAAACTGTGAAGGGTGAGCCATCCTCAGGAAAGGAACTTATCAAGGCGTCAAGCTCATTGATGAACTCTCCAAGGGAACCTGGAGGGCGATAGATGACAAGGATATTAAGCTTAAATGGGCTAGTGACTGTGACAGCGTGGAATTCAAATGAGGAGATAGACAGATGGGTTAGGGGAAAAATTGAGAATGACCACTTGGGAGAGATGAGGATTCCTGTGCCACCACCCCTCTGACCAGATGCTCTCGGGGTATGCGAGAACACATGGTCAGACGAGGAGAGAGCAGTAGGAGTAGCAGTGTTTTCAGTGGTAATCCATGTTTCCGTCAGCGCCAGGAAGTCGAGGGACTGGAGGGTAGCATAGGCTGGGATGAAGTCAGCCTTGTTGGCGGCAGAACGGCAGTTCCAGAGGCTGCCTGAGACCTGGAACTCCAGGTGTGTGGTGCGTGCAGGGACCACCAGGTTAGAGAGGCAGCAGCCACGCGGTGTGAGGCGTTTGAGTAGCCTGTGCGGAGAGGAGAGAACAGGGATAGGCAGAGGCATAGTTGACAGGCTGCAGCAGATGGCTACAATAATGCAGAGGAGATCGGAATGAAATGAACTAAACATCAGGGAAAGGAGAGAGCAGGCCTCCCTCACCAAAAAAAAAATAATATATATATAACTCTCCCAACTTCCACCTCAGAAACTATAATTGTTTCACTGAACCACCCGAGTAAAACTCTCCCAACTTCCACTTTAGAAATTAGAATTGTTGTAAACTACAGCAGACTGTTATCAGTAGCTGTAATTAAGTACAGCAGCTACCAACCACCTAACGTTAATGCCTCGGATGAGGTTAGAAAAACAGCTGAATGGTAGCAGCTAGCTGGCTCAATCACAGGTACTCTTAAGCATGAAATAACATTGGAAACAATTAACCACAGTTGCAAAAAGTTACCAGTAGCTACCCGCTAGCTAGCTAGCTAGCTAGCTTTGTTGGTCCAAGTAGTGGGTAAGCTAGCCTCGTGCTTCGCCAGGGTCCGCCGAATACAGTCCTTACCTACAATAATTACCTACAATAACCTTCAATAACTACCTGAGTAAGCTACCTATAATACCAAACTACAATACCTACCTACAATCTAAATACATGGTTTAAGCTTTACTCAACACCATATAAGAAGCCAAGCTTACCTTTCATAACGCAGCAATGATTAAACGTTGGGTAGCTAGCACAAAGATATTGTATTTAGCTACTACAGTACAGCCAGCTGGTAGTGTTGGCTAGCTAGCAATGGCTGCTGTGTTGACTTTGTTTGAAAAACGTCGTCGCTGCGAACGAATGTAGCTGGCTAAAAGGATATTGTTTTTAGTTGCAACCGTTGCTAATAGCTACTCGCCAGCTAATCCAGGAGGTGAGTTAGCTAGCTAGCTTCGTGCTACACCCGGCACCGCCGAATACAAAAGTAACCTACAATAACTACACAACAGCTACCCACAACAGCCCACGATGCCTACCTATACTACTTAATAATATACAGCCCACGATGCCTACCTATAATACCTAACTACAATCTAAATACATAGTTTAAGCCTTACTCGACAAAGCCCAAGCTATGTATAAAGCCAAACTGGCAGACTGCAATCAGTAGCCGAAATTAAGTACAGCAGCTACCAACCACCTAACGTAAGTGTTGTACTTCCTAACAGCCAATAGATGGGGTTCTTTAACAAATATTCATACAGTCTGCTCTCAGGTGTGTGAATAACCCTCAGAGGATGCATGGTATGGGTTTAGCTGACTCAAACTGAACAGTGAAATGCTTTACATAACTTTATTTCTATGTTTCACTGTTTATTATGAAATACCAGTTGTGGTTTAGGATGAAAGACATAAACACATGCGCACACACACAGTCTAGTTTTATTAACCTTGTGGGGACACCCAATTGATTCCCATTCAAAATCCAATTTTCCCTAACTCTTAACCTAATCCTAAGCCTAACCCTAACCTTAACCCCAAAACGTAACCCTAACAGTAACCCTAAACCTAACCTTTAACCCCTAACCCTAATTCTAACCTTAACACTAACCCTAACTCCCCTAGAAATAGCCTTTTTCCTTGTGGAGACCGGCAAAATGTCCCCAGTTGGTCAAATGTTTGTTCATTGACTATTCCATAAAGTAGTAAAAGATGCAAAGCCTTATGTTGTACTATGGCATGACCGTAGATTCCTGAGAAGATGCAAAACATGTTAAGTAACACAGGTGTAGTGTAACCCATCATACATGCACTGGGTCAGGGGTTGTTGTGGGTCAAGTTCTCAATAACTATTAGTGCACTAATAACCAGTATGAGGTGCTGAGGACTGACACATACTGTATGTGAATATAATATACCAAATTCTATGCTATGTCTTTTTTTTTAAGCTACATAGCTATGTAACATAGTTCTATACACTGAATGTACAAAACATTAGGGACACCTGCTCTTTCCATAACAGACTGACCAGGTGAATCCAGGTGAAAGCTATGATCCCTTATTGATGTCACCTGTTAGATCCACTTCAATCAGTGTAGATGAAGGCGAGAAGACAGATTAAAGAAGGATTTTTAAACCTTGAGACAATTGAGATGTGTATTGTGTACATGTGCCATTTATAGACGTCTATGTTTGGGCCATATCAAGGCTGGTCCAGACCGGACCAAATCTGAACCAAACATAGACGTCTATGATTGGTTCCTATTTGGTCCGAAAAATCAACGTCAGTGGAAATCAAGGCCGGTCCGGACTGTACCAAAGAAATACGTCCAAAAGACGTCTGCGTCGGTCCGTGCTTACTGGGGTGTAGCCTACAGTGTCAGGCCCGCAAATGGATTTTGATGAATGGTAGGCTGTCCGTTTGTCAAACAGGCAGTTGCATTGGCTTTATTAAATCAAATCAAATGACATTTTATTTGTCACATGCACCGAATACAACAGGTGTAGACCTTACAGTGAAATGCTTACTTACAAGCCCTTAACCAACAATGCAGTTACTCTGGATAAGAGCGTCTGCTAAATGACTTAAATGTTAAATGTAAGAAAGAATACCAAAAAAAAAATCACAAAAGAATATAATAAAAGTAATAAATAATTAAAGAGCAGCAGTAAAAATAACTATAGTGAGGCAAATACAGCGGGTACCGATACCGAGTCAATGTACGGGGGCACCGGTTAGTCGAGGTAATTGAGGTAATATGTACATGTAGATAGAGTTATTAAAGTGACTATGCATAGATAATAAACAGAGAGTAGCAGCAGCGTAAAAGAGGGCGGTGGGGGGCAATGCAAATAGTCTGGGTAGCCATTTGATTAGATGCTAAGGAGTCTTATGGCTTGGAGGAGTCTTATGGCTTGGAGGTAGAAGCTGTTTAGAAGCCTCTTGGACCTAGACTTGGCGCTCCGGTACCGCTTGCCGTGCGGTAGAAGAAAGAACAGTCTATGACTAGGGTGGCTGGAGTCTTTGACCATTTTTAGGGCATTCCTCTGACACCGCCTGGTATAGAGGTCCTGGATGGCAGGAAGCTTGGCCCCAGTGATGTACTGGGCCGTACGCACTACCCTCTGTAGCAGTTGCCATACCAGGCAGTGATGCAACCAGTCAGGATGCTCTCGATGGTGCAGCTGTAGAACCTTTTGAGGATCTGAGGACCCATGCCAAATCTTTTCAGTCTCCTTAGGGGGAATAGGTTTTGTTGTGCGCTCTTCACGACTGTCTTGGTGTGCTTGGACCATGTTAGTTTGTTGGTGATGTGGACACCAAGGAACTTGAAGCTCTCAACCTGCTCCACTACAGCCCCGTCGATGAGAATGGGGGCGTGCTCGGTCCTCTTCTTTTTCCTGTAGTCCACAATCATCTCCTTTGTCTTGAATTAGGCTACTATTAGTCCTGATTCCTGTGACTAATCCTTTTGTCTATCAGCTACCCAACTTTATCAGGTGTTATCCTGAGCCAATTTGCAATGATAATCAATGTGTTTACACAGCGGGAAATGCAGAAGTATTTTCTTTTTTGCTATGATCAGCTCGTCATAAATTGACGGATACAAACCTGAAATCACTGATCATGACTTTTTAGCCCATGGGGGGAAATTCCTGGACAGCAGTTGTGAGTAGCCTGATTGTCCATTCCATATTGTCCATTTTTACTTTGACCTGTCCTGTTTTTAGGAAAGGAAAGGGCAAGGGGGATACCTAGTCAGTTATACAACTGAATGCATTCAACTGAAATATATGGAATGGAGTCAAACATGGTTTCCATGTGTTTGATGCCATTCCATTAATTCCATTCCAGCCATTACAATGAGCCCATTCTCCTATAGCTCCTCCCACCAGCCTCCTGTGCTTTCTACCATAGGCAATATCTGCTACATGATTTATGTTAGATAATTTTTTTGACGGAACGTTGGTGGAGCGCTGCGTCTCTCCAACAGCACCCTGGAGAGGCGCACTGGGAATGGACAAACACAAAATGGGCACTGCTTATCACAGGGTGGCATCAGCGCTCACTTAAAAATAACATATGCCAATGAGAGAAAATATATATATATTTTTGCTGAATTATGTTAGGTTTTATGTGTTGTTGGAGGAGCATCTTGGTCAGTTTAGCTCAGAAAATGCCACCCTCTTCTAATCCTGTCTAATGGGCCATACAGCAACACTTAAAAGTTATTCCTAAACTTTGACACACAGGAAGTGTAAGTCGCTCTGGATAAGAGCGTCTGCTAAATGATGTAAATGTAAAAAGTGTGGACACTGAGCTTGCCCCCGCCACCACCTCAGTCTCTGTGGCAATCCACCTACGCCAAACAACTGCTCACCATAAGTATTCTAGAGAACATGTCTTTGTTTCGAAATGAGTGTGCTTCTACATCTGCGTTGCTTGCTGTTTGGGGTTTTAGGCTGGGTTTCTGTATACATCTGCTGATGTAAAAAGGGCTTTATAAATAACAATTGATTGATTGATAACCACACAGAAACCAACAGAACAAATGTCCCCCCCGTCCCCGTCCCCGTCCCCGTCCCCCCCCCCCCCCCGCCCCCCCCCCCCGTGTGTATAATTACCGTCTATAAATGCACTGATTGTCATAAGATAAAGGCCCCAATTGAAGAGTAATGCGGAAGAACCCTGGCCAGATAGCATCTATTTCCCTCTGCTAGAACAGATGTAATCTACATCAGATCAGACTGGCACATAGAAACAGGAACAAAACTAAGTTTACATACTGTACATGTTAAACCTGCCAGACCAGGTTATGTATTTATATCCCTCTTTATTTACGAAAGCATTTAGTTGCCATATTGGTTGAACCTTGTATATTTTACATACATTGAGCGACAGCATGTCTTTGTCTCTCACATGAATAGTTAGCTGTCTCAATTGGTTATGGCCTAGTTACAGCCTGGTTATCTGTTTGTTGTGGCCTAGTTATAGCCTGGTTATCTGTTTGTTATGGCCTAGTTATAGCCTGGTTATCTGTTTGTTGTGGCCTAGTTATAGCCTGGTTATCTGTTTGTTGTGGCCTAGTTATAGCCTGGTTATCTGTTTGTTGTGGCCTAGTTATAGCCTGGTTATCTGTTTGTTGTGGCCTAGTTATAGCCTGGTTATCTGTTTGTTATGGCCTAGTTATAGCCTTGTTATCTGTTTGTTGTGGCCTAGTTATAGCCTGGTTATCTGTTTGTTGTGGCCTAGTTATAGCCTGGTTATCTGTTTGTTGTGGCCTAGTTATAGCCTGGTTATCTGTTTGTTATGGCCTAGTTATAGCCTTGTTATCTGTTTGTTGTGGCCTAGTTATAGCCTGGTTATCTGTTTGTTTCTACCCCCAGGGTCCATAGCTTGTCCAGGTAGCATGTGGACAGGTAGGTTCATCCTAGAGGCAGTTAGACTGGGTTTTCCAGATCATATCAGGTCAAGGCAGTGGATATGGATAATACTCTCTTACCTTCTGTCTTCTCGGATTGTAGCCTATACATTACACCAATGGCTCTCAAACCTCTCCTTGAGGACCCTCAGCCATTCTATGTATTTCAACTATTCCACAGCACACCTGATCCATCCTAGTTCAGGGCTACAACAACATGATGAAACGTCTGGGGGTCCCAGAGGAGAGGTTTGGGAACCACTGCATTACATATCTATTATAGACTTGTATACGTTCTAAATACAGCACTCATAGTATACACATAATACTTGTTATAGATGAATGACCTCTGACTGAATAAATAAGTACCATCACGGTGGAGGGGGACAGGAGAGGTGGGTGACAATAAGCATATACTGTAGCAGACAAGGTTCAAATGTCAACAAAAACACACAAGAAATAGAAATAAGAAGAACATGAGAAAGTAAGTAAACTTTATACAGAGTCAGTTCCAGGGTCAGTAGCTTTATACAGAGTCAGTTCCAGGGTCAGTAGCTTTATACAGAGTCAGTTCCAGGGTCAGTGCAAATACCATATTTACAATGTGCAGGGATACTGGAGTGATCGAGGTAGATACAGTGCCTTCGGAAAGTATTCAGACCCCTTGACTTTTTCTCACATTTTGTTACGTTACAGCCTTATTCTAAAATTAATTAAATAAATAAAACAACTCAACTATCTACACACAATACTCCATAATGACAAAGCGAAAACAGATTTTTTGAAATTTTGCAAGAGATTTTGTTGTAGGCAGAATGCATCGGATTAGGATTCTATTGCATTGACACTCACTACTCAGCCCTTACTCTACACAGACCGGTGCGGCATAAACAATCCATATTGCCATATATGGATCTGTGGCATTTACTTTGAACTGGATTGTGTTTACAGCATGAGCGGTCGTGAGTAGATGCCCTTGTTTTGAGATCAAAGCGAGAGCTGCATGTTGCCACGTGTGCACATTTTGTTCATATCCTTTGCTAGTTAGTGAGTTATTAGCCCAGTTATAGATAATTTTGTAGTCAGCAATAGGGGAGTGATTGCTTCCTGCAAGAGCACAAAACGTGTACATTTCTAGACATTTTTGAAAAGCCTGTCAGGTAAAGAGCTTTTGTTTGCCTTAAAGGGGCAGTGTTGTATTTTGAGACAGGCTTGAATAAGCTAAGTAGCCAATAGGCAGAGGGTAGCATAATTTGTCTGATTCTCTGTAATAAAGGTATGAGAATAATAATGCATTTTATTTTGCAAAGTGGTTTCTTGCACCAAACAACACAACAGCATTTTCAGTCACCTCCTTGTCTGAAGGACAAGTGGATAAACAGGTTAATGTCAAGCCCTGCATGTTTTTTTTCAAAAGTCTCATGGAATGTAGGCCTACATTGAACACCACACATTGGCTGCTACTGTAGGCTGAATGATAGAACATCTATTTACATGTTAAAATGTTATGGGATGCATTTTCTCCATTGTTTTTGATGGTAGGCCACTCTGGTAGGCCTACATTATGATCAAATAGCCACAGTAGCCTACATGGCCACTGTTAAAACTTTAACTTAAAGCGGGTACAGCCTCAGTGTTCACAGTAAACGTGCGCTGGAAGTTGCACAGAATTTTCACAACGTTCAAGTTTGCGCTCAGCAGACCAGAAATTTGCTCAGTGCCTGAGACAATTTGAGGGAACATTGGATATGATCCCTACACAGGCTCATGGGGAGCCTGGGAGGATGGGCCGTCTTCCGGCACCAGAACCCCTTGCAAGTCTTCACATACACCCCTAATGGTGACTATTCAAACAAACACACAAGGCTTGAAGTCTCTCCAGCTCCCATCTAACCATTTATTTCCATCGGCTCCATGTGCATCCTGCATCCTGCATCCTGCATCCTGCTCTGCTCCGTTCCAGTCTAGCAGGTTATAGGAACATGTTACCTGACAAAACAAAACATTCTCTCTCTCTCTTCATCCATGGAATTTGTGACAAGCATCTAACTAGCCGGGTACACTCTCTCCCTCCTCTGCTCCTTCTCTCTCCCTCTCTCCCTCTCTCCCTCTCTCTCCCTCTCTTCCTCCTCTAAGCTCCCCTCTCCTTTTGTCCCCTGATAATGTTTAGATATAATGACCTAGCTATTCAAACCAAATTCTTCTTAAACTGAAGATATCTTAAGTAGAAATTGTGCACAAATATTGAATTTTAAAAGCCTGTTATATTAAATGAAGTGCCCTTTAATATAGACCACATGGAACATTAAATAAATCAGATGTTTTATATGAATAAAGACTTTCTGCATTTTTACATGTTACTCCATGCACCCTCTGTGACTTCTAGGAAGAGTTTAACCCACTTAATTCCCATATTTCTCCAACTTTTCTCCATCATTTTAAAGCTCTAGTTATTGTGTTGCTTTCCCAGTCATTTCTGAAGATTATTATTCATTTCATGTAGTTAATGATTCATTTTAAGGTTAAAAAACAACAACCTGTCCCTCATTTTAAGGTAAAGCCTGTTATGTGAACTGAAGTTTATTTTAATGTGGTGGAACTTTTCCTTATGAACAATTTTTTTCACAAGGGGATTTATGGATGATTTAAGATGACATCATCATCCCTGTTATGGTCAACCCTGTTAGTTTATTTGGCACTTAATAGGCACTTACTATAGTAATTTAATATTTAAGAGATAGGAAAGGTTGAACATGTGCCCTTCATGACAGAATATTAAAATTAGGTGAAATCGTTTATTTTTTTAACCAAGTTACACTACCAAAAAGGGCCAAATTATGTGGAACGACCCAGGTCATCTTAGCCTGATTGCCGTCTCTGTTCAGCTTTTACATTCTACTCCTTGCCACTCCTGTTATTTGCCAAACAAAGGAGTGGCAAGGAGTAGCTTAAAAGGCTGGTACCCAGACTGTAGCTCTCATGTAGCTCCACATTTTGGTTTGCTTCCTATCTTTAGGTTTGGTGTGGGTTTTTCTTTTGTTTGCCTCTTAGTGGGCAAATTTAGTGGGCGCTCATGGTGGGTGTCTTTTAGGTCCGAGTTGTTGTTGCTAGTCAACGTTCAGTGGACACCCCCATGAGTGTCTTTCAAAACCCCTCCTAAAACCCCACCTGTTTCGTTTTGTTTGTTGTCAGTGACTCTTTGTTAGTCCCCCCTTCTGTTTAAGCGACATTTTTGTTTTCTTGCTGGGGAACGTAACAAAATGGTGGCTCATCCGGGATCTAGTTTCCATGAGTATGGTAGTCGCTCTAGTCACCTACTCTGAAGCTCTGCTGTGCCCAGATATTGGAGTGTTCAAAATGCACTTTTATGGTAGAGTTTCTGTCACTGACATCCACCCTGAGGGGTTATAAGACATTAGAGCTCGAGAACAAGGGAAGACAAGTTGAGCGTGCAGCTAAACAAGAACAACGTGTGCATGTCATTCGATTAAGGGAGATAGATCTGGAAGCACTCCAGTCCATCCTGCAACCTCAACAGAGTTTGATTTTGGTCGAAAAAGACTTGTACCGCCTTTCAATGAAAAGGAGGTGGACATATATTTTACTCTGTTTGAGCGGATTGCCACATTCTTAAAATGGCTGTGTGATATTTGGTCACTGCTCCTCCAAAGTGTTCTAGTGGGAAAAGCTCAGAGAGTGTACGCCACTTTATCTCTTGACCAGAGTTCAGATATGACACTGTTAAAGCTGCTATCCTTTGTGCTTACGAGTTGGTCCCAGAGGCATACAGACAACAGTTCCATAAATTACGAAAGACAGAATCAAAGTCATGTTGAGTTTGCAAGGGAACAAGCATGTCTTTTTGATCGGTGGTGCGGTTCTCAAGAGGTCAAGGACTTGAGGATTGAAAGACACTTATACTTCTCGAGCAGTTCAAAAATTGCCTTCATGAAAGGGTTGCTACCTACATTTATGAGCACAAGGATCTCACTCTTGAGAGAGCTGCAGTCCTTGCAGAGGACTCAAGAAAACTACCTTCACAAACAAATCACCCAGTAGTTATCCCTATGCAAAAAGCAATCCAGAGAAGTCACCTCCTACTGCAAGATTTCAGTCTTTTTCTACAGTGACCAAAGATAACTTTTTTTTCGTTTCCGCCAGTTTGCCATTACTGCCGTGAGAAAGGACACATTGTCTCTCAGTGTCTTAAGTTGAAACAGAACAATTAGAGAGAGAAAAAGCAGTTTCTTCTTGTGGGAGCACTCCAGCCCATTAACTCTCTGGTTGGGATTAGTGTATCTCCTAAACAAGATTTTGGATCAGATGTGTATGAACCCTTTGTTTCAGACAGGTCCGTGTCTCTGCAGAGTGGCAATGCTGTTAAGCATCCGGTGAAGATGCTGCGAGACACTGGGGCGGCCCAATCCTTCATTTTGGAGGGTGTTTTGCCTTTGTCTGACACAGATGAGCAGGGACCCTAGGCATCTTTCTTTTGGTGTTTTTCAGAGTCAGTAGAAAGGCCTCTTTACTGTCCTAAGTTTTCATATCTGTGACCTTAATTGCCTATATATAGTCTGTAAGCGGTTAGTGTCTTAATGACCGTTCCGCAGGCGCATGTTCATTAATTGTTTATGGTTCATTGAACAAGCATGGGAAACAATGTTTAAACCCTTTACAATGAAGATCTGTGAAGTTATTTGGATTTTTACGAATTATCTTTGAAAGACAGGGTCCTGAAAAAGGGACATTTCTTTTTTTGTTGAGTTTACATTTTAAAATAAATAAGAGGTGGCTGTTTTGTCTTGTATTTAATTGTTGACAGCCAGTAGACACCATGTTTATATTGGAGAAGGTGACGCATTTAGGTTGTTGTGAAATGGAAGTTGTTTTCTGTTGGTGGTGAGCAAACTTGTCCAACAAAAATATAGGATATATTTGTATATAATATATTTGTATATATTTGTATATAAGGGGGAAGGTGTTACAAGTTTTGGTTTTCCATTTATATTTTGAGGTTGCGCCTTAGCACGTAGGGCGCACCGATTGGTGTAACCTCATTAGTCAGTATGTATTACACCTGTGCTGGCTTGTCCATCTCGTTAGACGGAAGATGTTTCACCTGGCTGGCCCAGTGCTCCAGTTGTCTTGCGCGATGTGGAGGGTCAACACCTTTAGTTGGCTTTCCCTATTTGATTTCTAGAAAGACAATCCTTTATCTGATCTTCCCCGTTTTCGTTTTGCTCCACTTTTTGGTTTGCTTCCTGTCTAAGTTTGGTCTGGGGTTTTTTCTTTTGTTTGCCTCTTATTGGGCAAATTTAGTTGGCGCTCATGGTGGGTGTCTTTTAGGTCCCAGTTGTTGTTGCTAGCCAACGTTCAGTGGACACCCCCATGATTGTCTTTCAGAACCCCTCCTAAAACCCCACCTGTTTCGATTGGTTTGTTGTCAGTGACTCTTTGTTAGTTCTCCCTTCTGTTTGAGCGACATTTTAGGTTTTCTTGCTGGGGAACGTAACATAGCTAATTAGCATTGTATGGCGATGCCAAGACCTTGTATGGAAATGCCACACACAAAAACTGGCATCCATTATAATAACTTTTTCACATCTTTGGAGGTCTGACTAACTCACTCTAATATGAGTAGTAAAAGTCTTAGTAGTAAATGTTTTTTTCTAATCTGAGTAGTAAACGTTTTTGAATATACAGTATGACCAGTTAAAAGAGACTTTATCTCAATTCGAAAAACCTGGTAAAAAAGGCTGTTTCACTTCTAATAGGAGTGCTCATGTGTGCTCATTAGTGGCTTTACTCTGTTTGTAAAGGCAACTTTAGCCAGCTGTTAAGTGTGGTGGAAACTATTGATCCAGAGCTGACATTTCCCCTGTTTACCCTCTGGATTCCCCATTAAATACACAGTCATTATATTGCATCATCAGGTAGGTACATTCACCATTAAATACACACTCATTATTCTGCATTGTCATGTGGGTACATTCACTAGGGGTTTATTTATCACTAACATTCCCAACCTCAAGTATCAATTTGCAAAACAAGAGTTTAACCCTAACCCAGAGACCTGACAGTCTCTCTCATCCAGCATTCCACTTCATCTTTCATATGTACCATAAAGCAAACCTCAGTTAAGTTTCTGACATAATCAACTCAAACACAAAAATCTTAAAAAATACCAAAATGGTGCTATCATTACAATAGTCCATATTCCAACATGAATTAAGCCATTATTAATCAATAAATCATTCATTTAACCTTTTCCTGAGGAGGGAGTCTTTGGTCGTGACTTCATAGCCTTGACCAAGAGTCTCTGTTTCTCCTGTAATTTATCTTCCAGACACTGGATAAGGACTGGGTCAACTTTGGGGTCCACCTTATTGGCGAACCAGCTGCCGTAGTTCAGGAGCCAGCTCAGCTCCCCCGCCCCGTAGATACACACGCTGCGGACGTGTTTCCCTGTGCATGTTGGGTAAAGCGGTCCCTCCAGGTAATTCCACTTCACCAGCCTGGTCTTGCTCATTAGGTCTGTGACGTCGGCCTGGGCCCGGGGCACCTCGCCTGGCACGCCCGGCACCCGTGTCAGAGTGGCCCAGAAGTGTTCGTCTGGAGAGTAGGTGTCGTTCGACCACGCCAGGAAGTCCCTGGCCAGCGCAGACGTGTTCACATATGTGACAAACTCCCGCGAGAGCACGAAGTAGGCACTGCCGATGAACATCTGGATGCCGTGTGGGGGAGGCTCCTTGGCCTTGCCGGTTTTCACCGGCCTCTGGATGTACTCAGTGTCCCACAGCTTGTGGTGGAAGGAGAAACGCTGCTTCTTGTATTTGCTGGGACGACTCGTCTCCATCATATTACCCCCCTGGAGCTTCTTCAGGTCGGCCACCAGCTCTATGTTGGAGCGCAAGGGGAAGTCCTGACCGCACAGGTTGATGACATACCTCCACTTGACCTCTGACCCCATGAGGTCAGACAGGCAGTTAAGGTCGGCTTTGAGGCGGCTGATGCTGGCGTACATCACCGTCTCCAGCTTAGAGGCGATAAAGACGTTGGGCAGACAGCGGGCCACACCCTCCATGGCCTCTTTGAACAGTTCTGATGACTTCAGGTCGTAGTGGATACAGTAGATGTTGTTGGGGGTGTAGACGGCCCGGAGGATCTTGTCCACCATGGAGGCAGACTTGTGGACCACCAGGGAGTAGGCCAGGGGGAAGGCCTGCTCCTCCTCAGACACCTGGACGTCCCCATAGCCCCGGGAGCGGAGGTAGCGCGGGCAATTAGAGGTCAGGTTGATCAAGCTCTCATCCTGCTCCCACACCACCGCTTGTTTTCTGATGGCCAGCGACTTCCCTACCTCGACCGGATCCATGTTGTAGATGGCATTGCAGTCAATGTTGTAGCGGTGGGGAGGCTCGACGTCATCGTAGCCTGCGGTAGTCTCATACGGTTCAATAGTAACGCTGTATTTAACAGTGACCTTTAGGCAGAGCAGCAGCAAGGCACAGATCACCAGCAGCGACGATAACGAATAAATAAAATGCTTCTTCCGCAGTCTGCTTGGAAAAAAACATCTAATTTTCATTCTGTGGTGAGACAAAAGAATAATAGTTAATAAATAACTAACTAGATAGCTAGTTATTCGATCTGTTGCTTAAATGACTGTTGGGCTAAATAAATATTACACAAATAGTCACCTTGCTCTGTAAAGTCAACATGATATCACAGGAAAACGTCATCATGTCACATTTTATCAAAAAGTTAGCGATCAACCCAATGACGCTTGCTTATGTCAATTGGAGCGGCTAATGGGGATCCTAATAAATACCCCAAATACATTTCAGTCAATGGGAAAAGATGAGTGTCAATCAATTGACACTTATGTCGATACATTCCAGTCAATGGGAAAAGATGAGTGTCACAGGGTTCACAGGGCTATGGTTAGGGTTGAGCCAAGACATGGAGATGAATTGAGGGTTAGGGTCAGAGATAAGACGAAGAAACAGAGCTGAGAGCCCATAGAACACACACTGGGGTCTATACTAGAACTCTGAAGCTAATGGCAGTGGTGTTATGTACGCTTTATTACTTTTTTCTAATAATCACTTAGGCTATTACACAGTATGCGTCCATATAGGTTCAATTAGAGTAGCTATGGTTTCTGTTTTGTCATGTTAGTGTCCAATTGAAATGTGAATAATGATGAATGGACATATTTTCTTCATGAACTAGCAGGTTTATGAAGCAGTATTACAGTGAGCCCCAGAAGTATTGGGACAGTGACACGTGTTGTTGTTTTGGCTCTGTACTCCAGCACTTTGGATTTGAAATGATACAATGACTATGAGGTTAAAGTTTGTTTTGGTTGTATTTGTTTGGTTGTGTTTCAGATTATTTTGTGCCCAATAGAAATGAATGATAAATAATGTAATGTTTCATTTTGCAATCACTTTTATTGTAAATACGAATATGTTTATAAACACTTCTAAAATAATGTGGATGATACCATGATTACGGATAATCCTGAATGAATCGTGAATAATGATGATTGAGAAAGTTACAGAGGCATAAATATCATACCGCCCCCCCCCCCAAAAAAATGCTAACCTCCCCTGTTATTGTAATGGTGAGAGGTTAGCATGTCTTTCTTGGGGGTATGATATTTGTGTGTCTGTAACTTTCTCACTCATCATTATTCATGATTTGTTCAGGACTGTCCGTAATAATGGTAGCATCCACATTAATGTAGAAGTGTTCAGAAACATATTATATTCTTATATACAAAAAAAGTGAGTCCAAAATGAAAACACATTATTTACCATTCATTTCTATTGGGCACAAAATAATCTGAAACACAACCAAAACAAACAGCAAATTCATCCAACAGTTTGTAGAGTCACAAGCTTGATGAAATCATTGCATGCTAGGAATATGGTACCAAATACTAAACCTTTGACTACTTTAATACACATATAAGTGAATTTATCCCAATACCTTTGGTCCCCTAAAATGGGGGGACTATGTACAAAACGTGCTCTAATTTCTAAACAGTTCACCCGATATGGATGTAAATACCCTCAAATTAAAGCTGACAGTCTGCACTTTTACCTCATAGTCATTGTATAATTTCACATGCAAAGTGCTGGAATACAAAACAACATAAAATGTGTTACTGTCCCAATACTTTTGGAGCTCACGGTACATTATACATTTTACTATGTGAATCACTATATTCTATTCAATATTCAAATGTTTTATGTGTTATGTAGGCTACAATATAGTAAAGTTATTATTCAATCCATCGATTTTGTTAAGCGAGCATGGTCTCCAAGGAGCCAATGCAGGCAGAAAATGAAAAAGGCCTATATCTTTTTCCATAAAAAACACCTATTTATTAAAACATTTAGAAATGTAGCCTTTGTACAGGTAACCGCTCCAAAATAAAGGAAACACCAACATAGAGTGTCTTAATAGGGCGTTGGGCCACCATGAGCCGCCAGAACCGCTTCAATGCTCCATGGCATAAAGCAGGGCTCTCCAACCCTGTTCCTCGAGAGCTACCATCCTGTAGGTTTTCACGCCAACCCTCATCTAGCACACCTGATTCTAATAATTAGCTGGTTGAAAAGCTGAATCAGGTTAGTTACAACTGGGGTTGGAGTGAAAACCTACAGGAGGGTAGCTCTCCAGGAACAGGGTTGGACAGCCCTGGCATAAAGGGTCTGGAACTCTATTGGAGGGATGCGATACCAGCGATGCATACAAAGCTCTCCCTCGCGCTCCATTTGGCAAATCTGACCATAACTCTATCCTCCTGATTCTTGCTTACAAGCAAAAACTCAAACAAGAAGTACCAGTGACACGCTCAATTCGGAAGTGGTCCGATGAAGCGGATGTTAAGCTACAGGACTGTTTCGCTAGCACAGACTGGAATATGTTCTGGGACTCATCCGATGGCATTGAGGAGTTTACCAAATTAGTCACTGGCTTCATTAATAAGTGCATCGATGACATCGTCCCCACAGTGACCATACGTACATATCCCAACCAGAAGCCATGGATTACAGGCAACATCCGCACTGAGCTAAAGGCTAGAGCTGCAGCTTTCAAGGAGCGTGACACTAATCTGGACGCTTGCAAGAAATCCTGCTATGCCCTCCAACAAACCATCAAACAGGCAAAGCATCAAAACAGGACTAAGATCGAATCCTACTACACCGGCTCTGACACTCGTCAGATGTGGCATGGCTTGCAAACTATCACAGATTACAAAGGAAAACCCAGACGCAAGCTGCGCAGTGACGCGAGCCTACCAGATGAGCTAAATACCTTCTATGCTCGCATTGAGCTGTTCCGGATGACTGTATGATCACGCTCTCCGTAGCCGATGTGAGTAAGACCTTTAAACTGGTTAACTGTCACAAGACAGATTACCAGGACACGCACTCAGAGCATGCACCGACCAGCTGGCAAGTGTCTTCACTGACATTATCAACCTCTCCCTGTCCCAGTCTGTAATACCTACATGTTTCAAGCAGACCACTATAGTCCATGTGCCCAAGAACGCCAAGGTAACCTGTCTAAATGACAATCGCCCCGTAGCACTCACATCTGTATCCATGAAATGCTTTGAAAGGCTGGTCATGGCTCACATCAGCACCATCATCCCAGACACCCTGGACCGGATAATGTAATTATGTGCACGAGCACAAAACTCAACATCTGTCATTTTGGTCCCGTCCGAATCTGCCATGGCAGTAATTTTTACATGGCAGGAGAGTAAAAATTCCAGCCAGAATAACCTACTGTTTTTTGGCAAACTCCCCTGATAATACTAGTCCCATGTGAATCGACATCCCTGTGTTTTGAGAGGTATTGCTCGCAGTTTGAGCAAAAAAACAATAACTGATTCGATAAATTCAACGAAGTGCTGCGCATAGCCTATGCATTCGGAAAGTCCTCAGACCCCTTGACTTTTTCCACATTTTGTTACATTACAGCCTTATTCTAAAAATGATTAAATTGTTTTTTTCCCCCCTCATCAATCTACACACACTACCCCATAATGACAAAGCGAAAACAGGTTTTTAGGATTTTTGCAAATGTACAGTGGGGAGAACAAGTATTTGATACACTGCCGATTTTGCAGGTTTTCCTACTTACAAAGCATGTAGAGGTCTGTAATTTTTATCATAGGTACACTTCAACTGTGAGAGACGGAATCTAAAACAAAAATCCAGAAAATCACATTGTATGATTTTTAAGTAATTCATTTGCATTTTATTTGGTCACCTACAAACAAGCAAGATTTCTGGCTTCAACTGTGAGAGACGGAATCTAAAACAAAAATCCAGAAAATCACATTGTATGATTTTTAAGTAATTAATTTGCATTTTATTTGGTCACCTACAAACAAGCAAGATTTCTGGCTCTCACAGTCCTGTAACTTCTTCTTTAAGAGGCTCCTCTGTCCTCCACTCGTTACCTGTATTAATGGCACCTGTTTGAACTTGTTATCAGTATAAAAGACACCTGTCCACAACCTCAAACAGTCACACTCCAAACTCCACTATGGCCAAGACCAAAGAGCTGTCAAAGGACACCAGAAACAAAATTGTAGGCCTGCACCAGGCTGGGAAGACTGAATCTGCAATAGGTAAGCAGCTTGGTTTGAAGAAATCAACTGTGGGAGCAATTATTAGGAAATGGAAGACATACAAAACCACTGATAATCTCCCTCGATCTGGGGCTCCACGCAAGATCTCACCCTGTGGGGTCAAAATGATCACAAGAACGGTGAGCAAAAATCCCAGAACCACACGGGGGGACCTAGTGAATGACCTGCAGAGAGCTGGGACCAAAGTAACAAAGCCTACCATCAGTAACACACTACGCCGCCAGGGACTCAAATCCTGCAGTGCCAGACGTGTCCCCCTGCTTAAGCCAGTACATGTCCAGGCCCGTCTGAAGTTTGCTAGAGTGCATTTGGATGATCCAGAAGAGGATTGGGAAAATGTCTTATGGTCAGATGAAACCAAAATAGAACTTTTTGGTAAAAACTCAACTCGTCGTGTTTGGAGGACAAAGAATGCTGAGTTGCATCCAAAGAACACCATACCTACTATGAAGCATGGGGGTGGAAACCTCATGCTTTGGGGCTGTTTTTCTGCAAAGGGACCAGGACGACTGATCCGTGTAAAGGAAAGAATGAATGGGGCCATGTATCGTGAGATTTTGAGTGAAAACCTCCTTCCATCAGCAAGGGCATTGAAGATGAAACGTGGCTGGGTCTTTCAGCATGACAATGATCCCAAACACACCGCCCGGGCAACGAAGGAGTGGCTTCGTAAGAAGCATTTCAAGGTCCTGGAGTGGCCTAGCCAGTCTCCAGATCTCAACCCCATAGAAAATCTTTGGAGGGAGTTGAAAGTCCGTGTTGCCCAGCGACAGCCCCAAAACATCACTGCTCTCGAGGATATTTGCATGGAGGAATGGGCCAAAATACCAGCAACAGTGTGTGAAAACCTTGTGAAGACTTTCAGAAAACGTTTGACCTGTGTCATTGCCAACAAAGGGTATATAACAAAGTATTGAGAAACTTTTGTTATTGACCAAATACTTATTTTCCACCATAATTTGCAAATAAATTCATTAAAAATCCTACAATGTGATTTTCATGATTTTTTTCCTCATTTTGTCTGTCATAGTTGACGTGTACCTATGATGAAAATTACAGGCCTCTCTCATCTTTTTAAGTAGGAGAACTTGCACAATTGGTGGCTGACTAAATACTTTTTTTCCCCACTGTATCTACTAGTTCTAATGTATCCATGACATTCACAATTTCCTTAAGAGCATGTGGGTGATTATTTGTGGTGTGATTTCCTTTACGGTCCATTGAGCTATTTAAAACAGTATTATAATCCCCCACCATAATAATATTGTCTTGAGTTGCTTTCAGGCTTGATAATTTATTATATATATTGTCAAAGAATTGTGGATCATCATTATTTGGTCCGTAAAGGTTAATGAGCCATATCTGTTTATGGTCCAATAACATATTTAAAATAATCCATCTACCTTGTGTATCTATTTGTACAATATGCACATTCGGATCGAAATTACTATTAATTAATATCATCACCCCTTTTGAATCTCTTTGCCCATGGGAGAAGTATATTCCCCCCCCCCCCATTCTTTTTTCCACGCTACTTCATCTCGAATTGTTGAATGAGTTTCCTGTATACAATAGATATTATATTCCTTCTCTTTGAGCCATGTAAATATTGTTCTTCTTTTGTTATTATCAGCTAAGCCATTACAATTATAACTGTCTATACTTATTTCACCATACACCATAATGAGATACAAGTTTCAAGTCTATTTATCATTTTATATGTTTGTAAATTTACCAATAAAAAATAGCGTAATGATTGAGTGTCCATATAGCTGTACCGTGATATTTGCACTGCTACGGAGCAACCCTTCAATTGTTCTCCACTAATTCCCCCGCTAAAGCCACTCCCCATCCCAAGTTGAGCCGTCATCCCAGTGATCAGCATCCCACCCACGTCCCTCCGCATCCCTAAGGCCCCGAGAGGCCAGGACCCATCCATCGAAAACAGCACACAGTACCACCCACAAAACAGAAGCAGATTAACCGCCAAAAGCATTTCCAATGCTTTCACCTCTATATATATATAACTATTTTTTTAAAATTATGCATATCCTATTTTCCATCATTATCAATTAATATGCGTAATAATGTCGGCAGTTCACGCGTAGGATTCTAACATATAACCCGGATTGCCATTGTATTACATTTAATTCATTGACAAGCAATTATTATCCTAGCAAATAATTCCCGTGGTCCATCCCATACCCTCCCCCCCAACATCCCCACCCCCCCACAACAGATGCCAGACAAGCACACATGCACATACTCACATACTCCAACACACTCAACCCCCCTCCTCCACAATCCACCATAAAATCAGATACTCAACGGCTGTTATATCCCAGAGCCCAACTCGAGAAATAACTTGATTTACGAGTGCACATACAGTTAAAGCTGATTGAGAAAGCATGCAGATTGAGCAGAAATTGATAACAATGTGAGATTTGATTAATCTACTTAATCTATGTCAAGTCCTAGGTGATGGAGATCAGATCCACCCTCTTCACCTGAGACACAAACACTCTGATCCCCTGTTGTAACCATTTTCCCAAGCATCTCCATGCGGTCAGACCTTTGATTATTTTGTGCCACCTGGGCTACAATGATAAACCCCCTCTCTGATTGTCCGAGTGTGACCCCCTCCCCATGGGTTACTGCAGCCAGTGTTGCCAGCACTGCCACTACCTGGGTGGGCGTACCCCACCGGAATCCCCACCGGCTAGGTAAAAGGTCGTCAAGGTTCTCATTAGCAGCTTTGAGAATTTCCTTGTATATTATGCTCTCCCATCAGGGGGCTCTGGCTTTGTAGGACCAACCCTGCCAGGCAGGCTCAGAATCTTGAGGGGGCGGTGCTGCTCAAGTAGGTCTCTGACAGCATTTATTTCTCTGTTTAGGCTGCATATTCACAGCAGGTCCATAAAAGAGATGGGAACTTCTCTTTGGTGTATGGGTCGCTCAGGTCGGTGTCCAGGTTATAGGGTTAGGGATCTTTCCATCATGATAGGACAATGAAAAATTAGATTAGATGTATACTATATTTAAAAATGTATATCCCTCATCTACACAAAATTGAAAGCTCTCTCTCACTACCCCTGCTCATAGACCCCCGGTCGGCTCTGGGATATGCAACCATTTCCCCTCTCACTCACTTAACACCGCACCTTTTCAAACACAAAAATGCACACCACATGGTTGACTGGGGAATAAATGGGCCGAGCGTGTAAACGCACCCGCATCCACATCTGCCGCAAGGGGGAAAGGACGCCAGAGAGAACACAGGACCAACCACAACAACCATCCGCCAAAACAACAACCTCCCGCCAAAAAAGCCATGTTCTAATTATTTGTATTTAAATATGTATTATTCTGCTTGTTATATCGTTTTATCCTTTTATAAAATACTATACTTACTATAAATGTTATTTAATATTACAATCCCTATCATTGCTAGTATCAGGTGCTCCAATATTTGACTCCTCTATTACAACTTTTAGAATAGCCATGGAGTAGTCTTTGTGTCTCTGAACATTTGGTTGTCAATATATAATTTATCCACCACTAGTGCAACACGTTTCCCTTTTAATCTGTTTTCCTTGAAGATTGGATACAGAACTTTGCGCCTTTCTACAATCTCCCTCGGGAACTGATCATTCATGCCTATTTTCGTGCCAGCAAGTATTTTTCCTAGGCTTTTCACCATAGCTTTATCCTTAAAAAAAGCAAATTTGGCAACGATTGGGCGCTCATATTTCTGTCCTCTTTTTCCTAAACGATGTACACGTTCGAGTTGGATTTTATCGACAGCCTCGAGTGGGATTTGTAGCGCTGTATGCAGGAAGTCCTTCATAATATTCTCTGTTATTTCTCCCTCCTTTTCCTGAATACCCGTAAGTACTAGATTTTCCCTCATCGATCTAGTTTGGATGTCTAGTAAGGCTTCTCTCAGAAGATTGTTCTCCTTTTTTAGTTCCCTAACGTCCGTTTCCATTTTAGAGACTGTCACTTTTAATTCTTTGGTTTCTTTCTCCATTACCAAAGCTTTTTCGTCACTCATTTGAAGACTCGCTTTCAACTCTTTTACGTCTTTACTGACCAATTCTAGTATGCCCAATTTGTCATTTATCGACTTCAACAGGTCGCTTTCCACACTTACCATACGCAGTGGTGAAAAGCATATATCATCTGTATCAGTCGATGAGTCGCGTTTCCTTTTGGGGATCGGCTCTCCACGCTTGTCTTCAGTCATGTTTGGGTGTTGCGTGTTGTTGTAATATTTGTCGATATATTTCTCTAGCCTTATGATCTGTTTTGTGTTATTATCCAGATTGAATTATATTAACTGCGAATATATGAAATGCTCATATTTAGTCTAACTTACTGATTTTGAATATTATGTTTTTATCTTGAGGTGTTTCGTACCGATTTCTATTCAATACGCCATCTTGTCTACGCGTGCCCCGAACTATCTGTTTGTCAGATAGTTCTTAAACCATTTGCAAGACTCCTGATCCAGGCCCATTTCAGACACTTTGAATGAGTAGGGAATGATCAACAGCGTCGAAGGCCTTGGAAGGTCTATAAATAAGGCAGCACAATGATTTTTATGATATCAAATTGTTTTTGTCACATGCGCCGAATACAATAGGTGTAGACCTAACAGTGAAATGCTTACTTACAAGCCCTTAACCAACAATGCAGTTTAAAGAAAAAGTGTTAAGTAAAAAATAGATAGTTAAAAAAATAAAATAAAATAAAGAAATAACAAATAATTAAACAGCAGCAGTAAAATAACAGTAGCGAGGCTATATACAGGGGGTACCGGTACAGAGTCAATGTGCAGGGGCACAGGTTAGTCTAGGTAATTGAGGTAATATGTACATGTAGGTAGAGTTAAATGCATTATGTGAGAGTTCAGTGACCAGCCGGAGGAAGACAACACGACAACACCCTCCTCATGGGATAGGTACTCAGTGTAAAGCCAATTAGCACACAGCTGGGCCCACTAATTGCTTGTCTTCCTAATAATAAATAATAATAATAATAATAATATGCCATTTAGCAGACGCTTTTATCCAAAGCGACTTACAGTCATGCGTGCATACATTTTTTATTTATTTTCTGTGTATGGGTGGTCCCTGGGATCGAACCCACTACCTTGGCGTTACAAGCGCCGTGCTCTACCAGCTGAGCTACAGAGGACCACTCTATATAGGTGTGCCAGGAGAGGAGATGAGGGAGGATTGGGAGTAGAGACGGGGACCTGAGTGTATTGTCCTACATTAAAGAAAGCTTCTTCGTCTGGGGCACCTTGTCTCTCTGTTAACCAAGGCAGACTTTAGATAGAGAGAAGCGTTCCTCCTGTAACTATTATGTGTAGATGATAGTCTAAAGACAGATGATAGTCTAAAGACAGGAGTATTATGTGTAGACGATAGTCTAAAGACAGGAGTATTATGTGTAGACGATAGTCTAAAGACAGGAGTATTATGTATAGACGATAGGGGCGGCAGGTAGCTTAGTGGTTAAGAGCATTGTGCCAGTAACCGAAAGGTCGCTGGTTCTAATCCCCGAGCCGACTAGGTGAAAAATCTGTCGATGTGCCCTTGAGCAAGGCACTTAACCCTATTTGCTCCTGTAAGTCGCTCTGGATAAGAGCATCTGCTAAATGACCAATTATTATTATTTTTTAGCTGTTGTTTTGCTTTCCCTTTTTGAGCCACAGCCTTTTGGTCAACGGCTTAGTTTATGTTTATTTTTTTTGTTACGCTGTTGTTTCAGCGTGGGACGTTACCCTGTATTGGAATTATTTTATTCGGGCGAAAGAAAACCTGTTCAGTAGCAATACAAAAGTAAAGGAACCCCAACCTGAACACTGCCTCTAGTCTGTTAATATCATGCCTCCTGCTTGTGTTAGGGTGCTTCGGACAAGCTGATCCGTTCGCAATAGATAATAAACAGAGAGTAGCGGCAGCGTAAAAGAGGGGAGGGGAGGTGAAGGAAGGGGGGAAGGGGTGACAATGCAAATAGTCCGGGTAGCCATTTGATAAACTGTTCAGGAGTCTTATGGCTTGGGGGTAGAAGCTGTTAAGAAGCCTTTTGGACCTAGACTTGGTACTCCGGTACCGCTTGCCGTGCGGTAGCAGAGAGAACACCAAGACTGGAGTCTTTGACAATTTTTAGGGCCTTCCTCTGATACCGCCTGGTATAGAGGTCCTGGATCTAGGCAATTTAACACATAATCTAAAACAATCATAGTGGCTGAAACAGTGCTATGTCCAGATCTAAAACCAGACAGGTTAACATTTAGAATAGAGTGAGAAGTTAAAGTTCTTAGCTGGGAGTTGGTCAGGGATTCTAATACCTTGGCTAGGCAAGATAGATAACTACTGCTCAATCTCCAACCTAAGTCAGAAGGATCTCTGCCCTTATGTAGGGGGAGGACATGTGCTGCTTGCCAGATGTTAGGGATAACAACAGGAGCAATTGTCTTAAAACTGCATTGTTGGTTAAGGGCTTGTACAGTCGTGGTCAAAAGTTTTGAGAATGACACAAGTATTAGTCTTCACAAAGTTCGCTGCTTCAGTGTTATGAGATATTTTTGTGAGATGTTACTATGGTATACTGAAGTATAATTACAAGCATTCCATAACTGTCAAAGACTTTTATTGACAATTACATTAAAGTTTATGCAAAGAGTCAATATTTGCAGTGTTGACCCTTCTTTTTCAAGACCTCTGCAATCCACCCTGGCATGCTGTCAATTAACTTCTGGGCCACATCCTGACTGATGGCAGCCCATTCTTGCATAATCAATGCTTGGAGTTTGTCAGAATTTGTGGGTTTTTGTTTGTCCACCCGCCTCTTGAGAATTGACCACAAGTTCTCAATGGGATTAAGGTCTGGGGAGTTTCCTGGCCATGGACCCAACATTTTGATGTTTTGTTCCCTGAGTCACTTAGTTATCACTTTTGTCTTATGGCAAGGTGTTCCATCATGCTGGAAAAGGCATTGGTCGTCACCAAACTGTTCTTGGATGGTTGGGAGAAGTTGCTCTCAGAGGATGTGTTGGTACCATTCTTTATTCATGGTTGTGTTCTTAGGCAAAATTGTGAGTGAGCCCACTCCCTTGGCTGAGAAGCAACCCCACACATGAATGGTCTCAGGATGCTTTACTGTTGGCATGACACAGGACTGATGGTAGCGCTCACCTTGTCTTCTCCGGACAAGGTGTTTTCCGGATGCCCCAAACAATCGGAAAGGGGATTCATCAGAGAAAATGACTTTACCCCAGTCCTCAGCAGTCCAATCCCTGTACCTTTTGCAGAATATCAGTCTATCCCTGATGTTTTTCCTGGAGGGAAGTGGCTTCTTTGCTGCCCTTCTTGACACCAGGCCATCCTCCAAAAGTCTTCGCCTCACTGTGCGTGCAGATGCACTCACACCTGCCTGCTGCCATTCCTGAGCAAGCTCTGCACTGGTGGTGCCCCGATCCCGCAGCTGAACTTTAGGAGACGGTCCTGGTGCTTGATGGACTTTCTTAGGCGCCCTGACGCCTTCTTCACAACAATTGAACCTCTCTCCTTGAAGTTCTTGATGATCCGATAAATGGTTGATTTAGGTGCAATCTTACTAGCAGCAATATCCTTGCCTGTGAAGCCTTTTTGTGCAACGCAATGATGGCGGCACGTGTTTCCTTGCAGGTAACCATGGTTAACAGAGGAAGAACAATGATTTCAAGCACCATCCTCCTTTTAAAGCTTCCGGTCTGTTATTCTAACTAAATCAGCATGACAGAGTGATCTCCAGCCTTGTCCACGTCAACACTCTCACCTGTGTTAATGAGAGAATCACTGACATGATGGCAGCTGGTCCTTTTGTGGCAGGGCTGAAATGCAGTGGAAATGTTTTTGGGGGATTAAGTTCATTTTCATGGCAAAGAGGGACTTTGCAATTAATTGCAATTCATCTGATCACTCTTCATGACATTCTGGAGTATATGCAAATTGCCATCATCAAAACTGAGGCAGCAGACTTTGTGAAAATTAGTATTTTTGTCATTCTCAAAACTTTTGACCACGACTGTAAATCAGCATTTCACTGTAAGGTGAACCTGTTGTATTCGGCACATGTGACAAATACAATTTGATTTTAAGTTTAAAAAATACAGGTTAAAGATTCAACAATACAGAGAGTTGTATTAAGAAGGGGTCAAGTGAAGCTCCTGTGGATTTTTTTTTTACAGCGATATTTAGCAAGGCACTAAATACATCACAGACATAAAATGGTTGAAATTAAAATAAATATGATTGTGTGACTGGGAGTACATCATCCTCTATAATCTGTTTCGAGTTAAATAAACTCCCTCTAGAGAAATTAGAGTAACTCTCAGAAACTATTCTTTCAAAAAAGGTGGCCAGTTGAGGCAAAATGGTTATTAAAAGCACCACAAATTTCAATGTTGTATATTATGGGACCAGAGGCTGTCATAACTTGTAGTGGCAATGAGGGGGTGGAGTTTTGTTTCAACGATTTGTTTCAACAATTAAATGAATGCAAAAATGTGCTTTCCATATTGTGGATTACCACCACTCTAAGATTCAATTGGATGACACATATTTTCCCATTGTCTGCCATGTGTTGACATAAACATCAATTGGTTGACACTCATTTTTTCCTGTTGAATGAAATGTATTGACATAAGCCTCAACCCTGTGACACTCATCTTTTCCCAATGACTGCGCTGTATTGACATAAGCATCGATTGGTTGACGCTAATCTTTTCCCATTGCCACCGCAAAGCCTGCTGGGAGCATGAGCAATTGACATAAGCTACAATGGGTTGATGCCTAACTCTTTGCAAAAACATAACCGGATGATGTTTTGAGGCTGATAATAGGCTGGTAAACTGTAGCAACAAAAAAAACAATAGTGGGTCAACTGTGTTTACCCTACACTACTGATGTAGTACCTTATTGTACTGTATATGGTCTGCCTGCACAGCAACAGTACTTCCCTTGACAACACAATCTCACACTCAATTTGTGCAAATATGTACAAAAAGATTTAGTTACTTTTTGTGTGGCTTAATTCGTTTGAAAATACACATTTTTGTGCGATTTAATTAGTAGGAAAAGACGCACATTTTTGTGGGGCAAACTTCAGAACAATCTTTTGAAAGTTATTAGAGCAGTGCATGATGGGCAATGGCTACCCACATTTATTTACATAAAAACAACCCAATATTGTTAATCAACCAGGTTGTCACCAAAATAATTATAATACAATAGTAGCCTTACGTTTTTTAAATTTTTTTATTAATGTCAATACTGTTTTCTATGCTTGTTTTCACTTAATATTTTGGGATACTGGTGCACTTGTAGTCAGAAGGGCCCTTTTTTTGTGTGGGCAACAGTAGGCCTACACGATGTTCTTCATAACGCATTTCATATTTCGTGGAGCCTACATTACACAATTTTTCTTCATAGTGCATTTAATACAAGGCTCCACTTTTTCGTGTTCATAACACAGTCTTTCATAATGCATTTTATTCAAGGCTATGTTGAATTTTATGATGGTTGCCAGATTGGAGGAAAAATACAGATGATTAATTCTTCTTTTTTAGTATCGATTAAGGTATTTGATTGGGGAATGAGGATACATTTTTATGATGGGAAATTATAATACACACCATCGCACACGCACACACACATTCACTTTGTTTGTACTCATGTTATAGCCAACTTGACTTTTGTAAGAATAATTTGTTATACATTTTATTGGTATCTAGTTGTCATGTATTCATTATCTTTAACTGGTTAAATGTTTGTAGTTTGCATGTTTCAGTAATGATTAACATGGTTAAATAGTCATAAATCTCTGCTTTATTTAGCTTTTGGTATATTTGGTATTTTATACATATTCTGTATTTCCACTGAAGAAAGCAATAATTAAATCAACACATTACTGTAAATAAATGGACACTACCTGTTATAAAACCGCCTTGATGACAGCTTTGCACACTCTTGGCATTCTCTCAACCAGCTTCATGAGGAATGCTTTTCCAACAGTCTTGAAGGAGTTCCCACATATGCTGAGCACTTGTTGGCTGCTTTTCCTTCACTCTGTGGTCCAACTCATCCCAAACCATCTCAATTGGGTTGAGGTCAGGTGATTGTGGAGGCCAGGTCATCTGATGAAGCACTCCATCACTCTCCTGCTTGGTCAAATAGCCCTTACACAGCCTGGAGGTGTGTTTTGGGTCATTGTCCTGTTGAAAAACAAATGATAGTCCCACTAAGCGCAAACCAGATGGGATGGCGTATCGCTGCAGAATGCTGTGGTAGCCATGCTGGTTAAGTGTGCCTTGAATTCTAAATAAATCACAGACAGTGTCACCAGCAAAGCACCCCCACACCATCACACCTCCTCCTCCATGCTTCACGGTGGGAACCACACATGCAGAGATCATCCGTTCACCTACTCTGCGTCTCACAAAGACACAGCAGTTGGAACCAAAAATCTCAAATTTGGACTCATCAGACCAAAGGACAGATTTCCACCGGTCTAATGTCCATTGCTCGTGTTTCTTGGCCCAAGCAAGTCTCTTCTTCTTTTTGGTGTCCTTTAGTAGTGGTTTCTTTACAGCAATTCGACCATGAAGGCCTGATTCACGCAGTCTCCTCTGAACAGTTGATATTGAGATGTGTCTGTTACTTGAACTCTGTGAAGCATTTATTTGGGCTGCAATATGAGGTGCAGTTAACTCTAATGAACTTATCCTCTGCAGCAGAGGTAACTCTTTCTTTCCTGTGGCGGTCCTCATGAGAGCCAGTTTCATCATAGCGCTTGATGGTTTTTGCGACTGCAGTTGAAGAAACGTTTAAAGTTCTTGAAATGTTCTGGATTGACTGACCTTCATGTCTTAAAGTAATGATGGACTGTCGTTTCTCTTTGCTTTTTGAGCTGTTCTTGCCATAATATGGACTTGGTCTTTTACCAAATAAGGCTTTCTTCTGTATAACACCCATACCTTGTCACAACACAATTGATTGGCTCATATGCATTAAGAAGGAAAGAAATTCCAAAAATTAAATAATAATAAAATAATTTTGATTTGTTTAACACTTTTTTGGTTACTACATGATTCCATATGTGTCATTTCATAGTTTTGATGTCTTCACTATTATTCTACAATGTAGAAAATAGTAAAAATAAAGAAAAACCCTGGAATGAGTAGGTGTGTCCAACCTTTTGACTGGTACTGTTTATCAGCTTTAAAAGGGTTTATTTACAACCTCTGGGATATAGCATGTTGGGAATAGTGGCATAGGAGAGTCTGACACATAACCCCTAACTTGAGTTCAGTCTTCACCAATGAGAACCAA
Source organism: Coregonus lavaretus (assembly GCF_964263955.1). NCBI lineage: Eukaryota > Metazoa > Chordata > Actinopteri > Salmoniformes > Salmonidae > Coregonus > Coregonus lavaretus. Next base: position 12,355,703 of record NC_139997.1, on the reverse strand, counting down.
GAGGGGCCTAGCTTCATCCTTCATGACGGGAAAGGCCTTGATTTTAGGCCGTAGGAAATCCTACATCCATCTCATTAGATCAGAACAGGATGAATCAACAGTGATTCATATTATTGGTTTGCATCCTAAAAAAATGATAGTTGTGTTTTGCTGCATAACACACATTATTTGTCTACCCATATGATGTGGATCATTGTCAGGTTATTTGATATATAAGCTTCAGTAACAAAAGAACACCATGGTTATAATAACACTTTAAACAGGTAGTTTGTAAATGTGTAGAATGTGTTTGTTTTGGGTCCACACTGGTAAGTTAACTTATGTAAATTAGACAGTCACAGAGGATTTTCTTCTGAATAACTGGTCAGAGCATAGCACTTTCCATTCAGCTTCAGGCAACTGATGTAAGGCTTGACCACACCTGTAGTGACTACTTCGATCCATCACGCCCATTGTTGCTTATCCATTGTTCACCAGATATATCAATGTAATTACACCCAACACAATGTTGAAAAACAAAATGCTTCCCACCACTAGATCACATAACTAGACGTGAGCTGGACGTGATCCCAACGCTGCCACCAATGTAGCAGAAGAAAGTGAAAGCTGCAACAGGGACTCTAACTAGTGCTCCTACGTGGCAAAGTGAGCTCCAACAGCCGTTGCCATGAAAGCCTAGTAGGCTTCTGGGCAGAGGCAGTAGGCCTACAATGCAGGCATATGCCTTGTTACAATAGCCTATGTATATAACATGATTGACACGACCGTAATAATCATCATGAAACGACCTATGAAGTGCCATAAGTGTAAGCCAACATAATTAATTATTTTACATTAACCTGTTTAACTGCATTGATATGGCTTAATTGAGCATAGTCCAGACTCGTTATAGTTACAATTACCATGCAGTTGCACCAGGGGAATTTTAACCAAACAGATATTTTTTGCAGGTCTTCTCTTTCCCCACATTTATTGATGAATTAATTCCCCAATCAAATACCTTCATCAATACCACAAAAAAAAACAGACAAATACAGCTTTATACTCCAATCTGGCAACCCTCATAAAATCTGACATAGCAACAGTATCCCAAAGTATTAATCAAAAACATGCATAGAAAACAGCATTGGCATAAAAACAACAACGTAAGGCTACTATTATAAGTATTTCGGTGACAACCTGGTTGAGTAACAATATTGGGTTGTTAATTTTTGGGACACAAAAAAAAGCAGTGTAGAACACCATTGCCCAAAAAGCATTGCTCCAATAACTTTCAAAAGATTGTTCCGAAGTTTGCCCCCCCAAAATATTTTTTTCCCCTACGAATTAAGTCACACAAAAATGTGTGTAATTTCAAACTAATTAAGCCTCATAAAAACGCACTAAAAACACACGAAATCTGCAGAATTCCCTTTTGTACATATTTGCACGAGTTGAGTGTGAGATTGTGTTACCCTTGAGGATAAATACAGTTTATTGAATTTAGTTGAATTGCTAGCAATAACCACGTTTCCAACCACAGTTTTTATGCCAGTATAGTAATACTGTATATTTTTAAAAATCACGCGATGATATGGTGTGCGGTCCTCCACTACAACTAGGGGTAACCATGCAGTTTATTAGGCTACAGATTAAATAAATTATGGTGAACTTCACAGGGTGGTGAAAGTACACAGTGATGAGCTTGGTGCTCCTTTCCAATAAATATCGAGGATCTTATTCTGGTGACATGATGATCGCTGCTTGACTGCCGTTTGACTGCTTTTATTCATAATAATCTCATCATGTCACAGCCTGCCCGCACTGTATCTGGGAGCTGTTGGATAGAGCGCATGTGCCAAGACCAGAGTAGGCAGGCACATTTGTTATTTAGCGCAACAGTTTTTATGACAAAATATGTATGATTTTACTCGCATAAAAACTGTGGATGGAAACGTGGTTTGTGCTCAGCATGTCATGCTCTGGTAAAAGCTATAAACTCATTTCACAGTGAATTACAAGATTTCACGATTTTTTCCTACATTACTCTTTGCACCAGCATACTTTACGTACATGACTTGGAGTGAGAAAAATCATTATTTTTCTTCAACCTTCTTAGACCAAGGTCAAACGAAAGGTATGTGTCCTTTGCGCTTGCTGCTGCTACAATCCCACTGAGATCTGTAAACTTGTCATCAATTTTCCCAGTCAGATTGTTGTTCTATGCATGGTAACCCCTGATACCACACCAGTGTGTTGTTGTTGTAAAGGATGAAGTTAATTGCAAAGCTCGGTCTGTCTTCGGTTAATGTCCCATCACGTTGAAATTATGCGCTGTGCTAATTTATATATCGCTCTCTTTACACACAGACTCTGACAGAGAACGCGTAGTGAAGTTTCCTTTTCACGGAAGCAATGAAGAGAGAGCGAGAAGTAAGTAGGGGGGGGGGGTGTGGTTAGGCTGGGGAGGCGCGTGTCTATTAAAAGTACAGTATGCAATGCATAGTAAATTGCTGTGCTTCTGTCATGGTAAAATCTGTCATGCATAGGAGAAATGACAGGAGCCTACCAGGGGAGAAAACCCAATGACATTTAGTAACACGGTTTGATCCATCACATGGATGACCTGCGTTTGAATTCCTCTGACGTGTCTTCTCAAAACATTTCAGTTTCAGACAGGACAGAGGTGTGCGGGTTTATTTGTTTTGTTGAAGTCAGGTGCCCGCCCAGTCTTTATAATAGCAAAATCTTGGAAATGTGACCTCTGACAAAGAGGTGGCAGCACAGGTCCCAGAGTAGTGTGGCGAAAAAAAACATTTATTGGGCCCATAGAGTTTTCCTGATCTGGTAACCTAACCAGGCAAAACTCTGGACCTTATATGGTATGACGTGATTAATCTGTTTTTTTTAAAGGTTTAATATGGGCTATGATGGGAGCAGAGTTTTTCTAATCAGGTCACATGGTTTTTTATAAACTCCTGGAAAAACTCCTGGCCTTGGGGAGGAGCAACCTTGTCAAACTGCAACAACCTTGTACTTATTCATATGAATTATATTTTAAAGAAGGACTAGGGGGGTTTCCTATACATAGAGAAAGCAACATTATTGGACAATAAAACTCACAGGGCTGAGCTTGCTTTATGCAGGTTTGCGTGGTGTAGTCCTGCCCTATGCAGCTGCAAGCTTAACAAAACATTTACACAGTCTGTGTTTTTTATTTTATTTCCCCTTTATTTAACCAGGTAGCAGTGGCGGCTGGCCGATAGAGGGCGCTAGGGCGCCGCCCCCTTAAATAAAATTATTTTTAAAAATAAATAAAAAATAAAAAAATAAAAATAATAATAATAATAATAAAAACATCAGTATGTCAATATTTGTGTGTTTGAAATATGGAATGCACACAGTAATATGTGTAAGATATGATAGAAAATCATATTCGAAACCTTTCCTCTGCCTGTCAAACGCCTCGTCAGCTCTGGGCGATACAGAAAGTGCCCCGAGGAGGCGGGTCTACGTAGCAGTTAAGCCAATTGCTAATTTAAGATATGAATGTATGACATAAAATGTAGCTAATCAGCGATTTTAATTCGAATCCAAGGAGGGCGATTATTTTATCGCCCCAAGCTCGCCCCTGATAAAATAAGGACCGGGCTCCAGTGGCGCCATTTTTACTAGACGACAATGGCGAACGCAAACGTTACTCCTCCAAGACCCAACCCTAACTCGGTGAAATCTCTCCTCCAAGATCCGTTTGAGAGGAGAACTTTGTCAGAGAAAGTTCGGGTGAAAGAGCTGGGCCCAGATCAACCTGACCTCTCAATCAGACAGCAGGCTAGCGAGAAAGGGAAGCAGTATATGCGCGGCTTCTCCCGTAGCTGGTACACCAGGAAGGCTTGGCTAGCTGGGTGCACTGATGCTAATGCTTTATTTTGCTTTCCGTGCTTGCTTTTTAAAACGACGGGGTCAGATTCAGCATGGACAGGTACCGGAGTGAGGGATATGAAGCACCTGTCAGAGAAGGTAAAGAAACATGAGAACACCAGGGCACACATGGACAACTCTGTAAAGCTAGCTGTATTAGGAAGGGTGAACATTGCTACGCAGCTGGATGACGGCCACAGGATTGCGGTGAGGAAACACAATGAGGAGGTGGATAAAAACAGGCACATTCTATCCAAAATTATCGATTGTGTGAAGTTCTGTGGGGCTTTTGAGTTGGCCTTGCGTGGGCACGAGGAGACTGACTCCTCGGACAACCCCGGCATTTTCCGGGGCTTAGTGGATTTTGTTGCCTCCCTCGACAGTGTGCTGGAGGAGCACCTGAAGACAGCTACCGTTTTTAAGGGCACGTCAAAGACGATACAGAACGAGCTGTTGGACTGTATGTTGTCAGTGCTTAAGGATTACATCCTGGAGGAAGTAAAGAGTGCTGATTTTATCGCCATTCAAGCTGACGAGACGACTGACGTTTCCACCCACTGCCAGTTGGTGCTTGTGATACGCTACATCGATGCTAAAAGTAACGTCCAAGAGCGTTTTTTCGAGTTCATTTTGATCGAGAACGCAACCGCCGACACCATCGCTACAGCGCTGCTGGAGAGGCTCAGCACCATACTCTCACATGGACAAAAGGCCAAACTTATTGCCCAGGCTTACGACGGAGCAAGTGTGATGAGGGGAGCCACCGGCGGAGTGCAGCGTAAAATAGTGGATGTGTACGAAAATGCGCACTACGTCCACTGCTATGCACATCAGCTGAACCTCATCATGCAGCAGGCTACTTCACGCATCCCCAGGATCGGCACTTTCTTTTCCGACCTTGCAGGATTTTCTGCTTTCTTCTCCAGGTCTCCCAAGCGAACCACCGTGCTTGACGAAGTGGTTGCGCATAGACTCCCCAGAGCCTCTACAACACGGTGGAACTTCCACAGTCGCGCTGTAAACACTGTGTACGAGTACAGGGATGACCTCCTAACGTGTTTCCAGACCATCAGAGACTCTGGGAACTTTGATGCCCCGACTGTCAGAGAGGCGGGGGGCTTTGTGAGGATGCTCGAAGACAAGGCTTTCTGTTTTTTCCTGGCACTGTTCCACAAGATCATGCCAAATGTGGACATGCTTTTCAGCCAGCTGCAGAAGAGGAACATCGACCCTGTCTTCATTAAAGCACTTGTCCAGAGGTTCACAGAAAGCATGCTAACAATCAGGTAAATAACTATATTTACTATTGGCTGATAAAGATGCTGTTAGAAAGATGAATAGTTCACTTACAACAGTTTAAAAGCCTAAATGTGTCTGGTCATCAAAGTGAGTGATTATCATAGAGCCGTCACAATTATATTTGTTTTAGTATTTTAAAAGGAAAGAGAAGACATTTACATTACATTTTAGTCATTTAGCAGACGCTCTTATCCAGAGCGACTTACAGTTAAGAGTGCATACATTTTTTCATACTGGCCCCCGTGGGAAACGAACCCACAACCCTGGCGTTGCAAGCGCCATGCTCTACCAACTGAGCTACACGGGACCAAATTAGTTTTGGCAAGATCTGAAAAAAGAAGTTGGTGGAGTGCAACCCTCAAACATTGAAGAATTACAGCAGTTTGCTGCTGAAGAATGGGCCAAATTGCCAGCAGAAAAGGTGCAGCAAGCTCATTGATGTCTACAATAAGCATATGTTGGCAGCTATCTTGGCCAAAAGCTGTGCAACCAAGTACTAGCTCCAGGGTGCCAATAATTTAGTCCATGACATTTGTCTATATTTTCTAAATTACAATTGTAAACTTAAGTTTACAGAAATATAATTAAAGGTGTGGAGACCCATTTTTTCCTCTCAAATTTCAACTGATTTTAGAAGAAATAGGGAATTATTTAAGAAAAGCCCAAGGGTGCCAATATATTTGGACACAACTGTATGCCTTCAGTCTAATTGGAATGTATGGCAGTAGAGTTGTTTGTATTTCTCCCTAACCAAAATGGCTGCCATTAGGATACCATTCAGGATTTTTTTTCACCTGTGTTACCACGACAATCACGCCAAATGAGCATTGCATTTGTGTGCTCCTTCAGTGTGAATGCGCAAATTTGATATGGGTCACATGTAAAACTGATACATAATTGATACAGATTTACGGTATGTTGCCTATATATTACTATATACCGGTATTGATGCACAGACCAGTTTGGGTTTTTACTTTACCTTCTATAACGGTATTTCAATGTTTGGTTTGTTAAATGTGGTAATGCCACTCCGCCATGTGTAACGTCCGTTTTTCTAGTTTACTCCGCAATTTGGGTCGTCTCTCTCCCTCTCTCACCAAGTACCACCCCGTCACTCAAGGAGCGCAGTTGTTGTTACTCGACCACGAGAACAAGTGTTTGTCCAAAAAGACACAATCAGACGTTGATAATAATGCAGGAAAGTACTACACAGTTTGTAATAATTATTCAGGTGTCCACCAGGTCAATTTCTAGAAGAGGCCTAGTTGTTATTGAAGATTAACTTTATTGCTAAGTGCACAGCAGAACAAAATTATGTTGCATCCCTCTCACAAATGTAATAGAAAAAGGCTTTAAAACGTAATAACATCAGTTAATTATGTACATCACAGGTTAAAAGCAGTTACTAGACATAGTTTGTGTGTATATACACACTATCTGTCTGTCTGTCTGTCTGTCTGTCTGTCTGTCTGTCTGTCTGTCTGTCTGTCTGTCTGTCTATATATATATATATATATATATATATATATATATATATATATATATATATATATAAAAAGTCACTGGTTGTGTGTTGAGGGGGAATTACAGTGAGCTAAGAAGTCTGATTGCAAGTTATCAAATTAAACTTTATTTTTTGGACCCAGGGCCTCAATTCCCTCTTTGTGTGGGGACAGCGCATCTGACGAGCAGCAACAGCCCATCAAGCGACGGAGGATGCTGGGACCAGGAGAACAACAGAGGTTGGCTATAGAGGTAAGTTGTGATGTAATTGTCAGTGTTTCCCCATATAACTTTTTTCAGGCCTGGTAGTATGTAGCCAAAACCCTGAACAATCAGCACCTTGGTAATCATATACTTGAGTTGGACATAGGCATGTGTCAGTCAGGATCACTTGCATCAAAATAGCTTAATTGCAAATTAAAGCTGATGATGTATCTTTTACAGGTATGTGATACCATCCTGAGTCATGCCAAAGAGAGGTTCTCCTTCACCCAGCACCTCATCAGCGCAACACTATTGCACGGAGAGTTGTTCCCACAACACAGTGTGAAGTTCCCCGATACAGCGCTTGAAACAACCGTGGAGGCGTACCCCATGTTGAACAAGGCCAAGCTCAAAACCGAACTGTCCCTCATCTATGAGAACAGTGAGTTCAAGGCTTGTAGTGGTGCAGTGCCCCTGTACCAGTTCTTCATGGAGAACAACCTTCAGAGCACTTTCACAGAGACTGCCAGCCTCCTCAAGATCCTCATCACCACACCCATGACAACTGCTGAGTCAGAAAGGTGCTTCTCTACACTGAAAAGGATCAAGACCTTCCTGAGAAACAGCATGACACAGGATCGCCTGAACGCTCTGGCCATGCTCTCCATGGAGAAGAAACTTGTCAGGGACATTCCTGACTTTAATCAAAGGGTCATTGAGAGGTTTGCCACTCAGAAGGACAGACGGGCAAAATTCCTGTACAAATAAGATGACAGACACACACACACAGAGCAGCTCTGGCCGCATGTTTCTTTGTATATAGTTGACCTTAGCATAAAAAATCCAGTTATATATGGTACTCTAGAAATTCTTAATAGTGCCTTTGCTAATATTACTGTATATATGTTGTTTTGTATCAATTAATTGTTGCAGTTCTGGAGCACATTAACAATTAGTCACATTTAGTATGATCATAAAATACTGTATGCTATTCTTCCAGTCAAAGGTTTGAGTTCATCCACTTGATATCCATTTCTATATTATACATCCTTTTATACAGTGTAAGATTTCCTATAAACTTTATAATAATTTCATGTTATTGTCCACTTTCCACTCTGTTCTGACAGCATGCCTGTTGCGTTGCCTGTTTACTACCAATGGTAAAAAGTTCACTTTAAATGCAAATGAAAGGCTTGGGTTTGTGTAATATGTTTTTGTGTAAGAATGCCTCAACTTTTTAATATTGGCATTAAATAATTACTGAATGTTTCACTGAGCACTGCTGTCCTGCAGTTTGTGTTAAAATATATCGCGATGGTTACAGGAAAAAAAAAGTATGGCACAGCCCCACCGAGAATATTTTTCACCAGCCGCCACTGCCAGGTAGGCCAGTTGAGAACAAGTTCTCATTTACAACTGCGACCTGGCCAAGATAAAGCAAAGCAGTGCGATAAAAACAACAGAGTTACATATGGGGTAAAAAAAACATAAAGTCAAAAAATACAACATAAAATATATATACAGTGTGTGCAAATGTAGCAAGTTATGGAGGTATGGCAATAAATAGGCTATAGTGCAAAATAATTACAATTAGTATTAACACTGGAATGCTAGATGTGCAAGAGATTATGTGCAAATAGAGATACTGGGGTGCAAAAGAGCAAAATAAATAACAATATAGGGATGAGGTAGTTGGGTGGGCTAATTTCAGATGGGCTGTGTACATGTGCAGTGATCGGTAAGGTGCTCTGACAACTGATGCTTAAAGTTAGTGAGGGAGATAAGAGTCTCCAGCTTCAGAGATTTTTGCAATTCGTTCCAGTCATTGGCAGCAGAGAACTGGAAGGAATGGCGGCCAAAGGAGGTAGCTTAGTCAGGCCAAGTTTGAATATAAACCAAATTTGATACCATTCACATTTTCTCACAAACAAATAGGCAATAGACTAAATATACAATGTTACCCCTTCATTTACCCTGGCCAGAGGGACAGGGCGCATAGTAGGCTAGATCAGTGTGTATCTTCTCCGGTCCTCCAGTACCACCAACAGTACATATTTTTGTTGTGGCCCCAGACATGCACACCTGATTCTACTTGTCAGGTAATCATCAACCCCTTGACAAGTTGAATCAGGCGTTTTTGTCTGGGGCTACAACAAAAATGTGTGTTGTTGTGGGTACTCGAGGACTATTCAGCTGCTGTTAGTAGCCCACATTTAATCAGACTGAAAAATAGTATATTTTCCATGCATTACGGCATGTCAGATCGCTAATGTTTAGGTGTATAGGCTGCTACATTTATGTAAGAGTTTTTGCATGTTTGTCGGGAGTGATTTGTAATCATGTTTGCTAAATAAATACTGGAGGAAAGTGGAGAGCGCGACTTGCATGTTGTGCCCGCCCCGTGCAACAGGCGAAGAGCCTGCAGCAGCACTCTGATGTGAAGGACAGAGAAATTGTGCGGGAGTTGACAAATCTTGAGGCAAATCTGTAAAAAAAAAAAAAATTGTTGTGGCAAATGCCGCCTCGCCATACGTTTTCTGGCGGCCATGCTCTGACATGATGCAGAATTGATGAGTGAGGCATAGACTGTTTTACATTTACATTTTCGTCATTTAGCAGACGCTCTTATCCAGAGCGACTTACAAATTGTCATCACAGTCGTATTGGCACTGAAAGGTATAGATAGTTAGACATAGAGCTGGTGCTAAACTGTAACATCCTGCTTAGTGACCAATAAAGGAGCTGCTATAGAAGGGGAAGGGATGTTATTGGTGCCAGAAGCAGACTCAGTCAAGACAGCCAATAGGCTACAGATGGGGACATGCATGGCCGTTCAATAGTTACATTTGGTGCATTATCCCCCCCCCCCTTCCCCTGTACTGCTGTTTGGAAGCAGGTTGAGACTAGGTGAGCCATGCATTGAGTCTGGATTTTGAAAACCTTAAAAAATGTTTTGTGAATCCAGACCCTGCAACTTTGGTATTAGGTAAGAGAATGCCACAAGGCTGGCTTGAGCAATGAACGGAAACGATGTGCAACAACTAGACAAACAGAGACACAGCCTGAGAGAAAGTCTGTTTGGGCCATCCAGACAGATCTGGGACCAGGCAACTAGAGACAGATCTGGGACCAGGCAACTAGAGACAGATCTGGGACCAGGCAACTAGAGACAGATCTGGGACCAGGCAACTAGAGACAGATCTGGGACCAGGCTACTAGAGAGAGATCTGGGACACAGACAACACCAGTTAGACAGTTCTCAGTAGAAACAGAGCAGATGTTCAGGCTAGTGGTCAAAATGGCACCATAATCCCTATTTTAGTGCACTACGTTTGACAAGGGCCCATTGGTGTCAGTGTGCCCCATAGGGTCAAAACTATTGCGCTATAAAGGGGATAGGGTACCATTCAGGAAGTTTAGTCTTTGGACTGTACCGCTGCTGCCAGACTGGTTTGTTCAACACCACCAGAGCTCTCTGTTTATCTAAAGAGAACAGAAAACACACCACTGACTGATGTTACTACACCCTGTTAGCTACTACGGCCACAGTGAGTCAATGCAGTTTTAGCCACGGCCACAGTGAGTCAATGCAGTTTTAGCCACGGCCACAGTGAGTCAATGCAGTTTTAGCCACGGCCACAGTGAGTCAATGCAGTTTTAGCCACGGCCACAGTGAGTCAATGCAGTTTTAGCTACGGCCACAGTGAGTCAATGCAGTTTTAGCTACGGCCACAGTGAGTCAATACAGGTTTAGCAGCTACGGCCACAGTGAGTCAATACAGGTTTTCAGTGTCTTACACCATTTAAGCTAGAAACGCCATTCAAACTTAAGTACTATGGGGGATTTATTATTCTCCTAATTGATGGGATGACTAACTTAGAAAGAATGCATTCTTGACTGGGCTAATGTAGGTTGTGTCACCTGGCAAGCTGTGATTGATGTGAAGAGCTGTTTTAGGGGGTAAAATTAGATAAGGATTTGTGTCTCCAAATACTAGACTATACTGGTTCTTTATGATCTGTGAACCTTCCTTGGACGTAGGAATGGTGTCTAGGGGAGCTGGCTCTTCTCACTATGACCGGTTGTTATGATAAACGTATGCCTGGTAACAGAAGAGGCGGGGAACAGCCGGTGCGCCAACGGATAGGCTGAGTAAGTCTAAACCACGCTCAAGTCTCTACTCTGATTGGCCAGCAGAGAGGTGGGAACTCTCTCTCTCTGTAAGAGTTTTTGAAGAACAATCTGAAACAATGGATTTAGTTCTCTGAAGTGCCCTGCGAGGTATTTCAAAGAGCCCGTATATACGAAACATCATATTTACCATTGAAGGTTTTATATTAATTAAAATACTAGTATATCTTAGAAGTCGTGTTGACCTCTTTTGTTCCTAATACCAGATTTGAATTGACGCAACTTTGACAATTGGTGACTTCCGACGTGATCTGGTAGAAGGGACTTCGCTGGGTATTGTCCGGCCCATTTGGTCACCTCTTTCATTGGACTGTGTGTTTCACAAAAAGTCCGGACTACTTAAAGAAGGTAAGCAGATACCTATTGTTAAATAACTAAAGATCTGCACATTGGCTTTATTCAAATTAATTTTGTGAAACACCTGTCTGATGTAAGTGAACTAAATTATGAAACTATTATGAGTAGATAAGCACAATATTGTGACATGCAAACCTTTGGTGAATGTGATGTTAAACCATGGTACCAGAGAGTATTTTGTGCTACCGGCAAGGTCCGTGGGATACGGCTAGGTTCAGGAGACAATACTGACATCTACCGGCAAGGTCCGTAATTGCGACAATACGGCTAAGGTTCGGAGATATAGGGAATAATTGATTTAAGTAATTGCTATCGGCAAGGTTCGTAACTACGACAGTACGACTAGGTTCGAAGAATTACACCGGCAAGGTCCGTAACTACGAGGATACGGCTAGGTTCGGGAAATTTTAGATAAATACTAGCGACTGGCAAGGTCCATAACTTCGAGGATATGGCTAGGTTCAGCGGAGTATTTTTAAAGATAGTAGAGGAGACTGTGTGCCCAAATAGAAGAGGCTGTGTGCCCAAATAGATTGTGTGTGGAGTGTAGGTGTGTCATTTATGACTGTGTGACATATTTGACTGTGTGATAGGATTATGACTGTATATTGTGAGTGAGTGCGATAACTGTGTACTATTTTTGCTGTGTGATAACTGTATACTACGTTTAACTGTGTGCCATTCTTGGCTGTGAATACAAATAATATTTTGAAACAGTAAATAATGAGAATTACAATTAGGAAATAAAGTTTAAAGTGTGCAAACGTTAACAAAAGACACCCATAGGAGGTACTATAAAAAGTTAGACAGTGCGAGTGTTGTCGTGTGCATGAGAGTGTGAATGATAAACCTGTATACCTTGATAGAAAACTAATTGGGAATCAAAAGACGTCTGTGGCTGTCCAAACTGTATAATTTGTGAATAACTGTTGGGTTTGTGGTTGCTTAAACCGTATAACCCATTAAAAACAAATTGGGAATATGAAGGTAAAATAATAAATAACTAGTATGACTAAACTGAAACGTTTGAACTGATATAATTGAATTGTAACGTTTGATGTTTGACATAGCAAAACACTGGTTTTAAATAAGTAAATTGAAGTAATTTGATGTGTGGCGCTTGATTTGACAAAACAACCATTGGTTAAATAATTGAAACACTTGGGTTTATTCGTTCGATTTACCATTTGATGTGTGGCGCTTGATTTGATATAACAACCATTGGGTAAATAATTGTGTCACACCCTGGCTCTGGGACTCTATATGTTGAGCCAGGGTGTGTATATTCTATGTGTTGTGTTTCTATGTCGATATTCTATGTATTATATTTCTGTGTTGGCCAGAGTGGTTCCCAATCAGAGGCAACGAGTGTCAGCTGTTGCTGGTTGTCTCTGATTGGGAGCCATATTTATACAGGCTGTTTTCCCACAATAGTTGTGGGATCTTGTTCCGTTTGGTTTGTTCCGTGTTGGTTGTTAACCTAGGACGTCACGTCATCGTTTGTTGTTTTGTTTGTTTGTGTATTCATCAAATAAAGAAGTATGTTCGCTCATCACGCTGCGCCTTGGTCTACTCCGTCTAACGATCGTGACAGAAGATCCCACCATACCAGGACCAAGCAGCGTGTCCAGGAGCAGGCGGCCTGGACATGGGAGGAAGCGCCGGGAAAGGAGCTGGACAGGTTGGCGATGGCCCAGGTGGGCAAAGGGTGGTCCTGGGAGGACATGCTCGGGGGCAAAGGGCCATGGGCTAGGATTAAGGCCCTGGCGAGAGAGGAGCAACGGCGTCAACAGTGTCGTCGTCGGACGGACGAGAGGCAACCCCAGAACATTTTTAGGGGGGGCACACGGCATGGGCGACTGGGCAGCAGGAGGCTGCCACAGGGCGAAATGGGAGACGAGGAGAGAAGGCCACCGGGTTACGGGAGCCATTGGTGAGAGGAGGGAAGGAAGTTGTAGAGGCACGGCGAGAGGTACTGAGGTGTATTGCCAGTCCGGTCCGGCCCGTTCCTGATCCCCGTTTAAGGCCAGTGGTGTGTGTTCCCAGTACGGTCCGGCCTGTTCCTGTTCCTCGCACCAAGCCTACGGTTCGCGTCGCCAGCCCGGCCCGGCCTGTTCCTGTCCTTCGCACCAAGCCTACGGTGCGCGTCGCCAGCCCGGCCCGGCCTGTTCCTGCCCCTCGCACCAAGCCTACGGTGCGCGTCGCCAGCCCGGTCCGGCCTGTTCCTGCTCCTCGCACCAAGCCTACGGTGCGAGTCGTCAGCCCGGTAAGGCCCATTCCTGCCACTCGCACCAAGCCTACGGTGCGCGTCGCCAGCCCGGTCCGGCCTGTTCCTGCCCCTCGCACCAAGCCTACGGTGCGCGTTGCCAGCCAGGCCCGGCCTATTCCTGCTCCTCGCACCAAGCCTACGGTGCGCGTCGCCAGCCCGGCCCGGCCTGTTCCTGCCACTCGCACCAAGCCTACGGTGTGCGTCGCCAGCCCGGCCCGGCCTGTTCCTGCTCCTCGCACCAAGCCTACGGTGTGCGTCGCCAGCCCGGCCCGGCCTGTTCCTGCTCCTCGCACCAAGCCTACGGTGCGCGTCGCCAGCCCGGCCCGGCCTGTTTCTGCCCTTCGCACCAAGCCTACGGTGTGCGTCGCCTGCCCGGCCCGGCCTGTTCCTGCTCCTCGCACCAAGCCTACGGTGTGCGTCGCCAGCCCGGCCCGGCCTGTTCCTGCCACTCGCACCAAGCCTACGGTGTGCGTCACCAGCCCGGCCCGGCCTGTTCCTGCCACTCGCACCAAGCCTACGGTGTGCGTCGCCAGCACGGCCCGGCCTGTTCCTGCTCCACGCACCAAGCCAGGGGTGCGAGTCGTCAGCCCGGTCCGGCCCGTTCCTGCTCCACGCACCAAGCCAGGGGTGCGCATCGTCAGCCCGGTCCGGCCCGTTCCTGCTCCACGCACCAAGCCAGGGGTGCGCGTCGTCAGCCCGGTCCGGCCCGTTCCTGCTTCACGCACCAAGCCAGGGGTGCGCATCGTCAGCCCGGTCCGGCCCGTTCCTGCTCCACGCACCAAGCCAGGGGTGCACATCGTCAGCCCGGTCCGTTGCTGCTCCACGCACCAAGCCAGGGGTGCGCATCGTCAGCCCGGTCCGGCCCGTTCCTGCTCCACGCACCAAGCCAGGGGTGCGCGTCGTCAGTCCGGCACAACCCGTGCCTGGGTCACCGGTGCCTGGTCAGGTACCGGTCAGCTGCTCCACACCGGAGCTTAAGCAATCCGCTCCTACGATGTCCAGTCCAGCTCCAGCCAGCGGGGCCAGACCGGACCAGGGGCGCTACGGGGGGATTATTGGAGGGTGGTGGGCGAGCCCGGAGCCGGAACCGCCTCCGAGGAGGAATGCCCACCCAGCCCTCCCCTGTTTGGTCTATGTTGAGGCGCGGTCGCAGTCCGCGCCTTTAGGGGGGGGTACTGTCACACCCTGGCTCTGGGACTCTATATGTTGAGCCAGGGTGTGTATATTCTATGTGTTGTGTTTCTATGTCGATATTCTATGTATTGTATTTCTGTGTTGGCCAGAGTGGTTCCCAATCAGAGGCAACGAGTGTCAGCTGTTGCTGGTTGTCTCTGATTGGGAGCCATATTTATACAGGCTGTTTTCCCACAATAGTTGTGGGATCTTGTTCCGTTTGGTTTGTTCCGTGTTGGTTGTTAACCTAGGACGTCACGTCATCGTTTGTTGTTTTGTTTGTTCGTGTATTCATCAAATAAATAAATATGTTCGCTCATCATGCTGCGCCTTGGTCTACTCCGTCTAACGATCGTGACAAATTGAAACACTTTGGTTTATTTGTTTTGATTTACCATTTGATGTGTGGCACTGTAAGAATACTGCTTTCAAACAATTAGACTGAAATAATTAGGTTTATCGTTGAGATATAGATATGCACCGACTTTGACTAATTAGGTGGGAATAATTTGATTTGGATGAATGGACTGGAGTACTTTGAATAACGGCAGATTATTGGAAACGCGCTAAAACGAGAAACAGCTCCTCACAGCTCCTCAAAAAGCCTGTTCCCACTGGACAAGAAAGAGGTAGAGTTGCGAGGGGAGGGGCTGGAGAGAGCGAAAGTGTGGCTTTTGGCGCCAGGAAAGACTGGGAGTTGGCTGGGAACGCCACACGGGGTGATTATTTGAGAGGTGCATGTGGGTTTCTGACGAGAGATGTTCTAAACTTGCTCACCCGAACGTAGACGTACGTCATGGGTGAGAAAGTAGAGAACATTAACATTTGCATTTTTGGTAATTTGGCGGACGCTCTTGTCCAGAGCGATTTATGGGAGCAATTGGGGTTGAGTGACTTGCTCGAGGGAACATCGGCAGATTTTCCACCTGGTCGGCTCGGGATTGGAACCGGCGACCTCTCGGTTGTTGGCGCGGCGCTATTGGTCACTAAACTGCCTGCCGCCCCATATGAGTTTAAGATTGTGGCGTTGTTAGATCATGTGATGGTGGAATAAACTGACCATAAGTAATGTTGTTTTAGACGTAATGTATAATATAGTACAAAGCAAATAGAGGGTTAAATTTAACTAATTATCATGGTAGAGCTAACGTAGTACAGTGAGGGAACTTCATTTTGTGTTAGAGGGTAAGATGAGAAATCATTGTAATATGCTATTGGTGGAAATCTATTTATCATTTCAAGGCATGGAGTAACAATCTGCATTTATGAGTGTAAATTTCACTGCTGATGTGTTGATTGAATGGGTACGATGGAGTATTTGGTTTGGTAATGTTGAATTGACTATTTGTAGCGTGTTTTGGGGTTAAATAGAAAAACTCACTTATTCAATAGGGAATGGGTGGAGAGAGAGAGAGTTTTTACGTGTATTAAAAGTTGTATAAGATAGCTTTAGTAGTATTCTAGATAGGTCTATGAAAATATGTTACAAGTACGAATGACATTATTTCCTAAGAAGGAAGATTGTAGGGAAGTTTCCCGCGCCTCCCCCATAATGTAGGAAGGAGCAGGAGAGGGGGAGGAGATGTAAGAGACAGTACATAGTTCAGATGATAGGAATGTCATTAAGTGTATGCTGATCAACGATAGCAAGTATTTGTTTTATTAATTAGGGCCTAATCAGAGAGAACAGTTAAAGAAATTGAATAGCGAACTGAAATGGGTTAGCGGGAAAATGCAAAATTGTTGGTACATTCTAGAACGATAATTTATTTTGGTTACGGGGATGCAAGTATGCATTGGCTGTTGTGCTGGGGAAATAGCGCCAGCCTGTGGTGGGTTCTGGATTGGTGAAACAGGGGGGACAGGAACAATAGAAGGGGAGACAGATTGTCACGATCGTCTAATGAGGGAGACCAAGGCGCAGCGTTGCGAGTGAACATATTCTATTTATTAAATGCTCACACGAACAAAACAATAAACAACGAATGCGTGACGTCTATGGTTCAACACGAACACACACAAACAAAATCCCACCACCCGAAAGAAAAACAGACAGATTAAATATGGCTCCCAATCAGAGACAACCAGCCGACAGCTGACACTCGTTGCCTCTGATTGGGAGTCACACTGGCAAACATAGAAAATAGACAACCTAGAACACCCACCAAAGAAACGGAAAACATAGAATGAACACACCCTGGCTCAACATAATGAGTCCCCGAGCCAGGGTGTGACAGTACCCCCCCTAAAGGCGCGGACTGCGACCGCGCCTAAATAAGAGCAAAAACAGGGGAGGGCTGGGTGGGCATTCCTCCTCGGCGGCGGCTCCGGCTCCGGGCTTGACCCCCACTCCTTCTCGAACCCCCCAAAGTACCCCTGGTCCGGTCTGGCCCTGCTGGCCGGAGCTGGACTGAACACTGGTGGAGCGGATTGCTCTAGCTCCGACGTGAAGCCTCTGACCGGTGCCGGACCAGCCACCGGTGGAACAGGCACGGGCCGTGCCGGACTGACGACGCACACCACTGGCTTGGTGTGGGGAGCAGGAGCGGGCCGAGCCGGGCCGTCGAAGCGCACTCCCGACCTGGTGCGGGGAACAGGCACGGGCCGTGCCGGACTGACGACGCACACCACTGGCTTGGTGTGGGAAGCAGGAGCGGGCCGAGCCGGGCCGTCGAAGCGCACCCCTGACCTGGTGCGGGGAACAGGCACGGGCCGTGCCGGACTGACGACGCACACCACAGACTTGGTGCGGAGAGCAGGAACGGGCCGGGCCAGGCTGGCGACGCGCACCACAGGTTTGGTGCGGGGAGCAGGAACGAGCCGGACAGGGCTGACGAGACGCACCACAGACTTGGTGCGGGGAGAAGGAACAGGCCGGGCCGGGCTGGCGACGCGCACCACAGACTCGATGCGGGAAGCAGGAACAGGCCGGGCCGGGCTGACGACACGCACCACAGGCTCGATGCGAGGAACAGGAACAGGCCGGACCGTACTGGGGACACACACCACTGGGCCTACGCAGGGATCAGGAACGGGCCGGACCGGACTGGTAACACACCCCAGTACCTCTCGCCGTGCCTCCACACTTTCCCTCTCCTCTGTGACCAGTGGCCCCCTTAACCTGGCGGCCTCCTCTTCACACCCGCTGGACCGCTCCATCGCGTCCTCCTGCTGCCCCGTCGTCCACGTCGTGAGCCCCCCCCCTAAAAATTTTCTGGGGTTCTCTCCTCCCCGTGGACCAGGCCTCCCTAGCTCTCGCCAGACTCTCGATCCATTGCTTCATAGACCAGCCTCTCTCCTCTTCACTTAGCGTGGCCCAGCCGAAACTCCTACTCCCCTGATCCAAGGTCCTTCCTCTCTCCTCTTCATGCTGCTTGGTCTGGTTTAGGTGGGATTTTCTGTCACGATCGTCTAATGAGGGAGACCAAGGCGCAGCGTTGCGAGTGAACATATTCTATTTATTAAATGCTCACACGAACAAAACAATAAACAACGAATGCGTGACGTCTATGGTTCAACACGAACACACACGAACAAAATCCCACCACCCGAAAGAAAAACAGACAGATTAAATATGGCTCCCAATCAGAGACAACCAGCCGACAGCTGACACTCGTTGCCTCTGATTGGGAGTCACACCGGCAAACATAGAAAATAGACAACCTAGAACACCCACCAAAGAAACGGAAAACATAGAATGAACACACCCTGGCTCAACATAATGAGTCCCCGAGCCAGGGTGTGACACAGATTTTCCTAGGGGGTTGAACAAATAATTGATAATGGATCATTTGAGATGAGATCACATGTAGCAGAGATAGGGTAATCAATTAAATAATCATTGTATACTCGAGGAATTTTGAGTGGTTTAATTGATTAGTTATGAGGAATTAGATTGATACAAACAATTATTGATGGGTTAAGACTGGGGATATCTGTATCATGTTTTGTGTATACTACCATCTTTAGATTATAACCAGGAGAAATAGATTAGCTCATCTCAGTTAGGCAGTATTTAGGTCATAAAAGTGAGCTACCAAATTAAGTGAGGCCTGGCTATTTGTGGTTGTTGTTTTTCAAATTGGGTTAAAATGGGTTCACAGAGCCAGAGGCTGTACAGAGAAAGGTGGAGCCCCCATGTTGCCCTAGTGAAAGAACATTCAGAGGAATGGTTATCACTAGGTAAATGGATAAAACAGGGGAAAAACATTACTGACTGGCAGAATACACCAAATGGGGATCAGTATGGCCACTCCACTGGGAGATATAGAATAAAGTTAAATTGGAGAGCAAAAACCCTGCCCGGGGTCCACTTGGAGACAAGTTTTAACGGATGACAGGAAGAGATTTTCTTAACTCAGGAACAGGAGGCTGAGTTAGCAGCAATTACGTTCAAATTATGGTCACAAGGACCAGCAGATGTAGGACTAATTAAGGGGGTAGCTCCAGTACAAGTGATTCCTCGATCCGATAATAGACCATAACAAAAGCAATACCCTATGAAACCAGAAGCAATAAAAGGGATAACACCTACATTTCAGCATTTACTTAAGGGAGGGGTGATAATTCCTGGAGATGAGGCACAATGCAACTCTCCAGTATTTCCTGTTAAAAAGGCGGCACCTAGCGCCGACTGGAGGATGGTCATGGACTTGCAGGGGGTTAATAGAAATATAATTCCCAGAGCTCCATGTGTACCAGATCCACATACATTGCTAAACCAATTGAAACCAGAGAACTCCTATTTTACAGTGATAGATTTAGCTAATGCTTTCTTTAGTATCCCAGTTCATCCGGATAGTCAGGGGTGGTTTGGCTTTACTTTACTTTTCAGGGAAGGAAATTGACTTACGCTAGGATGCCTCAAGGCTACTCGGAAAGTCTTACAATCTTTGCCCAGGCTATAACTAGGAATTTGGGAAAGTTTGAACCTAGGGAAGGAAGCCAAATGTTAGTTTATGTAGATGATATTCTATTGGCTAATCCCACTCAGGAGGGATGTAAGAGGGATACAATCCAATTGTTAACCTTCCTGGCAGAACAGGGACACAAAGTGAGCAAAAAGAAACTTCAACTTTGGCAGAGCGAGGTCATTTACCTAGGACACACTATAACTCAGGAGGGGCGAATATTAAGCTCATCCAGGAAAACTGCTATACTTGAAGCGCCAAAACCGTTAAACAAAAAACAAATGATGAGCTTTTTGGTAATGATAAACTGCTGTAAAGCTTGGGTACTCCATTATGTACTGCATACGGGTAAATTAAGTGATCTTATCTATGGGAAGGCAATGGCAGCCCATGGTAAAATAATTTGGAACTCTGAGGCATACATACATCAGGGATGTTATCCAAATGGTAGAGAGTAAAGAGGGATATGACATTGGTCGTGATTTAAAGATGAGGTTTTTTTTGGTGGGCTATTAGATATAACTGGGTTAATCATGAACATAGAGGTTTTTATTCTTTGTTGCTAGGCAGAAGACTTAGGTGACCTAAATATGGACTTGTCATGTCCAACAATCAGTCTTCAGGTCAAGCCCGGGAGAGCCTGGGTAGAACAGAGTTTGAACTAAACATGATTGTTTTTACAAGATAAGAGATTGAAGATTGGATTACTAATTGATTCTGAACTGGATGAAAGTCGAATTTAGCTGCCATAAAAGACAAAGGAAGTGGGAGGAGCAATAAAGAAGCAAAAGACAATCTCAAAAATGAAAGGCATGGCAATTGGATGATAAATTACCTAAGGGATGGTTTAGGAAGGTGGTAATATTGACACATGGGCAAATCATGTGTCAAAAAGGGGGAGTGATAGGATTAAATAATAAATATATACGAAGGAGAGGACAAAATACTTTAAAAAATAAATTTAAAAAAACAATAGAAATTGAGAGCTCAACATGTATGTGTGAAGATAGTTTATTAACCACACCCGTATGTCAGAGGTTTTGTGCCCCACAGGTGAACTAAAGGAGAAGGTGACCCACTCTATCTCACCAGGAGACTGGGTGTGGATCCAGTCCCTAAAAGAAGAAAAACTGGAAGCAGGCCTGTTGGGAAGGGCCCTACCAAGTCCTATTAGATCCACCTGGGTGCATGTCACACACTGCAAAAAGGTAAACCCAGTTACACCTGATGAACAAACACAGAGTTAGGAGAAAGAACCGATCACCACTAGGGCTCGGGGGTTGGCTCCTTAACGAAGATTCCCTTACCCTGTCTGATCATCCCTGTGTGAGTTCGGTAGAAGGTGAAGCAATGGGTTGGCATCTGACATGTTCTCAGGGCGAGGGTGGGGATTCACAGGTCTCCCGACGGTAGGTAGCTGTCTGATTGTGGGGGCCATATTCCTAACACACTCAAACCCTCCTGATCAGCCAGAAGTAGTAGTTAACCTAACACAAGTTGATAAAATAATACCTGAGCACAGTCTACGAAGGCATAGGAGACAGCTAGACGTAGGGAAAGGGGAAGTACTAGGGACTTTAGGGAAGGACATCACCATATGTATGTCACCATGTACATCCAGGGACTATGTAGTTGCTCATACCGAGCGGGGGGGTTATGTAAATCTCCATACACAGTTTAGGGACAGGTGTATTATTGTGAAAGTAGGGAATTACCAGAAATGGCAGTGCGACCCATAGAAGGGTAGGTACTGTCTGAAAGTCTGAAGTACGCAAAAACAGGTTTATCCTCCATGCAAGCCACCTGGGAATGTGGTGAAAGAGTCTTGTAGTAACTTGAACTATCTGTATCCCCCGATAACAAAGTCATTCCGACCTAGGTTGCCTACGTTTGAAGTCTCAGGGGATTCTAATTGTTTTTCTAGGACTAGTAAGATAGGATACAGAGTAGGGCATCTTAGCTCCTGCTCCCACACAGAGAATATCACAACTAAAAGAGAACATGACTAATCTCTCCTCTTTGTTGCAGCCAGAGGATTTTAGGAACCAAAACCAGGCCCGTGCTGACATCTGATGGTTGTGTGGTGATAACTGATTGTGAACTCACCTACATATGTAAACAATCAAACGTGTCAGAGACTGGTGAGTTGTCACGTAGAAAGTAGGACCTCCTCCCGGGATCCTTTGATGAAAGGATATACAGTGGGGAGAACAAGTATTTGATACACTGCCGATTTTGCAGGTTTTCCTACTTACAAAGCATGTAGAGGTCTGTAATTTTTATCATAGGTACACTTAAACTGTGAGAGACGGAATCTAAAACAAAAATCCAGAAAATCACATTGCATGATTTTTAAGTAATTAATTTGCATTTTATTGCATGACATAAGTATTTGATCACCTACCAACCAGTAAGAATTCCGGCTCTCAAGACCTGTTAGTTTTTCTTTAAGACGCCCTCCTGTTCTCCACTCATTACCTGTATTAACTGCACCTGTTTGAACTTGTTACCTGTATAAAAGACACCTGTCCACACACTCAATCAAACAGACTCCAACCTCTCCACAATGGCCAAGACCAGAGAGCTGTGTAAGGACATCAGGGATAAAATTGTAGACCTGCACAAGGCTGGGATGGGCTACAGGACAATAGGCAAGCAGCTTGGTGAGAAGGCACCAACTGTTGGCGCAATTATTAGAAAATAGAAGAAGTTCAAGATGACGGTCAATCACCCTCGTCTGGGGCTCCATGCAAGATCTCACCTCGTGGGGCATCAATGATCATGAGGAAGGTGAGGGATCAGCCCAGAACTACAAGGCAGGACCTGGTCAATGACCTGAAAAGAGCTGGGACCACAATCTCAAAGAAAACCATTAGTAACACACTACGCCGTCATGGATTAAAATCCTGCAGCGCACGCAAGGTCCCCCTGCTCAAGCCAGCGCATGTCCAGGCCCGTCTGAAGTTTGCCAATGACCATCTGGATGATCCAGAGGAGGAATGGGAGAAGGTCATGTGGTCTGATGAGACAAAAATATAGCTTTTTGGTCTAAACTCCACTCGCCGTGTTTGGAGGAAGAAGAAGGATGAGTACAACCCCAAGAACACCATCCCAACCGTGAAACATGGAGGTGGAAACATAATTCTTTGGGGATGCTTTTCTGCAAAGGGGACAGGACGACTGCACCGTATTGAGGGGAGGATGGATGGGGCCATGTATCGCGAGATCCTGGCCAACAACCTCCTTCCCTCAGTAAGAGCATTGAAGATGGGTCGTGGCTGGGTCTTCCAGCATGACAATGGCCCGAAACACACAGCCAGGGCAACTAAGGAGTGGCTCCGTAAGAAGCATCTCAAGGTCCTGGAGTGACCTAGCCAGTCTCCAGACCTGAACCCAATAGAAAATCTTTGGAGGGAGCTGAAAGTCCGTATTGCCCAGCGACAGCCCCGAAACCTGAAGGATCTGGAGAAGGTCTGTATGGAGGAGTGGGCCAAAATCCCTGCTGCAGTGTGTGCAGACCTGGTCAAGACCTACAGGAAACATATGATCTATGTAATTGCAAACAAAGGTTTCTGTAAAAAATATTAAGTTCTGCTTTTCTGATGTATCAAATACTTATGTCATGCAATAAAATGCAAATTAATTACTTCAAAATCATACAATGTGATTTTCTGGATTTTTGTTTTAGATTCCGTCTCTCACAGTTAAAGTGTACCTATGATAAAAATTACAGACCTCTACATGCTTTGTAAGTAGGAAAACCTGCAAATTCGGCAGTGTATCAAATACTTGTTCTCCCCACTGTATATATTGATGGGATAGGAGTACCTCGAGGGGTTCCAGAACAATTCAAAGCTAGGAATCAGATTGCAGCTGAGTTTGAATCAAGTCTTTTTTGGTGGTCAACAATTAATAAAAACGTAGATTGGATGAATTATATTTACTATAACCAGCAAAGATTTATAAACCACACTCGTGATGCATTAAAGGGATTAGCTGAGCAGACAGCGGCAACTAGCTTAATGACATGGCAGAATAGAATAGCTTTAGATATGCTTTTGGCTGAGCGGGGCGGAGTTTGTGTTCTGTTTGGATATATGTGCTGTATTTTCATCCTCAAACAACATAGCACCGGACGGGTCCGTGACAAAAGAGCTTCAGGGGAGTAACTACGCTGACGAACGAACTGGCTGAGAACTCTGGTATTGATAGCTCCATAAACGGTTGGTTTGATAACATATTTGATAAATGGAAAACTATTGTTGTAACTATTCTGGGTGAAGTTATAGCTTCTATGGGTATACTTGTTCTTTGTGGATGTTGTCTTATTTCCTGTGTCTGAGGTTTGGTGAGAAAAGGAGATGGGGAAGGTTCTTTCCCAACAGATTGTGAGATACGGCCCAATCCTGGACTCCGACCTAAGGAATTGAGGATTTGACCTACCAGGCTTGGTGGAGTGACACTAGAGGGTGTCTAAAGGGGGCCAAAATTTACTTCTCTGTTTTGTGTTTTAATAATCTTATGTTTTGTGTTCTATTAATCCTGTGTTTCATGGTTTGAAGTTCCTTGGTGACTGGTAACAATTTGCAAGTTGGGTGTAGATGGACTGAGGGTTTTTATTTTTTAGTATCATTATGGCCTATTAATAAAAGTGTGATTATTTTTGTTTGTATTGTATTATAATGAATGACACCCTGTGTTTTCTTATTTTTAATCACACCCTAGTGGGTGTGAAAAGGGGGATTATGGGGGATTTATTATTCTCCTAATTGATGGGATGACTAACTTAGAAAGAATGCATTCTTGACTGGGCTAATGTAGGTTGTGTCACCTGGCAAGCTGTGATTGATGTGAAGAGCTGTTTTAGGGGGTAAAATGAGATAAGGATTTGTGTCTCCAAATACTAGACTATACTGGTTCTTTGTGATCTGTGAACCTTCCTTTGACGTAGGAATGGTGTCTAGGGGAGCTGGCTCTTCTCACTATGACAGGTTGTTATGATAAACGTATGCCTGGTAACAGAAGATGCGGGGAACAGCCGGTGCGCCAACGGATAGGCTGAGTAAGTCTAAACCACGCTCAAGTCTCTACTCTGATTGGCCAGCAGAGAGGTGGGAACTCTCTCTCTGTAAGAGTATTTGAAGAACAATCTGAAACAATGGATTTAGTTCTCTGAAGTGCCCTGCGAGGTATTTCAAAGAGCCCGTATATACGAAACATCATATTTACCATTGAAGGTTTTATATTAATTAAAATACTAGTATATCTTAGAAGTCGTGTTGACCTCTTTTGTTCCTAATACCAGATTTGAATTGACGCAACTTTGACAGTACTTTACACTACTGCTGAAGCTGTGATTTCCAACATTATATTCAGTTGAAACAATGTAACTTTTGACGCAAATCAGCTATTTTGGGATGGTGTTGGAAATGATGAATATGAATCTTTTAGAAATGTCCCTTTAATTGTTACAAGCACACACACACGGACACATCTGCTTCCAGGAAGGGTTTTATATAGGTGTGGTTTTGTCAATGGATGCACACCTCTTCAGTAAGGAAGAGCATGTGAAAGTCCGTCAACAACACAACTATTTGCTTCTTCTCTTGCGACGGAAAACGCACTAACCAAAGGTAGGGGGAGGCGGTGTCCTGCAGCTCATCCAAGCGCCCTGATTGGTTGGATGAACAGCGGTTTGAAGGGTGATTGACAGGGCTGCAGCCCAATTAGGTTGAGAGGGACAGCCTTTTTTACACTTACGTATGATGTCTTGGTCTACTTCTATGCCATGTAAATCTGAAATCAGAACAGGAATAGCTTGTAGCAATCAATAGGTACAGCTGTTTTAGTAACTACATAAGATGGCTACTTCATTTTCACAAAATGTATCTGGTATCATTTCTTACAAAATTTTAGTCATTTAGCAGACGCTCTTATCCAGAGCGACTTAGTTAGTGAGTGCATACATATTATATATATATATTTTTCATACTGGCCCCCCGTGGGAAACGAACCCACAACCCTGGCGTTGCAAACGCCATGCTCTTCCAACTGAGCTACATGGGACTACAACCGACAATAACTTTTGAACATCAGATCAGCAGTTACTTACCTCAATTCCGGCTTCAACTTCCTCTCATCTGCCCTGGGATCTTTCTGTAATTCCAGGACAGTGGCGTCAGGGAAATTGAGAGGGGGAGTGGTTTGCCTCTTCATCAACAACTGGTGTGCTGACTCGAGCGGTGAAATGTCGACCCATTATTCACCAGTCTTGGAATACCTGATGGTCAAATCAAATCAAATTGTATTGGTCACATACACATATTTAGCAGATGTTATTGCAGGTGTAGCGAAATGCTTGTCTTCCTAGTGTAGTGTATTAAAATTATGTCTTTGTTAAATGTTTTTCATGACGAAATGGAATGTTGGTTGTTCAGGCCAGAGGGGGGATGTTTTATGATGTTATTTGAAATGTGCCGCTTGGAGGGTGACGCCCGAGGGGAGACTGGTGATTGGCCAGAAGAGGGGGTAACCCTTATTTTGGCAGTGTCTATATAAGAAGGGTTTTGGACAATAAACCCCAGAGCGGTTATTATAATTCGAGGCAACTGCTCTCCAGACGACGCGTGTCTGTAATTTATGCTGTAACCTCGTGGTATGAATAAAAACTTCTGACACGATGCAGCATAGATGGACTCTTTTGTTGACAGCAATGATGACCACCATTCATCATATACGACATAATGGCGCCCAACGTGGGGCTGGGTTTGCGTCTCCTCCTTGTTTCAGTCAACCGCCGGTCTAACTCTCTCTCTGAAGCATGGAAAAGGGTGAGTGTTCTTACCGCTTCTGAGGTTGTTAGATTGGATATGACTTGTGTACATTGAGGGGATGTTCCATTAGGACCTGGCCTCGGTGGCGTTGTTGCTGGTCGACTGGAGTCTGCTAAAATGTGATTTCATTGGTAACTATAGACAATGATAATTAGAGTGATAAGTTGATATTTCATTGGTAACGGGTGACAATGGATTGGTAGACAATAAATGTTGAAAGACGTCTGCATAGTTAGGGCACCGGGAATCTGGAAAAGCCCTCTTGATCGAGGCGATTCTTTAGGAATGGGCCATAAAATCCTTGCAACGCGTTATGTGGTGTAAGGTTAATTCTGGGAATTATTAAGCTGGACGAATTATATGTATGTTATATACTCATCGTATGGTTGACGAACTATAATGCTTGGGGTAACCTCTCTATGATTATCCAGAACTTACGGCAACACAAAGTTAGAAGGAGATATTACTGATAGACAATGATTTGGCCACGGTGCGGGGTGTTCATTTGTATAGCTAGTAGGCTGCAGTTAGCTGGAGGTTGGTGTTAATGCTGGATTGTTTCAGGCCACGTGGTGCCTCGTGGCTAAATGCTAATGTTAATGCTTAAGGCTAAATGTTAACTGTGTTTTGTGTCACAGTGTACCTCAGGCTAGTGCTAACTGCTAATGCTAATTGTGTTGCGTGCTACATGCTAACGGATATCCTTAGAGATTCCATTGCGATGGATTAAAGTCTCTTAAACTTGTCACTGTCTGTAAGTCAGGTTGTATGTTTTGTGAGCGCTGTTAAATGTTGTTTGACTATAAGGGGGAAATGGGAAATTACAGCTGGCTGTTATTCTTTCTGTTTGGGGAGAGAGAATAGAAAATCTTCCTTTCACGGTGAAAAGGGATTTTTGAATGGTTGTGCGCATGCGTTTAATTTTGCGATACTACCCGACAGAAAGGGGGAGTTTATGACACGAGATTAGGACACGTGTTGATTTTACGGGGCTAAAAACTACGAAATGAGGTTGGGCTAAGCCTACAAAACAAAATGGTGGCTTAAGGTCATAGGTCCCATTTGGCGTTACCCTGCAAGGGAAGACAGACAGAGGATAAATTTTAACACGATGATTCTAGTTTAAACGGCGGTGGGTTAAGATGAAACTTGTTTTGGGACCTATTGAATTTATAAATTAAATATATGATAATGGATTGAATTAAATAATTAAATAACGGATTAAAATAATGTTTTTGAGCGATCTATTTAGTTCTGAGTTTAGTCTTAGAGTGAATAATGTAGAACGAATGAATATTGAATGGTTGGAAATACTCAGTGATGGCATTAACTACTAAAAGCTGTTCTTGTGTCTTTGTCCCTTGTCATGAGAGACAGGAGAGAGGGGGAGCGAGGAGATACAGGAAGTGATCACGTGACGCAGCAGAGGATCAAGTCATAAAAAAGGTTACTGTTACAAGATATGTGATGTTATGACAATTTTACATGGGCTTGGCAAATACTATTTCATTAAAAATTGCATTTTGGAGGCTGTGTATCATTGGGGTTTGATTACAGATGTGTTGGGAATCAAGGATGGATTGAGGATTGTTCTGTAAATTTAAGATAATTAGAGCTAATAGAGCAAGGGGTTATGGGAATTGGAGTATTGAAGGGTTGTAAGGTTAGAAGGCTTTGTTTATGTGTATTTTAGTCTGAAGTTTATTAACTTCATTTACTTGCATTTGATGGGTTGTGGTAAGATAGCCAACACTAATTGATATTGGTGACATAGGAATAGGAATTGGGGTTAATTATTCAGGATTGTTAATGGATTTGTTTAGGTTATATTAAGAATTACAGGGGGGAAGCCTATATAACTTATATAGTCTAAAATAACATAGTTCACAATAAAGGAATATAAAAGGCTTGATATAGGGGAAAATTGATTAAAATAGTCATTTTTAATCAAAGTAGGGTTAGAGTAGTGTTAGAAAGACTAATGGCAGATGTTAGTACACCTTTCTCACATATGGATTCAGCAGAAAGACATCCACCTTACGAGAAGGAAGCTTTC
The DNA here is from genome assembly GCF_964263955.1 of Coregonus lavaretus. NCBI lineage: Eukaryota > Metazoa > Chordata > Actinopteri > Salmoniformes > Salmonidae > Coregonus > Coregonus lavaretus. Next base: position 12,327,007 of record NC_139997.1, on the reverse strand, counting down.
AGTGATCATCTAGCATGGTGATTATGGCATCAGAGATGAAGACGAATACAAGCAGAAACGACGATGAAGATGAATCCAGAAGACGGAAGAAAATGAGATGTCTGGAACGTGAAGGAGAAGAGGATGATGAAGATGAGAGTGATTGATGAGAGGTCATGGGTGGAGGTGACTCTGTGATCAGAGGGAAGTGGCAAGAGAGGAAAGAAGAAATGGATACTAGAGATTTGATCTCTGATGAAAGTTGAAGGTACAAGAGCAAAGAAGAAATGGAGAAGTGGAAGAAGTAACACGACTGGATGAAGACCTCAAGAATTGAAGGAGAAGAATAATACAGTGAGGCCAAAGGAAAGGTCACTGGTAAGAAGATGATATTTCAAGAACAGAACTTAGAAGAGAACCTTTTGAAGAATACGGATATGTCAACGACGAGGACAACAGGACGAAAAACTCAATCAAATACAACTTATAACTGGTGGTGGAGAAGAAGAAAATAAGTGTTGGTTATGAAGAATCAGAGTGAATCAAATCAACAATCACTGTTACAGCTTTAACTGAACAATATCAAAGGCAATTGTACCAGCCAAGGGGGGACCAGATGTTCCATATCGACCGCCAGTTTCTGGACAGACACAGAATTGGAGAGGGAGAAGAACAAAGAAGAAGGAGGAATATTTCAGCTACACTTTCAGCAACTTTCAGAAGACTGGTATAATTATGGACAGATTGGGTACTTTACCTGTTCATGCAACAAGTTAGGAGGAAGAACAGAGAACATTTTTAAGGAAGATACAGGGGCAATTCAAGATCACCTGTTAGTGTCTAGAGGAGATCCGGAAGGGGGGTGCATTGCTGAGAGCCTCGATTAGAGGAGAAGAGAAAATAGTCAACAATTGAAGTAAAAACAACCGACCATTAGAAGTGATAGTGAATAGGGGAAAAACTTATCTGGGTTCAGTCTAAAGAGGTTAAACATATCACTCTGTAAAATAAACTAATTAGGTTAGGATAGGGATTGGAAGTTGTAAAACAGTTTAATTACTCTTAAGGAATCAATTGAGCTCTGCTATAGAAGTCAAATAGGAATTAAAAGAGACAATATACCAATGACATTGTGGGAAGAGATGCATGGTGTAAATTGAAGTGTTCAATCAGAGGCACACTAGACGACTGACTGTCTGGTAGAATATTTTAAGAAGTAGGGTTTTTTGGGAATCATTTGCTTAAAAGATAATATCATAGGAAGGATGATAATGTATTAGATTACCTGTTAGACAATCTGTCTGGGAAAATAAACTTAATAGAGTGACTGTTATTCTGGGTTACATCCTGACACAAAGAGATTTGAGGTTAGGCTAAAGGTGTTTAGTCGGTTTTGCCAAGTCTGTGTGTAATGAGTCAGAAGCAGGTGGGGAACTTTCCCAATCACATAGTCTAAACATTTGGTGGTAGGGGATTTTGTGAAAATCAGGGGAAAAGGTTTTAAATGTTATGAGAGAAAAGCTTAGATTAAAATAAGTTAGGAGTAGATTAGGGTTGAAGGAACTCTGAGACAGTAAGCTAAGTTTCAAAGTTAGTAGTAAGACAGAGAGAGAACAGTGAGGAAGGACATTTTAAAGTTTAGTGGGAAGATATGGTAGGAGTTTAAATCGGTTAGGAGCAGATGCATTGAGAAAGTATGTGTTGCTGAATGATTTGAGGGTGATTGAGTATCTATATTTACAGTTTCCAGCAGGGAGATCAAGGTCATTATAGGTGTATTTTGTGTAATCAAAAGTTTGAAAGTCAGGGATTTAGAGATAGGACTGAGATTTGGGGAAAAAGTGACACTAGTGGTGATGGATGGAAGTACAAGGAAAGAGTTCAAAGTCTTAGGGGAAAACTGGGGGAAAACTAGGAGTAAATAAGGACATTAACACTTCAGTCTATTAGAACAACAGGGAGAAGCAATTTAACTCTTTCAACATTGATAGGTATTAAAGTCATAAATATATTGCATTTGATTATAAGGGAACCAATACAGCACCAATGTTAGGGAAAAATACTTATTAGGGTTTTGGATGGGGACGTTCCTCCCATATGGAGAGATAATTATGGAGAATAAGTATTGTTATCAGGACCAGGAGTAAAAGGAGGTATAGTTTAGAAGAGGGTTAGGAGTGACTGTTCACTTATGTTGCGTAATGTTACAGAGAAAGGTCAGGGAGAATATATGTGTACTTATTTAGGGCAAGCATTAGAATTTGTTCCGGTTACGAATTATTGGTTAAAAGGCTATGTAATTCAGAAAGTAACGCTTATAATGGAAGAGTTGAGGTCTGTGGTAGCCTCCACAGTCATTGAGGGAGTTCAGGAGGAGTAGAACTGAATGGACAGTAGTCACTCCAACAGTAGATAATACACAGAGGATAATGGGAAACTTTGCACTAGAAGTAATTAGGGTTGATACAGCAGCTAAATCAACTACTTTAATGGTAACTTTGGAAGGGATTAATGATACTATGGCAATAGCAAATATAGGAGTATGATACCGACAACAACTGTTCTGAAATTAAAGGGGGTTAGCAAGAAGGACTCAGGAGGTTATGGTACGAATGGGGTTAAAATAGGAGAGCAGATAGAAACAATATAGATTAATCTGAAATGGAGAATATAGATTCATCATGGAAGCTGCAGGATGGGGTCTTTTGATTTTGATGACAGAGGGGGGGGGGGGGTATCTGATCAGTACTGCTCGTTCCTCTGTTGTGAAAATTAGAGATAGATTAACTCATTCTGTAAGATCAGTGAGGAATCTTGAAGGTCCATGTCTGTTGAGAATTTCAGCACCAGACGTGTTAGACGGTCGCGCGGCCTCTATCAGGTGTGGTTCAGTCTTATGCTTTGTCATAACTGTGGTATTGGCAACAGTCATTGACAGATAAAATAATGTCGCTGTCAGAACAGTGGTTTAAGCCTAGGTTTAAGTAGTGTTCTTGGGTAAATGAATTACCCTATGGGAATTGTTAAATGGGAAAGGAAGATCAGGTAACAACGGAACCATGAAGTATTCAGGTGAAACATTGAGGGCTAAAAGTTGTTTTTGTTCTAATAAAACATATGAGGTAAGGGGTATGTTTATGGGAATATCAGAGTGTGAGGAGTATAGGATAACCTTGGATAAGTATGACCTTAAGGGTAGTAATGACAAATAATAGGTTACTTTTTATATATCAGGTAGTAAGAAGAGCAGGACTTTGATGGTTAAAAGATTAGCTTTTGACTGACAATGTGACTATGGGAATTTTAGAGATATTTGGTGGGTTTGTGATGATAGAGTATATTCTTACCCTATGGGGGATAGGATGTTGTTACAGGTCAACGTTTAAGCTTCCATATGAGGTTTTTACCATTAAAAGAGGAGTGGTACCAACCCAGAAATCTGAAGCTAGGGTTGAAAATGGGGTGAAAAGAGACATGGCTACATGTCATAGTCTTCAAGCCTATCATTGAAGGGTAAGTCTAAGGGAGAAGGGGGGACTTCATTCATGGTATGGTGTAACATTTGGGAAGATAATATTGATAAATATTAGTTATACTTTGAGTCCAGATAGTTCAGATAATATCACTGGGGTTATAGATGCATTATAAGGGATGTGTTTGGGAGATCTGAGAAGATTTGGTTGCAAGATCAATTAGGCCAGTAGGGGCAGTGATGGGTCAGATTTTAGTTTCAGCTTTGATAACACTGGGTGATGTTTGTAATTTGTTACTTACCTTTGAGAAAGTTATGATATTGAGATAGGTTGGAGAGTGATTCCTGGAGACAACACTCAGATGCCGGTGTTGACGGTTCCTGATCTGGATAAAGATGGACAAGTGGAACTGATGGATAAATATCATTTTGGATTATTTGATGATTTTTCAAAAAAAAAATTCCAATATTAGTATGATTTTTAGTATGATTTATGAATCAAAGGGGGGAATGGATAATGTGATTCATGCATCATTTATGTATCATTTTTTAAATTCTTAGGTGAAATTGAGGTTTAATTTGAAAGTGGTTGTTTTGCAAAAGATACTGTTTGGTCGTTTCTTTTCTTTTCATTCCAGAAGCATTTGGGAGAACATGTGGAGATTGGAATATTCAGTCAAAGACAATATGAAGGGACAATATGACTGGAGGAGATGAAACAAGGAGGGTGTGGCTGATTCCATCATTAACAAGTCCATTGGAAGTCGAGACTACGGAGGAGATGAAGTGTAGTGGACTACATTCCAGTGTCTGCAATGAAATATAGACATATTTGATGTGTAATACATAATTGTGTCATATTCTTAGGTATTGATTTTAGTAGAATGATGTTTGATGTTATTGAATGCAGATGAGGATCTTAGATGCTTTTGTTTATTTCGATGGGGTTTAGGGAAAGGACGTTTAGGCAGGGAGAGATTCCCTTTCAGGTCCTATGGGTTGACCAGCCTGAGAGTGGATGTTTCTGGATAGGATTTTGTTTGCAGGGGAAACATGTGTATTTAATGGCATCATAGTTTCAAATGTATTTACATGGTTTATGAGTTTATCTGGAGTACCGCGGTGGTTGCCTGGGGCAGAGGGACCGTGAGAGAATTTTACTGTCTTGATTGATGGATGGATGGATTTGGAACAAAGGTTGCCGGATAGGTTTTTCGCTCTCACACTCCATAAAGATTTATTCATAATTCATAGTAATGTGTTCATACTTCACAAACAGTTGTTCATATTTCATAGTAATGTATTTACACTCCATAGAGATTTCTTCATATGTCATAGTAACGTATTCATACTTCATAAACAGGTATTTCATAGAAAGGTATTTACACTCTAGAGGAGAATGTGTTTGGTTTAATGTTAAAGATACTCAATAAGATAAATGGTTAATAGTCATAATCCTATTCTGTTTGGTTTCGAGACGTTTAGGTTGTCTCGAAAGGGGGGAATATGTAGTGTATTAAAATTATGTCTTTGTTAAATGTTTTTCATGACGAAATGGAATGTTGGTTGTTCAGGCCAGAGGGGGGATGTTTTATGATGTTATTTGAAATGTGCCGCTTGGAGGGTGACGCCCGAGGGGAGACTGGTGATTGGCCAGAAGAGGGGGTAACCCTTATTTTGGCAGTGTCTATATAAGAAGGGTTTTGGACAATAAACCCCAGAGCGGTTATTATAATTCGAGGCAACTGCTCTCCAGACGACGCGTGTCTGTAATTTATGCTGTAACCTCGTGGTATGAATAAAAACTTCTGACACGATGCAGCATAGATGGACTCTTTTGTTGACAGCAATGATGACCACCATTCATCATATACGACACTAGCTCCAACAGTGCAGTAGTATCTAACAATTCACAAGAATACACAAATCTAAAAGTAAAATAATGGAATTAAGAAATATATAAATATTAGGACGAGTAATGTCGGTATTGACTAAATACAGTAGAGTAGAATACAGTATATACATATGAGATGAGTAAAGTAGTATGTAAATGTTACGAACCCCGTGGCTTTAAACGTCTAGGGTGGATGGACAAGAGACCCGTAACATAGTTCATGCAAATTAGAATCGTGACATGGAAGAGTGAGAACAAAAACTACACGACAACCATAAACTACCGTCAAACATAAAATGTTTATTTTTGAACATACGGTAAAGGTTTGGGAAAAAGGGCTGAGCAGGACCCAAGAAATGAAACAATAGTGTAAAAAAAACCTAAACTGATCTTGCCTGCCTCAAGAACCGCTAAGCTACTGCTAATCATACAAAAATTACAGTGGGTGGGCCGCTCAGGTCTAACTAGTGTTTTTAGACAGTTTTCTTCCTACGGGTAATGTATGCCCAAGGGCAACTTGCTTAAATTCCCCTTTTCCCAGAAACACACAACAAAGTTACCAAACAGAGTAACCAGCAAATGAGTGAGTACACAGGACACCACAGTATCCATACTCACATACGGAAAATAGTCTCTCTCTACAAACACAACTGACTGGCTTTTAAACAATGGGATGTGTGATTGAAAAATCTGGCGCAGCAAGAACAGGAGTACTACATAAGAGTGCTTTAGCAGTGTTGAAAGCAGTACAACAATCTTCAGACCATACACATTTTCTCGCCGGACTGAGCAAATCCGTTAATGGAGCAACTACCGCAGAGAAATGTTTACAGAAACTACGGTAGTAGCCAACCATCCCTAAAAAGCGGCATAGCTCTCTTCTGGTGGTAGGTGCAGGAAATGCATTTATAGCTGAGACCTTGGCATCTACAGGGCGCACCTGACCATGGCCAACCTGTTTACCGAGATAAGTAACAGTGGCCTTCCCAAACTCGCACTTTGCTAAGTTCAGGGTTAGAGAAGCGGCTGCTAGACGTTCACACACTACCCTTAGAGTGTTAACATGATCAGACCACTCAGATGAATAAATTACCAGATCATCAAGGTAAGCACTACAATTAGGAACTCCAGCCAATACTGTGTTAACCAGGCGTTGGAAAGTGGCTGGTGCGTTCCGCATCCCAAATGCCATGACAGCATATTGTAGGAAGTGATCTGGGGTCACAAAGGCAGAGATGTCGGAGGCACGTGAGGTTAACGGCACCTGCCAGTAACCTTTTTTGAAGATCTAGTTTGGTTACATAAGTAGCAGCACCAACAGTATCAATACAGTCATCCAGTCTGGGTAACGGGAACGATTTGGGCACTGTGACAGCATTTACCTTCCGATAGTCCGTACATAACCTGGATGTCCCATCAGGTTTAGGAACCAGAATTCACTGAGAACTCCAAGGACTTGAACTTGGCATAGCCATGTTATTCTCCAGCAAATAACCGACCTCATCATCTTTCTTTTAGAGACGTTGACACGATAAGCATGTTGCTTGATAGGTGCAGCGTTTACAACATTAATGTCATGTTCTAACACATTTGTGCATGTAGGAACATCATTAAAAAGACATGGAAAGCTGTGTAATAGTCTCACAATATCATTTGACTGTCTGTCCGTTAAATGAATCAGGCTTGACGGGAGAGACAGCAGCATCTCTGAATTGGGCAATCTAGCACACTGCTGCTGAGTATTGCGCAACTCCAAACCATCTCCGTCCACATCATTAACATGACTTCCCACTACAGCCGCAGCAGCAATAGAGACAGCCGACTTGGCCAGTTTCTCTGGACTGTCTATCTGAGTGACGGGTCTGGTGTGGTATGTCTTCAACATGTTAATGTGGCACACACGAGATTGGCGTTTTCTATCAGGAGTCTGTATCACGTAGTCAGTTTCACTTAGTTTCTTTTCAATTACATAAGGACCAGAGAAACGTGCTGACAATGACGCTCCTGGCACCGGCAACAATACAAGAACTTGGTCACCTGGCTGCAGTGAAAGAGAAACCGCCTGGTTGTCATAGTGCCGTTCCATCCGCCTCTGTGAGGAAGACAGCGCTTCCTTTGATAGAGCACAGGCACCATGTAGGCGCTTACGAAAGCGACTAACGTAGTCCAACACATTTTCTTTCACACACAACTCTTGTGATAAAAACTGATCCATAAGGACTTTCATAGGTCCTCTCTTGGTGTGTCCAAACACCAGTTCAGCTGGGCTGAACCCTAAGGATTCCTGTACTGTCTCACGGACAGCAAACAAAACTAGAGGAACTCCCTCATCCCAATCCTTCTCAGATTCCAAGCAATATTTCCGGAGCATAGACTTCAGTGTCTGATGCAAACGTTCAAGCGCACCCTGAGACTCTGGGTGATATGCGCTTGACACACGGTGTGTAACTGACAAGGATTTTAACACTTGTTTGAAAAGTTTAGAAAGGAAATTCGTACCCTGATCAGTTTGTACCACCTTAGGTAACCCAAAAGTTGAGAAGAATTTGATCAATGCTTTACTCACCACCGGAGCAGTAATCCTTCGCAGAGGAATGGCCTCTGGGTACCTGGTGGCCACACACATAATCGTCAACAGAAACTGGTTACCATATTTTGTCTTCGGTAATGGTCCAACACAATCAACCATCACATGTCAAATGGTTCACCTATGGCAGCTATGGGACAAAGAGGCGCGGGAGGAATAACCTGGTTCGGTTTCCCAGTTACTTGGCAGGTGTGGCAAGTCCGACAGAACTGAGCCACATCTTGTTTTAAACCAGGCCAAAAGAAATGTTGCAAAACTCGATCATAAGTCTTGGTGACTCCCAGATGTCCAGACCACTGGTGATCATGAGCGAGGGATAAAACATTTTGTCGAAAGGCTGTAGGAATCACTATTTGGTAAACAGCATTCCAATCTCCGCCAGCGTCAACATGGGATGTCCATTTACGCATGAGGAGATTACCATCAATAAAGTATGCCAGGTTTTTCTTCTTTAGCTCCTCCTCTGAGACAACACTAGAAAAACATTTAGCCAGGCTAATGTCAACCTTCTGGTTAGCGATCAGCTGCTCACGAATGACTGGTAACTGTATTGCCTCAGCAACAAGTTCCACATCCTTCTTCCTTTCTCTGGGCTGTTGGTCAGATGCACCAGCTTACCAGAGGTAGCACCCAAACTATCCTCTGGGTCACACTCTCTGAATAGAATCGTGTTCGACAAATCTATCATGTCACCCACTTGTCGTGCTTGAGCACGTGTGACAGCACAAGCGGGGAACACATCGGGATAACCCTGTGCCAGCTCCTTGGAGAGAGACTGGTCACTTTTATCCAATACCTCCAATACGGGTATCAACGGGTATCGTTGCCCATTATAAATGTCACACCTTTTACTGGCAACATAGGACGTACTCCAACTCGGAACAATCCACTGACTAACTCAGAGTGTACGTTCACAAAGTGCAATGGCACTGGGACGAATCCCATTTCAATTCCTTGTACTAACACACTGGAACCACAATATGTATTATTGGACAAGGGCAACACATCAGATCGTATGAACGACTGCGCCGCACCAGTATCTCTGAGGATTCTAACCGGGCGCTGAGACGCTTCGTCATCTGATATGGAAACAAACCCCTCAAAAATGAACGGTTCATAACTGTGATCTGGGACTGGGACAGGGACTTTCAAACCACATTCACTATGAGGCCTCTGTCTTGATTCCGGCCTTACAACCGTACGAATCAGCCCAACACCCGTTGGCGGCCTGGCGTGCTGAGGCATCCCCTGTTTGCGTTTTAGCAGAAAGCAATCATTAACCATATGTCCCACCTTATGACAGTAGAAACAGTGACGCACATCTTTTGGGCGTGCTGGACGTACTGCTGGTCGACTAGGACTAAAAGTTAGCAACTCTGCGGCCCTGCTCTCTGTACGAGCCGAAAACACGCTCTTATGCGTCAACACAAACTCGTCTGCCAATACAGACGCTTCCGACAGTGAGGATACTTTCTGTTCGTTCAGATAAACTACAATGCGTTCGGGTAAGCAATTTTTAAACTCTTCTAACAAGATTAACTCCCGTAGAGAGTTAAAATCAGTTACCTTACTAGCACTGTGCCATTTGTCAAACAGATTTCCTTTGTCTCTAGCAAACTCCACATAGGTCTGAGTAGAATACTTTTTATGAGACCTAAATCTCTGTCGATATGCCTCAGGAACAAGCTCATAGGCACGAAGAACAGTAGCTTTGACCACATCATAATTCAAGCTGTCTTCAAGAGGTAGCGCTGACAGAACCTCTTGGGCTTTACCTGTTAATTTACACTGAAGTAATAGGCACCATACCTCTTCGGGCCATTTCAATGCTACCGCTATACGTTCAAAAACACTGAAATAGGAATCAACCTCTGACTCCCTAAACACAGGTACCAAGGTGATCTGTCTACTAATATCAAAAGTAGCAGATGCCACAGCTGGTGAGGACGGCTCACTAGAAGACATAGTATGAGCAGAGACTAACCTCGCGGTTTCTGCCTCCAGTTCCAGTTTACGCATCTCTAGTTCCTGATCAAGTCTACGCATCTCCAGTTCTTGATCAAGCCTACGCATCTCCAGTTTGCCCTGCCTGATTTGTGCCCTCTCTTCCGCCTCCATTTGGAGCCGTGTCGAGTGGACATCCATCCTGGCATCACTGTCAGACAGTGGGTCAAAACGGGGCAATGTGGCTGGAGCCTTAGCCTCATCCTCAGACACCGACGGGCTTACAGGAGCAGCAGCCACATCCCCTACAGGAGCAGCAGACTCGGCGGCGGTACCTCAAGCACTCGCTCGTTCAACAATATCTCTAACACTGTTTTCCTAACTTCTGCTTTCACTAAAACCCTTGATATGGGTACAGAAAAGTGGTCAGCCAAAGCCTGTAGATCCACTCTACGGCAATTCTCAAAAACCTCCCACGTAGGGTTTTCCAAAAATGCATCCAACTCAAAAGTAGCCATCCTAAACTAGCAACACAAGCCGACGAATACTGAAAAAAAAAAAAAGTTAGTTACAGCTGCCAAGCTCAACACTGAACCAGACACTACACTAATTTGCATGAGTAACACGGGTATCAATGAGAATGATCCCAGATGAGCCCCCCACATTATGTTACGAACCCCGTGGTTTTAAACGTCTAGGGTGGATGGACAAGAGACCCGTAACATAGTTCATGCAAATTAGAATCGTGACATGGAACAGTGAGAACAAAAACTACATGACAACCATAAACTACCGTCAAACATTAAATGTTTATTTTTGAACACACGGTAAAGGTTTGGGAAAAAGGGCTGAGCAGGACCCAAGAAATGAAACAAGTGTAAAAAAAAACTAAACTGATCTTGCCTGCCTCAAGAACCGCTAAGCTACTGCTAATCATACAAAAATTACAGTGGGTGGGCCGCTCAGGTCTAACTAGTGTTCTTAGACAGTTTTCTTCCTACGGGTAATGTATGCCCAAGGGCAACTTGCTTAAATTCCCCTTTTCCCAGAAACACACAAAGTTACCAAACAGAGTAACCAGCAAATGAGTGAGTACACAAAACACCACAGTATCCATACTCACATACGGAAAATAGTCTCTAACAAAGTTACCAAACAGAGTAACCAGCAAATGAGTGAGTACACAAAACACAGGACACCACAGTATCCATACTCACATACGGAAAATAGTCTCTCTCTACAAACACAACTGACTGGCTTTTAAACAATGGGATGTGTGATTGAAAAACCAGAAACAGGTGGTGCAATGCAGAGGAATGTCCACTGATTGGTCCACCTCAGCAATCAGCAGACACCCCAACGACCACCAATCAGGAACATACAGGACACCTGTGATTAGGGCAGAAGGAGAGGAAAAACACAAAAAGACACAGGATACCTGTATCCGTAACAGTAAACATTATTAAAGTGACTAGTGTTCCATTATTAAAGGGGCCAGTGATTCCATGTCTATGTATACAGTCCATTCGGAAAGTATTCAGACCTCTTGACTTTTCCCACATTTTGTTAAATTACAGCCTTATTCTAAAATTGATTAAATCGTTTTTTTCCCTTATCAATCTATACACAATACCCCATGATGACAAAGCAAAAACTGTTTTTTATAAATTTTTACATAAGTATTCAGACCCTTTACTCAGTACTTTGTTGAAGCACCTTTGGCAGTGATTACAGCCTTGATTCTTCTTGGGTATGACGTTACAAGCTTAGCACACCTGTATTTGGGGAGTTTCTCACATTCCTATCTGCAGATCCTCTCAAGCTCTGTCAGGTTGGATGGGGAGTGTTGCAGGCTCAGCTATTTTCAGGTCTCTCCGGAGATGTTCGATTGGGTTCAAGTCTGGGCTCTGGCTGGGCCACTCAAGGACATTCAGAGACTTGTCCCGAAGCCACTCTTGCGTTCTCTTGGCTGTGAGCTTAGGGTCATTGTCCTGTTGGAAGGTGAACCTTCGCCCCAGTCTGTGGTCCTGAGCGCTCTGGAGCAGGTTTTCATCATGGATCTCTCTGTACTTTGCTCCGTTCATCTTCGCCTCGATCCTGACTAGTTTCCCAGTCCCTGCTGCTGGAAAACATCCCCATAGCATGATGCTGCCACCACCATGCGCCACCGTAGGGATGGTGCCAGGTTTCCTCCAGACGTGATGCTTGGCATTCAGGTCAAAGAGTTCCATCTTGGTTTCATCATGGTTTCTCATGGTCTGAGAGTCTTTAGGTGCCTTTTGGCAAACTCTAAGTGGGCTGTCATGGGCCTTTTACTGAGGAGTGGCTTCTGTCTGGCCACTCTATCATAAAGGCCTGATTACAAACAAGCAGGAAAATGTACATCCGGAGGCTGCTTTTCTGATTGCCGGCGATTTTAATTCTGCGTCATTAAGACACGTGATGCCCAACTTCCATCAGCATGTCTCCCTCGCCACTAGGGGCGATAAAGTCCTAGACCACTGTTATTCTACCCACAATCAAGCATACAAGGCCTTCCCTCGTGCGCCATTCGGCAAATCAGATCATGACTCCATACTCGTGCTTCCTGTTTAAAAGCAGAAGCTCAAACAGGAAGTATCCATGATTCGCTCCGTTGAGAAATGGTCACCAGAATCAGAGATCTTGCTACAGGGGCGGCAGGTAGCTTAGTGGTTAAGAGCGTTGTGCCAGTAACCGAAAGGTCGCTGGTTCTAATCCCCGAGCCGACTAGGTGAAAAACCTGTCGATGTGCCCTTGAGCAAGGCACTTAACCCTAATTGCTCCTGTAAGTCGCTCTGGATAAGAGCGTCTGCTAAATGACCAATTTATTATTTAACTGCTTTTCTAGCACTGATTGGAATATGTTTTGAGATTCAGCTGATAACACCGTCACCGGCTTCATTAGGAAATGCACCGCAACTTTGTCCCTACAGTGAAGGTTTGCTGCTTTCCCAATCAAAAACCCTGGATTAACACAGAGGTTGGCGCTAAACTAAAGGACAGTGCTACCGCACACAGTGCTATCTCAAACAACCCTGAGGCTACGGCTGAGGACAGGAACAACTACAATAAGTCCCGCTGTTACCTCTGTAGAGTCATCAAACGAGCAAAAGGACAATATAGGAATAAGGTGGAATTATATTACACAGGCTCCGACGCCTGCCGCATGTGGCAGGGGCTACAGTCCTTTACTGATTACAAAGGAAGACCCAGCCATGATCTGCCCAATGATGCCTCTCTACCAGACAAACTCATTGCATTTTATTCCAGGGCGTGTTCTCAGAGCATGCACAGAACAGCAGGCAGGCATATTCACAGTCATTTTCAACCTTTCCTTGTCCAAGTCATCCTCACGTTTTAAGATGACCACCACCATTCCTGTTCCCAAGAACTCTAAGGCTTCATGCCACAATGACTACCGCCCTCAACCACCTAGATAAGAGGAATACATATGTGAGATTGCTGTTCATTGACTACAGCTCTGCGTTCAACACCATTGTCCCCTCCAAGCTCGTCCCTAAACTTAGGACCCTGGGACAGAACACCTTCCTCTGCAACTGGATCCTGGACTTCGTGACGGGCCGACCCCAGATCGTGAGGGTAGGCAACACGGGGGCCCCACACAGGTGTGTGCTTAGTCCCTCCTGTACTCTTTGTTCACCCACAACTGCGTGGCCATGCACGACTCCAACACCATCATCAAGTTAGCTTACGACACACCCTGGTGGTAGGCCTGATCACTGGCGACGATGAGATAGCCTACAGGGAGGAGGTCAGTGACCTGGCAGTGTGGTGCCAGAACAACAACCTCTCCCAACAACCTCTTACTCAACGCCAGTAAGACCAAGGAGCTGAAGGCGCAAGTTTAAGTCAAAGACCGCTATGATGACTGTCGTGGAAATTCTAATCAATAATGAGGAGAGACAAGGTCAGTCACCAATCAGGATATTACTTTATTCAAAACGTATTAATAAGGTAGTAAGTGAGGCTGGTCGACCCAACACTCTTGAGTGTTGGGCCGAGAGCTCTGACATACAGACAGTACAAATATATTTTATAGCAAAGATACACCCTCTCAGTCTACATGACGAACAGCAGATGTGTGGAATGGGTCAAAAGGTTAGGATTTGTATGAAATATATGAATAATTCACAGTTCATCAATTTTCATTATGTCAGTTTACATAAAAAACATTGGTCTCCAGACACTGGTCTCCAAAAAAGGGATTGTTGAAAGTTTGAGTGATATCCCTATACCCTGGCCTCGCTATTCGCCTCGCTCTTTCTATTACTGAATAGGTCAAAGACATAGGCCCCCCTCTCTCAAATCCAGACCTCAAGGTCCGTAGCGAGGAGTCTGAGCAGCCCTGCTCGTTTTCATTCTCCTCCTCTAATCAGGAACTGATTCAGACCTGGGACATCCAATGAGAGTGAATGGAATCGCTGACCAATCAGTGGCATTAATCAATCAATTATCTACAGTAAAGATCAGTGATTACTGTATAGGCAGTTACTGTAGTTATGTAACAGGGCAATCTTCGTCCTGTTACAGTTACATTATAAAGAGAGACAGATACATTGCTGTACTAATAATATATGCCATTTAGCAGACGCGACTTACATTTTAAGTATGGGTGGTGCATACATTTTAAGAATGGGTGGTCCTGGGAATCAAACCCACTATCCTGGTGTTGCAAGCACCATGCTCTACCAACTGAGCTACAGAGGACCACATACTCAACCAAGGCCTTTCTCCCGGAGAGCTAAGTCCTACCAGATGTCTGTTTAACTGCCACCTGCTTTGGGGGAACATCCACAACACTGTCGTCTCTCATGGATTGTCTGTAAGTGTTTAAACAACATCCTCATGATAGAGAGCCCCATGACTGGAGCCATTTGAAACACACTAAACTATGTTAGTTAGATGAAAGAACCACATGGTTCCAACTAGACAGAAAGCTCTCCCACGGACTGCAAGCAAAGTCACATGCCTCCCCTGAACAAGCGGCATCATTACCAGACACACGGGACCTGCTCCGAAGGGGCATAGCGTCACAGAATGTTCAGATATACTGTAAATATGTTTTGAATTTGTGTTTATTATGGATCCCCATTAGCTGCTGCCAAGGCAGCAGCTACTCTTCCTGGGGTCGAGTAAAATTAAGGCAGTTATACATTTTAAAAACATTACAATACATTCATAACAGATTTCACAACATATTAAGCGTGTGCCCTCAGGCCTCTACTCTACTACCACATATCTGTAGCACAAAATCCATGTGTACATGTGTGTATAGTGCGTATGTTATCGTGTGTTTGTATACATGTGTCTATGTTTGTGTTGTTTCACAGTCCCTGCTGTTCCATAAGGTCTATTTTTATCTGTTTTTTAAATCAAATTTTACTGCTGGCATGAGTTACTTGATGTGGAATACAGTTCCATGTAGTCATAGCTCTATGTAGTACTGTGTGCCTCCCATAGTCTGTTCTGGACTTGGGGACTGTGAAGAGACCTCTGGTGGCATGTCTTGTGGGTTATGCATGGGTGTCCGAGGTCTGTGTCAGTAGTTCAAACAGACAGCTCGGTGCATTCAACATGTCAATACCTCTCACAAACACAAGTAGTGATGAAGTCAATCTTTCCTCCACTTTGATCCAGGAGAGATTGACATGCATATTATTAATGTTAGCTCTCTGTGTACATCCAAGGGCCAGCTGTGCTGCCCTGTTCTGAGCCAATTGCAATTTTCCTAAGTCCCTCTTTGTGGCACCTGACCACACGACTGAACAGTAGTCCAGGTGCGACAAAACTAGGGACTGTAGGACCTGCCTTGTTGATAGTGCTGTTAAGAATGCAGAGCAACGCTGTATTATGTACAGACTTCTCCCCATCCTAGCTACTGTTGTATCAACATGTTTTGACCATGACAGTTTACAATCCAGGGTTACTCCAAGCAGTTCAGTCTCCTCAACTTGCTCAATTTCCACATTATTCATTACAAGATTTAGTTGAGGTTTAGGGTTTAGTGAATGATTTGTCTCAAATACAATGCTTTTAATTTTGGAAATATTTAGGACTAACTTATTCCTTGCCACCCATTCTGAAACTAACTGCAGCTCTTTGTTAAGTGTTGCTGTCATTTCAGTCGCTGTGGTAGCTGACGTGTATAGTGTTGAGTCATCCGCATACATAGACACACTGGCTTTAATCAAAGCCAGTGGTATGTCGTTAGTAAAGATTGTAAAAGTAAGGGGCCTAAACAGCTGCCCTGGGGAATTCCTGATTCTACCTGGATTTTGTTGGAGGCTTCCATTAAATAACACCCTCTGTGTTCTGTTAGACAGGTACAGTGCCTTCCAAAAGTATTAATCCCCCTTGGTGTTTTTTCCTATTTTTTTGCACTACAACCTGTAATTTAAATTGATTTTTATTTGGATTTCATGTAATGGACATACACAAAATAGTCCAAATTGGTGAAGTGAAATTAAACAAGTTATTTAAAATCTTTAAAAATAAATCACGGAAAAGTTGTGCGTCAGTATGTATTCACCCCCTTTGCTATGAAGCCCCTAAATAAGATCTGGTGCAACCAATTACCTTCAGAAGTCACATAATTAGTTAAATAAAGTCCACCTGTGTGCAATATAAGTGTCACATGATCTGTCACATGATCACAGTGTATATATACAGTGGGGAGAACAAGTATTTGATACACTGCCGATTTTGCAGGTTTTCCTACTTACAAAGCATGTAGAGGTCTGTAATTTTTATCATAGGTACACTTTAACTGTGAGAGACGGAATCTAAAACAAAATTCCAGAAAATCACATTGTATGATTTTTAAGTAATTAATTTGCATTTTATTGCATGACATAAGTATTTGATCACCTACCAAACAGTAAGAATTCCGGCTCTCACAGACCTGTTAGTTTTTCTTTAAGAAGCCCTCCTGTTCTCCACTCATTACCTGTATTAACTGCACCTGTTTGAACTCGTTACCTGTATAAAAGACACCTGTCCACACACTCAATCAAACAGACTCCAACCCCTACACAATGGCCAAGACCAGAGAGCTGTGTAAGGACATCAGGGATAAAATTGTAGACCTGCACAAGGCTGGGATGGGCTACAGGACAATAGGCAAGTAGCTTGGTGAGAAGGCAACAACTGTTGGCGCAATTATTAGAAAATGGAAGAAGTTGAAGATGATGGTCAATCACCCTCGGTCTGGGGCTCCATGCAAGACCTCACCTCGTGGGGCATCAATGATCATGAGGAAGGTGAGGGATCAGCCCAGAACTACACGGCAGGACCTGGTCAATGACCTGAAGAGAGCTGGGACCACAGTCTCAAAGAAAACCATTAGTAACACACTACGCCTTCATGGATTAAAATCCTGCAGCGCACGCAAGGTCCCCCTGCTCAAGCCAGCGCATGTCCAGGCCCGTCTGAAGTTTGCCAATGACCATCTGGATGATCCAGAGGAGGAATGGGAGAAGGTCATGTGGTCTAATGAGACAAAAATAGAGCTTTTTGGTCTAAACTCCACTCGCCGTGTTTGGAGGAAGAAGAAGGATGAGTACAACCCCAAGAACACCATCCCAACCGTGAAGCATGGAGGTGGAAACATCATTCTTTGGGGATGCTTTTCTGCAAAGGGGACAGGACGACTGCACCGTATTGAGGGGAGGATGGATGGGGCCATGTATCGCGAGATCTTGGCCAACAACCTCCTTCCCTCAGTAAGAGCATTGAAGATGGGTCGTGGATGGGTCTTCCAGCATGACAACGACCCGAAACACACAGCCAGGGCAACTAAGGAGTGGCTCCGTAAGAAGCATCTCAAGGTCCTGGAGTGGCCTAGCCAGTCTCCAGACCTGAACCCAATAGAAAATCTTTGGAGAGAGCTGAAAGTCTGTATTGCCCAGCGACAGCCCCGAAACCTGAAGGATCTGGAGAAGGTCTGTATGGAGGAGTGGGCCAAAATCCCTGCTGCAGTGTGTGCAAACCTGGTCAAGACCTACAGGAAACGTATGATCTCTGTAATTGCAAACCAAGGTTTCTGTACCAAATATTAAGTACTGCTTTTCTGATGTATCAAATACTTATGTCATGCAATAAAATGCAAATTAATTACTTAAAAATCATACAATGTGATTTTCTGGATTTTTGTTTTAGATTCCATCTCTCACAGTTGAAGTGTACCTATGATAAAAATTACAGACCTCTACATGCTTTGTAAGTAGGAAAACCTGCAAAATCGGCAGTGTATCAAATACTTGTTCTCCCCACTGTATGTATATATATATATGTATATATATATATATATATATATATATATATATATATATATATATATATATATATATATATATATAAAAACATGGGGGATTGGAAGTGATGCGGACAATTACATTGATGGAAGTTACAATCTATCTGCAATATTAAGCTGATCTACCCCCCCCCCCCCAAAAAAAGAAAAAAATAAGAAAAGAAAAAAAGAACTGTAGCACTGAAATGGTTTCACTATGACAACACCCACGCAGCAGTGGAAGTGGAACTAGGGCCCCAAAATCAGAGACTGTTTAGGGAGAGATGGAGCCCACGTGTCCCTAGCAAAGGAGCCAGCAGAGGACTGGAAAGATAAGGGCCAGTGGGTATCCAAGGGTAAGAGGATCACTGATTGGGTCAACATTGTGAATGGAGATCAGCACAGCCCATCCACGGATAGGTATTGTCGGAAATTGAATTGGAGAGCTAATTCATTTCCCGGGGTACATCTGGATGAGGGTAGCAGATACTGTGGAGAGGAATACTTAAAAGGGATTTGGCATCAAGGTAAATTACCCATATTACCAACATATCTGTTTAGATATGCAGCAATATTGATACATGGGCAAAGCCATGTATCAACAGGAGGGATGGTAGAGCAGGTAAGGAACACTTTGGTAGTGTAGGAACAGGTTAGGAAACACTTAGGAAACACTTAGGAAACACTTTGTGGCCTAGGGTATAACGAATTACAAAAAAAAAATGTTTTGTTCCAGATGTGTCATCTGTGTACGGAATAATCACCAAGGTAGACAGAGAGCACCCCAGGGGGAATATCCCCTGGCAAAATATCCAGTCCAGCAATTGGAAATTGATTTTATAGAGTTATCACGGGGTGAAGGGAAGAAATTGGGTACAATGCCTACCAATAGTGTTGATCACCATTAGAGCAACCCCAGATAAAGATGGGTTATCCCCCTTCGAGAAAGTTTTTGGGAGACCATATAGAATGCCCGAGTTAGGTAGACTAGAACAGGCAGACATAGAGGCAGAAGATACATTAGCAGAACACATGAGGAGACTGTTCGTTAACCAAACCCGTATGTCAAAGATTTTGTGCCCCACAGGAGAACTAAAGGAGAAGGTAACCCACTCTATCCAACCAGGTGACTGGGTGTGGATCCAATCCTTAAAGAAGAAAGACTGGAAGCAGCCCCGTTGGGAAGGTCCATATCAGGTCCTGTTGATGACGGCCTTCGCTGTAAGAATTGCGGAAAGATCCACCTGGGTGCATGTCACACACTGCAAAAAGGTAAACCCAGCCCACCTGACGAACAAACACAGAGTTAGGAGAAAGAACCGATCACCACTAGGGCTCGGGGGTTGGCTCCTTAACGAAGATTCCCTTACCCTGTCTGATCATCCCTATGTGAGTTCGATAGAAGGTAAAGCAATGGGTGGGGACCCGCCAGAAGTCTCCTGACGGTAGGTAGCTGTCTGATTGTAGGGGCCATACTCCTAGCACACTCAAACCCGCCTGACCCGCCAGAAGTAGTAGTTAACCTAACTCAAGTTAGTAAGGACATGTCTGGGGAAGAGAAAAGCAGGCAGAAAAGACAGCTTGACGTGGGGAAAGGCGAAGTACTAGTGACTGTAGGAAAGGACATCACCTTTGAGGTCTTTGCGGACCAGTTGGGGAGTTGGGGACTACTGGCTGGTCATATCATAAGGGATGGGAGATATATATGTCACTATGTACATCCTGGGACCATGTAGTTGCTCATACCGAGAGGTGGGGATATGTGAATCTCCATACACAGTTCAAGGACAGGTGGAGTATTGTGAAAGTAGGGAATTACCAGAAATGGCAGTGCGACCCATATAAGGGTAAGTACTGTCTAAAAGTCTGAATTACGCTAAAACAGATGAGGGCTTGTGGTACATTGGATTTGACCGCAAATGTTGTGAAGATCCATTAGTGGCTTTCCGGGTAGTGATCAACCAAGCGGATGTTACAGTCCCGACGAGTGAAATATCTTCCGTTTGAAGTCTCAGGGAAATCTTATTATTGTTTTTCTAGCTATTCTGGCATGGCAGAATATAATAGCTTTAGATATGCTTTTGGCTGAACGGGGCGGGGAGGGGAGGAAACCGTTAGGCTTGGAAGAGAGTATGAAACATGTTGCAGGATATGATAATGATTTATATGTGTACAGTGGAAAAAATACAGCCCGCCTAAAGCGGGGTGGGATTTTTCCTCTGACGTGTATGTATAAAAAGAGTGTACTTCCATTTTGTGGCAGAGCGCTCTCAATGAATAAAGGCTGACCATTGCAGAATTGGGTCTTTGTTTAATTTATTTAAACTAGAGATTTACACCTCTGGGAATTATTCAAAGATTTAAGAAGTGTTTGACTTCAACCATTGAGATAACAAAATTCTTGTGACACTGATTGATAAGATGACAGATACTGACTTGTGAGATATGATTCTGTAACTTCTGTATCTTAGTGTGAAGCAGTGGAGGCTCCTCAGAGGAGGAAGGGGAGGACCATCATCCTCAGTGAATTTCAGAAAAATAAAATAGTGAAACATTTAAAAAGTTATACTTTTTAGATAAAACTATGCTAAATATATTCACGTCACCAAATTATTTGTTTAAACACACTGTTTTGCAATAAAGGTCTACAGTAGCCTCAACAGGACTCTCTGGGGTAGCACCATGGTGTAGCCAGAGGACAGCTAGTTTCTGCCTCCTCTGGGTACATTGACTTCAATACAAAACCAAGGAATGGTTCTCCTTCCATAAACTTACACAGTAATTATGACAACTTCCAGAGGACATCCTCCAACCTATCAGAGCTATTGCAGCATGAACTGACATGTTGTCCACCCAATCAAAGGATCAGAGAATTAATCTAGTACTGAAAGCATAAACCAAAGCTAGCTAGCACTGCAGCACATAACATTTGGTGAGTAGTTGACTCAAAGAGAGAGAAAGACAATAGTTGAACAGTTTTGAACAAATTAATTTATTCAAAAATGAAGGAGAAGCAAGAAAGAGAGAGCTAGCTATATTTTGTTGTATCTTTTTCACTTTCACTTTCACTTACTTAGCTAACGAATGCAGCTAGCTAGTTTAGCCTACTCAAACACCCGGCTCAAACAGAGAGGGATGTTACGTTAGCTAGCTGGCTATGGCTATCCAACACTGGAACTCTTCCACGTGAAGGTAAGCTTTTGGTTTTATTAATTTATTTGCACCTGGGCCCGCTGGTGTAACAGCTAAACTGCTTGCTGTACACTGTACTGCATGATTGTAGCGGGTTTACTAACTTGTTAGTTATAGTAGCTACACTACCGGTCAACATTTTTAGAACACCTACTCATTCAAGGGTTTTTCTTTATTTTTACTATTTTCTACATTGAAGAATAATAATGAAGACATCAAAACTATGAAATATACATAGTACCCTCCAAGCTCATCATTAAGCTCGAGGCCCTGGGTCTGAACCCCTCCCTGTGCAACTGGGTCCTGGACTTCCTGACGGGCCGCCCCCAGGTGGTGAAGTTAGGAAACAACATCTCCACTTCGCTGATCCTCAACACTGGGGCCCCACAAGGGTGCGTGCTCAGCCCCCTCCTGTACTCCCTGTTCACCCATGACTGCGTGGCCAAGCATGCCTCCAACTCAATCATCAAGTTTGCAGACGACACAACAGTAGTAGGCTTGATTACCAACAATGACGAGACCGCCTACAGGGAGGAGGTGAGGGCTCTGGGAGTGTGGTGCCAGGAATATAACCTCTCACTCAACGTCAACAAAACAAAGAAGATAATCGTGGACTTCAGGAAACAGCAGAGGGTGCACCCCCCTATCCACATCGACAGGACCGCAGAGAAGGTGGAAAGCTTCAAGTTCCTTGGCGTACACATCACTGACAAACTGAAATGGTCCACACACGCAACAGAGCCTCTTCAACCTCAGGAGGCTAAAGAAATTTGGCTTGGCACCTAAAACCCTCACAAACTTTTACAGATGCACAATTGAGAGCATCCTGTCGGGCTGTATCACCGCCTGGTACGGCAACTGCACCGCCCGCAACCGCAGGGCTCTCCAGAGAGTGGTGCGGTCTGCCGAACGCATTACCGGGGGCAAACTACCCGCCCTCCAAGACACCTACAGCACCCGATGTCACAGGAAGGCCAAAAAGATCACCAAGGACATCAACCACCCGAGCCACTGCCTGTTCACCCCGCTATCATCCAGAAGGTGAGGTCAGTACAGGTGCATCAAAGCTGGGACCGAGAGAATGAAAAACAGCTTCTATCTCAAGGCCATCAGACTGTTAAATAGCCATCACTAGCACATTAGAGGCTGCTGCTGCCTATTGAAATCACTGGCCACTTTAAGAAATGGAACACTAGTCACCTTAATAATGTTTACATATCTTGCGCTACTCATCTCATATGTATATACTGTATTCTATTCTATAATATTCTACTGTATCTTAGTCCATGCCGCTCTGTCATTGCTTGTCCATATATGTATATATTCTTAAATTCCATTCCTTACTAGATTTGTGTGTATAGGGTATATGTTGTGAAATTGTTAGATATTACTTGTTAGATATTACTGCACTGTTGGAGCTAGAAGCACAAGCATTTCGCTACACCCACAATAACATCTGCTAAACACGTGTATGTGACAAATAATATTTGATTTGATTTGATTTGAATTCTAAATCAATCACAGACAGTGTCACCAGAAAAGCGCCCCCACACCATAACACCTCCTCCTCTATGCTTTAGGGTGGGAAATACACATGCGGAGATCATCTGTTCACCCACACCGCGTCTCACAAAGACATGGCGGTTGGAACCAAAAATCTCCAATTTGGACTCCAGACCAAAGGACACATTTCCACTGGTCTAATGTCCATTGCTCGTGTTTCTTGGCCCAAGCAAGTCTCTTCCTATTATTGGTGTCCTTTAGTAGTGGTTTCTTTAAAGCAATTCGACCATGAAGGCCTGATTCACACAGTCTCCTCTGAACAGTTGATGTTGAGATGTGTCTGTTACTTGAACTCTGTGAAGCATTTATTTGGGCTGCAATTTCTGAGGCTGGTAACTCTAATGAACTTATCCTCTGCAGCAGAGGTAACTCTGGGTCTTCCATTCCTGTGGTGGTCCTCATGAGAGCCAGTTTCATCATAGCGCTTGATGGTTTTTGCGACTGCACTTGAAGAAACTTTCAAAGTTCTTGAAATGTTCCGTATTGACTGACCTTCATGTCTTAAAGTAATGATGGACTGTCGTTTCTCTTTGCTTTTTGAGCTGTTCTTGCCATAATATGGACTTGGTATTTTACCAAATAGGGCTATCTTCTGTATACTACCTTGTCACAACACAACTGATTGGCTCAAACACATTAAGAAGGAAAGAAATTCCACAAATTAATTTTTAAGAAGGCACACCTGTTAATTGAAATGCATTCCAGGTGACTACCTCATGAAGCTGGTTGAGAGAATGCCAAGAGTGTGCAAAGCTGTCATCAAGGCAAAGGGTGGGTATTTGAAGAATTTCAAATATTGTCACGACTTCCTCCGAAGCTGCCTCTCCTCCTTTTTCGGGCAGGCTTCGGCGTTCATTGTCACCGGCCTTCTAGCCACTGCCGCTCCATATCTCATCATTCCATTTGTCTTGTCTTGTCAATTACACACACCTGGTTCATATTCCCCTCATTAGTATGTGTTTAAGTGTTCCCTCTGCCCCCCTTGTCCTTGTGAGTGATTGTTCATTGTGAGGATTAGTAGCTCGGTTGAGCTCAGTATTTTGTATTGACGGGGTATTTTCCCCATGTGCATGGTTACGCTGGATTACGGAATAAACTCTGTATACTGTGATTTACCCTCCTGCGCCTGACTCCTTCAAATCACGCATCACAAATATAAAATATATTTTGATTTGTTTAACACCTTTTTGGTTACTACATGATTCCATATGTGTTATTTCATAGTTTTGATGTCTTCAATATTATTCTACAATGTAGAAAATAGTAAAAAATCAAGAAAAGCCCTTGAATGAGTAGGTGTTTTAAAACTTTTGACCGGTAGTGTATGTTGACTATGACATTTGCTAATATGGTGACAATGATGTAGGCTGTGTGTAGTGGTTAGAAGGTATGGAAGGTTTGACTTGGAAAGGTTTTGTCGCCTGGTCACAGACAACTGTTGTGTTGTGCACTAAAGTTCACAAGCAAAGGGAAAAGGTGAAAGGGGTAGAGCGCGTGAATGCAAGAAGGAATTACAGTATACAACAAGCAAAGTGATCATGCTGTTTGTATGTGGCTGCTGTGAAAGTGAACTGTGTTTGCGGGTGATCAGGGTTGTATTCATTCCGCCGATTCTGTTGAAAACATTTCTTAAACGCAAGCAAATGGAACGAAACAGTGATAAACATACTTGTATTTGTCCAATAGAAACTGTTGTTTGCAACTGTGTGGACTAATGATTGCACCCTAGCAGTGGTGTGTATTCATGGATGCCAAAGGCAGCCAGGCTTCCCCAAAAATTGAAAAAAAAATATATATATAAAATAATGTTTCTTTTATCTCTCTGTGTTTCATAATTTTCCTTCAATTCACAAGAGGCTGAATTTATCTCACTGGAGAAAGCATCCGAGCGAGCGAAACAGCACCCCTCTGTCTCTGTATGTGTAGGCCATGTATCTGATGCTGTCTGGCCATGTAGGCCATGTATTCTCAGCCTATGCTACCCTCCAGTCCCTCGACTTCTTGGCGCTGACGGAAACATGGATTACCACTGAAAACACTGCTACTCCTACTGCTCTCTCCTCGTCTGACCATGTGTTCTCGCATACCCCGAGAGCATCTGGTCAGCGGGGTGGTGGCACAGGAATCCTCATCTCTCCCAAGTGGACATTCTATATTTTTCCCGTGACCCATCTGTCTATCTCCTCATTTGAATTCCATGCTGTCACAGTCACTAGCCCATTTAAGCTTAACATCGTTGTCATTTATCGCCCTCCAGGTTCCCTTGGAGAGTTCATCAATTAGCTTGACGCCTTGATAAATTCCTTTCCTGAGGATGGCTCACCCCTCACAGTTCTGGGGGACTTCAACCTCCCTACGTCTACCTTTGACTCATTTCTCTCTGCCTCCTTCTTTCCACTCCTCTCCTCTTTTGACCTCACTCTCTCACCGTCCCCCCCTTCTCACAAGGCAGGCAATACGCTTGACCTCATCTTTACTAGATGCTGTTCTTCTACTAATCTCACTGCAACTCCCCTCCATGTCTCCGACCACTACTTTGTATCCTTTTCTCTCTCGCTCTCCTCCAACACTACTCACTCTTCCCCTACTCAGATGGTAATGCGCCGTCGCAACCTTCGTACTCTCTCCTCTTCCATCCTATCATCTCTTCCCTCTGCTCAATCCTTCTCCCTCCAATCTCCTGATTCTGCCTCCTCAACCCTCCTCTCCTCCCTTTCTGCATCCTTTGACTCTCTATGTCCCCTATCCTCCCGGCCGGCTCGGTCCTCCCCTCCATCTCCGTGGCTTGATGACTCATTGCGAGCTCACAGAACAGGGCTCCGGGCAGCCGAGCGGAAATGGAGGAAAACTAGACTCCCTGCGGACCTGGCATCTTTTCACTCCCTCCTCTCTACATTTTCTTCATCTGTTTCTGCTGCTAAGGCCACTTTCTACCACTCTAAATTCCAAGCATCTGCCTCTAACCCTAGGAAGCTCGTTGCCACCTTCTCCTCCCTGCTGAATCCTCCTCCCCCTCCCCCCTCCTCCCTCTCTGTGGATGACTTCGTCAACCATTTTGAAAAGAAGGTTGACGACATCCGATCCTCGTTTGTTAAGTCAAATGACACTGCTGGTCCTGCTCACACTGCCCTACCCTATGCTTTGACTTCTTTCTCCCCTCTCTCTCCAGATAAAATCTTGCGACTTGTGACGGCCGGCCGCCCAACAACCTGCCCACTTGACCCTATCCCCTCCTCTCTTCTCCAGACCATCTCCGGTGACCTTCTCCCTTACCTCACCTCGCTGATCAACTCATCCTTGACCGCTGGCTATGTCCCTTCCGTCTTCAAGAGAACGAGAGTTGCACCCCTTCTCAAAAAACCAACACTTGATCCCTCTGATGTCAACAACTACAGACCAGTATCCCTTCTTTATTTTCTCTCCAAAACTCTTGAGCGTGCCGTCTTTAGCCAACTCTCTTGCTATCTCTCTCAGAATGACCTTCTTGATCCAAACCAGTCAGGTTTCAAGACTGGTCATTCAACTGAGACTGCTCTTCTCTGTGTCACGGAGGCTCTCCGCACTGCTAAAGCTAACTCTCTCTCCTCTGCTCTTGTCCTTCTAGA
Organism: Coregonus lavaretus; assembly: GCF_964263955.1. Classification (NCBI taxonomy): domain Eukaryota; kingdom Metazoa; phylum Chordata; class Actinopteri; order Salmoniformes; family Salmonidae; genus Coregonus; species Coregonus lavaretus. Next base: position 12,300,439 of record NC_139997.1, on the reverse strand, counting down.
CCTGTCTGCTGCCTTTGATACTGTGAACCATCAGATCCTCCTCTCCACCCTCTCCGAGCTGGGCATCTCCGGCGCGGCTCACTCTTGGATTGCGTCCTACCTGACTGGTCACTCCTACCAAGTGGCGTGGCGAGAAGCTGTCTCTGCACCACGTGCTCTCACCACTGGTGTCCCCCAGGGCTCAGTTCTAGGCCCTCTCCTATTCTCGCTATACACCAAGTCACTTGGCTCTGTCATATCCTCACATGGCCTCTCCTATCATTGCTACGCAGACGACACACAACTCATCTTCTCCTTTCCTCCTTCTGATAACCAGGTGGCGAATCGCATCTCTGCATGTCTGGCAGACATATCAGTATGGATGACGGATCACCACCTCAAGCTGAACCTTGGCAAGACGGAGCTGCTCTTCCTCCAGGGGAAGGACTGCCCATTCCATGATCTCGCCATCACGGTTGACAACTCAGTTGTGTCCTCCTCCCAGAGTGCGAAGAGCCTTGGCGTGACCCTGGACAACACCCTGTCGTTCTCCGCTAACATCAAGGTGGTGACCCGATCCTGTAGGTTCATGCTCTACAACATTCGGAGAGTACGACCCTGCCTTACACAGGAAGCGGAACAGGTCCTAATCCAGGCACTTGTCATCTCCCGTCTGGATTACTGCAACTCGCTGTTGGCTGGGCTCCCTGCCTGTGCCATTAAACCCCTACAACTCATCCAGAATGCCGCAGCCCGTCTGGTGTTCAACCTTCCCAAGTTCTCTCATGTCACCCCGCTCCTCCGCACACTTCCAGTTGAAGCTCGCATCTGCTACAAGACCATGGTGCTTGCCTACGGAGCTGTGAGGGGAAAGGCACCTCCGTACCTTCAGGCTCTGATCAGTCCCTACACCCAAACGAGGGCATTGCGTTCATCCACCTCTGGCCTGCTGGCTCCCCTACCTCTGCGGAAGCACAGTTCCCGCTCAGCCCAGTCAAAACAGTTCGCTGCTCTGGCACCCCAATGGTGGAACAAGCTCCCCCAAGACGCCAGGACAGCAGAGTCACTCACCACCTTCCGGAGACATTTGAAACCCCACCTCTTTAAGGAATACCTGGGATAGGATAAAGTAATCCTTCTACCCCCCTTACCCCACCCCCCCCCCCCCCCCCAAAAAAAAAAAAAAAACATTGTAAAGCGGTTATCCCACTGGCTATAAGGTGAATGCACCAATTTGTAAGTCGCTCTGGATAAGAGCGTCTGCTAAATGACGTAAATGTAATGTAAATGTCTGGTCCAAAATAGTATGACATAGTTGCCGCCCTGTAGCTCTGAATGCAAGGGAAGCCAGCTAGCATTTGGCCATAGCCAATCAGCGTTAAACTAAACTGAGTGAGATCAACTGTGAATGGTCCTGGCGCAACAACAAAAAAGTGTCAAGGGAAGCCAGTTTGGATTTGGCATCACTCCAATCACATCGCATCGAGAGCATACCTCATTGGGAGAAACAACTTGAATTGTTGCATCTGGTTGTGTTGTTGTCCTTCGGTGGCTAAATTAGCCATGAATGGAGATAGGGATTTGGACTTGTGGTTTTACTTAATTCTCTGTACTGGCCAATGATTACCTGTATAACAGGGATTCTGATCCAACCATTAATTAATTGTGACCCTGACCTGAGAGGATGAAAGTTCAATATGTAGCTTGATGTAGAAGGCTAATGTAAACTAGCTAACATTGCCAATGAAAGGAAGTTAGGCTAGTGAGCAAGCATTTTAGCCAGGTAGCCTAGAACAACAAAAAATCTAAGCGTGTACTGTATGACAGAGTGCTAGACCGTTTCCTCAACATGAAAGAGAGGAGGATGGCATTGGCGTTTCTCTACAAGTAGGGTGAGTCAACATGTTTTTCTACTTGCACAAACGCGCGCACACACACACACACGTGCACACAGAAATCAGAACCATGGACAGCCACATCGTATTTAGCTTACGTTGATTGGACTAAATTGGTTTTGGTATCTTTTAGTTGTCACTGTATTAGACTGCGCATGGGTGATTTGATGATGTTGAAATGTTGAAGTTGAAATGGTGCTGGAAAAGTGGAGGAAAATCCTGTTTTCTTTGCGACTTGCGGTAACTCTCCGTGGTTCTAAATCAATAGTTGTTTAGTGGTCCGAAAATGTCGGATACATTAACTTGCTTGACAATGCCGTAGATCATGTAACTAACTGGTTGTTACATGCAATATGCTTTGTGGACTTCACCGGACAGTGGTTGCTCTCCGGTTTTGTGATGAAACAAAGATGTGGTTGAATTTATTCTGCCACTGTGTCTTCTTATTGTCTCTGCCTTAAGGCCTATATATCACGGTCGAAAGGCATATGAACTAACAGGTTATAGAGCAAACAACGCAATTATCACAACACATAGGTTTTAATATGGCTTTTTGTTCTCTGCCTTCCCCAGTGATTTTACCCACGAACCGCTACTGCACCCTACATCAGCTAGATGCAGGCAGGCAAGTGTGCAAGGCTGTATTGAATGTGTCACTGTCTGTCACCTTGATTACTCAAACTTTTCTCTGTAGCAACCTCATTGTGGGTATAGGGAAAATTGTAGTATCATGTAGTGGCCCAAATCTATCGACGTTACATTGTGCTGGGTGAATGGAATATGAATGACAGTCATCCAATTTGCTGTAATATAAAGACAGCACAGCAAACAGCACCGACCTCCACCGGTTTGGAGTGCAGGTGGAGACAAAGTGTAAGTGTGTGTGTGTGTTTACATCTGGATCCTGTCCAGATCAGGTGCTATTTATATAACAGAGCCCTGCATGTGTCACTAACATTATCTGCCTGACAGGAGACTGACAGGGCATCAACGGCCTCTTTCAGCTGTAGAGAGAGAGAGAGAGAGAGAGAGACCCCAGAGAATACACCTTTGTATGTGTATCTGCTCTATATCTACAGCATTAGTTTGACTTTAATACAATACGTTTCTAGAGAAACGAATAACAGGGTTTAGCCCATGTGGGCTAGATACCTTTGTGTGACACTAATACAGGTCAAATTATGAGTCATTCACTTTAGCACTATTAAATATGGAACAGGGTTTTCAAACATAACCTGTGCCCCCGCACATTGACTCTGTACCGGTACCCCCTGTATATAGCCTCGTTACTGTTTTTATTGTTGATCTTTAATTATTTGTTATTTTTCTATTTTCTTCTTTTTATTAATTTATTAATTTATTGTTTACTTCAGTTTATTTAGTAAATACTTTCTTAACACTTATTTTTTCTTAAAACTGCATTGTTGTTCAGGGCTTGTAAGTAAGCATTTCACTGTTGTATTCGGCGCATGTGGCAAATAAAATTGATTTGATTTGATATTACACAAGCTTTATGTTATGAATGGCACGACGTGCTGGCTAGATAAAACACTTTAGGCTGTAAGTGAATAGATAAACACTGCACCAAAGAGAGTATATTTTCCTCAAGTTCCTCTGAAGTTCCTCACTGACGACCTGAAATGGTTTCTTCACACAGACAGTGTGGTGAAGAAGGCGCAACAGTGCTTCTTCAACCTCAGGAGGCTGAAGAAATGTGTGTTGTCCCGTAAGACTCTCACAAACTTCTAGATCTACCATTGAGAGCATCCTGTCGGGCTGTATCACCGCCTGGTATGGTAATTGCATCGTCCGCAACCGCAGGGCTCTCCAGAGGGTGGTGCGGTCAGCCCAACGCATCACCGGGGGCACACTGCCTGCCCTCCGGGACATCTACAGCATCCGGTGTCACAGGAAGGCCAAGAAAATCATCAAGGACCTTAGACACCCGAACCACTGCCTGTTCACCCTGCTACCATCTAGAAGGCAGAGACAGTACAGGTGCATCAAAGCTGGGAACAAGAGACTGATAAACATCTTCTATCTCCAGGCCATCAGGCCATTAAACTGTTAAACAAAGAAATGTAAGTTATGTCTATTATGAAGTAATTAAGTTATGTCCATCTCTACCAATGGGAATGGATACCTTTGTTTCCTGGTTTGATCACCACTGGTATGTTTTTTTCAAGCTGCAATAAATTCTGCATCCTCCAGATGAGACTGTTTCATATAATTGTCAGTCACAGACTGAAAGAATGACTAATATTGTAAAATTATAATATTAGTCATTCTTTCAGTCTGTGACTGTGAGCCGCAATCTCCATAATGTGTTTGAAAATACAGGTAAATAGCGACCACTAGCGGCTGTTCAGGCTGTGATTGTGTATTTCTCCCTGTTGATTTTCACATGTGCTCCTACTGTAGTGTACGTACGTATAATTAAGGTCACCAGGATCTCTATAGGAAACAACATGGAAAATAGCAACAGACAGTGTTGGCACAGACTTTTCAACAGATTGTGTAATACATTAATCATATTTCGTTTGCGGATCAGTAGCAGCGGTTTCCGCGTTCAAAATCTCCGACTTCCGACTTCAGTGCGTTCAAGACAACTGAGAACTCGAAAAAAAACTAGCTCCGACTGGGAAACATCGTTTTGAACGGTCATCCAACTCGAATTCCAAGTCGGAAACTCGGGCATCTTTCTAGAGCTCCGACTTTCCGATCTGAAGATCACTGACGTCATGATTTGACCTCGTTTTTTCCAGAGTTCTTTGTTGTCTTGAAAGCACCAAGTAGCCTGAACAGTGGCTAGTGGTCGACCTGTTTTTATGGTAAATAGTGACCACTAGCGGCTGTTCAGGCTATAGCAGCAGGTGCCGTTTTACAGCAGAGCAGCCGTAGCCTCCCACTCATAACAACATTGTTCTAACAATGTTTCACTTTACTTGCTTTAGAATATTTTTTGTTTAATAAATAGGGGTTCTTCACGAATTGTGTACATTCATTAAGTATGCATGTGAATAGGCTACAAACGAGCATTTCTGAAATAGAGTACACAGAAATCTAAACTGTGAACGAACAGAGTGCAGTTTATACTGTAACCAACACATTATTGACACCATATACACAGACTGAAATAATGACTAATATTGTAAAATGATAGGAAACAGCCTCATCTGGAGGATACAGAATTGATTGCAGCCTGAAAAAACAGACCAGTGGTGCTCAAACCAGGAAACAAAGTTGTCCATTCCCGTTGGTAGAGACAGACATAACTTAATTACTTCATAATAGACATAACTTCAATTTAATTGACTAATAACAATAATTTTAGCTGCACTTGAATTAGCTGTGCCGTGTACAATGGAACCAATGAAATAGTCCCAAAAGTGCAAACTCCAATGTAAATAATAATAATAATAATAATAATAATAATAATACTACTACTAATAATAATAATAATAATAATATGCCATTTAGCAGACGCTTTTATCCAAAGCGACTTAAAGTCATGCGTGCTTAAATTTTTACGTATGGGTGGTCCCGGGGATCGAACCCACGTAAATCAAGCACACCTCAAATGTTTTGAATAATATCTGATATTAAGAGCAAATAGACTTGGGGTGGTGTAACATAAAGACAGACTCATGGAGTAATGTTTTCAAAACTTCTCACCTCAGGGCCTTGCCACCTTTGTCATTGTCACAGGCTCTGACGATCGATCACCTTGCCAGAAAACGTGGAAAGGATCAATACCATACAACAATATGAGTTAGGAAATCCTTTGGTGGATGCTCTGCTCAACATAAGAAATGGTTGTTCAAAGTTGAGATCAGACTGAGAGAAAGAAAAAAAAACGTTACATATATATGGTCCCAGTCCCAACCCAGTTTGGGAACCCTTGGGGACTTATTTATAGTGTATGTAGAGTATGAGACTTTAGTCGACTTTAGTCTCATACAGTATGAACAATGGATGCACTCACTAAAACTGTAAGTCGCTCTGGATAAGAGCGTCTGCTAAATGACTAAAATGTAAATGTAAATACAACTGATAGTGGTAACATAAGGCTATTAGTTATAATTGATAAGAAACTTGTAACTGATAAGACCCTCACACCAAGTAATAGGTTGAAACTCTTAGTTTGTTCCTTATCAATTATGATTGATAAGAATTCATTACAGTAGGCCCCCCTACTGTACATTTTAGTCATTTAGCAGACTATCTTATCCAGAGCGATTTACAGGAGCAATTCGGGTTACGTTTCTTGCTCATGGACACATCGCCAGATTTTTCACCTAGTCAGTTCAGGGATTCGAACCAGCGACCTTTCGGTTACTGGCCCAACGCCATTAACCGCTAGGCTACCTGTACAAATGCCTCCATACAATTTTGTCATAAACTCTGCGAGTGGACTGTAGCCTATTGAATAGCTATTGATATGTTTGTTTTCTCACCCCAAAAACACAAGAAGTCATAGGAGTGGGGAGGAGAGAGGGGCACATATGGAGCACAGTGAAGCTGTATACCGTAAGATTTGTGAGTGTGTGATGTGATGGACGTTGGGGCTTGCATGGATATCAACATCAGAGCTGTGTAATTTAACAATTTATATCTCTTTCTAAAACGCACAGTATTTTACAGACACACGTCATAACCCTATGCTAGACCAGACCCGTACAGAGCCAGAGCGGAAACCCCTCCCGAATCCCAGCTCCGGCAGCCGAGCAAAAGAAAAGAGGAATACCAAGAAATCAGGAAACAAGGAGAAATAACAGGAGAAAAGAAACTATCATAATAAAGTGAGTGCAATCTGTCATTGATTGTATCAACTGTCTATTTGAATGGGATAATGTAGATTTGATAGCTATTTGCTAGAGAACAAACACTTTAGAGCAATGGTTTAGGATTTCTTTCCTGAAAAAAAAAAAAACGTCCAGACACCCGACATTAGCAGTAATAGCTAACTTTACCTAGCGGGTTAGCCAGCAAGGTAATAGCTAATAAAAACACGGATACATACATTTTCCATGCTATTGTTATAGGAACCTTTTATAATATTGCAGACACAATTGATTAAACTTTTGTTGTCACATAGTTAACTGTTTTCCACCCTAAACAGTTTACAATGGCGCTGTCAATATGGGTAATGATAGCTAGCTAGCACGCTAACTGCTAATGTTAAGATAGTTTGCTAGTTAGTTAGCTTGACAATGTGAATCAGATTATGTTCAGATATTTAGCTAGTTAGCCTACTCTTGCTAGCTAGCTACTGGACTGTGTTTGGTAAGAAGAGGCACAGCTACACTAGGAGCTTTGGTGGATGTTCTGTTCTAATGCCTTTGCTGCATAAAAACGTTCCTTGGGATGGAAACATGTAGGCAGCCCTTGCTGTGTGTTTAATAGCCATTTTAGGTGAAAGTGCAAATTATGTTGTCAGCTTTCAAACAGCTCATTGTTATTGTATTCCAGAAATGGTTTTGACATCTATGACAACTTGTTGACATTATAGCCAGTATTATTGAGAAACAGTTCAATGCTGTGCTGTAAAGTACTGTATTATGGATTGCCACGAAATGGGCGGATGAAACGGATGCAGCTACTACAAACCTTATCACAACCAGCCAACTTGACTTTACAAAACCCCTTGTCACACTCAGCCAGCTGTGTCCAATATTCTCTCTCCCATCATAGCTAACATATTGCATTTTTCTAACAAATAGCCTAGCCTAACAGTGTTTGCATACGCTTACCACCTACATTAAGCTACAAACATAGGCTAGATATGAAATAAAGTCTAGAAAATAATGTATCATCAGGTGGAGTCAGGACACTGTTTATGTCTGTCAGCCTTGTAGTCCATGACCTTTTCATGCCACAGCAGTGAGCCGAATGAGGAGGACATTCCTTTGCTAGACTGCTCACTCAGATGGGGTATTCAAGCAGCAGTACCACCACAGAGCCTGTTCTGTAGCGCACAGCAAATCCTTGTTGACCATAGCTAACTCCCACTGATGGTCTCCTCCGCCAGCCCACCACCCACCCACCCACCCTAATTGTGTTATTGCTGGTGAGAGAAAGGATTATAACAACATCACGTTAAGAAGACATTTCACTGTCATACTCCTGTGTACAACTTCAACCACACTGTTTGACTCATAATTTGTGGCACACTTTAGAGAGGAAGGAGACCCAGATGTGAAGAACGGCATTGTGGCCCATTGCCACCAATTTACTGTAACTCAGTTCCAAGCTGCATTAAATCATTCAAATAGTCCTGGGGCTGCACCTCACTCCTCCCTTATTTAGGTTCTAGCTTTGTCCTAAAACTCTTTCAATAGAAACTCAACTATGGTTTTGATTGTTTTCACAGCTTCATTTTTTACTACAAATAATCATTTTGAAATTGAGATAGCTGTTCATCTTTATCATTGACTTATTGTTTGAGAAGTTTTCCACAGCTGTGGGCTTATAAAATGTAGGCTACTGGCTGAATTTCTTTATTGTACCCAAGGTTGGTTGTTGTGTCACGATAAACTGTCAGGTCAAAGCAGTGTTTTTCATTAGCGTCGGCTAATCAGCTGGTTAGACTCATTTTCAACCGGATACATTTTCCACTTAATATTAAAGCTGCAATATGTAACTTTTTGGGCAACCCGACCAAATTCACATAGAAATGTGAGTTATAGATCTGTCATTCTCGTTGAAAGCAAGTCTAAAAGAATTGGTAGATCTGTTCTATGTATGCTATTTCTATGCTTCCCGTTCTTTAGTTTAGTTTTTGCATCTTTTACTTTTGGTTTTCTACACCAGCTGAAAATACAATATTTTTGGTTATTGAAAATATATTTAACAGCGGTTTAGATGGTACAATGACGCTCTACATTGTACATTGTTCGTTTTTGTCACATAAACTGATATTAGGTGAACTATTTGAATTTTAGCAACCAGGAAATTGCGGAGCAATTTCAGCATATTGCACCTTTAACTAGGCAACTTTTGATTTAAAAGTTTCAATTCGCTAGTCCCTCGAGCCCTCTCCCGCTAGAATGAACGATATGCATCTTCTAGCAATCTATTGATAGAATAGGCGCCTGTCAGTTACAAAGCAAGCGATGACAGGGGAACGCAGCAGAGAGGAAGAGATGAAGCGAGAGGTTTCATTCTCGCCAAAATCTGCCCAATGCGTTTCTATGGATTTATTTTGAACCAAAGCTTGTCGCCTACCTTCCCGCCTTTGGGACAATGACTCCCATTGTTAGGGCGGAGACATGAGCATTTTGTCATTATATACATATCTCTGGTTGCAGTTGAATTTCTTTACACGGAGGAGGGAGAGAAAGCATGATGCTTGTGAATTTGCATGTCCCATGTAATGTAAGTGTTAAAGATGAGTCGAAATCTACGACTTAGCCTAATTATTGTTTTCTGACACATTCATTTATTTTTTGCGTGTTTCACATAGCCAGCCACGCGGAGTCGTGGCGCATAGTAGGCTGTTTACTGTGCGTTGATTGACAACTGAACAGCAAGTGTTGATTAGTTTATAAAAGGGGTCGAACTGACTGAATAAAGTCGATACCCTATATCCCTTTGCCATTCATAAATCATGCAATGTGATTATATGTCTATGGTATCGCATCGGAACAAGTAAACCAAAGGATTTCTTAGGTTTACTTTCCTAGAATGCCAAACAGTGACGCTTAAATGAATGACTCTCGTCAGTCTGTCAGTGTAGCCTACCGAATCGCATCCGTGAGAGAGTTGTTCGTTTGGGTCCCTAATTTGCATAGGCTACTGGTAGGCTTTTTGGCGATTATCTGCAGATAAATTATGAAAACATTCGATGAAGATGGTGAATCATCACTGCAGGAACAGTAGGTAGTTGAGAGCCTCATTCTGATCCAAATATGACATTTAGGGCCCTCATGAAATCCAGGCATTAAAACGGAATTCAACAATATTCAAACATGTATTGAAAATTGAATATTTTGCCCAAGTTTATCATAAGACATGAACAGAATGCCTCAGTGATTCGTATTTCCTGCAACTTTCTGAAGAAGCAACGAGAATGCCCCTGTGTGTGTGTGTATGTGGTGCACACGTCTACCACTTTGTAGCCATTAGCTATGATGCTAATGAAAACAGTCTTCTGGTAGATGGAAAGGCTTTCCCAAAAACCTTCTCAATTAAATGTTAACTACAAAGTAGCCTATGCTTACCTGGCAGAATGATATCATTATTATTTTCATCAATACAGGGGGTATTTGTTTTGCAAACTCTACCATCACATGTGCACTACAAAAACACTGCTAGACAACAGCCTCTTGCTAGTTGCACACTTGAATTAAAGGGTAATTTACACCCCAAAATGTAAATGTATCTGAATTTTCCCAGACCTCAAAACTGGTCTCCTGATGTGGTTTAAGCATCTTTTATCCAAGATGGCGTAGGTTTCCTGCAACCCGCCTCACTCAATGTGGAACGGATTCTATTATTTACTCACCTTTTATCTAGAATCTCCAGTTGAAACTAGCTAGCCAGCTAACTAGCTACTTGCTATTAGCCACCGTTAGCGGTTTTCACCCAGAACATCGGATTTTCTGCCGGAATAACTGAATCACTGGACCTTAACACCGGATCGCAACTAGTGACACCAGACAGTGACACCAGCAAAGCACCCCCACAACATAACACCTCCTCCTCCATGCTTTACGGTGGGAAATACACATGCGGAGATCATCTGTTCACCAACACCGCATCTCACAAAGACACGGCCGTTGCACCCAAAACTCCAATTTGGACTCCAGACCAAAGAACAAATTTCCACCGGTCTAATGTCCATTGCTCGTGTTTCTTGGCCCAAGCAAGTCTCTTCTTATTGGTGTCCTTTAGTAGTGGTTTCTTTGCAGAAATTCGACCGTGATTCACACAGTCTCCTCTGAACAGTTGATGTTGAGATGTGTCTGTTACTTGAACTCTGAAGCATTTATTTGGGCTGCAATTTCTGAGGCTGGTAACTCTAATGAACTTATCCTCTGCAGCAGAGGTAACTCTGGGTCTTCCATTCCTGTGGCGGTCCTCATGAGAGCCAGTTTCATCATAGCGCTTGATGGTTTTTGCGACTGCACTTGAAGAAACTTTAAAAGTTATTGAAATGTTCCGGATTGACTGACCTTCATGTCTTAAAGTAATGATGGACTGTCATTTCTCTTTGTTTATTTGAGCTGTTCTTGCCATAATATGGACTTGGTCTTTTACCAAATAGGGCTATCTTCTGTATACCCCCCTACCTTGTCACAACACAACTGATTGTCTCAAACGTATTAAGAAGGAAAGAAATTCCACAAATTAACTTTTAAGAAAGCACACCTGTTAATTGAAATGCATTCCAGGTGACTACCTCATGAAGCTGGTTGAGAGAATGCCAAGAGTGTGCAAAGCTGTCATCAAGGCAAAGGGTGGGTATTTGAAGAATCTCAAATATAACATACATTTTGATTTGTTTAACACTTTTTTTTGGTTACTACATGATTCCATATGTGTTATTTCATAGTTTTGATGTCTTCACTATTATTCTACAATGTAGAAAATAGTAAAAAAATAAAGAACAACCCTGACCGATAGTGTATATATTTGTTTTTTTTGTTGGTAAAATAAATAAAATACAATTATTGGACATAAGACTGTAAAAACACCAGGAAAGTTGCTCCAAGTGATTCTAATTTTGGAAATCTGGTCCCAAGTATTCCCACACATAACAGAGAGACGTGATCACATACAAATGTAAGCTAGGTTTGAAATGATTATGTTTTAGTCAAATATTATATCTGTTTGGGCTTCTTGCGACCAATTTGCAGTCAACATATTATCTGTAATTATGTTCCGCGAGCAATGACAACCACAATCTCAGATTGTTCTGAAATTGTTTCTGTAGTTAGAAACAGATAAGATAAGCATTCCTGCAACTTTATTTTGTTAAAATAAAATGTGATCTCTGAGAAATTAAGCTAATTGAAACCCAACAACTTCAATGACTAATTTCTCTGAACAGGGGAAATACATTACATAGGATGAAGAAACAATACTCCAAACCGCAGCTCCATACATAGAGAACTGATACTATATACTTGTTGTTCAGGTGGGATTGGTGTGGGGGGGTCCGTGGATGGCTTTTGACCACTTCTTTCCTCATTGTTAGAAAAAAGTTTAGTCCAAATCGGATGTTAGGTACTACAATTCTTGAATATTATATGAATCCTATAAATTAAAAGGGCCAAATGGGTGCAATCAATTAGCTTAATTTGTCAGAGAGCAAATTATATTTCAACAAAATAATGTTGCAGGAATGCTAATCTGATCTGTTTCTAACTACATAAACGGTTTCAGAACAATCAGAGATGGTGGGTGTCGAAATCCTATTTCTTGTGCTTTTTGAAGTGCAACGACCCACTATCCAGTTTTTCATTTTTGTCATATAGGCCTAGCCTAAGATGTTTGAGAATAGGTAGCTGCCCCTCCAAAGCATTTTCGTATTGTAGGGTACTCAATGCGTCTCATGGCTTGAATAGGCCTACATCTTTCTGCATTAAACCTACTTTGTGGTTTCCTTTCAGCCTTTTTCTCATGATGCTTGTTGGTGGCTGTTACATAGGTCACTGATCACTTGAACACTAGTCTAGTGTGCTACTGAAGATGCTCCCTCTATCTTATCTGACTTAAGGTAGGTGTTCTAGAAAATGCTCTTTGTTGAGTAAAATGTGTAGTGTTGCCTTTGGCTACAAGTAAGTGTTCAAAGCCACCATTAAAGGGAGTGTTAACTGTTCACAGTAATGTGAGGGACAGATTATCAAGTTTCACAAAAATGCATGGTTATTGTTACAGTAAACTTTTAGTAGCCTACTGTGTCAGTTTATAGGGTTTGTTATCATTGTTTATGCTTATTCTTTCAGCTGTGAAAGATTTGCTTCTGATCCAGCTTCTGTAATGGCATGTTGAACTTGCTTAAGCTTGTTTTGGAATAAACCAGAGACATTAGCTATAAACTCAGTATAGTCTCGGTACTAACACTGTACAGTAGAGTCATTTCCCTCAGCTTTGTTGACAGCCTGCGACTCGTGGGTGGTAAAATTACACTTTTTGAATTCCTATGGCATTGCTCACACCATCTTGCCAAGAATGTGCAAGAAAAAGGAATATTTTACTGTGTCAACAAACCTGCCATGTCACTGACACTGCGTCCACTTGATTTTGCACGGACAGCCTAAATACAATTCACATGATCTTCTGTAGTGTTATAAATTTGAGAATGCATGACTAAAAAGGTTTTCTGAATGTGGAGGACGTTTTGTGTTGGCTTAATAGGCTCTATTGTTGTGCTTGTCCTAGAATTCCTGCTATGACCCATTTATGACACAAGTTTGGCTACTTGCCGAATAAGGCTCTTTCAGATGAGGCTGTTCTTGTTTAGGTTATAATACTTTGAATTCCAGCCGCTCCATTCTCATAAGGGTTTCTCTTAAGAGTTTTCACATATTAGATCAAGGCAGACTACTTGAAGACGTTCCCTTCTAAATAGGCTAGTCTACTGTGGGGATGGCATGTGTGATCTGACTGGGATATGCACAACAACATTCCCAATAGAAAGGCACATTTTTCTAGTCTCTGGTGCGCTTGGTGCATCTTTGACAAATTGTGTTGGCCCGACTATTTAACTTCCAAAACTGGTAGTTCAAGTTTGAAGATGTTCTTGGTAGCCTACTTTATTTATCAGCACTCTCTTGTGAGACACTGGAGAACTTAAAAGTATTCAGTGTGAGACAATGGAGCAGAACAGAAGGCATCTGACTTGGAGATAATAAGCTTTTTTTCCCCTGAGGTTTAAAGGCAGATTAAATAGGCTGTCTAGTAGTACCAGAGGTAGAGTGATTGTCTGTCTGTTTATAATCTGCCTCATCTCTAAAGGTTTACGCCATTATCTCACGTTAGATAGACTAGCCCACATCCTGTTGTTGTAGCTACAGTTTTAAACAATGGTTTCTGGTCTCTATTTACTTTGTTTCAATGTCTTAGTGTGGTAGTCCTAGAAATAGTTACCTGAGAGCAGAGATGAGGGATGGTGAGGTTAGGTAGCCTATTTGTTACCATTTTGTTTTGGGCGGTTGTTCACTGTTCACCCACCCACTTCCTAAGCTAAGCTGGTCTCCCTCCTCTTCCTCCAGAGTCTTTATTTCAGAAAACTCTGCCTCTTGCATCAGATGGTTGTTGCGGTCTATAAAGGGTTAGGCTAATCAAAGGAGTACCTTTTATTTAGGGTAATTCATAGAAAACTTTCCACCAACTGTCTGCAACTAGTGACTAACCAACATTCAACAAGCAGTTTGCCTTTGTCGACCAGGACAGGTGCTATCAATTTGCTGTAATTTGTGCAGAATGTTTAACACATTTACTATAGTTTCTGTATGTGCCTTACAGGAGGTTGGTGGCAGCTTAAATGGGGAGGACCGCCTCGTGGTAATGGCTGGAGTGGAATAAGTGGAATGATGCCATTCCATTGACTCCGTTCCAGACATTATTATGAGCCGTCCTCCCCTCTGCAGCCTCCACTGATGTGCCTCAATCCTCCTTCCAGGAAATATGCAGAACTGAGGGTGACTCTCCATCCTCCCGGCCCGGCGAAGTGTGAGACTAAACAGCGTGCCTTGAGGAAAAGGGAAGGGAAGAGGGACGATGGGGTTCGGACGGGACCTGGGGAACTCCCACGACGGGCTGTTGAAGCTGCAGGACTGGGAGCTGAAGCTGCTGGAGACAGTGAAGCGCTTCATGACGCTACGGGTGAAGAGCGACAAGGAGTACGCCTCACTCCTCCTCAACATCAGCCAGCAGGTGGACAAGCACGACAACTCCTCCCAGATGGACTACATCAGCAACGTCTCCAAGGTAAATACAAACACATATCAATTCAGAAATATACAGTGGGGAAAAAAAGTATTTAGTCAGCCACCAATTGTGCAAGTTCTCCCACTTAAAAAGATGAGAGAGGCCTGTAATTTTCATCATAGGTACACGTCAACTATGACAGACACATTTAGAAAACAAAATCCAGAAAATCACATTGTAGGATTTTTTATGAATTTATTTGCAAATTATGGTGGAAAATAAGTATTTGGTCACCTACAAACAAGCAAGATTTCTGGCTCTCACAGACCTGTAACTTCTTCTTTAAGAGGCTCCTCTGTCCTCCACTCGTTACCTGTATTAATGGCACCTGTTTGAACTTGTTATCAGTATAAAAGACACCTGTCCACAACCTCAAACAGTCACACTCCAAACTCCACTATGGCCAAGACCAAAGAGCTGTCAAAGGACACCAGAAACAAAATTGTAGACCTGCAACAGGCTGGGAAGACTGAATCTGCAATAGGTAAGCAGCTTGGTTTGAAGAAATCAACTGTGGGAGCAATTATTAGGAAATGGAAGACATACAAGACCACTGATAATCTCCCTCGATCTGAGGCTCCACGCAAGATCTCACCCTGTGGGGTCAAAATGATCACAAGAACGGTGAGCAAAAATCCCAGAACCACACAGGGGGACCTAGTGAATGACCTGCAGAGAGCTGGGACCAAAGTAACAAAGCCTACCATCAGTAACACACTACGCCGCCAGGGACTCAAATCCTGCTGCGCCAGACGTGTCCCCCTGCTTAAGCCAGTACATGTCCAGGCCCGTCTGAAGTGTGCTAGAGTGCATTTGGATGATCCAGAAGAGGATTGGGAGAATGTCATATGGTCAGATGAAACCAAAATAGAACTTTTTGGTAAAAACTCAACTCGTCTTGTTTGGAGGACAAAGAATGCTGAGTTGCATCCAAAGAACACCATACCTACTGTGAAGCATGGGGGTGGAAACATCATGCTTTGGGGCTGTTTTTCTGCAAAGGGACCAGGACGACTGATCCGTGTAAAGGAAAGAATGAATGGGGCCATGTATCGTGAATTTTTAAGTGAAAACCTCCTTCCATCAGCAAGGGCATTGAAGATGAAACGTGGCTGGGTCTTTCAGCATGACAATGATCCCAAACACACCGCCCGGGCAACGAAGGAGTGGCTTCGTAAGAAGCATTTCAAGGTCCTGGAATGGCCTAGCCAGTCTCCAGATCTCAACCCCATAGAAAATCTTTGGAGGGAGTTGAAAGTCTGTGTTGCCCAGCGACAGCCCCAAAACATCACTGCTCTAGAGGAGATCTGCATGGAGGAATGGGCCAAAATTGGGCCAGCAACAGTGTGTGAAAACCTTGTGAAGACTTACAGAAAACGTTTGACCTGTGTCATTGCCAACAAAGGGTATATAACAACGTATTGAGAAACTTTTGTTATTGACCAAATACTTATTTTCCACCATAATTTGCAAATAAATTCATTAAAAATCCTACAATGTGATTTTCTGGATTCTTTTTTCTCATTTTGTCTGTCATAGTTGACGTGTACCTTTGATGAAAATTACAGGCCTCTCTCATCTTTTTAAGTGGGAGAACTTGCACAATTGGTGGCTGACTAAATACTTTTTTTCCCCACTGTAGATATATTAATGTATGCAGTACAGACACAACAGTGTCTTTAAGGTGAGATAGGAGATAAGAAGATGGTTTGTTGACCCCCTCCCTCCCTCCCTCTTTCCCTCTTTCCCTCCCTCCCTCCCTCCCTCTTTCCCTCCCTCTTTCCCTCCCTCTTTCCCTCCCTCCCTCCCTCCCTCCCTCCCTCCCTCCCTCCCTCCCTCTTCTATCTTTCTCTTTTCTTCCTCTCCCATCTCTCCAGTCTTGGGCCCACATGGTCCAGCAAACGGAACAGTTGAGTAAGATCATGAAGTGTCACGCGGAGGAGCTGAACTCTGGCCCTCTGCACAGACTCACCATGATGATCAAAGACAAGCAGCAGGTCAAGAAGAGCTACCAGAGCATCCACACACAGATCGAGTCCGAGATGAACAAGGTACTGTATACACCCAAACACACTTACACACACATTTAGCGTACTCCTGCTTCAAACATCGTCTTTCCTGTGCATTTACTTTATTTGCAGTTATATGGGGCCTTGTTGACAGGGTGTTTCACAGGTGTGGTCCGAGTGTAAATGAGGTGAACTTCTATTGTTGCTAAGATGCTAATCTTGCTTTTGTTTGATCAGGGCAGGTTTTTTTATTTGACTAGAGGATGTGATGTTGTTTTCGATATGATCTCTCGTAGGTGACAAAAAGTGACCTAGAAAAGTTAAAAGGCACCTACAGACAATTAACGAAGGATGCCCACAGTGCCAAAGAAAAGTACAGAGACGCAATGGTGAAAGGTAAGAATCTCTCCTGATTATTTACTGAGAAATTCTAGTTTAATGTAATGATTCATAGTAGGGCAGTTTTCCTTGGAGGAAATGCATGAAATCTTATTACAGACCAGCTGAAGTGCATCAATACATGAATCACCAAACCCTACGGAGGGAGATCATATGACCGACATGTCTTGGGAGGAGGATGATGAGGCACAACCATATTAAACCTCCTCCATACAAACCAGCAGTACAGCACTTCTTGGTTTGTTTTCAGGCAAGGAGCCGGAGAAGGCGAGGGAGCGCTACGACAAGGCCACCATGAAGCTCCACAACCTCCACAACCAGTACGTGCTGGCGGTGCGGAGCGCCCAGCTCCACCAGGAGCACTACCACGACACCACGCTGCCCCTCCTCCTCGACTCCCTGCAGAAGATGCAGGAGGAGATGATCAGTGCACTGTGAGTGTGTGGCTCCAGCAGAGATCAACAAGGGATATACTACATAAAGCATCATATTCAAATGGGTTTGAGAATGTTTTGGAGGTTAAAGTAGATGAACAAAAAAAATAAGAGTCTGTGTGTTTACTTTGTCATTTGCTTCGTTAAGTCTCAACCCTTAGGTTGAAACCTGATGAAGGTCTAAGGGTTGAAACGTTGTTGGTGAACACACTTGGGTGCATATGCCACTGTGTGCAGAGTGTTCCTTTTCTGCAGTGTCCAACCTAGACTTCCAGCAGTAGACTGCAGGTTATGAGTCATCAGATCTGTGATGCCCTAACATGTCAGGCGACGTAAACATTCTTTGGAAATTGTAATACGTAAATGAATAACTATTTGCGAGGGTTCTTCTTGTTGTCGCATGGGATTAGATCCCAGATTAGGCTTAATCCCATAATTTCATAGCTGTCGTGGGATTACTAGGAGGCAGAGGCAACCTCTTTTTCAGAATGTCCCGCTTAAGCTGTGTTTTTAATCACAACGTTTTTTAAATCTCAGATGTTAATAACAGGAGAACAATTCAGAGCACCTCTGCTAAAATGATATTTCTGAACTGAGTGAGAGTGTGATGAGAAACACAATGGGTTTAGAATGACAACGTGTCGATCCCTGGTTTCATAATCCCGCAGAGATGTCCATCTGTGTGATCGTCGAGTCACGCAAATGTGTGTGTGTGTTTTTAAATCTTTAATATACTGAGCAAATTCTTACCTCAATATTAACCTTGTTTTATGATTTTTGTTATGATTTTCTGACTGTTGCGACATTTTCAGGAAGGGGATTTTGGAAGAATACAGTGAAATCACCAGTCTCTTAACTGATGAAATCGTGAAGGTCCACAAAGAAATCCACACCTCCATCGACCAAATTGACCCTGTGTCAGAGTATGAACACTTCATTGAGGTTCACAAGTAGGTTTTTAGTTTAAGGCCTTTGAAATGTGGCCTTTTATGCTTCACTAACAGTACTTTATTCCCATTTAAATGTCTAATTTTGGTTAACATGAAGTATAATCTTCTTCAGGTCTCCAGAAACCAAAGAACCGAATGTAGAATTTGACGTTTCACTGTTGGAGGAAACAGAGAATCTTCAAGCAAATGAGATCCTATGGAACAATTTGACTGCAGACAGTTTACAAGCGATGTGAGTAGAACATGTATGACGGGAGGAGGGTATTGCCCTCATTAACCTTGTCTCGTTCTCTGACGTTTTGAAAAGAAGGTGAGAGGAGGGTGCGAGGAATCAAGCAGTACAGCATCTCCGATTGACTAAGGATATAGTGTGTGCCTCTGTTGACTGACTGATTGTGTCAAAGGTCAGATTCACTTTAATCCACTGTATCTCTTTCTGCAGGCTGAAATCCACATCAGATGAGCTGGGCCTCACTCAGCAGAGCCTACGCACCAAGGAGGATCTCATGCAAGATCTAGAGAACAAGCTTGATGAGTCCACCAAAACATGTGAAAAGAAGTCTGAGTACGTTGCTACCATAACAGTACAGCTCTAATGATTCTTACATTCTGCTTGATAAGATTATCTCCCATAGCAGCTAGCATGTTAGTATTCTGTCCACCATTATGAGAAGTCATGTTCAAATGAATTTTATCATGGGGCAAAACTGATATGTTAGATGTTTTCCACAATCTCATGGCTTTCAGTTGTACATGTGCCGTTAAGCAATAACAACAGAGACCATTAGAGACTAGCTTAATAGATTCCAAGTTTGGCGTTGTTTCTAAGAAGCCTGATTGGCCATGATATAACTCTAGGAGCATGAATGATGTGAAGATTCATTGAGGCGGACAGGGTACAATAGACAGAGGTATGTCTGTAGCACAGGGCTCAGCACATATTTCAGGGTCTGCTGGATAATCCCCTATAAGAGACAATGATATTATAAGGGCTTGTTCAGTCATCCCCATGTGAAGTCTCAGCTACAGGTGTGGTTATGTATGAGGACTGGTTGTATGGCCTAGGCTAGTTTTTTTCCTGTCTGAAGTTCTCTTTTTGAAAACATGAATAAAGTCATTTGATTAGGGCAGTTTTCAAGTAGTGAGAAGTTGTTCTTTTTTCTGAAAAATTGTGCCTATAGGTTTTAGCACTTGTGTGGCAAGCAATCACTTTTAAAAATGGACCTCAGCTTCCACAGCAATGTTTGTTGGGTGTTTGACTAAATTGTTTTGAGTGAAATGTCTTCACACCCATTAATCAGAGTACAGAAACAGCTCAGCTGTTAAACTGTAGGCTATATATCCCTCTGGTGGAACGCAAACTAGAAAATAATTTTCCACATCCTCGTTCCGAGAGGTGGATTAAGTAGTAATACTGTTTGATTTCAGACGAGCACCAGAGCGTGACCTCTTTCTCTCTCTCTTTCTCAATCTCTATCTATTCCTATTTTTTCACTCTCACATTCTCTCTCTCCATCTCTCTGCCTCTCTCTCTCCTTGTCTCTCACACCACACTCATTCTCTCTTTCCATCTCTCCTTCACTCAATCAGTGCGGTGCTGCTGCTCAGTCAGAAGCAGTCTTTGGAGGAGCTGAGGCAGACAGTCCAGTTGCTGCGCTGCACAGAGGCCAAGCTGGGCGCCCAGAAGGACCTGCTCGACCACAAGATGCAGGAGAACGAGGGCAAGGAGCCTCCCCCCATGGTCAACTACGAGGACGACGCGCGCTCCGTCAACTCCATGGTGAGTGAGTGGGTGTTGTTGTGGAGTTGACCGTTGTTGGTTTTTGAATAGGAAGGACTTACTTGTCAAGTCAGAATCCAAACTGATAAGTGATGGCATACCATGGGGAAACGGAGCACATCAATGTGGATTCCAGGCTATTACTTCCTTTGTAATCAGAAGGAACGCAGCACTTTCCACTCAGACTGTCCCACTATGAACTCCTCTGTCTCTAACCTTTTCAGAGATACTATACAGTCGTGGTCAAAGGTTTTGAGAATGACACAAGTATTGGTTTTCACAAAGTTCGCTGCTTCAGTGTTATGAGATATTTTTGTCAGATGTTACTATGCTATACTGAAGTATAGTTACAAGCATTCCATAAGTGTCAAAGGCTTTTATTGACAATTACATTAAGTTTATGCAAAGAGTGAATATTTGCAGTGTTGACCCTTCTTTATCAAAACCTCTGCAATCCGCCCTGGCATGCAGTCAATTAACTTCTGGGCCACATCCTGACTGATGGCAGCCCATTCTTGCATAATCAATGGTTGGAGTTTGTCAGAATTTGTGGGTTTTTGTTTGTCCACCCGCCTCTTGAGGATCGACCACAAGTTCTCAATGGGATTAAGGTCTGGGGAGTTTTCTGGCCATGGACCCAACATTTCGATGTTTTGTTCCCCGAGCCACTTAGTTATCACTTTTGCTTTATGGCAAAGTGCTCCATCATGCTGGAAAAGGCATTGGTCGTCACCAAACTGTTCATGGATAGTTGGGAGAAGTTGCTCTCGGAGGATGTGTTGGTACCATTCTTTATTCATGGCTGTGTTCTTAGGCAAAATTGTGAGTGAGCCCACTCCCTTGGCTGAGAAGCAACCCCACACATGAATGGTCTCAGGATGCTTTACTGTTGGCATGACACAGGACTGATGGTAGCGCTCACCTTGTCTTCTCTGGACAAGGTGTTTTCCGGATGCCCCAAACAATCGGAAAGGGGATCCATCAGAGAAAATGACTTTACCCCAGTCCTCAGCAGTCCAATCCCTGTACCTTTTGCAGAATATCAGTCTGTCCCTGATGTTTTTCCTGGAGAGAAGTGGCTTCTTTGCTGCCCTTCTTGACACCAGGCCATCCTCCAAAAGTCTTCACCTCACTGTGCGTGCAGATGCACTCACACCTGCCTGCTGCCATTCCTGAGCAAGCTCTGCACTGGTGGTGCCCCGATCCCGCAGCTGAATCAACTTTAGGAGACGGTCTTGGCACTTGCTGGACTTTCTTGGGCGCCCTGACGCCTTCTTCACAACAATTGAACCTCTCTCCTTGAAGTTCTTGATGATCTGATAAATGGTTGATTTAGGTGCAATCTTACTAGCAAGCAATATCCTTGCCTGTGAAGCCCTTTTTGTGCAAAGCAATAATGACGGCATGTGTTTCCTTGCAAGTAACCATGGTTAACAGAGGAAGAACAATGATTTCAAGCACCACCCTCCTTTTAAAGCTTCCAGTCTGTTATTCTAACTCAATCAGCATGACAGAGTGATCTCCAGCCTTGTCCTCGTCAACACTCTCACGTGTTAACGAGAGAATCACTGACATGATGGCAGCTGGTCCTTTTGTGGCAGGGCTGAAATGCATTGGAAAAGTTTTTTTGGGATTAAGTTCATTTTCATGGCAAAGAGGGACTTTGCAATTAATTGCAATTAATCTGATCACTCTTCATGACATTCTGGAGTATATGCAAATTGCCATCATCAAAACTGAGGCAGCAGACTTTGTGAAAATTAGTATTTGTGTCATTCTCAAAACTTTTGACCACGACTGTATAGCGTCTGTTGATTAAATGTCTTTGCTTGATGATTTTGTTAGTCTTAGATACTTTTGCGGCTGATATTTACTTATGTACACTTACACATACTGGTACTGTGTCAGTATACTGCTTTTCATTCATTGTATAGTAGTAGGCCAGTATGTGTTTTGTCTTCTGCTGTCTCCATGAATATACTCCTTCAGGCAAATCAAAGTTGTTGTTTTTTATCTAAAATATGCTGTTGTGCTGAATCTTTCATTTAAAACAATTTGTACCTTTCTCATCAAATGTCACTGAAATGTCGACCCATAGAGGTAAAAAAAATAGATGTATCTCTGTGTCAATCATGTCCCTGTTTTAAAAGCAGATGGTGTCATTATAAACCAGTTCAGAAGAAAAACACTGATAAACGTTGCATACCTGTTTTCCACAGATTTTTGTCATTTCAGTGAAATGGAAACATGTTTCACCAATGTTGAGATATTTGGCTTTGAATGGGGCAGTGTAAGAGAAAAAGCTTTTTGTTGACTCTGCAGTATGTGGTAGATGATATGGTGGTGCTGTTGAGCCTCCTTTAGACTCTAGCTCTCTCTGCAGAGAGTTGGATGAGCAAAGGGGGGCAGTGTAAGCACATTGTGATGGCTATAAACCTCTATATAATATAATAATAATAAATATATATAATATCGTATTGTGAGGTCCCTGGCAATTCCCAGCCCCAATTAATCAAATGGCCACCCGGACTATTTGCATTGACCCCCCCCCCCCCCCCCCCCTTGGTTTTTACACTGCTGCTAAACTCGCTGTTTATTATCTATGCATAGTCACTTTATCCCTACCTACAGTGGGGGGAAAAAGTATTTAGTCAGCCACCAATTGTGTAAGTTCTCCCACTTAAAAAGATGAGAGAGGCCTGTAATTTTCATCATAGGTACACGTCAACTATGACAGACAAAATGAGAAAAGAAAATCCAGAAAATCACATTGTAGGATTTTAATGAATTTATTTACATTTACATTTTACATTTTAGTCATTTAGCAGACGCTCTTATCCAGAGCGACTTACAGGAGCAATTAGGGTTAAGTGCCTTGCTCAAGGGCACATCGACAGATTTTTCACCTAGTCGGCTTGGGGATTAGAACCAGCGACCTTTCGGTTACTGGCACAACGCTCTTACCCCCTAAGCCACCTGCCGCCCCGGTGCAAATTATGGTGGAAAATAAGTATTTGGTCAATAACAAAAGTTTCTCAATACTTTGTTATATACCCTTTGTTGGCAATGACACAGGTCAAACGTTTCTGTAAGTCTTCACAAGGTTTTCACACACTGTTGCTGGTATTTTGGCCCATTCCTCCATGCAGATCTCCTCTAGAGCAGTGATGTTTTGGGGCTGTCGCTGGGCAACACGGACTTTCAACTCCCTCCAAATATTTTCTATGGTGTTGAGATCTGGAGACTGGCTAGGCCACTCCAGGACCTTGAAATGCTTCTTACGAAGCCACTCCTTCGTTGCCCGGGCGGTGTGTTTGGGATCATTGTCATGCTGAAAGACCCAGCCACGTTTCATCTTCAATGCCCTTGCTGATGGAAGGAGGTTTTCACTCAAAATCTCACGATACATGGCCCCATTCATTCTTTCCTTTACACGGATTAGTCGTCCTGGTCCCTTTGCAGAAAAACAGCCCCAAAGCATGATGTTTCCACCCCCATGCTTCACAGTAGGTATGGTGTTCTTTGGATGCAACTCAGCATTCTTTGTCCTCCAAACACGACGAGTTGAGTTTTTACCAAAATGTTCTATTTTGGTTTCATCTGACCATATGACATTCTCCCAATCCTCTTCTGGATCATCCAAATGCACTCTAGCAAACTTCAGACGGGCCTGGACATGTACTGGCTTAAGCAGGGGGACACGTCTGCACTGCAGGATTTGAGTCCCTGGCGGCGTAGTGTGTTACTGATGGTAGGCTTTGTTACTTTGGTCCCAGCTCTCTGCAGGTCATTTACTAGGTCCCCCCGTGTGGTTCTGGGATTTTTGCTCACCGTTCTTGTGATCATTTTGACCCCACGGGGTGAGATCTTGCGTGGAGCCCCAGATCGAGGGAGATTATCAGTGGTCTTGTATGTCTTCCATTTCCTAATAATTGCTCCCACAGTTGATTTCTTCAAACCAAGCTGCTTACCTATTGCAGATTCAGTCTTCCCAGCCTGGTGCAGGTCTACAATTTTGTTTCTGGTGTCCTTTGACAGCTCTTTGGTCTTGGCCATAGTGCAGTTTGGAGTGTGACTGTTTGAGGTTGTGGACAGGTGTCTTTTAAACTGATAACAAGTTCAAACAGGTGCCATTAATACAGGTAACGAGTGGAGGACAGAGGAGCCTCTTAAAGATGAAGTTACAGGTCTGTGAGAGCCAGAAATCTTGCTTGTTTGTAGGTGACCAAATACTTATTTTCCACCATAATTTGCAAAAAAATTCATAAAAAATCCTACAATGTGATTTTCTGGATTTTTTTCTCTCAATTTGTCTGTCATAGTTGACGTGTACCTATGATGAAAATTACAGGCCTCTCATCTTTTTAAGTGAGAGAACTTGCACAATTGGTGGCTGACTAAATACTTTTTTTCTTTACTGTACATGTACAAATGACCTGGACTAACCTGTACCAACACACATTGACTCGGTACCGGTACCCCTCGTTATTGTTATTTTATTGTGTTATTATTGTTTATTTTTTTGACTAGTTTATTTATTAAATATTTTCTTAACTCTATTTTCTTAAAACTGCATTGTTGGTTAAGGGCTTGTAAGTAAGCATTTCACGGTAAGGTCTACACCTGTTGTATTCGGCGCATGTGACAAATAACATTTTATTTTATTTGATACACTATAGTTTACTGTAGTCGGCTTGCTCAACTGTTTATTCTCAACAGATTTTCAACCAAATGTCTGTATTTTCAGGACAAAGGCAAAGACAGGACATCAAAGTTTGACACCTTGCGTCATTCCTTCGCTGGCATCATCCGCTCTCCCAAATCAGTCCTTGGCTCATCATCGGTAAATTCTAAAGTCTGTTAAAAAAAACAGGTTTTAAAAGCATTGTGTTCTTGTGTAGTGAGTGTGGAAACTATCCTGTCTATCATAGATATTGCATTCAAATTGTGCATTACCTGTTTAATCTGAGTGGAGTGACACAGATCTTATAGCTCTCTTGACTTGCAATTGAACAGCGATTGATTCCTAACTGACATTATCATCATATCATCATGTCATATCATTCCATTGTACGTGTCCAGCAGTTTTTCGACGTGATCCCAACCAGTGAGAAGCCCCTGGGGGACCAGGAGTGGTACCATGGGGCCATCCCCAGGACCGAGGCCCAGGAGTTGCTCAAAGAGCAGGGAGACTTCCTGGTCCGGGAGAGCCACGGCAAGCCTGGCGAGTACGTCCTGTCTGTCTTCTCCGAGGGACAGCGGAGACACTTCATCATCCAGTTTGCAGACGTGAGTTCTACTTGTTCAGTTCTAAATAAAACTAAAGGCATTTCTTAGCCTGGTCATAGATCTGTTTGTGCCATGTTTGGCATGACAAGGAGTTGACATGATGGCACAAACAGATCTCAGACCAGGCTAGGTGTTTGTCTCACTGCAGAGCCACTAGGTTTCAGCAGTAAAAGAGACAAAATATAAAGGTGTAGGACCTTCCGAGTGGCGCAGCGTTCTAAGGCACTGCATGGCAGTGCTAGAGGCGTCACTACAGACCCGGGTACGATCCTAGGCTGTGGCGCAGCCGTCCGCAACCAGGAGACCAATGAGACGGTGCATAATTGGCCCAGCGTCGTCTGGGTTAGGGGAGGATTTGGCCGGCCGAGATGTCCTTGTCCCATTGCGTTCTAGTGACTCCTTGTGGCGGGCCGGTCGCCAGTTGTACGTGTTTCCTCCGACACATTGGTGCGGCTGGCTTTCGGGTTAAGCGAGCAGTGTGTCAAGAAGCAGTGCGGCTTGGCAGGGTCGTGTTTCGGAGGACGCATGGCTCTCGACCTTCACCTCTCCCGAGTCCGTACGGGAGTTGCAGCGATGGGACAAGACTGTAACTACCAATTGGATATCACGAAATTGGGGAGATAAAGGGGTAAAAAGTACACACAAAAATAAATATATATATATACAGTGACTTGCGAAAGTATTCACCCCGGTGACATTTTTCCTATTTTGTTGCCTTACAACCTGAAATTAAAATGGATTTTTGGGTGGGGTTGTATCATTTGATTTACACAACATGCCTACCACTTTGAAGATGCAAAATATTTTTTTGGGTGAAACAAACAAGAAATAAGACAAAAAAACTGAACTTGAGCGTGCATAACTATTCACCCCCCCCAAAAGTCAATACTTTGTAGAGCCACCTTTTGCAGCAATTACAGCTGCAAGTTTTTGGGGTATGTCTCTAAGCTTGGCACATCTAGCCACTGGGATTTCTGCCCATTCTTCAAGGAAAAACTGCTCCAGCTCCTTCAAGTTGGATGGGTTCCACTGGTGTACAGCAATCATTAAGTCATACCACAGATTCTCAATTGGATTGAGGTCTGGTCTTTGACTAGGCCATTCCAAGACATTTAAATGTTTCCCCTTAAACCACTCGAGTGTTGCTTTAGCAGTATGCTTAGGGTCATTGTCCTACTGGAAGGTGAACCTCCATCCCAGTCTCAAATCTCTGGAAGACTGAAACAGGTTTCCCTCAAGAATTTCCCTGTATTTAGCGCCACCATCATTCCTTCAATTCTGACCAGTTTCCCAGTCCCTGCCGATGAAAAACATCCCCACAGCATGATGCTGCCACCACCATGCTTCACTGTGGGGATGGTGTTCTCGGGGTGATGAGAGGTGTTGGGTTTGCGCCAGACATAGTGTTTTCCTTGATGGCCAAAAAGCTCAATTTTAGTCTCATCTGACCAGAGTACCTTCTTCCATATGTTTGGGGAGTCTCCCACATGCCTTTTGGCAAACACCAAACGTGTTTGCTTATATATTTCTTCAAGCAATGGCTTTTTTCTGGCCACTCTTCCGTAAAGCCCAGCTCTGTGGAGTGTATGGCTTAAAGTGGTCCTATGGACAGATACTCCAATCTCCGCTGTGGAGCTTTGCAGCTCCTTCAGGGTTATCTTTGGTCTCTTTGTTGCCTCTCTGATTAATGCCCTCCTTGCCTGGTCCGTGAGTTTTGGTGGGCGGCCCTCTCTTGGCAGGTTTGTTGTGGTGCCATATTCTTTCCATTTTTTAATAATGGATTTAATGGTGCTCCGTGGGATGTTCAAAGTTTCAGATATTTTTTTATAACCCAACCCTGATCTGTACTTCTCCACAATTTTGTCCCTGACCTGTTTGGAGAGCTCCTTGGTCTTCAAGGTGCCGCTTGCTTGGTGGTGCCCCTTGCTTAGTGGTGTTGCAGACTCTGGGGCCTTTCAGAACAGGTGTGTATATATACAGAGATCATGTGACAGATCATGTGACACTTAGATTGCACACAGTTTATTTAACTAATTATGTGACTTCTGAAGGTAATTGGTTGCACCAGATCTTATTTAGGGGCTTCATAGCAAAGGGGGTGAATACATATGCATGCACCACTTTTCCGTTATTTATTTTTTAGAATTTTTTGAAACAAGTTAGTTTTTTCATTCCACTTCACCAATTTGGACTATTTTGTGTATGTACATTACATGAAATCCAAATAAAAATAAATTTAAATCACAGGTTGTAATGCAACAAAATAGGAAAAACACCAAGGGGGATGAATACTTTTGCAAGGCACTGTGTGTGTGTATATATATATATATATAAGGTGTAGTCAGGTATTTTTGATGTGATGATGTGCGTCAGCCAATGGTTACTTTATGTCTGTCACTAAGACACAGAGATGAGAGATCACAGGCACCTTGGTTGAAACTGAAGTTAATTGGCAAGGAATTCTATGGTTGATGTGTTTTAATTTAATTCGTTCAGATGACAGCTACTAGTAATTGCTTGTGAAGTTGTTTCCGTAACACAAAAGATGATGATTAGAAAAGCTTCCAACTCAACTTTGTAGTTAATCAATCCCATGCTCTGTGCCGCCTCTTTGTCCACAGAACCAGTATCGTTTTGAAGGCACTGGCTTCCCGACCATTCCTCAGTTAATTGAACACCATTATACTTCAAAGCAAGTTATTACCAAGAAGTCTGGGGTGGTGCTTTTAAACCCAGTCGTCAAGGTAAAACATATTTGCTCTCCTATCTTTTGTTCATTCACCCTGTGATTCAGATCAGAAGTCAATGAGTGGTTTCACAACAGGGGTGGGAATGTAATTATTGCTAAAGCCATCAAGCTGTCATGGAGGCCTTTAATCACACTGTGAAACTCATCAATATGCTCAGGTTGTCCAGAAGCTTGTGGTGTTTGTGGTAGGAGGCTAATAGATGGTCAGGAATAAGCCCTTGAATAAGAATCTGACATTAACTAAATATTGTAGTTATATTTATCAGTAAAGCTGTGATCACAGTTGAACAACTTTTTGTTGATGAAGTTCTAACTAGGTTCTCCACATTAAGAAAATAAAAATCCATTTAAAAAAAATACAACGTATAGAATCGTGTGAATCGCAATATATATCGTATCGGTATCGTGAGGTCCCTGGCAATTCCCAGCCCTAATTGACAGGATTCATTCCTGGTTTCCAGACCTGTATGACGTTTTCAGGACCCATTTCTCATGTATAATAGTGCAAATGTCTTTTTAATATCCACTCTGTGTTGCAGCTGCATCCAATATGCTTTAAGTGACCTGGATAGGGGGAAATAGGCCAACACTGTTAATACCCAGGTTTAATCATAAAGAAGACCTGGAGTCCTCCTTAGCTGGCCTGCTGGTGTTGAACATAATGGTGTTTTAATTGCCTCAGCCATCACCAACACAGGGCTAATTGTTGTTGTCATTACTACTGTAATAGATCTGCTGAAGCCTAGGAATGCTAAGTGTTTTTAAATGGTCTTTCTTCAAGCATTTCATGGAAAAGCGGTGAAATTTGACCATTAGGCACCACCTCGCACTTGGAAGAATGCGATTTGGATTTGATCATTGTTTTATTCGATGAGACTGGCCGTTGGAATGCGTTATGTTGAGCTGGGCCAAAGATGGAAATACTTTGAAATTATTTTCTTGCTCTGATGTTTTTGAGGCATCAAGGTTTTTGTGGTTTATTTTTTTGTGGATGTTCTGTGTCTTGTGTTTACATTGCGTATGTTTTGTTCCGTCTTCTGTAGGATAAAAAATGGATACTCAACCACGAGGATGTTAGTCTTGGAGAGCTTCTTGGCAAAGTTAGTGATTTTAGATATCCTTTTCATTTTCAACACATCTGTAGGACAGATGTTATCTTTGATTAGTTTTGACATCCATCATCAATGATGTCAATATATGTTTGATTAAACCAACTTCTGTTACTATATCTCTGTGTTTTCTTTGTTCTTAGGGCAACTTTGGTGAGGTATTCAAAGGAACTTTGCGGGACAAGACTCCTGTGGCAGTCAAAACATGTAAAGAGGATCTTCCACAGGAGCTGAAGATTAAGTTCCTATCAGAAGCCAGGTGAGAGGACAAAATCTCATTTTTATTTATCACATGCGCCAAATACAACAGGTGTAGACCTTACCATGAAATGCTTACTTACAAGCCCTTAACCAACAATGCAGTTTTAAGTAAATAGAGTTAAGAAAATATTTACTAAATAAACTAAAGTTTTAAAAAAAGTTACACAATAAAATAACAATAACGAGGCTATATACAGGGGGTACTGGTACCGAGTCATTGTGCGGGGGTACAGGTTAGTCGAGGTAATTTGTACATGTGGGTAGGGGTAAAGTGACTATACATAGATAATAAACAGCGAGTAGCAGCAGTGTAAAAAAAATATATAAAAAAGCTCTCGACCTGCTCCACTACAGCCCTGGCGATGTGAATGGGGGCGTGTTCCCCCCCCCCCCCCCCCTTTTCCTGTAGTCCACAATCAGTTCCTTTGTCTTGCGCACGTTGAGGGAGAGGTTGTTGTCCTGGCACCACACTGCCAGGTCTCTGACCTCCTCCCTATAGGCTGTCTCATTGTTGTCTGTGATCAGCAAACTTAATGATGGTGTTGGAGTCGTGCTTGGCCACGCAGTCGTGGGTGAACAGGGTGTACAGGACGGGACTAAGCACGCATCCCTGAGGGGCCACCGTGTTGAGGATCAGCGTGGCAGATGTGTTGTTGCCTACCCTTACCACCTGGGCGCGGCCCGTCAGGAAGTCCAGGATCCAGTTACAGAGGGAGGTGTTTAGTCCCAGGGTCCTTAGCTTAGTGACGAGCTTTGTGGGCACTATGGTGTTGAACGCTGAGCTGTAGTCAATTAACAGAATTCTCATATAGGTGTTCATTTTGTTCAGGTGGGAAAGGGCAGTGTGGAGTGCAATTGAGATTGCATCATCTGTGGATCTCTTGGGGTGATATGCGATTTGGAGTGGGTCTAGGATTTCCGGGATGATGGTGTTGATGTGAGCCATGACCAGCCTTTCAAAGCTCTTCATGGCTACAGACGTGAGTGCTACAGGGCGGTAGTCATTTAGGCAGGTTACCTTGGCGTTCTTGGGCACCACATGTCCTAGTTCCTATCAGAAGCCAGGTGAGTGGACCACATGTCCTAGTTCCTATCAGAAGCCAGGTGAGAGAAGCGCATGTCCTACAATATAGTGGATGAAAATGACAGCTGTCAATCAATTGCAGGTCCCGTCAAGTACCTTGAAACGTCCGTTCACTCATCTAACATTATTTCACTTAACACGCTTTTAGTCTGGTGTTTAGAGATTTGACAAATATGTAATTATCTCATATTGGTACTTTCTTGTTTCTACAGGATCCTAAAGCAATATGACCATGCAAACATTGTGAAGTTGATAGGCGTTTGCACACAACGACAGCCTATTTACATTGTGATGGAGCTAGTGTCAGGTAAGTCCAGCAGCATACATTACTGCCATACAGATAACTTTTTGAGACTCAATTGTAGTTTCGCAGGTAGTGTGCAATTTCAAAAGTAATTTACAAGCGATGACCAATGTTACAATTGTGAATATACATTTTATATCCTATTTGAAGGAGGGGACTTCTTGTCGTTTCTACGGAAGAGGAAGGAAGACCTGAAGACCAAACAGCTGGTGAAGTTTGCTTTAGATGCTGCTGCAGGAATGGCTTACCTCGAGCTCAAAAACTGCATCCACAGGTATGGAGATTTTGCCTTGTTTTAGCGTTGTCAACATCAATCTGGAATACTGTATGCAACATGTACAGTATGTTTATGATTCTCCATAGAGTCTTCCAACTAGGGCTAGGCCATATAGCCAAAATATCATATCACAATATTTTTTCACAACGTTCTAAATATGCTTTGAGTAGTTCATAACCCTAGGGTGGCAACACAGAAATGATAAGTGATTTCAATGGGGCTTTCTCCATTCTGATTATTTTATACTGTTCAATCCAACTTCAAACAAAAATAATTTTCAGTATTTTCATAAATTTCTGCATTTCCTGCTCTTTTGTTATCATTTCCACACTGTGCCACCAAGGGCTGCATGAAATGGGCAAGAATCTAGACCTAGTTAACTGATGAACTGTTGGAATCGTGAAAATATAATGATTATTCTAATTATATATTTGGAATATAGTGGGCAGCACCTTGAATACATTGTTGTTTGACATGAGAACGAATGAATAAACCAGGGAGGAATTATTGACGGGGAAGGAACCAAAGTGTTTCCAGGGGACTCTAATTAGATGTTACATTTCATGTTTTCTTACCTCGTGTAGCTAGCTAGCTAACATATTCATGCTTCGCTTATAGAGAGAAATAGTAATAGCATCGTTTTGTAGGCCCTAACTCCGCCATGGCTTGTTGGTCAAAGCCTATGGGGAAATGAATGGAGTTTTTTGGAAGGTTTTTGAATAAATAGGGGTGTGAACGTTAAAACGTTTAAACGAAGTTGGGATCCTTATCGTTAAGAAAAATCCCTAACTAAAAAACAATAATTTTTTTCTTCACATAATTAAAATCACAGTTCAGTTATCACAAAACATTGTTTTCTTGTTATAGCCAATAGGCTATAAAGACCTGGGGAAGTTGTGTAATTCAAAATAAAACCAGAGAGGAAGAGGCTAATTTTAGGCTACTTGGTGAATTTGCAAGGCATGTAAAACAAGACATTGCGAGATGCAGATTACCAAAACATATGAGCACGCTTCTGCCTTCTTCTGCCCCTCTCTCCTTCGCTCTGGCCTGCCTGCTCGGTCTCTTCGCTAATGCTGCAAGTGTGTGTTCAGTCTAGCGGTCGTACATACAGTACCAGTCAAAAGTTT
This sequence comes from Coregonus lavaretus, assembly GCF_964263955.1. NCBI lineage: Eukaryota > Metazoa > Chordata > Actinopteri > Salmoniformes > Salmonidae > Coregonus > Coregonus lavaretus. The sequence goes on along the minus strand of NC_139997.1, from coordinate 12,267,851 downwards.
GGACACACCTACTCATTCAAGGGTTTTTCTTTATTTTTACAATTTTCTACATTGTAGAATAATAGTGAAGACATCAAAACTATGAAATAATACATGTAGTAACCAAAAAAGTGTTAAACAAATCAAAATATATTTTCGATTTTAGATTCTTCAAAGTAGCCACCCTTTGCCTTGATGACAGCTTTGCACACTCTTGGCATTCTCTCATTTACATTTTACATTTAACATTTTAGTCATTTAGCAGACGCTCTTATCCAGAGCGACTTACAGTTAGTGAGTGCATACATTATTTATTTATATATATATATATATATATATATATATATATATATATATATATATATATATATATATATATATATATATATATATATATATATTTTACATACTGGCCCCCCGTGGGAATCGAACCCACAACCCTGGCGTTGCGAACGCCATGCTCTACCAACTGAGCTACATCCCTGCCGGACATTTCCTCCCATACCCTGGGCCAATTGTGCGCCGCCCCATGGGTCTTCTTCCGGTCGCGTCCGGCTACGACAGAGCCTGGATTCGAACCAGGATCTCTAGTGGCACAGTTAGCTAGTGCCTTAGACCACTGCGCCACTCGGTAGACCAGCAAAGCACCATCACACCTCCTCCTCCATGCTTCACGGTGGGAACTACACATGCGGAGATCATCCGTTCACCTACTCTGCGTCTCACAAAGACACGGCGGTTGGAACCAAAAATCTGGAATTTGGACTCATCAGACCAAAGGACAGATTTCCACCGGTCTAATGTCCATTGCTCGTGTTTCTTGGCCCAAGCAAGTCTCTTCTTCTTTTTGGTGTCCTTTAGTAGTGGTTTCTTTACAGCAATTCGACCATGAAGGCCTGATTCACACAGTCTCCTCTGAACAGTTGATGTTGAGATGTCTGTTACTTGAACTCTGTGAAGCATTTATTTGGGCTGCAGTCTGAGGTGCAGTTAACTCTAATTAACTTATCCTCTGCAGCAGAGGTAACTCTGGGTCATCCTTTCCTGTGGCGGTCCTCATGAGAGCCAGTTTCATCATAGCGCTTGATGTTTTTTGAGACTGCACTTGAAGAAACTTTCAAAGTTCTTGACATTTTCCGGATTGACTGACCTTCATGTCTTAAAGTAATGATGGACTGTCGCTTCTCTTTGCTTATTTGAGCTGTTCTTGCCATAATATGGACTTGGTCTTTTACTAAATAGGGCTATCTTCTGTATACCCCCCCCCCCCCCCCCCCCCCCCACCTTGTCACAACACAACTGATTGTCACAAACGCATTAAGAAGGGAAGAAATTCCACAAATTAACTTTTAACAAGGCACACCTGTTAATTGAAATGCATTCCAGGTGACTACCTCATGAAGCTGGTTGAGAGAATGTCAAGAGTGTGCAAAGCTGTCATCAAGGCAAAGGGTGGCTACTTAAAAGAATCTCAAATATAAAATATATTTTGATTTGTTTAACACTTTTTTGGTTACTACATGATTCCATATGTGTTATTTCATAGTTTTGATGTCTTCACTATTATTCTACAATGTAGAAAATAGTCAAAATAAAGTAGGTGTGTCCAAACTTTTAACTGGTACTGTATGTAATAGGACCGTTATTCTGCATTGTAAATTGATGTGAAATTGTATGATTTTTTTCTTATCGTTTTAATGGAAACCGATGTTAAAAAATGGCTGTTTAAACGTTAAGCAAAATGTTTCCTTTGTCACATCCCTAGTGGTAAGCACAGGCTTAGGAGATATACGTTTTGTTCTATGAATTAATCTTCATCAGCTAACGTCACTTTCTGTGAATTTTGAAGTGTTTATGTAATTCAAAAAAGTACATAAAGAACACAAATTATATGCGTCATAATTCATAAAGATCATGTTAACTGACTGATATTATCTCATAGAACAAAACTTATAAGATCTCCTAAGCCTGTGTTAACCTCAGACCTTATTTTTGGCGTTTATCCCAAAACCCTATTCTTTCCCCATAGGGATGGCTGAACGAACCAGAGGTAACTCCTCTCTGATTTAGAAGATACCATTGCACAAACAACATGCTTATCTAGGCCTACACCAGCACTGGTACCAAAGATTTTATAACTAAACCAAGATAGACCACAGCCCGTCGTTTCAAATGGGAACAAATGAGTCATAGTGGGCAGAACAAGCAAGGAGCTGGGCAGAGCCAAGCACGAGCTTGCGAGATCCTATTGGCGCATTGTAGCCACATTTGCATATTTCCGTTAGGGAACGACTACTCTGTGAAGAGCACAGTAACTCAATACAATAAATCAATTAGCCTTTGCACTTCTTTTAAACAATGCCATTTTTTACAACTTTAGCAAAGGGTGAAGTCTACAAAACGTAGTCTACTCTGTTCGTAAAACAAATTTTAGTTTTGGGAATAGAAAACTGTATTGAGATCAAATGTTTCATCGATGACAACATTTTCTAAACGTCTGCGAAAATCCATCTCGTTCCAGCTTCTCCCACTGCCGGACACTTGGCGTGGAAACGCCAAGCGGATGCTTCACATTTATACATCCGGTGAAATATCTGTCTCATTGTTCTATCTGTGCTGGTACCATGCTGTATTACCTAGCTACGTTTGCTGACTCTTAGTACATTTAGCAAGCTAGCTAGCTAGCCAGCTAACTAACGATTAGCATTAGCGGCTAACACAATTTATTTTAGCCGCAAGACACAACTTGCTAAAAAAAGAAAAACTAGCGGACAGTAAGGTACACAAACTAATAGTGTAATTGTAGAACGCTTGTGGAAATCAGCATTGTTGTCACCAATATCTTGTTGCATCTATCTGACCATGCAGAGTGAACGGCAAGAAAAATCTTGTGACTCCGTGGTTGAGCAACAACATGCTCTCCCTGAGTGACAGGGGGCAGGGTTTGGTGTGGGAAGCAGCATGCAGGAGGACAGGGAGAAAACAGAGTAAACGATAAAAATGGACATTACACATGGCAGAGTTGCGTATCACAATTAACAAACCAAACATTGAAATACCATTATAGATGGTAAAGTAAAAGCCCAAACCTGTCTGTGCATCAATACTGCTGTATATACTAAAATGCGGTATACTGCCCTAATTCCAACAAATTGCCCTATCTGTCTATTGTTCAATAGATTGCTCATGCTTTTAACAGAATTTCAGTTTTCTTATTTTTACTTCTAAATATGACACAAAACTTCATACATGAAACTATTATTAACCTAGCAGCAAGCCTACTACATTTTCAAACCTAACTGAATTTAAACCCCATGAAATGTCTTCCCCTCTATAATGCCAGGCCCCCTAAAGTAAGATATGTGAGAGGACAACATGGATCTCTCTCTGCTTTACTGCAGTTTACAACACTGTCACCTTTGATGGTAACACACCAATTTGAGATTGTGTTTTCAGGTGAAAACTAATATTTCCAGCAAGCCAGATAGTCGCAGCAAGAGAGAGAGAGGTGCTACTGCTGCTGCAATCAGTCTTACATTTCTCACAGCACAGCGGGGCTATCAAATCATCTCCGGTGCATTGCTCTTACTTATCTCACCGGGGCCAGTCTCCCTGAGTGACAGCCTAATTTAGCCCAACTCTGTGGCTCGGTGCCGGCAGTCAGCAGAAATGACAGGAGAAGCACTTTGAAAAATACCAGAGTAGCTGTAGGCCCCCTTCTCACAGAGGGGCTGCAGATGAGGGCTATGAAATTGAAATGGGAGGGATGCAGGGCACAATCTGTCCTGCGAGCATGTACACATGCACGTCGCACCCACGCATATACGAGCGTACACACACACACACTTTCACATACTTACACACATAATAATAATAATAAATAATATGCTATTTAGCAGACGCTTTTATCCAAAGCGACTTAGAGTCATGTGCATACATTTTTACGTATGGGTGGTCCCGGGGAGCGAACCCACTACCCTGGCGTTACAAGCGCCATGCTCTACCAATTGAGCTACAGGTATGTGTGTACACATACCTGTAGTGTACACACACACACAAAAACACACATTGTACAGGGTCATCCCAGCCACCTGCATCAGGGCCCACCAAATCTGGTGGATGACTTTTCTCTCTGCAGAGTAGAAATGTTCACATCATCAGATTACAGACCGTATGGTGACCTTAACATGGACAGTGGTAGTTGAGCTCCCCATCTGTTACAACTCGTGTTTGTTTTCGGTGTCCTGATTGCCTCCTATTTCAGTCATTTATTTAATGGCATATTGTTAATATGAAAATGTTAATGTCCATGATGAGTATTCCTGTCAGCCAATATGGCTAGCCTCTGTCAGAAGCAGTCTCTCTCTTCTCTCTCTACCACTAAATCCATTCATTTTGTTCTGTAGAGATTAAGCTCCAGCTAATACACCCTGTGTCTGTGTGTGTGTTCACATTTTTATGCGCACGCGTGTGTGTTTATAGGTAGGTGTAGGTGTGTGTGTGTGTGTGTGTGTGTGTGTGCATTGCACGTGTGTTTGTGATCGACGCCTGTCATTAACAATCCCCACATGGTCTGCTAGATTGTGCCAGCAGAGATTATCCTGTCCAGTCACAACAGGGAGCTGTGGTCTCGTTGTGGACCCATTTAGGTTGTGGTCATGATTGTTGGTTCATATCCAAACAAAGGCTTACTGTTTGCCATCATAGGCAGACAGGATGTAGCTACTTTGAGAGTCTCAACAGGCCCCTCATGAAGGTGCTGTGGTCATGTGTTTTGCTGTTGTATTTAGAAACCATCACAGCCCATCTCTTTGTCACACCCACACTTCACCGTACCATCCAGGCTTCTCATTCCGCTCTGCTGCACCCCCATGATCTGAGGAGGATGGAGGGAGAGTGGAAGTAAAGTGATACACTATATACAGTTGAAGTCGGAAGTTTACATACACCTTAGCCAAATACATTTAAACTCCGTTTTTCACAATTCCTGACATTTACTCCTAGTAAAAAATTCCCTGTCTTAGGTCAGTTAGGATCACCACTTTATTTTAAGAATGTGAAATGTCAGAATAATAGTAGAGAGAATTATTTATTTCAGCTTTTATTTATTTCATCACATTCCCAGTGGGCCAGAAGTTTACATACAATCAATTAGTATTTGGTAGCATTGCCTTTAAATTGTTTAACTTGGGTCAAACGTTTCGGGTAGCCTTCCACAAGCTTCCCACAATCAGTTGGGTGAATTTTGGCCCATTCCTCCTCACAGAGCTGGTGTAACTGAGTCAGGTTTGTAGGCCTCCTTGCTCGCACATGCTTTTTCAGTTCTGCCCACACATTTTCTATAGGATTGAGGTCAGGGCTTTGTGATGGCCACTCCAATACCTTGACTTTGTTGTCCTTAAGCCATTTTGCCCCAACTTTGGAAGTATGCTTGGGGTCATTGTCCATTTGGAAGACCCATTTGCGACCAAGCTTTAACTTCCTGACTGATATCTTGAGATGTTGCTTCAATATATCCGCATAATTTTCCTTCCTCATAATGCCATCTATTTTGTGAAGTGCACCAGTCCCTCCTTAAGCAAAGCACCCCCACTGCATGAGTCCTGTGTAGCTCAGTTGGTAGAGCATGGTGCTTGCAACACCAGGGTTGTGGGTTCGATTCCCACGGGGGACCAGTATGAAAACCAAAATGTACGCACTCACTAACTGTAAGTCGCTCTGGATAAGAGCGTCTGCTAAATGACTAAAATGTAAATGTAAATTATGCTGCCACCCCCGTGCTTCACGGTTGGGATGGTGTTCTTCGGCTTGTAAGCGTCCCCCTTTTTCCTCCAAACTATGGCCAAACAGTTCTATTTTTGTTTCATCAGACCAGAGGACATTTCTCCAAAAAGTACGATCTTTGTCCCCATGTGCAGTTGCAAACCGTAGTCTAGCTTTTTTATGGCAGTTTTGGAGCAGTGGCTTCTTCCTTGCTGAGCGGCCTTTCAGGTTATGTCAATATAGGAATCGTTTTACTGTGGATATAGATACTTTTGTACCTGTTTCCTCCAGCATCTTCACAAGGTCCTTTGCGGTTGTTCTGGGATTGATTTGCATTTTTCGCACCAAAGTACGTTCATCTTTAGGCCTTGAAATACATCCACAGGTACACCTCCAATTGACTCAAATGATGTCAATTAGCCTATCAGAAGCTTCTAAAGCCATGACATCATTTTCTGGAATTTTCCAAGCTGTTTAAAGGCACAGTCAACTTAGTGTATGTAAACTTCTGACCCACTGGAATTGTGATGCAGTGAATTATAAGTGAAATAATCTCTCTAAACAATTGTTCGAAATATTACTTGTGTCCTGCACAAAGTAGATGTCCTAACCGACTTGCCAAAACTATAGTTTGTTAACAAGAAATTTGTGGAGTGGTTGAAAAACGAGTTTTAATGACTCCAACCTAAGTGTACACTACTTGTCAAAAGTTTTAGGACACCTACTCATTCAAGGGTTTTTCTTTATTTTTACTATTTTCTACATTGTAGAATAATAGTGAAGACATCAAAACTATGAAATAACACATATGGAATCATGTAGTAACCAAAAAAGTATATTTGAGATTTTTCAAATAGCCACCCTTTGCCTTGATGACAGCTTTGCACACTCTTGGCATTCTCTCAACCAGCTTACCTGGAATGCTTTTCCAACAGTCTTGAAGGAGTTCCCACATATGCTGAGCACTTGTTGGCTGCTTTTCCTTCACTCTGCGGTCCAACTCATCCCAAACCATCACAATTGGGTTGAGGTCGGGGGATTGTGGAGGCCAGGTCATCTGATGCAGCACTACATCACTCTCCTGCTTGGTAAAATAGCCCTTACACAGCCTGGATGTGATTTGGGTCGTTGTCCTGTTGAAAAACAAATAATAGTCCCACTAAGCCCAAACCAGATGGGATGGCGTATCGCTGCAGAACGCTGTGGTAGCCATGCTGGTTAAGTGTGCCTTGAATTCTAAATAAATCACAGTGTCACCAGCAAAGCACCCCCACACCATAACACCTCCTCCTCCATGCCTTACGGTGGGAACTACACATGCGGAGATCATCCGTTCACCCACACCACATCTCACAAAGACACAGCGGTTGGAACCAAAAATCTCCAATTTGGACTCCAGACCAAAGGACAAATTTCCACCGGTCTAATGTCCATTGTTCGTGTTTCTTGGCCCAAGCAAGTCTCTTCTTCTTATTGGTGTCCTTTAGTAGTGGTTTCTTTGCAGCAATTCGACCATGAAGGCCTGATTCACACAGTCCCCTCTGAACAGTTGATGTTGAGATGTGTCTGTTACTTGAACTCTGTGAAGCATTTATTTGGGCTGCAATTTCTGAGGCTGGTAACTCTAATGAACTTATCCTCTGCAGTAGAGGTAACTCTGGGTCTTCCTTTCCTGTGGCGGTCCTCATGAGAGCCAGTTTCATCATAGCGCTTGATGGTTTTTGCGACTGCACTTGAATAAACTTTTTCCGGATTGACTGACCTTCATGTCTTAAAGTAATGATGGACTGTCGTTTCTCTTTGCTTATTTGAGCTGTACTTGCCATAATATGGACTTGGTCTTTTACCAAATAGTGCTATCTTCTGTATACCCCCCTACCTTGTCACAACACAACTGATTGGCTTAAACGCATTAAGAAGGAAAGAAATTCCACAAATTAACTTTTAACAAGGCACACCTGTTAATTGAAATGCATTCCAGGTGACTACCTCATGAAGCTGGTTGAGAGAATGCCAAGAGTGTGCAAAGCTGTCATCAAGGCAAAAGGTGGCTATTTGAAGAATCTCAAATATAAAATATATTTTGATTTGTTTAACACTTTTTTGGTTACTACATAATTCCATGTGTTATTTCATGGTTTTGATGTCTTCACTATTATTCTACAAAGTAGAAAATAATAAAAATTAAGAAAAACCCTTAAATGAGTAGGTGTTCTAAAACTTTTGACCGGTAGTGTATGTAAACTTCCGACTTCAACTGTATACAAAAGTGTGTGGACTCCCCTTCAAATTAGTGGATTTGTTTATTTCAGCCACACCCTATGCTGACAGGTGTATAAAATCGAGCACACAGCCATGCAATCGCCATAGGTAAACATTGGCAGTAGAATGGCCTTACTGAAGAGCTCAGTGACTTTCAACATGGCACCATCATAGGATGCCACCTTTCCAACAAGTCAGTTCGTCATATTTCTGCCCTGCTAGAGCTGCCCCGGTCAACTGTAAGTGCTGTTATTGTGAAGTGGAAACATCTAGGAGCAACAACGGCTCAGCCGCGAAGTGGTAAGCCACACAAGCTTACAGAACGGGACCGCTGAGTGCTGAAATGCCTACTGCGAGCCAGGCCTAATCACCCAACATCGGTGCCTGACCTCACTAATGCTCTTGTGGCTGAATGGAATCAAGTCCCCGCAGCAATGTTCCAACATCTAGTGGAAAGCCTTCCTAGAAGACTGGAGGCTGTTACAGCAGCAAAGAGGAGGGGGGGAGGGGGGCAACTCCATATTAATGCCCATGATTTTGGAATGAGATGTTCAACGAGCAGGTGTCCACATACTTTTGGTCATGTAGTGGATTATTCCTCCATCTGAGGAGGATGGAGGGAGAGTGGAAGTAAAGTGATATTATTATCCCTCCCCCCGTCCGTCTCCCTCAGGGATCTGGCGGCCAGGAACTGTCTGGTGGGAGAGAGCAACCTGCTGAAGATCAGCGACTTTGGGATGTCAAGGCAAGAGGACGATGGGATCTACTCATCGTCTGGCCTCAAACAGATCCCCATCAAGTGGACGGCTCCAGAGGCTTTGAATTATGGTAAACTGGAAGGCCTTTCTTTTTCACCAATTTCTTTATCAAACCTCCAAATAGATTTACAGTGAGGGGAAAAAAGTATTTGATCCCCTGCTTATTTTGTGCATTTGCCCACTTACAAAGAAATGATCAGTCTATAATTTTAATGGTAGGTTTATTTGAACAGTGAGAGACAGAATAACAACAAAAAAATCTAGAAAAACGCATGTCAAAAATGTTATAAATTGATTTGCATTTTAATGAGGGAAATAAGTATTTGACCCCCTCTCAATCAGAAAGATTTCTGGCTCCCAGGTGTCTTTTATACAGGTAACGAGCTGAGATTAGGAGCACACTCTTAAAGGGAGTGCTCCTAATCTCAGTTTGTTACCTCTATAAAAGACACCTGTCCACAGAAGCAATCAATCAATCAATCAGATTCCAAACTCTCCACCATGGCCAAGACCAAAGAGCTCTCCAAGGATGTCAGGGACAAGATTGTAGACCTACACAAGGCTGGAATGGGCTACAAGACCATCGCCAAGCATCTTGGTGAGAAGGTGACAACAGTTGGTGCGATTATTCGCAAATGGAAGAGACACAAAATAACTGTCAATCTCCCTCGGCCTGGGGCTCCATGCAAGATCTCACCTCGTGGAGTTGCAATGATCATGAGAACGGTGAGGAATCAGCCCAGAACTACACGGGAGGATCTTGTCAATGATCTCAAGGCAGCTGGGACCATAGTCACCAAGAAAACAATTGGTAACACACTACGCCGTGAAGGACTGAAATCCTGCAGCGCCTGCAAGGTCCCCCTGCTCAAGAAAGCACATATACAGGCCCCTCTGAAGTTTGCCAATGAACATCTGAATGATTCAAAGGAGAACTGGGTGAAAGTGTTGTGGTCAGATGACCAAAATCGAGCTCTTTGGCATCAACTCAACTCGCCGTGTTTGGAGGAGGAGGAATGCTGCCTATGACCCCAAGAACACCATCCCCACCGTCAAACATGGAGGTGGAAACATTATGCTTTGGAGCTGTTTTTCTGCTAAGGGGACAGGACAACTTCACCGCATCAAAGGGACGATGGACGGGGCCATATACCGTCAAATCTTGGGTGAGAACATCCTTTCCTCAGCCAGGGCATTGAAAATGGGTCGTGGATGGGTGTTCCAGCATGACAATGACCCAAAACACACGGCCAAGGCAACAAAAGGAGTGGCTCAAGAAGAAGCACATTAAGGTCCTGGAGTGGCCTAGCCAGTCTCCAGACCTTAATCCCATAGAAAATCTGTGGAGGGAGCTGAAGGTTCGAGTTGCCAAACGTCAGCCTCGAAACCTTAATGACTTGGAGAATATCTGCAAAGAGGAGTGGGACAAAATCCCTCCTGAGATGTGTGCAAACCTGGTGGCCAACTACAAGAAACGTCTGACCTCTGTGATTGCCAACAAGGGTTTTGCCACCAAGTACTAAATCATGTTTTGCAGAGGGGTCAAATACTTATTTCCCTCATTAAAATGCAAATCAATTTCATAACATTTTTGACATGTGTTTTTCTGGATTTTGTTGTTGTTATTCTGTCTCTCACTGTTCAAATAAACCTACCATTAAAATTATAGACTGATCATGTGGGCAAACGTACAAAATCAGCAGGGGATCAAATACTTTTTTCCCTCACTGTATAGGTTAACAGCAACATAGGCCTAACCCAGCAAAGAGCAATTACTGTAGAAAAAACTCTCAATAGCGATGTTCTTTTAGGAGTATATGATTGTAGCTCTGCAGGAGGTAGGATAGTTTGATAAATTCTTCTTGATGACACAGCATCCCTAGCATTTCACAGCATTTCTTCTTCAATACTTGATGGCTGAGACATTGTGGTTGTGTTTGGTCGTTATTCCAGGGAGATACAGCTCAGAGAGTGACGTGTGGAGTTATGGCATCCTCCTATGGGAAACGTTTAGTCTAGGAGTGTGTCCTTACCCTGGGATGACCAACCAGCAGGCCAGAGAGCAAGTGGAGAAAGGTAAGAAGACATCCCTCCAAGGGTTCAGTGTTGTGTTGATCTGCCAGCATGTCTCTATTAGCCTGGTAGCTGGATCTGTTTGTGCTTTAGCCAACTCCTCTGCTTATTGTCATGTCAGTAGACAGAGGTGTCTGTTCTCCAGTATTTTAAGAGCTTCTTTTCTTATTTTTGTTTACCTCTTGACAAGATAATTCTTAAGTCATCAACAGATTGTGCCTTACGATTTTTCCTGTTGTGAGGGAGTTGCTAATGATATAAGACTGCACATACACTACATTGTCAAAAGTATGTGGCCCCCCCTTAAAATGAGTTTCAGCCACACCCGTTGCTGACCGGTGTATAAAATCGAGCACACAGCCATGCAATCTCCATAGACAAACATTGGCAGTCGAATGGCCTGTTTTGAAGAGCTCACGTTTCCAACAAGTCAGTTCGTCTAATTTCTGCCCTGCTAGAGCTGCCCCGGTCAACTGTAAGTGCTGTTATTGTGAAGTGGAAACGTCTAGGAGCAACAACGGCTCAGCCACAAGTTGGTAGGCCACACAAGCTCACAGAACGGGATCGCCTAGCGCGTAAAAATCCTCTGTACTCGGTTGCAACACTCACTACCGAGTTCCAAACTGCCTCTGGAAGCAACGTCAGCACAAGAACTGTTCGTCGGGAGCTTCATGAAATGGGTTTCCATGGCCGAGCAGTCGCACACAAGCCTAAGATCGCCAAGCGTCGGCTGGAGTGGTGTAAAGCTTGCCGCCATTGGACTCTGGAGCAGTGGAAACACGTTCTCTGGAGTGGTGAATCACACTTCACCATCTGGCGGTCCGACAGACAAATCTGGGTTTGGCGGATGCCAGGAGGACGCAACCTACCCCAATGCATAGTGCCAACTGTAAAGTCTGGTGGAGGAGTAATAATGGTCTGGGGCTGTTTTTTCATGGTTTGGGCTAGGCCCCTTAGTTCCAGTGAAGGGAAATCTTAACGCTACAGCATACAATGACATTCTAGACGATTCTGTGCTTCCGACTTTGTGGCCACAGTTTGGGGAAGGCCCTTTCCTGTTTCAGCATGACAATGCCCCCATGCACAAAGCGAGGTCCATACAGAAATGGTTTGTCGAGATTGGTGTGGAAGAACTTGACTGGCCTGCACAAAGCACTGACCTCAACCCCATCAAACACCTTTGGGATGAATTGGAACGCCGACTGCGAGCCAGGCCTAATCGCCCAACATCAGTGCCTGACCTCACTAATGTTGTTGTGGCTGAATGGAAGCAAGTCCCCGCAGCAATGTTCCAACATCTAGTGGAAAGCCTTCCCAGAATATAGCAGCAAAGGGGGGATCAATTCCATATTAATGCCCATGATTTTGGAATGAGATGTTCGACGAGCAGGTGTCCACATACTTCTGGCCATGTAGAGGTCTGCTGAAGGCATTTCTGACTGGTAACGCTCTTTAAGAATGAATAAACGGTAATGATTTGGTATAAAACTGAACGAAAATGAGAGAACTCAAAGGAATACTTTAATGGGGTCGTCTGTCTGTTCTTTTGCATTGGAGTTGGCCCTTTAGAGACAATTACTTGAACTTCAAGAAGTCATGAAGAGCACTGCATTGGGTGGTAATTTGTTCTCTAAACGTATATCCCTGATTACCATGCCTCGATCAATCCTAGGAAATTCAATTAAAGTTTCCCTCTGTGTCTGTCTCCCCCCCCCCCCCCCCCCCCCATCTTAGATTACAGAATGTCCTGTCCAACAAAGTGCCCTGAGGAGATTTACAAAGTCATGCAGAAGTGCTGGGAGTACAAACCTGAAAACCGGCCGAAGTTCGCCGACCTTCAGAAAGAACTGGCCTCGATCAAGAAGAAATAGCAACCTGGTAGGGGAAGGTGGACCAGGTCATGTCATCACGTCCAGGGGATCACCCCATTACAACCCGAGAGAAACACCACAGAACGTTACAGCCTTGATGCTACTTTTCGTGATTGTACTCACGGTGTATACTTTGTCACAAAAATCACTGTGTTATTTGCCTAGGCAACTGTTTTGAGCCATTATCAAGGAGAGAGATCTCTGCTTAGCTTGGATCATTGTCAAAATATGACAGTATTATTTTTATTTTTTACCTGGTGTTCTTTTATTTCTGCAACTAAAGGTGTTTTGAGACAAAACCACGCAAACATGTGTACAATAGATACAATCGATCATGCTCCATTGCACATATGACTTCTGTAGTTTTTGCTATTGGGCATCACTCGGGCATAGCCACGATAATGAGAAATGTCAACGTTTCTAGGTTTTTTAGGGCCCTGAGTTTGGGCCTTTTAAGGTTACATGAGTAATATGATTACTTGAAAATGCAAAGGAGTCTTGTGCTCTGTGTAAAATACTAATGTGTAGATGCACTCTGTAGCTCATTTCAGTCTTCAGAGACAGATTGTGTTTGAGAACCTGTTCTCTTTACCAGCAGTTCCTACCCAAGGACGTAACAATTTATACCTAAGGGTATAGTGTCCTGTTTTTGTCTCAAGCTTGACTTTTCGACATTCAGCAGTAAGTATTTTCTTCTTCCTGTAAAGTCTTATTGTGATGTGACAGTTTGAGTTGAGATCTGCAAATCATTTCTGTCCAAAGATCTCGTAAAGTTTTATCTTCACGCCCACCATTTAATCGAGAAAACCTTTTGAGTTTAACATACAAGGATAAGTGCAATTTGTGACACCCTTTCCTATAATTATTTGGGCTTTGTAATGTAGAAATATTGCAATAAGGCTGTTTATTTATAATTAATATAATTTTACTTTGAATTATTCAATGTTTTAGACCCTCCAGATTGCTGGCTATTTTCTACGTTTTGGTCTCTGTCAGTTGTTACAAGCTCAACACTCATAATTTGAAAATGATCATAACTGTTCTATCTGACGTGAAATGTGAATGTAGCATTTTGTCCACTTTTACATAGCTCCGAGGGTTGTAAGGAGCTCCAGTTTTCATGCATTCATTTTTGTTATTTTTTACTTCAATTTTTTAATAAAACTACTGTTGTACATCGTTGATAGACATGCATTCAGAAATGAACAGTGAACTTGTTTTCATGAAGTATACTTAGGGCCAGGAGTTGTATCTGACCATGTGACATGACCAGGAGAGACTCTGGGGCCTAGTCTATGCCTGGTCTACAGTTGTCCTGGCAAGGTAATTCTCCTGCCCCTAATATAGTGTATTCGCTATTCCAGCCACTCCTGTATGATGTCATTTCTCTGAGGGTGCCATGTTGTTTCTATGTAAACCAAGCTCCTTCTTGCCATTTGTGTTGACAGCCCAAGCGTGTCTTCAAAAGCATCTTCTGTGAAGTAACACATCACATCCATTCATGAGTTTCACTCCTATTAGAATGATGGAACCCTTGTCTTCCAAACTTTAAAATGAAACATTCCTCCTCCTGTATTTTGTAAATACTTTTTTATGCAAATGTAGATCACGTTTTATGTGTGTATCTCTATTGGAAGTGTTTCTTCCAATGATGTATTCTATAAAGAAAACATTGTCTGTATCGTCATGATTGTTTGTACATTTTTAGTATATGTATAAATGATTTTTGGAAAACTCCTCTTTCCTATCCTTTATACAATGTCTCCTGCTCACCTATGCTGTATCCTCATCTTTCTGTGTCACAAATGACACCCAACTCCACATATATAGTGCACTAATATGCCAAAGGTAGTACACTATATGGTGAATAGGGTGTCATTTGAGACACTGCCTTTGGTTTGTAGACTGGTGTAACAGTTGTTCATTCATTTCTCGTCAAATTACCTCCTGAATTGTTTTTTTTTAGCATTCCAGACAACCTAGTAAGAAAAATGAATAGGCGAAGGGTGCTTACATCTTAACTACTGGTTGATGAGCACAAATAAGATATCTGTTTAAACACATTTGAAAGGCATACACCTTTTTCAGTAACTCTCTTATTTATTTGAGACACTTAAATAGTATCCTTAGCATTTTGTATTAAAATATTTGCATTTGTTTTTATAGAATTTGTTCTATGGTTTAATTTGTTTTTTAATTTGTATTCTTCTTGTACCAAGTCTAGATTTCCCCATGAGTAGTTAAAATCTGCTCTACATTACTGGTCAATACATTACACTTGTGTTGAATGAAGTTGTCTTTCATTTTGTTACTCATTTGTTTTTTGAGTGAAAGTATATTTAAGCTTCACAATTCAATGTGAATGTCTTGTGCTGCATTAACGTTAGCATTCTGGTATGTACTCCCAAGGCCAACTTTACAGCATTCGAAGGTATGTGCATTACTGAGCTCTTTCTTTTCCTAAAGTATATTGTTATTTGATTATGTGTCATAGACTAATTTAAAGAGCTGGGATATTTATTGCCACAAGAGACCTTATATATTTTGATTGCACTTTTGGCCATGTTAAAAAGACACTGACAAGGCACAATAGTACTGTTGTGTCAACTAGTGTTTAGCCCAACATATCCTTCCCTATTAATAAAGACCATATCTAAAGTAACAAGTGGACAATGCACTGGATTTAAAATGATTATCAAATTGTTATACTTAGCCCATATTAGAGTAAATAAAAACTAGCTAGTGTGGTTGTAATTGAAAAATGTCCTTAAATGTGTTCGCCGTTACACACCTGGAAAGGAACGCCTGTATATGCCCCCTTGTTAGCTTTCACAACCTTGATGACCATAGTATGTCCAGTCATTGTCTAAACCTCAATGTTTATACTGTGTACTTGCAATAAAATCTTTTTTGGCTCTTTGAATTCAACATCACGTGTTATTTCTGTTTTACACTTTGATTTGGGAAGGTGGAGAAATTAATGAACATCTTTTAAATCCATATTCAGAATACAAATAGTTGATTATCCTCTTCCATTCAACAGGCAATCAGAGGTTTACGTTGGGTAAATAAAGATGGTGGTGTGCTAAATCTCTTCCTTGTATAAACAGCGTTATCTGAATGGATTCTACAGTGGATGTATACAATCTCTTCGTAAGGAAGTTAGTGCCTTCCATTGATTTTGATAGTTCTTCCAAGACTTACCCACATTACAGCCTTTATTGAACTAAAATTATTTTGAAATGAGTACAATGTGAGGTACATAAGCAATGCTTTCATCTGTATTGAAAAATGTGTGCAAGTAAAATCTGAGACGCTTTAACAAATCTAGGCAAAACAAAAATGGCAATTTCCTAACCTTCATTAAAACATACATTCGTAACAAAGACTTGACATTATACAGATAATATTTTCTCAGAAAATAAGCCTGAACTGTCACTCGGACATCTTGAACTTGTTTACATGTGCAGAACTAAATCAACAATCTCATTCATAGAGTTACATTGCAGAGAGCGGCAATGAAAGAAAAAGTAATAAGAACTTATTTTCATTGAAGTGTTATAGGCCTCTTTTTCTTTTCTGGCTGTTGATTGGTCATCAGTGAATTCACCGCATTCCGGCTGCGCTGTGATTGGACGGTGGGATGTCCTGATCCGACACAAACGAGGTGTTAGCAGTGGTCTCCATGACAACAGGCGACAGAATGTGACGACAGACAGGGCAAGTCCCAGACTAGAGAGAGAAGATACCACAAATCAGTATAAACATTTTCATATCATCACTCAAAATACATTGACACACAGGCCAGGAGCTAGACTGAATATAGGCTGATGCCACCACCCTCATCACTTAAAGAACATTTCAATTACATGCTGATGTGCAGTACAGGCCATGTACATAAACGCTTTAGAAAATATAGTCTAAATGGGCTTCAAAATAAGTTATTCTCCACACACACACACACACACACACACACACACAGAGGCCCTCATTCAGTCAGTCACACACATACCTTTTGGAGCCAGAGAGTCACGCAGATCTTGTGGAACATGTGGTGGCACGGCAGCTGGGTTGCAATCTCATCTTTGACGTACTCACCACAGCAGATGGCACAGCACTGTTCCTGCCCTAGAGAGAGAGCGAGAGAGAGAGAGCGAGACAGAGAGAGAGAGAGAGAGAGAGAGAGAGAGAGAGAGAGAGAGAGAGAGAGAGAGAGAAAAGAGAGAAAGAAAGGCGAGGGAGCGAGAAAGACAAGGATAAAGAGCCGCACAAGAAGAACTAAATCATAAGTGTCATAGAGCGGCGCTGGGCCATCTATCACTTCATGTTCTGCAGCCCCGGCCTCATCCACTCTGTTCTGTATTCACAGCCCCACACGTTTACATTCCATCAGACTCCATTCAGTCGATCCACAAGCACACAGATGGAACCGCTCGCTCCGACATGGCATGACGAATGGCGGCCATCTTGCCTCGACGCCTGCATACTGCGATTTATTCCCGGGGAAACTTGACGCGACACCGGTGCATACATTTTGTCTTGCCCCCCTCTCACACATTTACATTATGTTCCCATCATTCATATTATGCATTGCTTTACGCACTGCAAGTTATTTCTTATCTTGACACCACATGAATCAACATCGGATCAGTAACAGCGGAATATTTCCATATGGAATGCGTCGATGTGTTGAGACAAACTCAGCCTGCTGAATACTTTTTTTTTATGATCCATTTCATACAGACTAATGAGCAGAGTGCTCTGCGTAATATATATATGTGAGTCTACAGTGGGGAGAACAAGTATTTGATACACTGCCGATTTTGCACGTTTTCCTACTTACAAAGCATGTAGAGGTCTGTAATTTTTATTATAGGTACACTTCAACTGTGAGAGACAGAATCTAAAACAAAAATCCAGAAAATCACATTGTATGATTTTAAAGAAATTAATTTGCATTTTATTGCATGACATAAGTATTTGATACATCAGAAAAGCAGAACTTAATATTTGGTACAGAAACCTTTGTTTGCAATTACAGAGATCATACGTTTCCTGTAGGTCTTGACCAGGTTTGCACACACTGCAGCAGGGATTTTGGCCCACTCCTCCATACAGACCTTCTCCAGATCCTTCAGGTTTCGGGGCAGTCGCTGGGCAATACGGACTTTCAGCTCCCTCCAAAGATTTTCTATTGGGTTCAGGTCTGAAGACTGGCTAGGCCACTCCAGGACCTTGAGATGCTTCTTACGGAGCCACTCCTTAGTTGCCCTGGCTGTGTGTTTCGGGTCGTTGTCATGCTGGAAGACCCAGCCACGACCAATCTTCAATGCTCTTACTGAGGGAAGGAGGTTGTTGGCCAAGATCTCGCGATACATGGCCCCATCCATCCTCCCCTCAATACGGTGCAGTCGTCCTGTCCCCTTTGCAGAAAAGCATCCCCAAAGAATGATGTTTCCACCTCCATGCTTCACGGTTGGGATGGTGTTCTTGGGGTTGTACTCATCCTTCTTCTTCCTCCAAACACGGCTAGTGGAGTTTAGACCAAAAATATCTATTTTTGTCTCATCAGACCACATGACCTTCTCCCATTCCTCCTCTGGATCATCCAGATGGTCATTGGCAAACTTCAGACGGGCCTGGACATGCGCTGGCTTGAACAGGGGGACCTTGCGTGCGCTGCAGGATTTTAATCCATGACGGCGTAGTGTGTTACTAATGGTTTTCTTTGAGACTGTGGTCCCAGCTCTCTTCAGGTCATTGACCAGGTCCTGCTGTGTAGTTCTGGGCTGATCCCTCACCTTCCTCATGATCATTGATGCCCCACGAGGTGAGATCTTGCATGGAGCCCCAGACCAAGGGTGATTGACCGTCATCTTGAACTTCTTCCATTTTCTAATAATTGCGCCAACAGTTGTTGCCTTCTCACCAAGCTGCTTGCCTATTGTCCTGTAGCCCATCCCAGCCCTGTACAGGTCTACAATTTTATCCCTCATGTCCTTACACAGCTCTCTGGTCTTGGCCATTGTGGAGAGGTTGGAATCTGTTTGATTGAGTGTGTGGACAGGTGTCTTTTATACAGGTAACGAGTTCAAACAGGTGCAGTTAATACAGGTAATGAGTGGAGAACAGGAGGGCTTCTTAAAGAAAAACTAACAGGTCTGTGAGAGCCAGAATTCTTACTGGTTGGTAGGTGATCAAATACTTATGTCATGCAATAAAATGCAAATTATTTACTTAAAAATCATACAATGTAATTTTCTGGATTTTTGTTTTAGATTCCGTCTCTCACAGTTGAAGTGTACCTATGATAAAAATTACAGACCTCTATATGCTTTGTAAGTAGGAAAACCTGCAAAATTGGCAGTGTATCAAATACTTGTTCTCCCCACTGTATATATTAGAGTCTATATATTAGCAGCTGGTTTCTTCAGACAGTCAGTCTGGCCTGGACTGCTGGTCCGGTCGGCTAATAGTAAAACTGAGTACAAGACTGAGGGTGGGGATTTACAGAGTGGATGGTCCCACTAATTACATGTCTTTTGATCCTGATACAAAAGGCACTCCATGTTGGTATTAACCATTGCATTAGTTAGGCCATTTACAGTAGTTAGCACATGTCAAAATTAAAATAACTAATCTTACTCGTTCCACCACTGGAAATATGGTTTTGCTTGATCTTTTTCAAAGGTCATTGTGAATTATGACATTCATGGAATCCTTGAATATATTGCACATTTAGCAGTATTTCACTACTTACACCCAGAATGACAGTCTATTGTTGCCAATGCAAAAAGGGCAATTGCACACATTAACAATACAGCCAATTCAAAGGGAGCGGAGGGAAGGGCCAGTCTGTTAGGATAAGAAGATGTGGTCCTACCACTGTGGTCTTCTAGCACTGTGAACTTACCACTGGGGTCCTCCAATATAGTGATTTGAGGCAGACACTCTATGATCTGTTCTGTAGCCGGAGGGTGGGCCTGCTCCACGTCGATGGCCAGGGACTCCAGGTGGGCTAGAGCCGCCTGTGAACCACAACAAAAGAACATCAGGTGCCAATGTCCCTATGTATTTACATGGATGCGTACAATGTAATTACAGTGTAGGTAGGTACACATTGTTACATGGTTAAAGACAGCAACAAGTTTCAAGTTATTAGTCGCATGTACGGGATATGCATGGTATACATCATCCAATGAAATGCTCACTTGCAGGTTCCTTCTCGGTAATGCAACAACAATGAGAAATAAGAAAAACAACAAAGTACATTTTTGTATAAGTATAATACAAGAAGGCACAATTTATAGTACAATATTTACACAAGCAGTATAATAAGAGTCTGGTAGAAGCAGTTGTGATGTGTGCTAAGTGCGGAGAATCAGAGTAGATGGTCAGTCCAGTTCAAGTGTTCAGCAGTCTGATGGCTTGTAGATAGAAACAGTCTCTGAGCCCGTTGGTATCAGGCCTCATGCTCCGATACCGTCTGCCTGATGGTAAAGGAGTGAACAGCTCATGGCTGGGGTGTGTGAGTTCCTTGATGCTGTGTGCTTTCCTCAGGCACCATTTTGAGTAGATGTCCTGGATGGGTGGGAGCACGGTCCCAGTGATGTCCTGGATGGGTGGGAGCACGGTCCCAGTGATGTCCTGGATGGGTGGGAGCACGGTCCCAGTGATGTCCTGGATGGGTGGGAGCACGGTCCCAGTGATGGGCCGTCTTCACTCTCCGCTGGAGGGCCTTGCGGTCGTGGATGGAGCAATTCCTGTACCAGGCTGTGATGCAACCGGTCAGGACACTCTCGATGGTGCAGCGGTAGTATTTGGAGAGGACCCGCCGTAGGAAGTAGAGACGCCTTAGGAAGTAGAGACGCTGTTGTTGGTCCATGACAAGTCCTTGGTGATGTGGACGCCGAGGAATTAAAAAAAAACTTGTCACTCTCTACTACAGTCCCATTGATGTGGATCGGGGCATGTTCCCTCCTCTGCTTCCTTAAGTCAACAATCAATTATTTTGTTTTGCTGACATTGAGGGAGAGGTTGTTCTCATGACACCACAATGCCAGTTCACTTACCGCCTCCCTATAGGCTGACTCGTCGTTGTTGGTTATCAGACCTACAACCGTGGTGTCATCAGCAAACTGGGAGTTGGTGAGGGGCAAAGTTCACGCAGTCGTGGGTGAACAGGGAGTGCAACAGAGGACTGAGGAGTAGTGGAGGAGTTGTTGCCAATCCTCACAGCCTGTTGTCTGTCCGTCAGGAAGTACAGGATCCAGTTGCAGAGGGTGTTGTCCAGACCCAGGGCTTGGAGCTTGGTGTCAAGCTCAGAGAGAACAATAGTCAATGAACAGCATTCTCACGTAGGTGTTCCTTTTGTCCAAATGTGTTACGGCCGTGTGAATAGGGTTAGAAATGGCATCTTCCGTGGATCTTTTGGAGCGGTGGGCAGATTGGAGTGGGTCCAGTGTGCCTGGCATGGTGACCTTGATGTGGGCCATGACCAGCCTCTCCAAGCACTTCATGATGACCGAGGTTAGCGCAACGGGCGATAGTAATTTTGGAATGTCATGTTTTTTTTTGGGCACTGGGATGATGGTGGTCTCCTTAAAGCAGGTGGGGACTACAGCCTAGGACAGGGACAGGTTGAAGATGTCAGAGAAAACGCCCGCCAGCAGGTCAGCACACACTGAGGTCACGACCAAAGATGCCATCTGGGCCGGCGGCTTTGTGAGTATTCACATATCAGCCTTGGAGAGCGGAAGTACCTGGTTGTCCGGACAGCAAGAATCTTCCTGGATGGCTCTGTACTGTCTGCCTTACATTTTAGTAATTTAGCAGACGCTCTTATCCAGAGCGACTTACAGTTAGTGAGTGCATACATTTTTCATACTGGCCCCCCGTGGGAAACGAACCCACAACCCTGGCATTGCAAGCGCCATGCTCTACCAACTGAGCTACAGCATTGAATGTGTTAAGTGCGTCTGGGAGGGAGGTGTCGGTGGGCACCGCACAGCTGGATTTACCTTTGTAGTCTTTGATAGTCTGTAGTCCTTGCCACATGCGACGCGAGTCTGAGTGGTCGAACATCAATTCAAGTTTGAGTCTGTATTATCTTTTTGCATTCCTAATAGATTTGCGGAGCTAGTACCTGCTCGCATGCCACCGAGTCGTCGGGGTCCATTCTGCTGACATTGAATGCTGCAGTACAGGCTCTCAGCATTGTACGGATATCTCCGTCCATCCAGGGTTTTTGGTTGGAGTATGTCCGGATTGTTATTGTGGGTACGTCGTCATCAACACATTTCCTAATGAAGCCTGTGACTGACAATGTATATTCCTCAATGTTGATGGATGAGTTCTGGGTGGATGAATCTTTGAACATATTTCAATCAGTATTCTCAAAACAATCCTGCAGCATTGAGTCTGCCTCCTCTGACCAACGCCTCACTATTCTCTGTGTTGGTGGCTCCCTCGAGTTCCTGCTTGAAGACGGGGAGTAGGAACAGAGAGATGTGATTTGATTGGCCGAAGTGGATGGATGGCTTTTTTTTTTTCTTTTTTAGGGGGTAGATCAGCTTTAATATTGCAGATAGATTGTAACTTCCAATGTAATTGTCCGCATCACTTCCAATCCCCCATATATATATATATATATATATATATATATATATATATATATATATATATATATATATATATATATATATATATATATATATATATACACACACACACACACACACACACACACACACACACACACACACACACATATCTATACACACACATACATATACACACATATACAGTGAGGGAAAAAAGTATTTGATCCCCTGCTGATTTTGTACGTTTGCCCACTGACAAAGAAATGATCAGTCTATAATTTTAATGGTAGGTTTATTTGAACAGTGAGAGACAGAATAACAACAAAGGAATCCAGAAAAACACATGCCAAAAATGTTATAAATTGATTAGCATTTTAATGAGGGAAATAAGTATTTGACCCCCTCTCAATCAGAAAGATTTCTGGCTCCCAGGTGTCTTTTATACAGGTAACGAGCTGAGATTAGGAGCACACTCTTAAAGGGAGTGCTCCTAATCTCAGTTTGTTACCTGTATAAAAGACACCTGTCCACAGAAGCAATCAATCAGATTCCAAACTCTCCACCATGGCCAAGACCAAAGAGCACTCCAAGGATGTCAGGGACAGGATTGTAGACCTACACAAGGCTGGAATGGG
Organism: Coregonus lavaretus; assembly: GCF_964263955.1. Classification (NCBI taxonomy): domain Eukaryota; kingdom Metazoa; phylum Chordata; class Actinopteri; order Salmoniformes; family Salmonidae; genus Coregonus; species Coregonus lavaretus. Next base: position 12,244,908 of record NC_139997.1, on the reverse strand, counting down.
CTACAAGACCATCGCCAAGCAGCTTGGTGAGAAGGTGACAACAGTTGGTGCGATTATTCGCAAATGGAAGAAACAAAAAAGACCTGTCAATCTCCCTCGCCCTGGGGATCTATGCAAGATCTCACCTCGTGGAGTTGCAATGATCATGAGAACGGTGAGGAATCAGCCCAGAACTACACGGGAGGATCTTGTCAATGATCTCAAGGCAGCTGGGACCATAGTCACCAAGAAAACAATTGGTAACACACTACGCCGTGAAGGACTGAAATCCTGCAGCGCCCGCAAGGTCCCCCTGCTCAAGAAAGCACATATACAGGACCGTCTGAAGATGCCAATTAACATCTGAATGATTCAGAGGAGAACTGGGTGAAAGTGTTGTGGTCAGATGACCAAAATCGAGCTCTTTGGCATCAACTCAACTCGCCGTGTTTGGAGGAGGAGGAATGCTGCATATGACCCCAAGAATACCATCCCCACCGTCAAACATGGAGGTGGAATCATTATGCTTTGGGGGTGTTTTTCTGCTAAGGGGACAGGACAACTTCACCGCATCAAAGGGACGATGGACGGGGCCAAATCTTGGGTGAGAACCTCCTTCCCTCAGCCAGGGCATTGAAAATGGGTCGTGGATGGGTATTCCAGCATGACAATGACCCAAAACACACGGCCAAGGCAACAAAGGAGTGGCTCAAGAAGAAGCACATTAAGGTCCTGGAGTGGCCTAGCCAGTCTCCAGACCTTAATTTTTACATTTTAGTCATTTAGCAGACGCTCTTATCCAGAGCGACTTACAGTTAGTGAATACATATTTTTTTATACTGGCCCCCCGTGGGAATCGAACCCACAACCCTGGCATTGCAAACGCCATGCTCTATCAACTGAGCTACATCCCTGCCGGCCATTCCCTCCCCTACCCTGGACGACGATGGGCCAATTGTGCGCCGCCCATGAGTCTCCCGGTCGCGGCCAGCTGCGACAGAGCCTGGATTCGAACCAGGATCTCTAGTGGCACAGTTAGCACTGCGATGCAGTGCCTTAGACCACTGCGCCACTCAGTTAATCCCATAGACAATCTGTGGAGGGAGCTGAAGGTTCGAGTTGCCAAACGTCAGCCTCGAAACCTTAATGACTTGGAGGAGATCTGCAAAGAAGAGTGGGACAAAATCCCTCCTGAGATGTGTGCAAACCTGGTGACCAACTACAAGAAACGTCTGACCTCTGTGATTGCCAACAAGGGTTTTGCCACCAAGTACTAAGTCATGTTTTGCAGAGGGGTCAAATACTTATTTCCCTCATTAAAATGCAAATCAATTTATAACATTTTTGACATGCGTTTTTCTGGATTTTTTTGTTGTTATTCTGTCTCTCACTGTTCAAATAAACCTACCATTAAAATTATAGACTGATCATTTCTTTGTCAGTGGGCAAACGTACAAAATCAGCAGGGGATCAAATACTTTTTTCCCCCTCACTGTGTGTGTGTGTGTGTGTGTGTGTGTGTGTGTGTGTGTGTGTGTGTGTGTGTGTGTATATATATATATATATCTCTATCTATCTATCTATCTATCTGGCCCTCCTGTAGCTCAATTGGTAGAGCATGGCGCTTGCAACGCCAGGGTTGTGGGTTCGATTCCCATGGGGGGGCCAGTATGAAAAATGTATGCACTCTAACTGTAAGTGGCTCTGGATAAGAGCGTCTGCTAAATGACTAAAATGTAAATGTCAAATAAATAAATATATATATACACACACACACACAGTTGAAGTCGGAAGTTTACATACACTTAGGTTGGAGTCATTAAAACTTGTTTTTCAACCACTCCACAAATTTCTTGTTAACAAACTATAGTTTTGGCAAGTCGGTTAGGACATCTACTTTGTGCAGGACACAAGTAATATTTCGAACAATTGTTTAGAGAGATTATTTCACTTATAATTCACTGCATCACAATTCCAGTGGGTCAGAAGTTTACATACACTACGTTGACTGTACCTTTAAACAGCTTGGAAAATTCCAGAAAATGATGTCATGGCTTTAGAAGCTTCTGATAGGCTAATTGACATCATTTGAGTCAATTGGAGGTGTACCTGTGGATGTATTTCAAAGCCTACCCTCAAACTCAGTGCCTCTTTGCTTGACATCATGGGAAAATAAAAATAAAATCAGCCAAGACCTCAGAAAAAATATTGTAGACCTCATCCTTGGGAGCAATTTCCAAACGCCTGAAGGTACCACGTTCATCTGTACAAACAATAGTACGCAAGTATAAACACCATGGGACCACGCAGCCGTCATACCGCTCAGGAAGGAGATGCGTTCTGTCTCCTAGAGATGAACGTACTTTGGTGCGGAAAGTGCAAATCAATCCCAGAACAACAGCAAAGGGCCTTGTGAAGATGCTGGAGGAAACAGGTACAAAAGTATTTATAACCACAGTAAAACGAGTCCTATATCGACATAACCTGAAAATCCACTCAGCAAGGAAGAAGCCACTGCTCCAAAACCGCCATAAAAAAGCCAGACTACGGTTTGCAACTGCACATGGGGACAAAGATCGTACTTTTTGAAGAAATGTCCTCTGGTCTGATGAAACAAAAATAGAACTGTTTGGCCATAATGACCATCGTTATGTTTGGAGGAAAAAGGGATGTCTTGCAAGCCGAAGAACACCATCCCAACCGTGAAGCACGGGGGTGGCAGCATCATGCTGTGGGGGTGCTTTGCTGGTGCACTTCACCAAATAGATGGCATCATGAGGAAGGAAAATTATGTGGATATATTGAAGCAACATCCCAAGACATCAGTCAGGAAGTTAAAGCTTGGTCGCAAATGGGTCTTCCAAATGGACAATGACCCCAAGCATACTTCCAAAGTTGTGGCAAAATGGCTTAAGGACAACAAAGTCAAGGTATTGGAGTGGCCATCACAAAGCCCTGACCTCAATCCTATAGAAAATGTGTGGGCAGAACTGAAAATGATGTGCGAGCAAGGAGGCCTACAAACCTGGTCAACAAGGTCCTTTGCTGTTGTTCTGGGATTGATTTACATTTTGTCATGCACAAAGTAGATGTCCTAACCGACTTCCAAAAACTATAGTTTGTTAACAAGAAATGTGTGTAGTGGTTGAAAAACAAGTTTTAATGACCAACCTAAATGTATGTAAACGTCCGACTTCAACTGTATACACACACACATATATACATACTAGACAATCTGGACCCTTTCTTTCTAAAATTAGCGGCCTGTTCAAGCTCTCTTTCGTATCGTCTGAGATCCCCAGAGATCGGAAAGCTACCGCGGTCATCCCCCTCTTCAAAGGGGGTGACACTCTAGATCCAAATCATTTCGAATCCCACCGTACCTTCTCCACTATGCAATCTGGTTTCCGAGCTGGTCATGGGTGCACCTCAGCCACGCTCAAGGTCCTAAACGATATAATAACCATGATCGATAAAAAAGACAGTACTGTGCAGCCGTCTTCATCGACCTGGCCAAGGCTTTGACTCTGTCAATCATCGCATTCTTATTGGCAGACTAAATAGCCTTGGTTTCTCAAATGACTGTCTCGCCTGGTTCACCAACTACTTCTCAGATCGATTTGACACATTGAACTCTGAGGGCCTGTTGTCTGGACCTCTGGCAGTCTATGGGGGTGCCACAGGGTTCAATTCTCGGGCAGACTCTATTCTCTGTGTATATCAATGATGTCACTCTCAGATCCACCTCTACGCAGACGACACCATTTTGTATACATCTGGCCCTTCACTGGACACTGTGTTAACAAACCTCCAAACGAGCTTCAATGCCATACAACACTCCTTCCGTAGCCTCCAACTGCTCTTAAACGCTAGTAAAACTAAATGCATGCTCTTCAATCGAACCCTGCTTGCAACCGCCCGCCCGACTAGAATAACTACTCTCGGTGGGTCTGACTTAGAATATGTGGACAACTACAACTACCTAGGTGTCTGGTTAGACCGTAAACTCTCCTTCCAGACTCACATTAAGCATCTCCAATCCAAAGTTAAATCTAGAATCGGCTTCCTATTTCGCAACAAAGCCTCCTTCACTCATGCTGCTAAACATGCCCTCGTAAAACGGACTATCCTACCGATCCTTGACTTCGGCGATGTCATTTACAAAATAGCTTCCAACACTCTACTCAGCAAATTGGATGTAGTCTATCACAGTGCCATCCGTTTTGTCACCAAAGCCCCATATACTACCCACCAATGTGACCTGTACGCTCTCGTTGGCTGGCCCTCACTACATATTTGTCGCCAAACCCACTGGCTCCATGTCATCTATAAATCACTTCTAGGCAAATCCCCGCCTTATCTTAGATCATTGGTCACCATAGCAACACCCACCCGTAGTATGCATTCCAGTAGGTATATCTCACTGGTCATCCCCAAAGCCAACACCTCCTTTGGCCGCCATTCCTTCCAGTTCTCTGCTGCCAATGACTGGAACGAACTGCAAAAATCTCTGAAGCTGGAGACTATTATCTCCCTCACTAACTTTAAGCATCAGTTGTCAGAGCAGCTTACCGATCACTGCACCTGTACACAACCCATCTGTAATTAGCCCACCCAACTACCTCATCCCCATATTGTTATTTACATTGTTATTTATTTTGCTAATTTGCACCCCAGTATCTCAATTTGCACATCATCTTCTGCACATCTATCACTCCAGTGTTAATACTAAATCGTAATTATTTTGCACTATGGCCTATTTATTGCCTTACCTCCATAACACACTGTATATAGATTTTCTATTGTGTTATTGACTGTACGTTTTGTTTATTCCATATGTAACTCTGTGTTGTTTTTATCGCACTGCTTTGCTTTATCTTGGCCAGGTCGCAGTTGTAAATGACAACTTTTTCTCAACTGGCTTACCTGGTTAAATAAAATAAAAAATATACATACATACATACATACATACATACATACTTTTTTAAAATATATTTCCCTTTATTACTTTCGGTGGATGGCTTTGTACGCGTCGCGGATGTTTGTGTATACATGGTCAAGCACGGCGGATCCTCTTGTGGGGAAGGATACATGTCAGTAATATTTTGGGAAAATTTGCTTTAGACGGTTTCAAGTCACCCACGACAATGAAGACTGCTTCCGGGGGTGAAAGTATTCTTGCTGGCTAATGATCTTGTACAGTTTGCGGAGTGCCAACTTGGTGTTTGTTTGTGGCGGTATGTACACAGCTGTGATAGCACACATGAATTCAACTCCAGGTTGGATGAGCAGGAACTCACTGCGTCAACATAGGATGGCACAATCTTGAAAAGCACACTTGAAGCAAACATTTAGAGATGGAATGGTGGTGGTCAACAAATTTGATCCTAACACCCTTCCGTCTGCACTTCTGTGGACTTGATTAGAGTGACTTGTGTCATAGTAAGAGTCTAGGGCTTTGGCCTTACCTCCATAGCTTGGGCCAGGCGCTCTTCAAGAGCCATGTATGTGAGGAGCTGAGGATCCACATAGGAAATAGCCTGGGCCATCCCAAAGCCCTCTCCAAAGTCATCCAACAACCTAAGATGAAGCAAAAAATATAAAAAATCCTGGTCAGGAAACCTCCTGGCCCTACATACATCTATCTATCACGTTGTAAATGTCAACGCATCAAAGTACATTACAGGAGTAAAACGTCAAACATTCTACACACCTCCAGAAAACTATCATAAAAATCATGAATTATATCTCACAATTTGGAGTTAAAACTCTTAAATTGTTCCCCACCTCCACTCAGCGTCCAGGTCCTCGCTCACGCTGGAGTCATCCTCCAGGTTGTTGTTCCCGTCCAGGATGAAGAGGCCTGGGTGGACAAAGTGACTCATGCCATCTGGGTCTTCGTCACTACTGCTGCCCGTCTCCTCATTGTACATCAACCACGGAATCTCTCCCTCCTCCAGAGGGGTCGGCTCCCTGCACAGTGCACAAACACAGCTTGTGTTCATTGGGCACCAGCAGGAAGAAAATGGACTGAAACGGGGAGACTTGTCCAATAAGAAACGCTCATTTTCGTTTTGTGCCCTAATGGACACGACCAAGTTTTCACCTTGCAAATGAGAATCAAAAATATAGTATGCACCGGAAATGTAGGCTATGCAGAAAGGTATTTTGTGTGATTTGTTGGAAATTGTTAGATATTACTGCACTGCTGGAGTTAGGAACACAAGCATTTCACTACACCCGCAATAACATCTGCTAAATATGTGTATGCGACCAATACGATTTGATCAAATTATATACATATACAGTAGTTTACATATCTTAGTTAACAAATCATAAAATCAATATCCATGGGAATGATTCAGCCTACCTCAACTGATTTAATGTATTAATGTAAGACTTTGCTTGGAGACTGTGCTGCTGTGGCACTTAGCTTAATCGTTATTCCAGCCCACACCCTGGTTACACATCACAGCATTAACACATGGAGGTGTCGGTCTGAGGGCTGGCTGTGCTTACCAATGACATATAGAATATATAGTATACATTAGATATACATACATTTAAATGCAGTGGTCCCCCAGTCACAATTCAAATACTTCCCCGTTTAACTACTCCAGACTATTACTCATATCTGCATTACTCTAGATTAGTGTCTGCATTTAGGCCACTCCCAAGCCATTGATTGCATTTATCAGAAGTGATCGTATAAGGCTGTATTATGTTGCAGTTATCAGGAGTGACCCGTATAAGGCCAGTATTTTGGTGCTTACTCAAGGGGCAGGCTGAGCTCGGGGACATCCTCCAGACTGCTGCTGTGCAGTTCGTCCAGGCCGGGCAGCGTCTCCCAGCTCTCCTGATTGGAGCCACGCTCCTTCTCCAGGCCAGAGTCCGACGTCCACAAGGCTGACCACTCCCCCTCACTGCACTCCGAGCTGCAAACACACACACGCGTCAGTCCACCTAGTAAGCACCACACCTAATCTGCTTAGCAGTGAGGTCTTAGCAGTATAAACACAAGAGCTTCGCTAGCAACCTCCGCTTCCTCAATTGACACCATCAGGACAAAAGAGAGCTACGTATTCACACTTTCCCAGAAAGGCAACAATTGGATTGTGAGTTGCAATGTCTTTGATCAACAGAGACCTAGAAAATGCCTTGTCTAACATTTATGAATAATCCCAAATTATAGTGCAAATGTTTAACTGACATTTTCCCTTCACAGAAATCCAACACTTGTGATTAGATCCCACTGACCATATATACACTTGCTGACTATAATATAAATACACACGGTTTTGTCCTATTTTACTATGATCTAAGAGCAATAAAAGGGTGATATGTAGAAATGACAATCTAAGGTATATTATACCTTTCTTCAGCCTTCATGAAAGGAACACATGTCTTATTGAAGTCCTCAAGATCTTCCCAGATGTCCTTTTCATCATCTGAATTCATTTTGCTACAAGAATCTTCATGTTCACCCCTCCTCTCGATAGGGCTAAACCCATATGAATCAGTCCGAGGGTAATCAAAGAGAAACTCCTGGTTTGGCCTTTCCGTTTGTGTCAGGAAGAATGGCGGTGCAGACACACACTTGGTCTTGCTGGCCTGTTTGGCTGAGCCACAGTGCGCCTCCTCGCCGTGAGAACTCTTCCTCTTCTCCAGGTGTGTTTCACTCGTCTGCTTACGAATTTTGGGCCTCACCACCATCTCTGACTGGGTCCCTCTCTGGTCGTCGTTCCCCAGCTCAGCAGGACCTTTGGGGCCAACAGGAGAGCCACCGACTGCTAGGTCCTCTGGTGGGTGGTCCTCTGTGCTGTTTTCCGTGTGATCTGTTCTGTTGCGTTCTGATATATTCCACTCAGGAGGGATTTCTTCTGTGTTAGAATCTGATCTTGGATCTGTTCTAGAATCTTTCACTGACTCAGTGTCTCTGAGGGAACAGTCTGACGTCCCTTCACTAGATTTTGTGTACAAATACGAGTGCAAACCGCTGAGATAGTCAAACTCTTTACCCAGCTCGAAGATCATGTCATCCAGTCTTTTCTGGAGACCGTGAGACGGATCGGAACCCTGCCCCCCCTCCTCCTCGCCGCCGCTACTGTCTGGCTCGTAAGCATCAATATTTACAAAGCTCAATATGCTGGAATTAGAAGGGTTGCTGTCCTCGTCCTCGGGGATAGGCCATGCACTGGCTTCTGCACTTTTCTTCGAGACGCCATTTTGGTCCTGGTCTGAGGCTACAGGTTGGTCACTATTTTTGTAGTGGATGGAGTGGGCTTCCGATGACTTCCTAGAAGTTGACTGTTTCTTGTGGGGAGGATCTTTGCCAGATTTGATTTTCACCTCTGCGTGAACCGAATTCGATGACACAGGAAAGATGGCGTGAAGCATCGAGGAGATGTTCCCTGTTGAAGCTAGGAGAGGCGCATTTAGTTACAGCTAAAACACAATCAAAACATCTACTATTACCATGACTTGCCAATACACAACTATTACATTTGCTAAATACTGACATAGCATGCAGCAGCTCCAGCCAGCCACCATTTATGGCGCAGATTGGGGTTTATAGGCTTAGCTCCTCACACTGAATTTCATGTCACAGGATAAATCGATCCAAACCTGCCCCGGTGCAGTACTTACTCACATGCTGCTACTCACTACAGGAGTTGCTTAGTGGTCTGCCATGATGTCAAATAAATAATAAACATAACTTTAATTGATTTGTTGACCTTGATATCATGTTGTTCACATGTAGAAATATAGGCCTGACTCAAATAGCCTACAGCTTGTCCCTCAGCTATTCAATGCACTGCAAATGGGACTTAGCCATATAGATCTATTGCACCGTGAACGTACATATGGAATGCGCTCTATGGACACCGTCCATTTCCGTATCTGGCCAATCCTCCACTCTGGCTGGGTTCCTGTGCTTGTCAGAGGTTGGACGGAAGCTAACGTATGCATGCCTCCTGCCGTATCTCCTTCCTGTGATTGTCTGATATCCACCAGCTGGTTTGGGCCAGGCTGGCTTGCCAGCTTCCTGACCCATCACTAGAGAGAGAGGAAATAACAACATTGAAACACACAGCGCCAAACTAAAAGTTGAAAAGAGTGACTGATGGTTTAATCTGACCTATTGGGTGATTCCATGCCAGAGAAGCACAAAAATATTTTTGGTATCTCAGATTGTTCAGGCAATTCTCACATAGAAAATTAATTGGAAGGAAGGATGTTTGACATGCTTTTTACATTTGTATCGCAAACAATTTTTTTGAAAATCATGATGAAAGTGACTTTTTAGACCTATACATGCCTCCTGTAAGACACTATGATCTGTGAACCGTACATGACACAAACAACATATTGGTGTCATTATACTCCTTACAGTGTGCTCTAACATATGGAGTATGTCTTGATTCTGAAATACAATTTTTCACATTAATTTATTCAACATTGAAAATATTAATGTTAATATCTCAAAAGTACCTTTTTGATTTTGTTCATTTAAGACATTGTTTGGAACAATATACTCTACAAGTACATAACATTTCCAGTGGGCTCACTACTAATTTAATGAGCACCACCAACACAGTGAATGGGAAAATTGATTCAAAGGGAACTCCCTCTGCTGGTAATTTGTTTAATGTTTAATCCTAAAGGAGGGCTGTGCTTGGTTATTGACCTAATTTCTATGTATAAAATGGGTAATATCATTAAAAGTACCAGAGAGCTCACTCTGGAAATTTGACATGTTTGTAGAGTATATTGTTACAAACAATATGTCTAAAAATAAGCTAAAATAAAATAGGGTACCATATTGTCAAAATATACATATTGTCTAAAAAGAGGAAGTGTGAGAATAACTGCGTCTTTGAGCTTAGATCCATACAAAACACAAAGCAGTAAAGACACAAGAAACATTGCTGCAAACCATAACAGTTGTGGAGGCCTTCTTTACACTTAAAAACAAACAGTCTGGAAAAGTTGGCAAATTAAAGCAATATAACAAATATGACTAACATGACATGAAAGCAAAGTAAACGTTCAAGGACTTGCTACAACAGTTGTTGACCTAGCTACAAATGTGACCGAAATTGAGATTAAGGAAAGGGGAGAAGGTATTATACTACCAAATTCAGTCCTAACAGTTCAATTATCATAACAAATGATAGGCCTATATGAAGCGATTTCAGTGCCAACAGAAATTGTATTTGAATTCCATAATTTTTCATTTGTTTTAGGGTATTGAATTTGAATGTAATATTTTTGAATTTGTAATGCACAAATTGAATCATTGAATTCAGAACTCAGAATATTGCATTCAGTTTAAAAATTCAATTTAATGGAATATTCAAGTTCAATATTTATATATTCGATTTCAATATGGTAGATATTGCATTCATTGTCTGTATCAAGTTTACAAATGATCATTTCAAGTTTATCAAAGTTTCATATATTTAACATCTCAGATGCATTCATATTCAGTTTTAAAATTCAACTGAAATTCAGATTCAAAACCAGAGACAACATCCTGGTACTTTGCCAGCCAGGAAAGGTAACGGAGAACAGATAGAATCAAACACTCACTGTGATAAACAAACTTCTGGCCGTTTCTGATGCCAATGTAGCATGATGAATTGATTTCCTTCCAATTAATTTGGCTCTAGCATTTGAACCGAGCTATTATGACCCCATTCCTGAAAGCTAAGACTCTCTGGTGCATGGACGTGTCTTCTGTTCCCCTCTATGACGATCACAGGCTGCGTTAGAAGGCCCCCATAATAATATAGTTGAAATGCCAGGTCATGGCCCTTCTACAGATAGCCTTTCCACTCCCCTTTAATATTGCTCTTGTGACGGTCATGGATAAAGGGATCCAGCTTTTGTCAAATTAACGTAAAAAGTTGATTTATTTTTAATTATCCAAAACTGCTGCGTAAATTCTCCTAACCTGCTACGAAAAGTCAATTCTGACGTTAATTTGACAAAAACTAGATCCCTTCTAGCCATGACCTCTTGGTGACTGACTGGGTTCGAACCTGGTCTCCTGCATGTCACAAGACTATAAAGGACACTCATTTAGTTTATACAATTATTTTACAAGCTAGCTTGATAGCGAGTTAATAGCAAACAATAAACACTTAGTTACATTTTGGAGCAAACTAGACAGCAATGAAACGGAATAAGCAATAGTGTAGCTAGCACGCTAGCTACATAATTATTGCAACCGGCTTGCCATTGTTGTCTAGCTAGCTTGGTTGCAAAGTTATTTTACTAACGTCATTCGCTAGCTAGCTAACTGCACAGCACCCAAAACAAATTGCTATACCTTACGAGAACAGTAGTCACTATAGCTAGCTGGTTATTTGGCTGCTACTTCACAGATTATTAGGGTGTATTCAGAAAATAAGATTCGTGTTTAGCAGACGGAAAAATACTTGGCCTTGGCCTAAGTAACGTTAGCTAGCTAACTATCGTGTTATGCTAGCTAGCTTGTCAAAAGAGCTTCCTCCTCAATGCATCCCGTTAGCTAGCAATTTCCAAACGGCAAGGGACAAAACGGTCCACTTGTTATTAATCAAACATTACTGGTCCCCATATTTTCTTGTTTCTTTTAACCTATATCGACATCCATTATTCAAAGTGGTTGCTGTATTACCTGTCCCGCAGGCTTTCTCTCCGTCCGAAACTGCGAAAAAAAACCCTGTACGCTAACGTCATCGGCAAACTTAGTGTCATATGACAGGCTTTGTCCAATCTGCTGCTGAGACTGCATTGGCAATCGATTTTAAGGGGATTTAAACCATACGTCTACTATAATAAGAGAGAAGCGCAGGACACCTCAATAAAAAAGTATAACAAATGTGTGGCTTGTGCAATTTGATTTATTAAACACCTGGAACATCTTTATTGGTGACTAAAATAGATTATCATCCAATAAATCAAATCAAAATCAAAGCAATGTGTATTGGTCACGTGCACAGGATACAGGTGTAAATGCAAATTGTACAGTGAAATGCTTCGCTAACTCTCCTCAACAATGCAGTAGCCTACGATATCAATCAAGAATCAAATGCCAAATAAAAAGTCCAAAAATTACAAGTAGTAATAAAAAAGTAGAAGAAAAAAGTAATAAAAACGATAGGAAAATTAAATAATAAAAATGGCACATGCGCTGAATACAACTTTACAGTGAAATGCTTGCTTATGAGCCCTTCCCAACAATGCAGAGTTTAACATTTTAAATTAAAGTAGTAATACAAGAGGAATTAAATTAAATTAAACACAAGAATGGAGCTATAAACAGGGATATACAATATACAGTATGATTTATAAAATGTGCTGTGTCAAATTACGAGAACTGTTATATACAAGTAGTAAAGTGAGAAGTGACTTATATAGCAGCTTAAATAAATAGTATTAATAAATAGTAACAGCAGTGGTGACCATGGTGTGTGTTAAAGGCCAAGTGCAGTCAAAATTCAGATTTTCCTGTGTTTTGTATCATATTGTAACGACCCTGGGTTTATAAGCGGGCACAGTCGATGGTGCGCTGGACTTCGGGCTAGAAGGTTGAGGGTTCGAGACCTGCTCCCTGCCTGTTTCATTACAATATTATAAACTGGGTGGTTCGAGCCCTGAATGCTGATTAGCTGAAAGCCTTGGTATATCAGACCATGTACCACGGGTATGACAAAATATTTATTTTTACTGCTCTAATTACGTTGGTAACCAGTTTATAATAGCAATAAGGCCCCTCAGGGGTTTGTGATATATGGCCAATATACCACGGCTAAGGGCTGTGTCCAGGCACTCTGCGTTGCATCATGCATAAGAACAGCCCTTAGCCCTGGTATATTGGCCATATACCACACCTCCTCGGACCTTGTTGCTTAACTATACAACAGCTGAGAAAACTAACACTGTAAAAGTGTGAAACAAATGAATCAGTGTTATTTCCTGATAGTTGCTGGTTGAAAATACAATATACACAGGACCTTCTAATAAGCAGTTTCGGCTTTCCATGGTGATATCACCATGTGGTACATGGTTAATAGACCAATAACAAAAAGAGTTCCAAACTTTTCTGCCAATAATAGCTAGTTTTCAGTTGTCCCCTCTCCATTCAGACCACTCCCAGACAGTCCTAGCAAAATGATTGCTTTAGAAAATGGGCTGTTTTTGCTCATTTTAATGGAAATCTATTACAGCAAGGTACTTCATTGTTACCCAGAAATGATGTGATATTGATATAAAAACGGCAGCAACTGTAAGTGGTTGGTCCTTGTGTGTGTGTGCAGTGCCGCCTCTGCCAATATGCAGACCCCGTGGCCGGTAGGGGGCCCCCAACCACTTACTGTTGGGAGTTAGAATAGTAGAATACACAAGGTTGCAATTTCGAAATATGGTAGTGCATTAGCAGTTTTCCTCTTGTTATGTTAGTCACTCAATTAGCCCATGTCAGCTAACATTTTATAGATCGCTAGGTAAGTTAGTCTAGCCAGCTTTCTAAACCTTGTAGTAATCATGACTGAATTACTGACCGGGCAGAAAGGGCACGTGCCCAGGGGCCCTGACTGCCAGTGGGCCCCCAACCTCCACGGGACACCCATTGATTTTGTTATTCACACAGATATCGTATGAACATGGTATAAATCGAGGCAAAATGAGTAGAATTGCTGAAAATGTCAAATAAATTCTCTCCGCCGCCAAGAGAGAGGCCACTAAAATGTTTTGCTCGAGAGGTGGAGGGGGCAATCAAATCGCACTCAGGGTCCCCAAAAGACTAGAGGCTGCTCTGTGTGTGTGTGTGTGTGTGTGTGTGTGCATGTGTGCCTGTGTGTGTGTTTACATGTGCGCACGTCTGTGTGTGATCGACGCCCTGTCATTAACAATCTCTACATGGTCTGCTAGATTGTGCCAGCAGAGATGATCCTGTCCAGTCACACCAGGGAGCTGTGGTCTCATTGTGGACCCATTTAGCCCACACAAAATACAGTATCTCCCCCACTTATGTAAAGGAGTTCATTCACTGGTGTATTATGTAGACAATGGTTATGGTCAATTACTATGAAGTTATTTTACATTGTTTATTATGTGTCATGATGACATATATTGGTTGTTTGATGGGGATGTTGGTGCGGGCAACAAATAATGGTGAGAACGGCTATCTATCTAGTAGACAGCTAGGGTTTAGCTCTTCAACAGTCTGATGGCCTGGTGGTAGAAGCTGTGTAGTTGAGGACTTGGTGGGACTGTATATTCTGTAGGGTTAGGTTTTACTTAGCACTATGTGTTCTCTCCCAGTTGCTTGTAAGGGCACAGATGACAGACCGGTAGGATTCCAGTAGAGGTTGTTTAATGGCGCTGATTCACAGAGCAGTAACGGAACAGTACAGCACAGTGTATGGCTTGACAATTGTGTTAACCAAGAGTTTGTGTGGTTCTGAAAAGAGCTAAATTAAATACAATAGTAAATGGCAGGTATAGGCTTAATACAACCTCAAATTACATGAGCTATAAATAATATGGCTACAATAGGTTATCTGCTGCACAGGGCAATACAACCTAACAACATGGCTGTGACTTCACTAATGAATGATCAGAGGAGTGCATCTACACAGCACTACTGAGCAGCACCATCATCCTCACACAACAGCATGAACTTGAATGTCTGAAATGCCCTTTCCCACCTGGACAAGAGGAACACCTACGTGAGAATGCTATTCATTGACTACAGCTCAGCATTCAACACCATAGTGCCCTCAAAGCTCATCACTAAGCTAAGGATCCTGGGACTAAACACCTCCCTCTGCAACTGGATCCTGGACTTCCTGACAGGCCGCCCCCAAGTGGTAAGGGTAGGTAACAACACATCTGCCACACTGATCCTCAACACGGGGGCCCCTCAGGGGTGCGTGCTCAGTCCCCTCCTGTACTCCCTGTTCACCCATGACTGCATGGCCAGGCACGACTCCAACACCATCATTAAGTTTGCCGACGACACAACAGTGGTAGGCCTGATCACCGACAACGATGAGACAGCCTATAGGGAGGAGGTCAGAGACCTGGCCGTGTGGTGCCAGGATAACAACCTCTCCCTCAACGTGACCAAGACAAAGGAGATGATTGTGGACTACAGGGAAAAAAAAGAGGACTGAGCACGCCCCCATTCTCATCGACGGGGCTGTAGTGGAACAGGTTGAGAGCTTCAAGTTCCTTGGTGTCCACATCACCAACGAACTATCATGGTCCAAACACACCAAGACAGTCGTGAAGAGGGCACGACAAAGCCTATTCCCCCTCAGGAGACTGAAAAGATTTGGCATGGGTCCTCAGATCCTCAAAAAATTCTACAGCTGCACCATCGAGAGCATCCTGACTGGTTGCATCACCGCCTGGTATGGCAACTGCTTGGCCTCCGACCGCAAGGCACTACAGAGGGTAGTGCGTACGGCCCAGTACATCACTGGGGCCAAGCTTCCTGCCATCCAGGACCTCTACACCAGGCGGTGTCAGAGGAAAGCCCTCAAAATTGTCAAAGACTCCAGCCACCCTAGTCATAGACTGTTCTTTCTGCTACCGCACGGCAAGCGGTACCGGAGTGCCAAGTCTAGGTCCAAAAGACTTCTCAACAGCTTCTACCCCCAAGCCATAAGACTCTTGAACAGCTAATCATGGCTACCCGGACTATTTGCACTGCCCCCCCCACCCCATCCTTTTACGCTGCTGCTACTCTGTTAATTATTTATGCATAGTCACTTTAACTCTGCCCACATGTACATATTACTTCAACTACCTCAACTAGCCGGTGCCCCCGCACATTGACTCTGCACCGGTACCCCCCTGTATGTATATAGCCTCCCTACTGTTATTTTATTTTACTTCTGCTCTTTTTTTCTCAACACTTTTTTTTGTTGTTGTTTTATTTTTACTTTTTTGTTAAAAATAAATGCACTGTTGGTTAAGGGCTGTAAGTAAGCATTTCACTGTAATGTCTGCACCTGTTGTATTCGGCGCATGTGGCCAATACAATTTGATTTGATTTGATTTGATAATGCATCCACAAGGCTCATTGCTAACAAAATACCCACATAATCTATACAGTACACATCCATATAACAGCATATAAAACTAGACACTGAAAGGCTAAATGTCTGAAATGAGATGACAAAAAACAGGGTTAGCAAGCTTACAGTTGCTAGCTTGGTGTAAAAACGCTAATTAGCATAACAAAGGAGTGCGTCCACAACACATGAATTGTAAGAAATATTAACTCACATTTCTGAAGGATGCACACTGGCCTTGGCTAAAACAAAGAATGCTAACTAAAGGTAATCACAGGAGATGGCTGGAACTTATCACGGCTTCTCTAGTTCATTATTTCTCCTCAGAGATCGCCCAGCATGCTCTGCTCCACATCACCGGTGGGCGGAGCTACAGCTCTCCTATGATGAACTAATATTTACTGTCAATAGTCTTTTGTACAGCCGCCCCAAATTGCGACGTCAATTATCACCTGAGAAAGGCTAAGGGCTCTTGGGAGGAGTTACGGCAGGCGTACTGTCGTCGTCTTCTCTGTCCGGGAGAGCTGGGAGGATTACCAACCAGGCAACAGGATGGGTGTATGCTCTGTCCTTGATCTTAACCTCGGCAGACCTCACATGACCATCTGCGCTTGGGTGAACTTTAATGACACGTCCGATGGGCCAGAGGGCTCTCGGAAGCTGGGGGTCCACCAACATAACCATAATATCCCTTTTGAGGACGGCAGGGATGGAATGCCACTTCTGGAGAGCTTGCAGGCTGGGTAGGTAGTTCCTGATGTAGCTGGACCAGAATGATCCATCAGGATCTGGCAGTGTCTTCATCAACGTCTGCTGAGGTGCTCAGTCTCCGGATACACCACTTGCGGCAGGGATACGTCTGGCCGCCCCATCAACAGGAGGTTAGGGGTCACAGGGTCCTAGTCTGTGATACTGGAGGTCACGTAGCCCAAGGGCTTCGAATTCAGGATACCCTCCACTTCAATGAGTACAGTTCTGAGCACTTCTTCGGTCAATGACTGGGCACCCACTGTAGTGTAGAGGGCAGTCTTAACGGAGCGAATCTCTCTCTCCCAAACTCCTCCGAAGTGCGGGGTTGCAGGGGGGTTGAAGCGAAAGGCAATCTTCTGTTTTGCAAGCTGCTCTTGCAGGTTGGGAGACAAATTAGCGAAGGCCTCGCGCAGCTCCTTCTCGCCTCCCCGGAAGTTCATTCCCTGGTCAGAGAACAGCTCAGCCGGTGTCCCTCGGCAGGCGATGAATATTCTAAGGGCCATCAGAAAGGAGTCGGCATCAATGTTGGTCAGGAGGTCCAAGTACACACCCCTCGTGGTGAGACCCTTGAAGATTATCCCCCATCTCTTCTCGACGCGCCGCCCCAGTTTGACCTGGAAGGGCCCGAAGCAGTCCATGCCCGTGGAGTGGAAGGCTGGCTTGAAGAGGCGCAGGTGTGCAGCTGGCAGGTCAGCCATCTTGGGGACAGCAGGTCTAGATTTCAATCTACGGCATTCTGTGCAGTTGTGCTGGAAGCGACGGATGGCTTCCCGCCCGCGGAGGATCCAAAGGGTGCGGCGGATCTCTGAAAACACCCTCTCAGGGCCAGGATGGCACAGACGGTTGTCGTAATCTTGGATCAGGAGTCCAGTGGATGGATGACCAGGATCGAGGACGATGGGATGAACTGTAGCATGTTCTAGATTTCGGCACAACGTAGTCTACCACCAACTCGGATGAGCTCTCCGGACTCGTCAAGCTCAGGTGACTAAGTAAGTAGGCGACTGCTGGAACCAACAAACATACAAAATGTAAATACAGGACTAAGATCGAATCCTACTATACCGGCCCTGACGCTCGTCGATGTTATTAAGTTGAGACCCCAACTGAGCTCCTACATAAAAAAATTATAATAATTATAATAGTTTTTTTGGGGGGGGGCCCCTAATCCATCGCTTATGTCTCTTATGCCTAGAACCGGCCCTGCTCACCAGGCTAAAGAGGCTTCATAGAAATTGGTTCCTAAATCAGCTTGAGTTCCAAGCAAGGGATGGGGATCTTTGAAGCTTGCTCCACCAGAGAAAATATTGGAAAAAAAATTAACATTGAAGAACATTTACTCTGCAGCAAGATAATGATTAATGAAGCAGATCTTTAAACGAGTAAATGAATTCTGCCAAATGTAGATGAGTTGACCTTGATAATACAATTACAAAAGTTGATCAAAACAAGTATTTATTATTATTATTATTATTACTATATTAAGCCTAATTGTCACGACTTCCGCCGAGGCTGCCCCCCTCCTGGTTCGGGCAGGCTTCGGCGTTCGTCGTCACCGGAGTACTAGCTACTGCCGATCCCATTCTCATCACTCCACTTGTCATGTCTTGTCAATCACACACACCTGGTGCTCAGTCCCCTTATTAGTATGTGTATAAGTGTTCCCTCTGTTCCCCTTCTCTTTGTGAGTGATTGTTTGTTGTGAGAGTGTGTAGCGCGGTTGAGCTACTATTCTTAGTGTTTATGCCAAGGTGGATGTTTTCCCTTGTTAGTTTCGTTTTGACGCTAGGAGCGTTTGATTTATGTAAACGGAATAAACTCTGGACTTCGGTATTTTACCTCCTGCGCCTGACTCCTTCCTTCACACCTCGTCACACTAATAGACAATAAACAGATGATAATTCACTCTCCGAACTAACCCATTCATTTATATATATTTTTTGCCTGTTAGATTTTATACAAATTATGGCATATTTCTCGTCACCAAATGATGTCAGAGGAGGCGTATACAAGTTTCTGTGCTCCCATCCATACCCCACTACTATTGACCGTGGCCTGGAGAAAGAAGGGGAGACGCTTCTCAATTGTGAGATTACATTCACAAAGGAAACTGGTAACGCTAAGAAAATATTAATTGCGCGTTCGCTTCTCTCAATCCATAAATGCTGACTTAAATTTGTGGCGTTTTCAACTTGTTTGCCTCTAATATTATAATCATGAGGGAGTAAGGAATTAACATTTGACGGTACATGGAGCTTGTTCATTTCCACAAACGCTTCTGACTTTTCCAATGAAATGGCGTCACATCTGGAACACTTTCTCTCTTTTTGAATTCCAAATGTTGAAAATACGAACGAGATCAGGTAGTAAAGCTGGCACTTGGAGAGCCTTTAAACATCAGGAGCGGGTGCTGAACATGTCCATGCAGCTGTTTTCACACGGTCTCTAAATGAGTGCTTTCTGGAGTTAATGGCCAAGTTTTCGCAACACCAATGAATGATTGGAGTGGAGACGAATGTCTGGAAGATGCAATAGCTGAATAGGATAGGAACTAGAAAGGGCAATGAATGCAAAAAATATGGAATTGGAAACGTTCCCTACGCATTGTGCGCTGGACTAAAAACGTATCCACGACTTTACCTGTGGATCCCAAATGAAAAAAGTTGTGAGTCGGTAGGCGGCGCACGTTCATACCTATGCTTTTCACTTCCTTACTTAATTTTAACAGAAGACAAATGCTGGAAGAAGACGGGGTCGTCGGCACTGGCCAACACGATCTGCTGAATCACAACTCTTTCAGTCTGTGGGTCCAGCCATGATTCAGGCTACCTTTCGGTTCCAGACCCAGCTTTTTAAAGCTGATTGTTCATAGAAGGAGTGAATGTGGACAATTATGTTAGTTCCGTGGCAACACACTAAAGAAGAATTTGTAACTATATTTTTTTGGAATAGCATGAGATTTTTCTGATCCTCACCACAGAGTCAAGATATCGACCATTCCCTGAGGGTGATCTACATAACTATAGGTTAAATCGATCGTAAATAATGATGAAGATAAGTCGGCAATTCACTGTTTATGGAAGTGCCATATTCTGTGTTGTCATCTTCTCATTGTACCTGATGCTGGATCACCTGCAATTAGACCATACCAAAAGTCCAAACAATGGTGGGGATAGATTGCAAAATGTAAGTTTTTCATTTCGTTGGCTGTTTGGTTCAGATAGGCTACTTATTTTCTCACTTTTTGCAGTCTAGATCAGACATGCATGTGTAATATCGTAGCGTATAACTTGAGTGGAACGTTGTTTTTACATGGTTGCACAAATATTAATGACTTTGTAAAGTAGCCCATTTCCTCAATATCCTATGTTGTGTAGCTAACCACATAGAGAACTGGCTGCTGTAGGCTTACTAATTAGCCTACAATGTTTTAACGTTACAATGTAGGCCTATTCAACGTTCCAGACAATGTAAACACATTTTCAACTGTAGCCTGTACAGTAGGCTACATACCGTCTTTGTGTTACATGATAGAGTTATCGTCTTGCAACAGACATGGTTCCAATGAACCTAATTGTGTATGACTTCCTGAAAACTCCAGTGTTCATTTGCACATTGAGATCTAGATCGTGGGCAGGGTTGTATGTTGCATAATTCCATTCCGGAATGAGTGAAAACTAGTCTTCCTAAGCAGACAGGTAGCCTCCCACAATGTTCCAGCACACACCTATATTATTATACAACTATTATTCACCCAGTGCTGTTGCCCAAGGTCTGGGATTTCCGAGACTAAGTGGAAACTGGTCAAAGTGGTCATGTTTGTGCAACAAGAAGGTTACTGACCTCTTGTTTTCTATATATTCGTCATTTCCACTTCCTTTCCTTGAGGTCTTAAAAATTAACCCTAAATGCATTGACACTTTGGATTTGTCACCATGGATGACATAGGTCCTCATTTTGGTAACACTACAATACGGTTACTTTTATAAAGGGTTTACAGCTAGTTTATTGACAGTCAATTAACATATTAATAGACTCATTATAACTAATTTATAAATATTTATTGCATAATTATATGCATACTATATTGTATAAAGCCAGTAAATGTGTTCTCCTCCGTCCCTGCTTCTCCTTCATCAGGGCCAGTTGTCCATCCTCCAGGATAAGATTGACAGCTTGGAGAGACTACTGTCAGAGAACAATGAGATCATAGCCAACATCAGGGACTCTGTGATCAACCTGAAGGAGTCGGTCAAGGATGGCCGAGGGGGTCCTGACGGCGGGAACATGAGCCAAGGGCCCTACCTAGAACTTCTGGCTTCGCCTTCACTGGTCCTCCATATTGACTCCCAAGACTGTCAGTTTGCAGCAAGGGAGTTCTCCAAGCCAGCAGATGGGGTGCAGGTAAGAGTTTTATAAGGTGGATACAATGAGAAACAAACAGTTCAGGTATTTGTGTAGCGACATTGTTGTAGGATTGAACTACGATCGGATCTGTTCAACATACTCCAGGGAAAGTTTGAAGTGAACAAACCTCCATGCACAAAGTTAACAGCCAGTGTTTATTTTTATTTAACTCTGAATTTCACCTCTTTTAATAAGCTACATCATTATACAAAGAGACACCATCATGACCTCATTACCATGATGCCAACCTTCCATGCTGAATTGCTCCTAGTGTGAAATATGAAGCCTTGTAATAGCCATAGGGAAGATACTTATTACAATGTGTCGTGGTTATGGTGTTGAAATGAAGGACAAATGTAAAAACCATTACACTACCATTATACTATGTACCATGAATATGTTATTGAATATTTTTGAAATTAATATCATGAGCACACAGAACGCGTAATGCATTAGTATACAGCTGGAATTAATTCAAAAAGGTGTAATCTGAATGGGTTTTGGTTATATTATCTGGTCTGGTTGGACTATCCTTTTCCTTTCCAGTTGTCCATCAAGTCAGGTGAGATATTGAATGCCAGCTCATCAGAAATGTATCTGGTTGTATATGTTGGAAATGTAAAAGGATGAGACTGCGGTTTGACTTGAAAGACCGGTTTCTTTAGATAGAGTTAATACCTTTTAGGTACAGTTAAGTCACTCTATATGCAAGAATGTTACGGATCGAAAAGAAACCTATCACTCCTGTGCTTAAATATACAGAATGAGACAGCCTCCCAGCCACAATATGTCTGTATATACAGCAGGGATCATCAACTAGATTCAGCCGCGGGCCGATTTTTTAATGAGCGGCTGGTCGGGGGGCCGGAACAAAATTACAAATAATTTGTATACTGCAAATTGACCGCAAGAGCCCAAACAGATATAATGTTTGACTAAAAGATAATCATTTCAAACCTTGCTTACATTTGTGTACGATCACGTGTCTCTCTATGTGTGGGAATACTTGGGAACAGATTTCGTTAATTAAACTCACTTGGAGCTGATTTCCTGGTGTTTTTACAGTCTTTTATGTCCAACAATGAAAATTCCCCAAAAGAATAATACAAAATATATATACTTTTTTTGTTGCTCCGAAGACTTGGGGGGACAAATAAAACCATCCGCGGGCCGCTAGTTGGGGAACCCTGATATACAGTATATCTCATCATATTTGTTCTTGACACCAATCATGATAACAAGCTCATTTCTATGATTTATATTCCTTTTATTAAAATCATGGCTTTAGTCAGTGGCTTTTGTACCATAGAGCAGACATTCTGTCATCTTGTCCTCTCTGTATCACATTCCATTCAGTCCATCATTTTATTTGGCCAATAGACAAAGAGAGATATTTAAGTTGGCGTGAGTCCCAAAGAAACCCCCAAGCGGTCTCGATTTGTGTTAGAAGTTCCATCTCTCATTTGCATTCTTCTGACCTGCTGATATGACTGTTATCCTACACAGAATTCCAGGAACAGATGCACTGCTTTCTTTCTTGTTTTCTTTATTTTCTCTGTGGTGGATTAGACACTTTAACCGCCACTGTGACTTAAAGTAAACACAAAACTGAATCGGAACCAAATACATGAAACTTCCGTAAACAGTTCTAGAGTACATAGCCTAATAAAGTGAGGCTTTGCTGCAAACCATACATTTTAGTCATTTAGCAGACGCTCTTATCCAGAGCGACATACAGTCGTGAGTGCATCCATTTTTCATACTGGTCCCCCGTGGGAATTGAACCCACAACCTTGGCATTGCAAGTGCCTTGCTCTACCAACTAAGCCACGCATTGCCCCCGTAGTGTCACAGTGTAATGTGCAATACTCTTAATACTCCTAATAATACATTGTTGACAATAAACAGGTTAGATATACTTCAGTGTATGTTAGTCTTCTTCATGGTACCTCAAGAATATCCCACTCATTGTTTTTTGTTGTTGTTTATTTTTCAGTTGCTAGATGTGTATGACCTCCTGACCTTTGACAACGCTGATGGGGGAGTGTGGAAACAAGGCTTTGATATCACCTACCAGGAGAATGAATGGGACAGTGAGCCACTACAAGTATTTGTTGTGCCCCACTCACACAATGATCCTGGTAAGCAGTGCACTACTTCTGAGCATTAAAGGGACGTTACACTCGTAAATCAGGTTGTAGTTCTTCACAATCGAATGCGTGGGACATGGATTTACACAAGACTACTTTAGAGGTTTGAAAACAATTTTGCAATGTTTATTTTGGAGTGTATTGTCCCTTTAAAGCTAACCTGGAAACACTGGACATTCTTCTGTGACTTCTTCAATGCTTTGTTTTCTCTACTTAATGCAGTCACACCTTGTGCAGACAGGAAGCAAAGCGTAGGCCGCTCCACAGCAGAGTCAGGATTCAAATTTCGCTCCTTCCTGGGTTAATTGTGTTTCATAGTCTGTCAAGGGAACAAGCATTATACCACAGTACACAACATAAAGACAAGCATTATAGACGGGTTAGCTGACAACGTCACGAAAACGATGCACACGCTTCAATGGGGCAGAAGGCCGTGTGTTGTTATGATTCTGGATGGCCAGATAGCTAGCAACAATGACAAGAAACTGCCATGTGGGGAATCGTAGGTTGCTCATTTCAGCTAATTGTATCTTGTTCTTGATACCATGTCTTGTTTTGAGGGGTTTTGATTGACATTTATGCTAATATGGCTACAATTCGCTAGCTAGCTAACCAACAAATTAGATGATGTATTTGAGAGACAACAAGTGCTCATTGTGCAAATGTATTTATGTTTTCAATAAATATTGGAGACAAAATATAGTTTACATGTTGTCAACAATCTAAGCCAACCCAGTCTGTTTTGCCCCATAGTTGCGCACATGTCTGTTTTGTTGCTAAACAACCAACCTGTCTATACCACATTATAAACTGGGGGGTTCGAGCCCTGAATGCTGATTCGCTGACAGTCCCCTGTACCTCAATTGGTAGAGCATGGCACTTGCAACGCCAGGGTTGTGGGTTCGTTTCCCAAGGGGGGCCAGTATGAAAAATGTATGCACTCACTAACTGTAAGTTGCTCTGGATAAGAGCGTCTGCTAAATGCCTAAAATGTAAATGTGGTATATCAAATCAAATGTTATTTGTCACATGCACGTGTTTAGCAGATGTTATTGCGGCTGTAGCGAAAATGCATGCGCTTCTAGCTCCGACAGTGCAGTAATATCTAACAAGTAATATCTAACAATTTCACAACATATAACCAATACACACAAATCTAAGTAAGGAATGGAATTTAAGAATATACACTACCCTTCATAAGTTTGGGGTCACTTAGAAATGTCCTTGTTTTCGAAAGAAAAGCATTTTTTTGGTCCATTAAAATAACATCAAATTGATCAGAAATACAGTGTAGACATTGTTAATGTTGTAAATGGCTATTGTAGCTGGAAATGGCAGATTTTTAACACAATATCTACATAGGAGTACAGAGGCCCATTATCAGCAACCATCAGTCCTGTATTCCAATGGCACGTTGTGTTTTCTAATCCAAGTTTATAATTTGAAAAGGCCAATTGATCATTAGAAAACCCTTTTGCAACTATGTTAGCACAGCTGAAAACTGTTATGCTGATTTAAAGAAGCAATAAAAAGGCCTTCTTGAGACTAGTTGAGTATCTAGAGCGTCAGCAATTGTGGGTTCGATTACAGGCTCAAAATGGCCAGAAACAAATAACTTTCTTCTGAAACTTGTCAGTCTATTCTTGTTCTGAGAAATGAAGGCTATTCCATGCGAGAAATTGCCAAGAAACTGAAGATCTCGTACAACGCTGTGTACTACTCCCTTCACAGAACAGCGCAAACTGGCTCTAACCAGAATAGAAAGAGGAGTGGGAGGCCCCGGTGCACAACTGAGCAAGAGGACAAATACATTAGAGTGTCTAGTTTGAGAAACAGACGCCTCACAGGTCCTCAACTGGCAGCTTCATTAAATAGTACCCGCAAAACACCAGTCTCAACGTCAACAGTGAAGAGGCGATTCTGGGATGCTGACCTTCTAGGCAGAGTTACAAAGAAAAAGCCATATCTCAGACTGGCCAATAAAAAGAAAAGATTAAGATGGGCAGTCTGAGATTCTAATGATCAATTAGCCTTTTAAAATGATAAACTTGGATTAGCAAACACAACGTGCCATTGGAACACAGGACTGATGGTTGCTGATAATGGGCCTCTGTACGCCTATGTAGATATTCCATTAAAAATCAGCTGTTTCCAGCTACAATAGCCATTTACAACATTAACAATGTCTACACTGTATTTCTGATCAATTTGATGTTATTTTAATGGACAAAAACAAGGACATTTCTAAGTGACCCCAAACTTTTGAATGGTAGCGTATATATATATATATATATATATATATATATATATATATATATATATATATATAAGCAATGACAGAGCGGCATGGACTAAGATACAGTAGAATATTATAGAATACAGTATATACATATGAGATGAGTAATGCAAGATATGTAAACATTATTAAAGTGACTAGTGTTCCATTTCAAGTGGCCAGTGATTTATATAGGCAGCAGCAGCCTCTAATGTGCTAGTGATGGTTATTTAACAGTCTGATGGCCTTGAGATAGAAGCTGTTTTTCATTCTCTCGGTCCCAGCTTTGATGCACATGTACTGACCTCACCTTCTGGATGATAGCGGGGTGAACAGGCAGTGGCTCGGGTGGTTGATGTCCTTGATGATCTTTTTGGCCTTCCTGTGACATCGGGTGCTGTAGGTGTCCTTGAGGGCGGGAGTTTGCCCCTGGTAATGCGTTCAGCAGACCACACCACCCTTTGGAGAGCCCTGCCGTTGCGGGCGGTGCAGTTGCCGTACCAGGCGGTGATACAGCCCGACAGGATGCTCTCAATTGTGCATCTGTAAAAGTTTGTGAGGGTTTTAGGTGCCAAGACAAATTTCTTCAGCCTCCTGAGGTTGAAGAGGCTCTGTTGTGCCTTCTTCACCACACTGTCTGCGTGGGTGGACCATTTCAGTTTGTCAGTGATGTGTACGCCAAGGATCTTGAAGCTTTCCACCTTCTCCACTGCGGTCCCATCGATGTGGATAGGGGGGTGCACCCTCTGCTGTTTCCTGAAGTCCACAATCATCTCCTTCGTGTTGTTGACGTTGAGTGAGAGGTTATTTTCCTGGCACCACACTCCCAGAGCCCTCACCTCCTCCCTGTAGGCTGTCTCGTCATTGTTGGTAATCAAGCCTACTACTGTTGTGTCGTCTGCAAACTTGATGATTGAGTTGGAGGGCGTGCTTGGCCACGCAGTCATGGGTGAACAGGGAATACAGGGGGGGGCTGAGCACACATGCTTGTGGGGCCCCAGTGTTGAGAATCAGCGAAGTGGAGATGTTGTTTCCTACCTTCACCACCTGGGGGCGGCCCGTCAGGAAGTCCAGGATCCAGTTGCACAGGGCGGGGTTCAGACCCAGGGCCTCAAGCTTAATGATGAGCTTGGAGGGTACTATGGTGTTGAATGCTGAGCTATAGTCAATGAACAGCATTCTTACATAGGTATTCCTCTTGTCCAGATGGGATAGGGCAGTATGCAGTGTGATGGCTATTGCATCGTCTGTGGATCTATTGAGGCGGTAAGCAAATTGAAGTGGGTCTAGGATGACAGGTAAGGTGGAGGTGATATGATCCTTAACTAGCCTCTCAAAGCACTTCATGATGACAGAGGTGAGTGCTACGGGGCGATAGTAATTTAGTTCAGTTACTTTTGCTTTCTTGGGTACAGGAACAATGGTGGCCATCTTGAAGCATGTGGGGACAGCAGACTGGATAGGGAGAGATTGAATATGTCCGTAAACACACCAGCCAGCTGGTCTGCGCATGCTCTGAGGATGCGGCAAGGGATACCGTCTGGGCCGGCAGCCTTGCGGGTTTTAACATGCAGTGACCGTACATACATACCCCAACCAGAAGCCATGGATTACAGGCAACATCCGCACTGAGCTAAAGGGTAGAGCTGCCGCTTTCAAGGAGCGGGACTCTAACCCGGACGCTTATAAGAAATCCCGCTATGCCCTCCGACGAACCATCAAACAGGCAAAGAGTCAATACAGGACTAAGATTGAATCGTACTACACCGGCTCTGACGCTCGTCGGATGTGGCAGGGCTTGAAAACTATTACAGACTACAAAGGGAAGCACAGACGCGAGCTGCCCAGTGACACAAGCCTACCAGACGAGCTAAACCACTTCTATGCTCGCTTCGAGGCAAGCAACACTGAAGCATGCATGAGAGCACCAGCTGTTCCGGATGACTATGTGATCACGCTCTCCGTAGCCGATGTGAGTAAGACTTTTAAGCAGGTCAACATTCACAAGGCCGCAGGGCCAGACGGATTACCAGGATGTGTACTCCGAGCATGTGCTGACCAACTGGCAAGTGTCTTCACCGACATTTTCAACATGTCCCTGACTGAGTCTGTAATACCAACATGTTTCAAGCAGACCACCATAGTCCCCGTGCCCAAGGACAATAAGATAACCTGCCTAAATGTCGACCGACCCGTAGCACTGACGTCTGTAGCCATGAAGTGCTTTGAAAGGCTGGTCATCAACACCATTATCCCAGATTCCCTAGACCCACTCCAATTTGCATACCGCCCCAACAGATCCACAGATGATGCAATCTCTATTGCACTCCACACTTCCCTTTCCCACATGGACAAGAGGAACACCTACGTGAGAATGCTATTCATTGACTACAGCTCAGCGTTCAACACCATAGTGCCCTCAAAGCTCATCACTAAGCTAAGGATCCTGGGACTAAACACCTCCCTCTGCAACTGGATCCTGGACTTCCTGACGGGCCGCCCTCAGGTGGTAAGGGTAGGTAACAACACATCTGCCACGCTGATCCTCAACACAGGGGCCCCTCAGGGGTGCGTGCTCAGTCCCCTCCTGTACTCCCTGTTCACCCATGACTGCATGGCTAGGCACGACTCCAACACCATCATTAAGTTTGCTGACGACACAACAGTGGTAGGCCTGATCACCAACAACGATGAGACAGCCTATAGGGAGGAGGTCAGAGACCTGGCCGTGTGGTGCCAGGATAACAACCTCTCCCTCAATGTGACCAAGACAAAGGAGATGATTGTGGACTACAGGGAAAAAAAAGAGGACTGAGCACGCCCCCATTCTCATCGACGGGGCTGTAGTGGAACAGGTTGAGAGCTTCAAGTTCCTTGGTGTCCACATCACCAACGAACTATCATGGTCCAAACACACCAAGACAGTCGTGAAGAGGGCACAACAAAGCCTATTCCCCCTCAGGAGACTGAAAAGATTTGGCGTGGGTCTCAGATCCTCAAAAAGTTCTACAGCTGAACCATCGAGAGCATCCTGACTGGTTGCATCACCGCCTGGTATGGCAACTGCTTGGCCTCCGACCGCAAGGCACTACAGAGGGTAGTGCGTATGGCCCAGTACATCACTGGGGCCAAGCTTCCTGCCATCCAGGACCTCTATACCAGGCGGTGTCAGAGGAAGGCCCTCAAAATTGTCAAAGACTCCAGCCACCCTAGTCATAGACTGTTCTCTCTGCTACCGCACGGCAAGCGGTACCGGAGCGCCAAGTCTAGGTCCAAAAGGCTTCTCAACAGCTTCTACCCCCAAGCCATAAGACTCCTGAACAACTAATCATGGCTACCCGGACTATTTGCACCCCCACCCCATCTTTTTATGCTGCTGCTACTCTGTTAATTATTTATGCATAGTCACTTTAACTCTACCCACATGTACATATTACCTCAACTACCTCAACTAGCTGGTGCCCCCGCACATTGACTCTGCACCGGTACCCCCCTGTATATAGCCTCCCTACTGTCATTTTATTTTACTTCTGCTCTTTTTTTCTCAACACTTTTTTGTTGTTGTTGTTTTATTTTACTTTTTTAGTAAGAAAAAAATGCATTGTTGGTTAAGGGCTGTAAGTAAGCATTTCACGGTAATGTTGTATTCGGTGCATGTGGCAAATAAATTTGATTTTATTTGAAATGTCTTACTCATGTCGACCACGGAGAAGGAGAGCCCACAGTCCTTGGTAGTGGGCCGCATCGGTGGCACTGTGTTATCCTCAAAGCGGGCGAAGAAGGTGTTTAGCTTGTCTGGAAGCGAGACGTCGGTGTCGGCGACGTGGCTGATTTTCCTTTTGTAGTCCGTGATTGTCTGTAGACCCTGCCACATATGTCTCGTGTCTGAGCTGTTGAATTGTGACTCGGAGTGAGTAGCTACACTGTTTGTATTCTGCCATATTCCCAGTCACCTTGCCATGGTTAAATGCGGTGGTTCGCGCTTTCAGTTGGAGGCGCGCTTGGCCACGTTGCGTCGTGCCTATGAACAGCCCTTAGCCGTGGTATATTGGCCATATACCACATACCACACCCCCTCGGGCCTTATTGCTAGTATACAACATGAAGATGTGTGTGGGGTGGCACCACTACTGTAACAATGGAGGAAGAGCCCTATCCTATCGGTTTTGACCATCAGTGTGACCTCTCATTATAAAAAAGCTCTTTCTGCTCTCTTTCTTTCAAATGGCCTGATATTTATTGACAAAATGTCATAGAGCAATTGATGAAAGTCTTGTCCTGTTACCAGTAGAAAATATATATATCAGAAAAAGAAAACAATTGATCAGACTCATAAGAAGCCTGTTTCTATAAATTTCCTCAATAGTATATTTTGCACAGAAACACAGCATTTAAATGCTGTATTGCAGTGTGACTAAAAGGCGTAGTCCCTCACTAGAAATTCTAGGGACTAAGGCGTTAGTGTAGGCAATAAGAGTAGTCAGTACTGATGGTTCTGGGCGTTTGTCACATCACGTGTAAGCACAGTAGTAGCATCTGCAGCCTGGTAACAGCCAAGGCCAGTGTATTCTCTGTGCCTGAGATTGGGTAATTCTTCAGTAACCCAAGCTGGGTTTCTGGTTTAACTGGGCAGGTTCTCCCTTAGAGTTGTATACTGTAGCTAATGACAATACTCACGCCCTTGCACAGTTTAAAAGCACTCATGCCTGTGTGCCTTCTACTGAATTATTTATCCTATTTTATCTTGCAGTGGAAAGAACAATGCGATGTTCAGACTTTTTTGAATGCATTGATTTTCATTGGAAATATGATGACATTATGTTGTGAAATCAATGGATGTGGCATATTGATTGAACCACATGTTCTGCTCATTCACCTGATGATGATGGCTTTATTGACTCAGTTTATTGACTCTATGGCAGACAGACAGACAGTCTACAGTTGTAATGAATGCTCTACCACTTTGTCATATTTGTCCATTTGTACGTTCTCAGGATGGCTGAAGACGTTTGACGACTACTACCGAGACCAGACCCAGCACATCCTGAACAACATGGTGGTGAAACTCCACGAGGACAGCCGCAGGAAAATGATCTGGTCCGAGATCTCCTACTTCTCCAAGTGGTGGGACAACATCGACGACCAGAAGAGAGATGCTGTCAAGAGGTAGTCTGTCTGTCTGTCTCTGTCATTCTAGCTTCAAGGTGATACTGAAATGAATATGAGCAGCAAATCACTTATGGATTATGTTATTGTATTGTTGATATAGTTTGGCTGCTGTAACGTGGAATCTAATTCCTCAGTGGATTTGCAATAAGATTCCGAAGCTCCTTTGTTATTCCCATTTGAATTAAAACAAGGTCATAACCTTGCTTAGGGCTAGCGGTTTTATAGGGTTTATAAACAATGTAATTAAATTAGAAGTGACCCACTTTGCAAAAACTGGTCGAATCAACGTTGTTTCCACGTCATTTCAACCCCAAAATTCTATGTGATAACTAGGGTTGGGTGGTATCCAGATTTTCATACCGTCATACCGTTTCTGTACCATACCGGGGTATACGGTATTACTGGAAGTGCACACAAGATTTTTTGATGCACAAAACAATTTAGGCAACAGGGATCTTGATCCAGGAGGGGATTGAATGTCTCTGCTGTAACCAAGAAGCTTGATCTTGACATCTAGACACTTAGCTAGCAAGTTAGCAAACCAAATGCATAGCTGGAGCCCTGAGCCGGATATTATTTATTTGACACATCTTAGATTTCTTACAGTTATACTTAACTTACACTGAGTGTACAAAACATTAGGAACACCTTCCTAATATTGAGTTGCTCCCTTTTTGCCCTCAGAACAGCCTCAATTCATCAGGGCATGGACTACAAGGTGTCAAAAGCATTCCACAGGGATGCTGGCTCCTGTTGACCCCAATGCTTCCCACAGTTTTGTCAAGTTAGATGGTTGTCATTTGGGTAGTGGACCATTATTGATACATAGGAAACTTGAGCGTGAAAAACCCAGCAGCGTTGCAGTTCTTGACACACTCAAACTGTTCAAAGGCACTTAAATCTTCTAAATGGCACACATACACAATCCAGGTCTCAATTGTCTCAAAGCTTTAAAATCCTTATTTAACCTGTCCCCTCCCCTTCATCTACACTGATTTAAGTGGATTTAACAGGTGACATCAATAAGGGATCATAGCTTTCACCTGGATTCACCTGGTCAGTCTATGTCATGGAAAGAGCAGGTGTTCCTAATATTTTGTACACTCCGTGTATAGTTATAAGAAGTGGCATAGCATGCAGCCCTGCAGCCGCGGCGAGGCAAAATACCCCGGTATACGGTATAAACGGTATATCGCCCAAGTCTAGTGATGGCGTTGAATGAACGTGGAAAACTGATTGGATTTGAAAAAAGTAATCAACGTCAGGGCATTTCCAATTTTTTTCACCCACCTTTTAACCTAAATCCAATGACATGGTTATATTTTTTGTTGATTTCACGTTAGTTGACAACTCAACCAAATCTAAATCAAAACTAGATGTTGAACTGACATCTGTGCCAAGTGGGGAAGATGTAGATAAATTAAATCAACAACACCACAACGTAAAACGGTTGTTATATGTCCAGGTAAATCAATGGGCGCATCCCAGTTTACAGTACAACGATTCTTTACTCTGCCTGGTAACAGGAGTAAATTGGTTTAAATTGCCTTAACCAGCCAAACTGACTCCAAATGGTCTTGAGGTCATCAAATAAATGTTGTTTGTGAGAGGCACATAGGTTAACACATGTTCTCTCTCACTCTGCCTCACTCTTTGTCCCCTTGGGGATGTAATGGTTGTCAGTCAGGGGTTTCTCTGGAAGTGACATGGAGGGGGATTCAGAGGGTTCTCCACTTACATTTACATTTACGTCATTTAGCAGACGCTCTTATCCAGAGCGACTTACAAATTGGTGCATTCACCTTATAGCCAGTGGTCCTCTGTAGCTCAGCTGGTAGAGCACGGCGCTTGTAACGCCAAGGTAGTGGGTTCGATCCCCGGGACCACCCATACACAAAAATGTATGCACGCATGACTGTAAGTCGCTTTGGATAAAAGCGTCTGCTAAATGGCATATTATTTATTATTATTATTATTATAACCACTTTTTTTGGGGGGGGTAGAAGGATTACTTTATACTATCCCAGGTATTCCTTAAAGAGGTGGGGTTTCAAGTGTCTCCGGAAGGTGGTGAGTGACTCCGCTGTCCTGGCGTCGTGAGGGAGCTTGTTCCACCACTTCAGAAAACTGCCCCAAAAGCAAGAAGCAGGGTGTCACAAATGCTGTGTGCAAATGCTGTGTGCATTGGCCATGCTCACGACGAGCTACTGACGGGTAGGGTTCAGCAGCTAGCCTTGGGGGATACACATTACATTTACATTACATTTGTCATTTAGCAGACGCTCTTATCCAGAGCGACTTACAGTTAGTGCATACATTTTCATACTAATCTCTTCAAATTCAATACAATATTCAGGGTCTCGCGAATGAGCTGCTTAGTTTGATACACCGACCACACGGTTAACAGCTATAGGCAGTAACCTGCCCTTCAGGGTCTGGAGAACATGTTGGGAGTAGGTCAGCAACCTGATTCTGCACCGCAACGCGTCAAGAGAAAACACAGGACGGGCAGCCATTATGGTGGGAAGCCCCTCCACCTCTCTATACACAAACTGTGTATGAAATGCAATAAACATTTCAGCTGCAGGTTAGAATTCTAATTAGGAGCACAAGCAAACAGCCTTAAGGTGAAGGATGGAGGGAGATCTAACACTAATATTTATTCACTATTGATTTGATGCGCAGGGAGTTCAAAGCAAACCAGATCCATTCCTTCTTTTGGAGAATATTCAGTGTTTACTCTTTTTTGAAGAGTGTCGTTGCTTATGTAATAACTTATTTTCTTTGCAGGTTTTAATTTTATGTCAGCAAATTGAAGGTCTGGCGCTTAATGATAAAATGTTCCCTGTTACAGTACACGGAGAAGCATCGCTCGAGAAATTCAAACAAACGACCTCATTAATTCTTTAGAACACACTTTTAGAATTGGAAAGGAACATGTTTTTGAGCGGCGTGTTTTGGTTTGTAGAAGGGACGCGTCCATCCATCCTCGTTAGGATGCAGTGTTGATATCTGCTCAGTGAAGATGGCACCTGCTTTCACCACTCCAACTCTTCAACACCAGGACAGACCTACACTACACACCACTTCCACCTGTCCAATCATAGAACAATGAAAGAAACCTTCTGGTGATTGAATGATGCCAGAGAAATATCACATTTCCAAGGAGAGAAGATAAAGAGCAATTTCAACTTGATGTTACGAAAATTGCTGAGTCGTTTTACTTTGTTTTGATGCTCCATACTCTTATTATAGGGGCTCGCCAGGGATACGTTAGGGAAGTCTGCAATTGAAATATGCTCGGCAAACAGAGAAAAGATGCTGAATCACAATCATGGCAAGAGGTTTCCTGTCCTAACAAGAGATGGGAGTAACTCCTGAGGTGGTTGATTTTACTCTTTGGACTTGGGAGTAAGATAATTCAACCGCTACAGAGGAGAAGATGGTTCTTATTGTCGCAATAAGTAGGGCCCTGATTTCTTTCTCAGCCACACATGAGTTGATGTCTCGTACAGCTAAGGGTGCGTTCGTAAATTCACTCTGGCTATCTACACCGATTTCAAAGCACTCTCGCCTGAGTGTGCCAGAGCGCAGAATAACTGATGAATTTACGAACGCTCAACACCCGCTGAACATGACCGGTGTCAGTAAACGTCTGCAAAAAAACGTAATTAAATTGTTGCCAGCCGCACATTTACAGTCACTCTAGATAACATGAAAACAGCCTAACCAGCTCTGCTAGGGTGAGTAAAATGGTCAGAGTGAGGTGTCCTCTCATTTGTGTCTGGAAGGAGCTAGCAAGCTAGCCAACTTTAGCCAGTTAGCTTGGGTGCTTGACTGCCGTTGTGAGGTCAGAACGCTCGGATCAACCGTACTCCGCGACCAGAGCGTCCAGTGTGTGCTCTGAACGCTCCGAGAGCGAAACGCTCAGAATTTACAAACGTACAATCTGATAACGCTCTGAATTTATGAACGCCCAGAGCGCACTCTGGCACTCCAGAGTGAATTTACAAACACACCCTAAGATGTATGACACCTTTAGAATGTCTTATTATTAGGGTGGCAAAATTCCGGTAACTCTCCCAAAATTCCCCTGTTTTCCAGAAATCCTGGTTTGAGGATTCTCTGTATTCCTGCTGATTCCCTTTTAATTCCAGGAATCTTCCAACCAGTATTTCTGGAAAACCGGGGAATTTGGACAAGTTACTAGAATTTTGCAATCCTACTTATTATCATGTCATAAGGTTCTTGACCATATAACATCCATGAATCTGGTATTTTTTAAAACAATTAATATGCATTATACCTGTCGGTAAAGTGTTACCTACAATTCTGTATGGAAAAATAAGCTCATAAATTCATAAAGCTGCAGGGTTTTTGTATAGCTTTTTTTTCTTTCATTTTGGCTTTGAGCTATGAAACGGTAATTGACTGAGCTGACTGTCTGAGAGCCTGATTGATAATTTTCCTCTATGTTGTTTAGTCTGATTGAGCAAGGCCAGTTGGAGATAACAACGGGAGGCTGGGTGATGCCTGATGAAGCCAACTCGCATTACTTTGCATTAATTGACCAGCTATTGGAGGGACACCAATGGTTGGAGAGAAATGTGGGTGAGTGCATAATATATCAGGAGTTTGTTATCTGGAAGGAGATCATAAAAATGACATTTGTTGGCAAGCACAACATATTGGTTATTTTTGCATGATTCAAAATGATTGGCACACTTTAACCATCAGAGATTTTAACTGTGATTTATATATAAATTCAAATCAAATTTATTTATAAAGCCCTTTTTACATCAGCAGATGTCACAAAATGCTTATACAGAAACCCAGCCTAAATTCTAAACAGCAAGCAATGCAGAAAACTCCCTAGAAAGGCAGGACCCTAGGAGGAAACCAAGAAAGAAAGCAGGCTCAGAGGGGTGGCCAGTCCTCTTCTGGCTGTGCTGGGTGGAGATTATAAGAGTACATGGCCATTAAGGCCTGATCGTTCTTGAAGACGTTGAAATGTTCATAGATGACCAGCAAGGTCAAATAATAATCACAGTGGTTGTAGATTGTGCAACAGGTCAGCACCTCAGGAGTAAATGTCAGTTGGCTTTTCATAGCCCAGCATTCAGAGAGAGAGAGAGAGAGAGAGAGAGAGAGAGAGAGAGAGAGAGAGAGAGGGGGGGATTGAGAGAGAGAGAGGGGGGGATTGAGAGAGAGAGAGAGAGAGAGAGAGAGAGAGAGAGAGAGAGAGAGAGAGAGAGAGAGAGAGAGAGAGAGAGAGAGAGAGAGAGAGAGAGAGAGAGAGAGAGAGAGAGAGAGAGAGAGAGAGAGAGAGAGAGAGAGAGAGAGAGAGAGAGAGAGAGAGAGAGAGAGAGAGAGAGAGAGAGAGAGAGAGAGAGAGAGAGAGAGAGAGAGAGAACTTTTTAATTAAGCCAATGGGATGACCTGTGTAACAGATGTTTATTTCAAGGATATTTTTACATCATGTTTCATTGTTTTTTAATGTTTATAATTTTTCCTCAAAAAAAGGAGGACTGTTGTCAACCTCCTCTGCATGAACCTGACTTCTCCCTCTAATCTCCCCTGCTAGGAGTGAAACCCCAGACGGGCTGGGCTGTGGATCCATTTGGCCACTCCCCTACCCAGGCGTACCTGTTGAAACAAGCTGGCCTGGACAACATGCTCATCCAGAGGGTGCACTACTCAGTCAAGAAACACTTTGCCAGTCAGAAGACCCTGGAGTTCTTTTGGAGACAGAACTGGGGCAAGTACCCAGACTTATGTAGCCCTGTGGCTCTCCAAGAGTCAGTGTTTCCCCTAGCTAGATTGTTTTGTAGGCGGGGTGAAAAGGCCCAAATAAACATCCATTGCCTCTTTAGTAGTATCACTTGAAGCCTATTCTTTTCAATGAGAGGGAAAGAGCAAGGTAAAGGGGGCCCACCTCACTTATACAATTGTAGGGAAAACACTGCTCAGTGTTTACACTACTGTAGCATTCAACATGCCAGAGATCCAGTCCTCACGCTTCTGTTCTCAGTGGTTCAGGTACTATCTTACCCATTAAATTAAGCATTTAGCATATTCAAAGTCCTAGTTCTACTGTAAGTCGATGGACAGAAACAAAAGAACATGACCTCAGAGTGACTAGTACATACTCATGTAGTCAGTAGAAAATAAATCCTTCCAGCTACTTCCAATTCCTGTACATATTTGGTGTGACAGATGATGTGGATGGTTTGATGCCCTGTGTTGAACTCTGGGCAGTCAGCTTGTGTAACTAACAGCGCTAGGATAAGCGACAGCCTTCAGTATTGAGCCGCTCAGACTATCAGCAGAGGGATTTCTCATGTCCATAGATAATTATAATAGTTTGAGTGCTTTTATTAGTCCTATTTAACACATGTGCAAGTGTATATTGGATAATTTTTGCATATCCCAACTCCCCCTGAGAAACGCTCGGAGAGTGGGGTCACAGGTTTAGCCATTATTAACGGCGACCCTGGAGCAATTAGGGTTAAGTGCCTTGCACAAGGGCATGTCAACAGATATTTCACCTTGTTGGCTCTGGGATTAGAACTAGCGACTTTTTGGTTACTGGCCCAACGCTCTAACCGCTAGGCTACCTGCCTTACACGAGAAGCATATAGAAAGGCATGCTCCTCTCTCAAGGCTCTGATTGTGCTTGGTCTCATCTTATAGCGTCTGTGGTATAAGGGATTCTCCTTGTATGGACTGAGGCCTGCATGGCTTAAACATGTCTGGCTGGTAGTTCATGTAATGAACAGACCTGGGTTCAAATAGGGTTTGATTCCTTTCTATTTGCATTTGATTGAGCCTGATCGGAGTGCCAGATGGGCAGGTTTGCACTTTTGCAACAATTCCGTTGGTTCCATTGCACCAGGCCAGTAGGAAAGAAAAACATTTTGAACCTTGGTTTGGTGATGAGCATGCTGATTGATAAGAAGAATGTAGACCACAGCCTCATGACTAGAGGGTGTGTGTATGTGTGTGTGTGTGACAGGGAGCAATTGGTAACAGAACAGGCATTGTTAGTTAGTGGTTCCATGCAGCCATGATGGAGCCAACCATCCCCCAGATGTTTTGTCCAAAAACGTGTGACTACTCGAACTCCTAAGCCAAATTATAAAGTACTCATTAATGCTTTTCACTGGGTAGACAGACGCCGAAATCGTCTGCAATGCCAAAGAGAGCATCTGTCTGTACAAGTTGTTATTTACGTCAGGATAATTATCAAATACTGTTATGATTATTTAATAGCAGACTGATGAAAGATCAGATCCGTTTGTGCTCTGTTCTTATGGTGTTTTATGTTATTCTCAGTGTTATAGAGTTGAGTTGAGTACTTCTTGATGCCAAAGTAGAGTACAGTTTGTTGGCCATACTGGTAGAATGGCACCACATGGCCAAAAGGGGATACACACCCTAATGATATAGCTTAGTCTCTGGACAATGTTTTGAAATATACAAATATATTATCTACATGAGTAAAGGTCTTGTGGTTTTTAAGTTGGAAGACTTAAATGAAATGAAAGTTGAAGGAATAGTCGAATAACAGTCAGTTGGTCTCAGAATGTTATTTTACCTAACGTACTCACTATACTGGTCAAATAACATTAAAATACAGTATATTACATAAGATTTCTAAACACTATCGTCTGTATGCTCCTCACCCTCTATATTCTCTTCAGGGTTGGGGTTAATTCCATTTCAATTCCAGTCAATTCAGGAAGTACAATAAAGTTCCAACTCCAATTCCACTTCTCTTCCAATACTTTTCAATGAGGAACATTTGGAATTGGAATTTGGTTTACTTTCTGAATTGACTAGAATTTAAATGGAATTGACCAAATGCGGGGTCAAATACATGTCATGGAAAACCCACATTGATGTAGTGGTTGGAAACGCCTCTCTGTGCTGTTGTTTTGAGAGGCAGACATCCTGTGGCATAGTAGAGAGCATGGCTAGAAACGTGCAATGTGGGAGATGACAGGGTGCTCTAGCTCAGGAAGTGGACCCCTTCCACTGCTGGACAAATAGGATTTCTCTCTTGGCCATAGCCAATTAGTCATCGGTTCAATGCCAGATCAGATTATATCCACCAAAGTTATTTTATATAATTATCATCGACCAGGCATGAGTTGTTATTTCTAATAAGGTATAAATGTTAGTACTTTTGAATACTGCATGCATGCCATGGCCAGTCTCTTTGAGATAGAAATGTAATCACATGCTAGCTATATGTTTACAGTCCACGTTCTGAAATGTTGTCTTTGTACTGTCAAATGCAACTACCACACATTAATTACCCGT
This sequence comes from Coregonus lavaretus, assembly GCF_964263955.1. NCBI lineage: Eukaryota > Metazoa > Chordata > Actinopteri > Salmoniformes > Salmonidae > Coregonus > Coregonus lavaretus. The sequence continues at coordinate 12,205,780 of NC_139997.1, read as the reverse complement.
AAGAAAATATACATCTATTCTATATTCTATTTTAATATTCTATTTTATTCTATTTTAAATGAAATTGTATTGTTCGCATACACATATCTTTATCGCAGGTGCAGCGAAATGCTTATGTTTCTAGCTCCAACAGTGCAGTAATACCTAACAATACAAAACAATACACACATCCAAAAAAGAAAATTTGAGGAAATGAAGAAATATCAGAATGCTCTATTTCATGTTCTATCTGTCTGCAGACCCAGCCTCCAGCACAGACATTCTATGCCACATGATGCCCTTTTACAGTTACGATGTTCCCCACACGTGTGGTCCCGACCCCAAGATCTGCTGCCAGTTTGACTTCAAAAGACTTCCTGGTGGGCGGGTCAGCTGTCCCTGGAGGGTCCCCCCTCAGCCAATCACGGATGGGAACGTACAACAGAGGTGACCAATCAGATAGAAATGGAATGAGAATGATATATACTGTATTATTATTATTATTATGCTATAACCACTGGACTTGGCTGTGAAATACAAAATTCAAATTCAAAAATCTTTATTGTCCCATTGCATTTACATGAGGCAGGAAATTGTCTTTGGCTTGAGGCTCACAGTAAAAACAAAAACTTGACTTTGAAACACGACAAAAGCAAAGCAGGTCACTAAGTCTTGCCTTTAAGGCTTGCCTCTCCCTAGTACAGAAAAGTTTTACAAACACTGGTTTATGTGGTAAACAGACAGTCCACATTCTCTCCATGGTGATGATGTTATGGTGTCTCCGTGTTATGGTGTCCTCAGTGTGATGGTGTTATAGACAAGGATGAAACATGTTGTATGAACAAGATAAAACATTGATGCCACTGTAGGATAATCTGTTGTGGTAATAGGAATTTCATATGCCCTCTGTTTGCTAACAGAAGATAGTTTATTTTTCTAACAGAAGGCTGTGATGATAAGTGGACTTTCTGACACAGTACCAAATCCAAGAGGAACTTGTTTGCACCCAGTGTTCCCTTGTTGTCTGATTACACAACATGGCCCTAACAGATAGAGGCAGATGGACAAGGGTTGGACTAGTGAATTGGGAGGCATTAAAAGTCTAAAAAGTAACATATGGAAATACACAAGCAACCCCTCTCCACACATGTGTGCACGCACGCAATGCACGAACACACACACACACATTTTTGTTGACATTTACAGCTTAATATGTCATGAGAAATTGTGAATCCGTTGTAGTAGTCAACTCTTTTTCCCATGATCCCTAGGGTTCAGATACTGCTGGACCAGTACAGGAAGAAGTCTAAGCTGTTCCGAACCAAGGTTGTGATGGTCCCCCTAGGGGACGACTTCCGCTACACAGAGGCCTTGGAGTGGGACCAGCAGTTCCAGAACTACCAGAAGCTCTTTGACTACATGAACTCTCATCTAGAACTACATGTCAAGGTCTGACTTGTGACTTGTGACTTGGGCACTGGAATGTTGCGTGAATATGCAGGAGTGGAGTTTTGTTTAGCCATTTCCCTTTCCGGCTGCCAGCTTTATTTCAGGTTTATTGAGTTTGCATTGGTGGAAGATGGTGGGGTTTAAGGTTTTGATGCAGCGCATAATTGGAATGACTGATGCCCGATAGTGTAATGGTGTGTTTTGTTGGCTCCCTAGTTCCTGCCCTTCTTGAAATATTTTTTTGTGTCCAGCTATTGCAATAGTACACTGCTCTCAATAAAGCAGAAAAGTAAACTACCCTACAGCATAAACTACCCTACATTATTGATAGATCTATTTTAAGTTTGTCTCTCAGGTACTCTACCATATATTTGCTTTATATTCCAACTGACGTATTCTGTTCTAGGCTCAGTTCGGCACCATCTCTGATTACTTCAATGCTCTTCGTAAGTCGGCCATACACCCCGGTCACGATAGTCCCTCTTTACCGGTGGTCAGCGGAGACTTCTTCACATACGCAGACCGAGATGACCACTACTGGAGCGGCTACTTCACCTCCCGACCCTTCTACAAACGCCTGGACCGCTTGCTGGAGTCACACCTCAGGTAGGAGCACATACAGTTTCTTTTCTGCAACTTATTGGTCCTTCGTTATTTCTTATTTGCAACTTATTGTTTCATTTCAATAATCATCCAACACAGATTACATTTATTTTGTAAAAGGTGTACAGTTTCAACATAGAAAGTGAATCACCGTAAGCACTGGATTGGATGTCTGGTTAAGGTTGCAGTGTACACGAGGGAATGCCAATTTAGCTGTCAATTGACCAAACAATAGACCAAGCAACATAGATGATTTATTTATCTAGACTAGAGTCGTTGCTGGGCACCCCAAACCATCTCAATTGGGTTGAGGTCGGGGGATTGTGGAGGCCAGGTCATCTGATGCAGCACTCCATCGCTCTCCTTCTTGGTAAAATAGCCCTTACACAGCCTAGAGGTGTGTTGGGTCATTGTCCTGTTGAAAAACAAATGATAGTCCCACTAAGCCCAAACCAGATGGGATGGCGTATCGCTGCAGAATGCTGTGGTAGCCATGCTGGTTAAGTGTGCCTTGCATTCTAAATAAATCACAGACAGTGTCACCAGCAAAGCACCATAACACCTCCTCCTCCATGCTTTACGGTGGGAACTACACATGCGGAGATCATCCGTTCACCCACACCACGTCTCACAAAGACACGGCGGTTGGAACCAAAAATCTCAAATTTGGACTCCAGACCAAAGGACACATTTCCACCGGTCTAATGTCCATTGCTCGTGTTTCTTGGCCCAAGCAGGTCTCTTCTTCTTATTGGTGTCCTTTAGTAGTGGTTTCTTTGCAGCAATTCGACCATGAAGGCCTGATACACACAGTCCCCTCTGAACAGTTGATGTTGAGATGTCTGTTACTTGAACTCTGTGAAGCATTTTTTTGGGCTGCAATTTCTGAGGCTGGTAACTCTAATGAACTTATCCTCTGCAGCAGAGGTAACTCTGGGTCTTCCATTCCTGTGGCGGTCCTCATGAGAGCCAGTTTCATCATAGCGCTTGATGGTTTTTGCGATTGCACTTGAAGAAACATTTAAAGTTCTTGAAATGTTCAGGATTGACTGACCTTCATGTCTTAAAGTAATGATGGACTGTCATTTCTCTTTGCTTATTTGAGCTGTTCTTGCCATAATATGGACTTGGTCTTTTACCAAATAGGGCTATCTTTAATCAGCTTTTGCTTCTGCTTCTTTAATCAGCACAACAGTTTTCAGCTGTGCTAACATAATTGTAAAAGGGTTTTCTAATGATCAATTAGCTTTTGAAAATGATAAACTTGGATTAGCAAACACAACGTGCCATTGGAACACAGGACTGATGGTTGCTGATAATGGGCCTCTGTACGCCTATGTATGCCTATTCCATAAATAATCAGCCGTTTCCAACTACAATAGCCATTTTCAACATTAACAATGTTTACAGTGTATTTCTGATCAATTTGATGTTATTTTAATGGACAAAAAATGTGCTTTTCTTTCGAAAACAAGGCAATTTCTAAGTGACCCCAAACTTTTGAACGTGTGTGTGTGTGTGTGTGTGTGTGTATATATATATATATATATATATATATATATATATATATACATATACATATACATATACACAGTGGCGGCTCCTGAAAAAATTCTCAGGGGGGGCAATTTTTCTGATGATTTAGGTGACCTACACACATTTTAAAAAAGATATGTCCAGCAACAACATGAAGACAGGGGCAGCATATAAGTCAATACTGATATACACATTACTTGCTTCAAAAAGGCCTCATGGTTGAATTGGAAATATGTGCACCTGAGCATAATTCACAACAAGCAAGCAGGAGCTTTTGTTACGTATGACGAAAGCGCGTAAGTGCAAGCCCTCCCGGAACCCATAGAGATTTTATTGAAAGCTCTGATATTTGAAAAAAAAAAGATTTTACATGAGAGTCTATGAGAGACTCCTGGGCGATTTTCAACCTGACTGAAATCACCCCAAAAGGGGCGGGGCCATTTGAAGCACGACTTTAGCCTTATTGGACATTTAGTGGCAGATCAGACGTCTAGATTAGAACACTGATAACTACTGTTGCCGTGATATAATTGATTAGAAAAAAAATCCCTTCCTTTTCCCGTTTGGCAGTGCGTCGCCCATATCGCCCTAATGAACACCGCCCCTGCATATACATATACATACATACATACATACATACATACATACATACATACATACAGTACCAGTCAAAAGTTTGGACACACCTACCCATTTATGTTTTACATTGCAGAATAATAGTGAAGACATCATAACTATGAAATAACACATATGGAATCATGTAGTAACCAAAAAAGTGTTAAACAAATCAAAATATATTTGAGATTTGAGATTCTTCAAATAGCCACGCTTTGCCTTGATGACAGCTTTGCACACTCTTGGCATTCTCTCAACCAGCTTCATGAGGTATTCACCTGGAATGCATTTCAATTAACAGGTGTGCCTTCTTAAAAGTTAATTTGTAGAATTTATTTCCTTAATACGTTTGAGCCAATCAGTTGTGTTGTGACAAGGTAGGGGGGATATACAGTTTCTTGGCAACTCAATATTAGGAAGGTGTTCCTAATGTTTGGTATACTCAGTGCCTTCAGAAAGTATTCACACCCTTTAACCTTTTCCATGTTTTGTTGTGTTATAGCCTGAATTTAAAATTGATTACATTTAGATGTTGTGTCACTGATCTAGACATAATACCCCATGATGTCAAAGTGGAATTATGTTTATTATTTTTTACAAATTAATAACAAATGAAAAGCTAAAATGTCTCGATTCAATAAGTATTCAAATCCTTTGTTATGGCAAGCCTAAATAACTTCAGGAGTAAAGATTTGCTTAACACGTCAGATAATAAGTTGAATGCACTCACTCTGTGTGCAATAATGGTGTTTAACATGATTTTTGAATGGCTACCCCATCTCTGTACCCCACACATACAATTATCTGTAATGTCCCTCAGTCGAGCAGTGAATTTCAGGCACAGATTCAATGACAAAGACCAGGGAGATTTTCCAATATCTCACAAAGAAGGGCACCTATTGGCTGATGGGTAAAGGGAAAAAAAGGAAACCGGATTTCACCATGAGGCCAATGGTGATTTTAAACCAGTTACAGAGTTAAATGTCTGTGATAGGAAACAACTGAGGATGGATCAACAACATTGTAGTTACTCCACAATACTAACCTAAATGACAGAGTGAACAGAATAATAATATTCCAAAAATATACTAAAGTAATACTACAAAAAGAAGTGGGAAAGAAATTAACTTGTCCTGAATACAAAGCATTATGTTTGGGGCAATTCCAACACAACACATCACTGAGTACCACTCTTCATATTTTCAAGCATGTTGGTGACTGCATCATGTTATGAGTATGCTTGTCATCGACAAGGACTAGGGAGTTTTTTTGGATAAAAAGTAAAGGAATAGAGCTAAGCACAGGCAAAGACCTAGAGGAAAACCTAGTTCAGTCTGCTTTCCAACACACACTGGGAGACAAATTCACCTTTAAGCAGGACAATAACCTAAAACACAAGGCCAAATATACACTTCAGTTACTTACCAAGACCACATTGATTGTTCCTGAGTGGCCTAGTTACAGTTTTGACTTAAATCGGCTTGAAAATCTATGCCAAGACTTGAAAATGGCTGTCTAGCAATGATCAACAAACAACTTGACTGAGGTTGAAGATTTTTTAAAATAATAATGGGCAAATATTGTACAATCCAGGTTTGCAAAACTCTTAGAGACTTACCCAGAAAGACTCAAAGCTGTAATCGCTGTCAAAAGTGATTCTAACATGTATTGACTCAAGGGGTTGAATACTTATCTAATCAAAATATATTTGTGTTTATTTTCCATAAATGTTTTTAAAAGTTCACATTTTTCTTCCATTTTGACATTACAGAGTATTTTGTGTAGATCGTTGAATAAAAAAAAAACGTACATTCATTTTAATCCCACTTTGTAACGCAACAAAATGTGGAAAAAGTCAAGGGTTGTGATTAATTTTAATGAAGGCACTGTATATACACTAATGAGGGAATGAAACGAATGCAAACGTAAAAACATAGTCCCCTGTAGCTCAGTTGGTAGAGCATGGCACTTGCAATGCCAGGGTTGTGGGTTCGTTTCCCACGGGGGCCAGTATGAAAGATGTGTGCACCCACTAACTGTAAGTCGCTCTGGATAAGAGCGTCTGCTAAAATCTAAATTAACAGCATTTCAGTAAAGTAAATTAAAATGAGCTACATGGTACTACATGCAAGTAAACCCAAAATGAACTGTCAGTTTCCTGCATGTCTTCTAACGCAATGCCCTAGACCAGGGGTGTCAAACATATGGCCCGCGGGCAGGGTCCAATTGTTGAAGGATGAATGCAGCCTCCGGGGCTAAAGCTGTTCGACACCCCTGTCCTAGACTGTAGAGTCATGTCATCTACGCCTAGAAGACGCATGCAGGGAGAGATCCCACTGGCGTTACAGACCCTGTTTATCTATGCAGAGAGAGATCCCACTGGCGTTACAGACCCTGTTTATCTATGCAGAGAGAGATCCCGCTGGCGTTACAGACCCTGTTTATCTATGCAGAGAGAGATCCCACTGGCGTTACAGACCCTGTTTATCTATGCAGAGAGAGATCCCACTGGCGTTACAGACCCTGTTTATCTATGCAGAGAGAGATCCCGCTGGCGTTACAGACCCTGTCTATGTATGTGAATAGCGGTCAACTCCCATAACAGTCATCATCTAGGGCCCTGTGTTTTGCGCAATCATGTGTCATGCCTGGATTTCATCTTTTATTTAAAGCTTTTTCATCCAACTGTCCCGTTTTCTTTTTATTTCAAATGGTCAAGCATCATCCTCAGACAATTGCTTTAATGTTTTGTGTAGAAGAACAAGCTATAGGATGAAAATTACAGCCGACTAGCCCTAGTTAACGCTACCTAGCTAACGTTGCCTTACAAATCAATACTTGGAGTCAAAGTATCGATAAAATATTGTCCAAAATAATATCGCGATATGTAACTATTGATTAATAACTATTGTTAACTATTAACTATTCTTAAACCCCCAGCCGGTGCAACCAAGCCAGACAGGTTGAAGGGTAGGAGGCAGACCAAGCAGTCTCTGGCCCTGCAGGTTGGGGGTTGTGCATGGGGCTAACTCCCCCACCACATAAACAATAACTTGCTACAGAAACCTTGTCAATTTCTATCTCTAATTCAACCTAAGCTTGAATCATTACCAGGGGTTGTAAGGCTATGGTTTTAATCATAAATGATTCAAGGTCCACAACCAGCAAGAATGATCTGTATTTTTAATCATGGAGAGCTCTGCCGCCAAAACCCATACATACAGCTTTATACCCCTTGACACACAAAGGCACTTTGCTCCGCCCACCTTTAGGAGGCTTTTTTTTACCCGTTTTCTCAGTCCCCTTCACCCTGGAATGTTTAGTCCCGCCCCCCTCTGTTAGTGGGTTGCCACTACATTATAACTCTTAACACCGTTCACACATTTATACTGTATTTGGGGTGAAATCCTTTAGTCATTATTCTTAAAATACAAATGAATCTAACAAACCTTTACTAAAGAAAGAAACAGACTGGATCAAAGGCAACGACCCCCCCCCCCCCCCCCCGTGACTGTGAATGAAGGATAAAGGCTAGTGCTAACTAAAAAGGTATTCAAGTCAAGTCTGTCTGATCAGTGTTTGAGGTTACTAGATGGTGGACCATTAGATTGTCTTTCATTTCTTTCTTCATCAACTGTGGCAAACACTTTGCAGTGAGAAGACCTAACTTGACTATTTTATTGGATTTATATTCATCAATATGCAAGAGTAGTTGGTGAGAAACATGTAATTAAAAATGCAATTTTTTCTTTCAACAATCATATTATTTTAATCAAGCCTTTATAATCAGGCCCAGTTGGAGATGTGGTTTTTATTCACGTTTTATTTATGGGCTATCTCAGTCGCTTCAAATGTAAAAAAAAATAAAAATTTCTCCAATCAATGATCTGTTTATAATGCACAGTGGATTAGTTTCACCATGTCTTTGATTGGGTTACAGTATTCTTTATTTGGTTCCCCATGAACTGACGCCTTGGCAACCGCTAGTCTTCCTGGTATCTTCTAGTCAAGTGTTTCTTCTACAACTAAAATTACCAGGTACCCAAACTTCTGGCCAAAAGTTTCGCTACTTTCTACCGATACGGGGTAAAGACCCTCAGTCACCGTGTTTAGAACTGTGTTCTCAGCAGGTATCGATTTCCTTTGTTTTGACTGTTGAGATAAAGGCCTAATCTAACAGGATCCCTGGTGTGAGAGTGTCAAAGTGGTCAGTGCAGGAACTAAGCACACAGAGATGACTGTGGATGAGAGGTGTGTGTGTGTGTGTGCGTGCACCATTGTTTTTGATCAGACTCAGTAGTAGAGCAGTAGTGAGTGTCTCCTCCCCTGCCCCAGGCCCCAGTGTCTACAAAGCCTTTAACCAGCAGCACAGGTAGGGCCCTGGGGCCTCAACACTGGGGTCCCCCCCTCTCCACCACAGACTGTCTCACTGTGAGCCCCCACAGACACAGCCCTCATTACAGACCAAACTCCAGAACCCCAAATACACACAGCATCTCACACACCATTGCCCAGAGCAGAGAAATACCACGTGAGAAAAGTTTCAGCAGAGAAAGACCACATGAGAAAAGTTTCAGCAGAGAAAGTTTAAATCCGTTTGAACTTTGAATCTGTTCTGTCCTGCTGAGGTCCCAATATCTATTGTTATGCTTGAATGGTTCAACTTCATAACAGAAATACGTTTTTGTTAGATTCAGTACACCAACAGATACTGTGTGGATGGATTCGTGGATTTTCTTCAAACACATGACCGTATTTGCATTTGATGGTGTCTAAATATAGGAAGGGAGATGGCTAATCACAAAACAGTTGTTAAATTAGTCTTGGCACTCAACCAGTGACTGCTTTCAAGCTGCAAACAGGACTGTGCACAGTATGTGGTATAGATGTACGTCTGCCTGCTATCCTCCTCAATTCTCTGAAAGAGATGTTCCCTTCAAGGTCATTGTCTCGTTCTGTAAATATGTTTTTCTCTGTGAAAGGAGGCAGAACTATTGGCTTTTTATACGGTGCATTTGGGTCAGTCGCCTCAGTGTATTGTTTTATGTGAGAAGCTCTCAAGATGCAGTCAGTGCATTGAAATCCTAGGGCTCCCCAGTCCTGTTCTTGCTCAAAGACTTAGAGATAGGTACATGATTGTCCTTAGATTGATCAAATATTTTGGTTTTTGTGTTAAAACATGATTTTCTTAGAGATACTGCCACAATCAAGAGGTGTTGCTCTGCTATTGTCAATCTAGAAGGACACAGTCAGACACATAGGACATAGTACGATTATCAAGATGCGCAATCAAATATCGAGAGAAAAAGCTGTAAACAAGATACACAGTAGTAAAAAACTGTCCTATGGCTTTAAGAGTGCTTACATTGATTCTTCCAGTTCCATCCCTCAGCTCTATACCAAAACAAGTGGCAGGGCTGTTAGAAATTGTAACAGTGGTTGTCTCTGATTCCCTGATAGCAACTAACAGTTTGTTTCACAAGGCTGGAGTAGTTTAAGAAAAGCCTCATCTGCCAGCTGTTTTCCTTGATACTTTAGGGATAATGAGAAAATCTCTTATTTTGTGAGCCGAGCAGCTCAGTTTTCATTGTTGTAGTTCGGGGTTAAATGGGTTCAATAACACAAGCTGAGACTCTGATTGCAGTCAAATACTGGAGATGTCCAACTGTAGTCAATTTGGAGTACTTTACTTATCTCTTGGTCCATGATGAACCCATATATCAACAACTATTTCTCACTTCACTGAATGCACTGAAATGAGTGAACATGGGTCGTGCTCAGGAGTGCACGATGTAGCAAAATGTTTTGCAACGGGGAAAAAATGTGTTCTTATTGGTCAAATTCAGATTCAGATTCAAATTACATGCCACCTCCCCGTTTAAATCATTTCTACCTAATGAACACGACCCATGTCTATCTTTGTCTTGGTGCCATGGAAAGGCAAACTCATGTGAAGAAAATAACTATTCCCTTTGTCTGTCCTTCAGGGCAGCTGAGATCCTTTACTCCCTGACCCTGGCTAATATTCAGAGGTTTGGGAAGCTGAATGATTTCCCAGCTGTGGAGAACAACAGACTGCTCACTGAAGCCAGGAGGAACCTGGGCTTGTTCCAGCACCATGACGCCATCACAGGCACCGGCAAGGACTTGGTGGTGATCGACTACGGTACCAGGTATCACTCTGTTTTATTACTTGTTTTATTTGTTTTCATCGTCTTATTTGATTGGGAGAGATGCAGTGTAGACATGGACACACTGATTCATCACGAGTTAAATGGATTGCACTGACATGGTTTAGTGATTAAATCCAGTGTCGGGACGTAGACATTGTTTGAATGAAAGTGAAACACTATTTGACTCAGAGCTTTGAGCCTCTGGGCATTTACTAAGAACAATTCTCTCTTCTCAGGTTGTTTCATTCCATTTTTAATTTGAAACAAGTGATTGTCAACTCCGCTCACTGGCTGGTGCTAAAGGACAAAAGTGCATACAGTCATAATCCGTCAAAGGCCTTTCTTCAAATGGTGAGTAAAAATAGCTTTGGTGTTTTAATTTCGGTGTTGAAACAAGGGTGTTGGTTGTGCATAGCAACATTTTCAGATAGTAGATTGATTTTCAAAGGGTGACAGTTGATGGTGGTGGTACAGTGAGTGAAGTGCATGCAGTTAGCTACCTTTTGAAATGTTTATTTACCACACCCTACCTTCGACAAAATCCCTCAAGGAAGCACAACATCAGGATTTTAATATGCAAATTGCCCAGGCAGGAAGTCAACATCAATTTTCAGAGCAATGTAACCTCTTCCACTTCCTCGTTTTGCTACAGCAGCTGAAAAGACGCTTGATATGAATCTCACTCACCCAAACCTAATGAAATTTGTATTAGGAAGTGAATGAGCCTTAGACGCTTAAATAGCGTCATATATTCCCAAAAGCGGCAGCCAATACCACAACAACAAAATTAAATACATTTTTCAAATGTGTCTCAAATAATTGTAGCTACACCAGATTTGTGTTATTTTGCAAATCAACTCACTCTCATGCAAATGTCTCTCAGGATGACATCCAGCCTGCTCAAGATGCCCTGCCTCAAAAAACCATTCTGAAAATCAGCTCACAGCCTAGGTATGTCGCCGTCCTCCTTTTCCCTCACAACATTCTGGCTGATATTATGACCCCTTTCATATTCCAAATATGTTTTAGAAAAAGTACAGGAAGTTATAGTCTGGTCAGGTTGAACAGTTTTGTTTGGATATGTGTCTGTACTTTCAGACTTATCAGATCAAAACATTAGCAGCTTGTACCAACTGCTCTTTTTCCCTCAGGTCTGTGGTCGTCTACAACCCCACGGAGCAGGACCGCACGTCAGTGGTGACCGTGTATGTGAACACGCCCCACCTGCGTGTGGTCACGGACCACGGTCACCCCGTCCCCGCTCAGGTTAGCGTGGTCTGGGACGACTCCACCACAGCATCCACAGAGGCCTTCCAGGTATGACTGTCTGTGAGATTGTTTTGTTATCAATTATTTTTAATATCCTTTATTTATCCAGGTTAATCCCCTACATCAATATATTTTTTGCTTCAAATTCAGATACGTTCATGAATGATAATACGAGTATCAAGCAGTATCAGGCAGTATCAAGTAGTATCAAGTAGTATCAAGCAGTATCAAGCAGTATCAGGTAGTATCAAGCAGTATCAGATAGTATCAAGCAGTATCAGGTAGTATCAGGCAGTATCAGGTAGTATCAAATAGTATCAAGCAGTAGCAGGCAGTATCAGGCAGTATCAGGTAGTATCAAGCAGGCAGTATCAGGTAGTATCAAGCAGGCAGTATCAGGTAGTATCAAGCAGGCAGTATCAGGTATTATCAGGCAGTATCAGGTATTATCAGGCAGTATCAGGTAATATCAAGCAGTATCAGGTAGGCTTGTCACGATACCAACATTTTACAAACGATACGATACTGGGCCAAGTATCACGATACCGAGTAGTATCAGGATACCACGGTGGAAAGAAATCCTTGACCTAGCATCCTGTTCGCCCCATCCCGGATGCTTGTTCACGTTTTCTAAACGTTTTCCAAAAACCTGTCACTGAAATTCACAACTTCTACTCAATACAACACACTAAATTTAACTTCACACTGTTCAGTGTATAATAGAATACTGCATAGAATGGCTGATTTGCTCATATTTGCAAAGGCCTACCTGTGATTTGGGTGCAGGAATGGAAGGAAGGAATATACATGCATAATGATCTGCATGTCATTGTGTCAGTAAGGGGAAAAGACTGCATGAAACCTTCTTTACTCTTCAGTTAACACAGACACACACTCTCCCCCCCTTCCTCACACACACTGTCTCCCTCTCTCTCATACACACACCACTCTCTCTCCCACAAACACACATACACACACTGCTCCCAACTTTTATAACATTAGGCACCAAAAAATATTTAAGGAGCACCGGAAAGAAATAGATTGTTGATATAGTTTAGCCTTCCATTAGGCCTATATGAATCCTACCTTTGAAGCACATCTCATAAGCAGCAGAACCTTTTCCTTTCTACCTGGGCCAATCAAATGTGGCTAAACCTACTGTGAAATTACTAGATTGTTAGCTGAACAACGTTGTTTGTGAAATTATTTAAAATGCGCGCAAATCCCGATAGAAAGAAAGAAGCATCTCTGGTAATATGGGTGATATCATATGGGTGATATAATATGAGGTAATATAATATGGGTGATACAGTGCCTTGCAAAAGTATTCATCCCTTTGGCGTTTTTCCTATTTTGTTGCATTACAACCTGTGATTTAAATTGATTTTTATTTGGATTTCATGTAATGGACATACACAAAATAGTCCAAATTGGTGAAGTGAAATGAAAAAAATTACTAGTTTCAAAAAATTCTAAAATATAAATAACTGAAAAGTGGTGTGTGCATATGCAGTCACCCCCTATGCTATGAAGCCCCTAAATAATATCTGGTGCAACCAATTAACTTCAGAAGTCACATAATTAGTTTAAAAAAGTCCACCTGTGTGCAATCTAAGTGTCACATGATCTGTCACATGATCTCAGTATATATACACCTGTTCTGAAAGGCCCCAGAGTCTGCAACACCACTAAGTAAGGGGCACCACCAAGCAAGCGGCACCATGAAGACCAAGGAGCTCTCCAAACAGGTCAGGGACAAAGTTGTGGAGAAGTACAGTTCAGGGCTGGTCAGAATTGAAGGAATGATGGATGGCGCTAAATACAGGGAAATACTTGATGGAAACCTGTTTCAGTCTTCCAGAGATTTGAGACTGGGACGGAGGTTCACCTTCCAGCAGGACAAGGACCCTAAGCATACTGCTAAAGCAACACTTGAGTGGTTTAAGGGGAAACATTTACATGTCTTGGAATGGCCTAGTCAAAGCCCAGACCTCAATCCAATTGAGAATCTGTGGTATGACTTAAAGATTGCTGTACACCAGCGGAACCCATCCAACTTGAAGGAGCTGGAGCAGTTTTGCCTTGAAGAATGGGCAAAAATCCACAGTGGCTAGATGTGCCAAGCTTATAGAGACATACCCCAAGAGACTTATTTCTTGTTTGTTTCACAAAAAAAAATATTTTGCATCTTCAAAGTGGTAGGCATGTTGTGTAAATCAAATGATATAAACCCCCCAAAAATCCATTTTAATTCCAGGTTGTAAGGCAATAAAATAGGAAAAATGCAAAGGGGGGTGAATACTTTCGCAAGGCACTGTATAATATGAGGTAATATAATATGGGTGCTATAATATGAGGTAAAATAATATGGATGATATAATATGGGTGATATAACATGGGTAATATAATATGAGGTAATATAATATGGGTGATATAATATGGGAGATATAATATGAGGTAATATAATATGAGGTGATATAATATGGGTCATATTCTTTGAACCTTTTAGGCTAGAGACAAGCTGCTTTCTTTGCTGTAAAGCTCAATTTTCCCTCTCTGACACTCAGAGGCTGCATGGCAGTGAACTTGCAAAGTCTACTCAGACTGGTCTGTGCTCTTGATTATAATAGGCGATTAAATGATACAATGTATCAACAACATTGCTCACTTTGCACGCTGCTCCAATGTAACAAATGTACGAATGTAAAAAGACTCATCAGGGTCTGGGTCTTTATCCCCGCTCGCCATCACGGCTAAATGATATATTTTTTAAACTGACGGAGGAATAGACACGCATGAAGAGCGGACGGAGAGAAGCAGGTGAGTGGGGGCTGGTAGGGGATGCGGCTGGCTAATTATAGCTGCCACAGGTGATATGCGCAAGAAAGTGAAGTGGGTATTATTGGACCTGCGGATACAAGAGACTAGTGGATGTTGTTTAAATTCAACTGACTTTATAAATAAAACTGACTTTATAAACATTTTATAACAGGCGCCAGCAAGTTCTTTAGATTGGTAGGGCTGAAAAAGTCGGTAGTATCATATGAAACGGTACTATGGTATTCTAAAATGTTGGTGTCATAAGTATCATGACGTTTTGGCACCGTGATATTACCGTGGTACCGGTATACTGTGCAACACTAGTATCAGGCATGTATCAGGCAGGTAGTATCAGGTAGTGTCAGGCAGTATCAGGCAGGTAATATCAGGTAGTATCAGGTAGTGTCAGGCAGTTTCAGGCAGGTAGTGTCAGGCAGGTAGTATCAGGTAGTATCAGGCAGGTAGTATCAGCCAGGTAGTATCAGGCAGGTAGTGTCAGGCTGTCACGATCGTCTATAAAGGGAGCAGACCAATACGCAGCGCGTTGAGTGAACATGATGACTTAAATAAAGAAAGCACGTAACTACAAACAAAAGACGATAGTGAAGTCCAACAGTGACAAAATACTGAACCTGGAACAAAAACCCACCATTCCCACAGGAAAACAATCAGATTAAATATGGCTCCCAATCAGAGATAACGAGCCGACAGCTGACACTCGTTACCTCCGATTGGGAGTCATTGACCAAACCTAGACATAAACCCCACAGAACTGCAAACATAGAAATACACCCAAAACCCAACATAACCAAACCAAAACCCAACAAAACAAATACACCCTGGCTCAAATATAAAAGTCCCGGAGCCAGAGTGTCACAGTACCCCCCCCTAAAGGTGCGAACTCCGGGCGCACCAGCATACAG
Source organism: Coregonus lavaretus (assembly GCF_964263955.1). Classification (NCBI taxonomy): domain Eukaryota; kingdom Metazoa; phylum Chordata; class Actinopteri; order Salmoniformes; family Salmonidae; genus Coregonus; species Coregonus lavaretus. The sequence goes on along the minus strand of NC_139997.1, from coordinate 12,190,413 downwards.
TCTATGGGAGGGTCTGGGTGGGCGTCTGTCCACGGTGGCGGCTCTGGCCCTGGTCGTGGTCCCCACCCCACCTTAGTCACTATCCGCTTCCGTAGCCTCCTCCATATGACCACCCCCCAACTAAACCCCACTGGATTAAGGGGCGGCACCGGACTAACGGGCAGCACCGGACTAAGGGGCAGTACCGGACTAAGGGGCAGCACCAGGATAAGGGGCAGCACCGGGCTAAGGGACAGCACCGGACTCAATGGCGGATCCTGGCTGGCTGGCTCTGGCGGATCCTGGCTGGACGGCTCTGGCGGATCCTGGCTGGACGGCTCATGGCTGGCTGAAGGATCTGGCTGCTCATGGCTGGCTGACGGATCTGGCTGCTCATGGCTGGCTGACGGATCTGGCTGCTCATGGCTGGCCGACGGATCTGGCTGCTCATGGCTGGCCGACGGATCTGGCTGCTCATGGCTGGCCGACGGATCTGGCTGCTCATGGCTGGCTGACGGATCTGGCTGCTCATGGCTGGCTGACGGATCTGGCTGCTCATGGCTGGCCGACGGATCTGGCTGCTCATGGCTGGCCGACGGATCTGGCTGCTCATGGCTGGCCGAAGGCTCTGGCTGATCCTGTCTGGCGGAAGGCTCTGGCCGATCCTGTCTGGCGGAAGGCTCTGGCTGATCCTGTCTGGCGGAAGGCTCTGGCTGATCCTGTCTGGCGGAAGGCTCTGGCTGATCCTGTCTGGCGGAAGGCTTTAGCGGCTCCGGTCTGGCGGACGGCTCTGAAGGCTCATGGCAGACGGGCGGCTTATGCAGCGCTTGGCAGACGGACAGTTCAGACGGCGTTGGGCAGACAGGCAGTTCAGGCGCCGTTGGGCAGACGGGCAGTTCAAGCGCCGTTGGGCAGACGGGCAGTTCAGGCGCCGTTGGGCAGACGGGCAGTTCAGGCGCCGTTGGGCAGACGGCAGACTCTGGCCGGCCGAGACGCACTATAGGCCTGGTGCGTGGTGCCGGAACTGGTGGTCCCGGGCTGAGGACACGCATCTCAGGGCTAGTGCGGGGAGAAGGAACAGGGCATGCTGGACCCTGGGGACGCACATAAGGCCTAGTGCGTGGTGCCGGAACTGGTGGTCCCGGGCTGAGGACACGCATCTCAGGGCTAGTGCGGGGAGTAGCAACAGGGCATGCTGGACCCTGGGGACGCACATAAGGCCTAGTGCGTGGTGCCGGAACTGGTGGTCCCGGGCTGAGGACACGCATCTCAGGGCTAGTGCGGGGAGCAGCAACAGGACGCACAGGACTCTGGGGACACACAGGAGGCTTGGTGCGTGGTGTAGGCACTGGTGGTACTGGGCTGGAGCGGGGAGGTGGCGCCGGAAATACCGGACCGTGCAGGCGTACTGGCTCCCTTGAGCACTGAGCCTGCCCAACCTTACCTGGTTGTATACTCCCCGTCGCCCGACCAGTACGGGAAGGAGGAATAACCCGCACCGGGCCAGGTGGGCGAACCGGGGACACCATGCGTAAGGCTGGTGCCATGTAAGCCGGCCCGAGGAGACGCACTGGTGGCCTGATGCGTTGGGCCGGCTTCATGACATCCGGCTCAATGCTCAATCTAGCCCGGCCGATACGTGGAGCTGGAATGTACCGAACCGGGCTATGCCTGCGTACAGGAGACACCATGCGCTCTACTGCGTAACACGGTGTCTGCCCGTACTCTCGCTCTCCACGGTCAGTCCAGGGAGTAGGCGCAGGTCTCCTACCTGACTTCGCCACACTCCCTTTTAGCCCCCCCCCCAAGAAATTTTTGGGTAGTACCCACGGGCTTCCAGCCTCGACTCCGTGCTGCCTCCTCATACCACCTCCTCTCGGCTTTAGCTGCCTCCAGCTCTTCACGAGGGCGGCGATATTCTCCCGGTTGTGCCCAAGGACCCTTTCCAGCCCGTATCTCCTCCCATGTCCATGAATCCTTTGGAGGCGTCCATAAATCCTGTGTAGGTAGGTCCTGTTGCCGCTTGACACGCTGCTTGGTCCTTTTACGGTGGGTTTTTCTGTCACGATCGTCTATAAAGGGAGCAGACCAATACGCAGCGCGTTGAGTGAACATGATGACTTAAATAAAGAAAGCACGTAACTACAAACAAAAGACGATAGTGAAGTCCAACAGTGACAAAATACTGAACCTGGAACAAAAACCCACCATTCCCACAGGAAAACAATCAGATTAAATATGGCTCCCAATCAGAGATAACGAGCCGACAGCTGACACTCGTTACCTCCGATTGGGAGTCATTGACCAAACCTAGACATAAACCCCACAGAACTGCAAACATAGAAATACACCCAAAACCCAACATAACCAAACCAAAACCCAACAAAACAAATACACCCTGGCTCAAATATAAAAGTCCCGGAGCCAGAGTGTCACACAGGCAGTGTCAGGCAGGTTATATCAGGTAGTATCAGGCAGTATCAGGCAGGTAGTATCAGGCAGTATCAGGCAGGTTATATCAGGTAGTATCAGGCAGTATCAGGAAAGTAGTATCAGGTAGTATCAGGCAAGTAGTGTCAGGCAGTATCAGGCAGGTAGTATCAGGTAGTGTCAGGCAGTATCAGGAAGGTAGTATCAGGCAGTATCAGGTAGTATCAGGTAGTGTCAGGCAGTATCAGGAAGGTAGTATCAGGTAGTATCAGGCAGGTAGTATCAGGTAGTATCAGGCAGGTAGTGTCAGGCAGGTAGTATCAGGCAGGTAGTATCAGGTAGTATCAGGCAAGTAGTATCAGGTAGTATCAGGCAGGTAGTATCAGGCAAGTAGTATCAGGTAGTGTCAGGCAGTATCAGGAAGGTAGTATCAGGCAGTGTCAGGTTGTATCAGGTAGTATCAGGTAGTGTCAGGCAGTATCAGGAAGGTAGTATCAGGTAGTATCAGGCAGGTAGTATCAGGTAGTGTCAGGCAGGTAGTATCAGGTAGTATCAGGCAAGTAGTATCAGGTAGTATCAGGCAGTTTCAGGCAGGTAGTATCAGGTAGTATCAGGCAGGTAGTATCAGGCAGTATCAGGCAGGTAGTATCAGGTAGTATCAGGCAGGTAGTGTCAGGCAGTATCAGGCAGGTAGTATCAGGCAGGTAGTATCATACAGTATTAGGCAGGTAGTGTCAGGCAGTATCAGGCAGGTAGTATCAGGCAGGTAGTATCAGGTAGTATCAGGCAGGTAGTATCAGGCAGTATCAGGCAGGTAGTATCAGGCAGGTAGTATCAGGTAGTATCAGGCAGGTAGTATCAGGAAGTGTCAGGCAGTATCAGGCAGGTAGTATCAGGTAGTGTCAGGCAGTATCAGGCAGGTAGTATCAGGCAGGTAGTATCAGGTAGTTCAGGCAGGTAGTATCAGGCAGGTATTATCAGGCAGGTATTATCAGGTAGTGTCAGGCAGTATCAGGCAGGTAGTATCAGGCAGTATCAGTCAGGTAGTATCAGGCAGGTAGTATCAGGCAGTATCAGGCAGGTTATATCAGGTAGTATCAGGCAGTATCAGGAAAGTAGTATCAGGTAGTATCAGGCAAGTAGTGTCAGGCAGTATCAGGCAGGTAGTATCAGGTAGTGTCAGGCAGTATCAGGAAGGTAGTATCAGGCAGTATCAGGCAGTGTCAGGTTGTATCAGGTAGTATCAGGTAGTGTCAGGCAGTATCAGGAAGGTAGTATCAGGTAGTATCAGGCAGGTAGTATCAGGTAGTGTCAGGCAGGTAGTGTCAGGCAGGTAGTGTCAGGAAGGTAGTATCAGGTAGTGTCAGGCAGGTAGTATCGGGCAAGTAGTATCAGGTAGTATCAGGTAGTATCAGGCAGGTAGTATCAGGCAAGTAGTGTCAGGCAGGTAGTATCAGGCAGTTTCAGGCAGGTAGTATCAGGTAGTATCAGGCAGGTAGTATCAGGCAGTATCAGGCAGGTAGTATCAGGTAGTATCAGGCAGGTAGTATCAGACAGTATTAGGCAGGTAGTGTCAGGCAGTATCAGGCAGGTAGTATCAGGCAGGTAGTATCGGGTAGTGTCAGGCAGTATCAGGCAGGTAGTATCAGGCAGGTAGTATCAGGCAGTATCAGGCAGGTAGTATCAGGCAGGTAGTATCAGGTAGTATCAGGCAGGTAGTATCAGGTAGTGTCAGGCAGTATCAGGCAGGTAGTATCAGGTAGTGTCAGGCAGTATCAGGCAGGTAGTATCAGGCAGGTAGTATCAGGTAGTTCAGGCAGGTAGTATCAGGCAGGTATTATCAGGCAGGTATTATCAGGTAGTGTCAGGCAATATCAGGCAGGTAGTATCAGGCAGTATCAGTCAGGTAGTATCAGGCAGGTAGTGTCAGGTAGTATCAGGTACTGTCAGGCAGTATCAGGCAGGTGGTATCAGGTAGTGTCAGGCAGTATCAGGCAGGTAGTATCAGGTAGTGGCAGGCAGTATCAGGCAGGCAGTATCAGGCAGGTAGTATCAGGTAGTGTCAGGCAGTATCACTCAGGTAGTGTCAGGCAGTATCAGGCAGGTAGTATCAGGAAGTATCAGGCAGGGAGTATCAGGTAGTTCAGGCAGGTAGTATCAGGCAGGTATTATCAGGTAGTGTCAGGAAGTATCAGTCAGGTAGTATCAGTCAGGTAGTATCAGGCAGGTAGTATCAGGTAGTATCAGGTAGTATCAGGCAGGTAGTGTCAGGTAGTATCAGGTACTGTCAGGCAGTATCAGGCAGGTAGTATCAGGCAGGTGGTATCAGGTAGTATCAGCAGGTAGTGTCATGCAGTATCAGGCAGGTAGTGTCAGGCAGTATCAGGCAGGTAGTGTCAGGCAGGTAGTATCAGGTAGTGTCAGGCAGGTAGTATCAAGTAGTATCAGGCAGGTGGTATCAGCAGGTAGTGTCAGGCAGTATCAGGCAGGTAGTATCAGGTAGTGTCAGGCAGGTAGTATCAGGCAGTATCAGGCAGGTAGTATCAGGCAGGATCAAGCAGGTAGTATCAGGTAGTGTCAGGCAGTATCAGGCAGGTAGTATCAAGTAGTATCAGGCAGGTAGTATCAGGTAGTGTCAGGCAGTATCAGGCAGGCAGTATCAGGCAGGTAGTATCAGGCAGGTAGTATCAGGTAGTGTCAGGCAGTATCAGGCAGGTAGTATCAGGTAGTGTCAGGCAGTTTCAGGCAGGTAGTGTCAGGTAGTGTCAGGCAGGTAGTATCAGGCAGGTAGTGTCAGGTAGTGTCAGGCAGGTAGTATCAGGCTGGTAGTATCAGGTAGTTTCAGGCAGTATCAGGCAGTATCAGGCAGGTAGTATCAGGTAGTGTCAGGCAGTATCAGGCAGGTAGTATCAGGTAGTATCAGGCAGGTAGTGTCAGGCAGTATCAGGCAGGTAGTATCAGGTAGTTCAGGCAGGTAGTATCAGGTAGTGTCAGGCAGTATCAGGCAGGCAGTATCAGGCAGTTATTATCAGGTAGTGTCAGGCAGTATCAGGCAGGTAGTGTCAGCCAGTATCAGGCAGGTAGTACCGGGTAGTATCAGGCAGGTAGTATCAGGTAGTTCAGGCAGGTAGTATCAGGTAGTGTCAGGCAGTATCAGGCAGGCAGTATCAGGCAGTTATTATCAGGTAGTGTCAGGCAGTATCAGGCAGGTAGTGTCAGGCAGTATCAGGCAGGTAGTATCGGGTAGTATCAGGCAGGTAGTATCAGGTAGTTCAGGCAGGTAGTATCAGGTAGTGTCAGGCAGTATCAGGCAGGCAGTATCAGGCAGTTATTATCAGGTAGTGTCAGGCAGTATCAGGCAGGTAGTATCGGGTAGTATCAGGCAGTATCAGGCAGGTAGTATCAGACAGTATCAGTCAGCTAGTATCAGGCAGGTAGTATCAGGTAGTATCAGGCAGGTAGTATCAGTTAGTATCAGGTACTGTCAGGTAGTATCAGGCAGGTAGTATCAAGTAGTATCAGGCAGGTGGTATCAGGTAGTATCAGGTAGTATCAGGCAGGTAGTATCAGGTAGTATCAGGCAGGTAGTATCAGGTAGTATCAGGCAGGTAGTATCAGCAGGTAGTGTCAGGCAGGTAGTATCAGGCAGGTAGTATCAGGCAGGTAGTATCAGGTAGTGTCAGGCAGGTAGTATCAAGTAGTATCGGGCAGGTGGTATCAGGTAGTATCAGCAGGTAGTGTCAGGCAGGTAGTATCAAGTAGTATCAGGCAGGTAGTATCAGGTAGTGTCAGGCAGTATCAGACAAGTCTGTGTATGGATGCAGAAACCCAAAGCTGTGGTCTTTTCAGTTTGGACTAGAGATTGATCACCAATGTATTACCAGTTCGTAGTGAAAACAACGTTTTCTGTTGTTTATGTTCTCTTCTCACATTATCTCATGTTATGGTGTTTTCTCTCGGGGGCAGTTGTCCTTCGTAGCTCAGGTGCCAGCGCTGGGTCTTGGGCTGTACCAGTTGAGTACGGCTGCGAGCGGCGGGGCGGAGACGGCGGAGTATGTCTTCTTCAGGCAAGGCGACAAACTATCCGTCAACATGAAGCACTTTACCGTCAACATCCCCCAGGACGCCACCACCCCCCTCACCATCCACAACCCCCACCTCCAGGTCTGGAGCTCCCCCACCACCGGCCTGATGGAGGTAAGCCATGCACAGCACAGCATAACAAAGCATAGTTTAGCACAGCATAGCACAGCATACCAAAGCTTAGCATAGCGTAGCACAGCATAGCAAAGTTTAGCACAGCAAAGTTTAGCACGCATAGCAAAGTTTAGCACATGACAACATAGCAAACAGGGCCTAAAATTAACACCCGCCACCTGCCAAATCCGGGTAGATTTTGGCATTGGCGTGTAAAATGTCAATTTCACCAGCCATGTTGGCGGGTGGTCAGGGAACCACAGTGCGAGCATTTCACTCACATTTATAGTAAAATAAATGCTGTAGTAGCTGTTTTCAAAGTATTTCTGCCATTTTGTTACAAAGCTGGTAAATTAATCGCACAAAGTCAAAGATCTACATATCCTATATAACCTATTCCACCTCGTGCTGCAACACTGCCTGGCTGGGTGCTGTGCGCACGTGAAGAGCTGAGTGAAAGATTCATTTTTAGTAGCGCTGCGCACAGGGATACAAGTTGGTCTAATTTACTTTAAACTAAAGTCTACTGAAGTGAGACTTTGTCCTTGTGTTTCTTGGCTATTTACATTGTTTTGTTCACAAGCTAGGTCGTTTTTCTATGTTTGCGTTTCAACTGCTAGAGAAGAGAAGACAACGCTTCTAGTAGTCAGACTCAATCTCACAGGCACAAACATGACTGGATTCACGCTGCCACGGTAACCTCCCGCCCTTAAAGGGGCAGGTGAAACTTTTTGTCTCATCTGGGATATTATGGTTGAAAAAATGAAATGAAACAATATACACATTACTTCTTACTAGTAATACATGTATTGTTTTAGAAACATTACAAAGCATGCTCATCATTTTTTTTGTGTTTTGTTGGTGTAATGTTAGCGGTAAAAAAATTATTTTGGCTGGTAAAAAATCTGAGTGGCTTGTAGATTTTTTAATCTACCTGCCACAGTGGCTGGTGGACCAAAAAGTAAATGTTATGCCCTGATAGCAAAGCTTAGCACAGCATAGAAAAGCATAGTACAGATCACAGACGTTTTATTGTAAAGCATAGCACTACATAACACAGCATAGCATTGTAAAGCATAGCACTACACAGCAGGGCATTGAACCAGAATCATAAAGTGTATAATGACTGTGACCCATAGGGCTTTGCACTGAAAGGTTGCATGGAATATATCACACTTCTAGACTGTCAATGGGACTGACCGGGTATCAAACCAGGGTTGTCTGTGTGACACAAGACTACCTTATTCCTCTGAGCTAAAGCCTAGGCATTAGTTCTGGGAGGTCATACGAGCCTTCCAGTCTCAGGCAAGATTACTCATCACACAAGCTCATCACATTGTTCACTAAACCACCTCAGCTACAACAACACACGATACAGTAGGTGTATTATTATAATATCGGTAGCTCGGTTCGCTCTCATCATTGATGCCAAACTGTCAGTGTAATGGTGATGATGTAAGTCTTGAATCCCGCTTTCTTCTGACTGACACCCTCAGAGATTGAAGCTGAAAGAGGACGGCTCAGAACTCCAGATCAAGGTGGAGTTTGCGTGGTACGGCACAACCAGCAACCGAGATAAAAGCGGAGCCTACTTGTTCCTGCCTGACGGGGAAGCCAAGGTAACCTGACAACTTTATTCAACGTGATTGATGCTCCTTTGTCAACGTGTATCATTGCAGCTGTACTGAAACCCTGTGAAGAAGAAAGGCTTCAGCTCTTACAGTTGTTCTGCTCCCCCAGTTTCCCGCTCTCTCCTTCCTCTCTTATTTGTGCTCCCTTACCATCATGCTCTCTGTAGGAGGTGTTATTGGCAGAGGATGGATGGGAGATGGTGTTAGGAGTGATTTGATTCCCATTGATTTTCTGTTCTCCTCCAGATATACACTCCCGCCCGGCCTCCAGTGATACGGGTAACCAAAGGATCTGTGTTCTCTGAGATCACCACTAACTTCGATCACGTGACGCACACTCTACGCCTGTATAACGTTCAAGGTAAGGATGGAAATTGGGTGTGTGCCTGCGTGCATCTACAATTGTAAACAGTGGTGGAAAAAGTACCCAATTGTCATACTTGAGTAAAAGTAAAGATACCTTAATAGAAAATGACTCAAGTAAAAGTGAAAGTCACCCAGTAAAATACTACTTGAGTAAAAGTCTAAAAGTATTTGTTTTTAAATATACTTAAGTATCTAAAGTAAAAGTATAAATCATTTCAAATTACTTATATTAAGCAAACCAGACGGCACAATTTTCTTGTTTTTAAAATGTATCAATAGCCAGGGGCACACTCCAACACTCATTTACAAACAAAGCATTTGTGTTTAGTGAGTCTGCCAGATCAGAGGCGGAAGGGATGACCAGAGATGTTCTCTTGATTAGTGCGTGAATGGACAATTTTCTTGTCCTGCTAAGCGTTCAAAATGTAACAAGTACTTTTGGGTGTCAGGGAAAATGTATGGAATAAAAAGTACTTTCTTTTCTTTAGGAATGTAGTGAAGTAAAAGTTGTCTAAAATATAAATAGTAAAGTATAGTACAGATACCCCCAAAAAACGACTTAAGTAGTACTTTAAAGTAATTTGGTCCTCTGTAGCTCAATTGGCTTGTAACGCCAGGGTAGTGGGTACGATCCCCGGGACCACCCATATGTAAAAATGTATGCACACATGACTGTAAGTCACTTTGGATAAAAGCGTCTGCTAAATGGCATATTATTATTATTATTATTATTTTACTTACAGTTTTTCTCGATTGTTAAGACACATTTCTTGAAACCTTCACCCATTTTCTCAAAACTTTAAACACAAAACCAAATCTTCAAACTACATTCACAAAACCCCTTACTCTTATGGCAAAATCAAACAATCGCCTCAAAAACATTTAATCTGTGCTCAAAATCAAACAATGCTTTTCAAACACTACAGAGCGTTCATTAGACACTACATAAAAAAATGGAGAACACAGCGTCCAGGGAATGTAGTTACAGATGTTTTTATTTATTGTATATAGTAAATGCATTTAGCAATTAAAACAAAAAGGATAGTAATCACAACTTAGTGCAGTGAATATATTGTATACTGTAAGTACTGCAAGTAATACAGTATTGAATGTCAGTATATTCAGCACTTGCATGAAAATACAGTAGTCCAACTGCAAAAGCCCAAAGAACAAGAACACTCTAAATGAAAAGCACATTACAGTACACTCAAAAATGTTGTGCAACTGCGAAATCAAAGTCAATGAGAGATTCATTCTGCCTCAGCATCACGTCTTTGTCCTGCTTCCCTCATTGTCATTCCATGAACAACAACATGGTCTATCACAGTTGCTCGAATTTCTTCTGAAATTACTGTTCATGGTCTTGCTCTTCCTCGTCCTCGTCCTGGTACTCTTCCTCCTCTGCCTCTCAGATTGTTTCCATCCATTGTTGGTATCAACATCCAACGCACCTGTGCCACCTGTGCCACCTGTGCACTCTGAACTGGCTTATATTCTGTACAATTGGTTTGATCACATCATTAGAAACAAGTGTGAACAATTTGGAGTGGTTGTGTGTAAACGATGACAACTGTGTTGTAGTTGTGTTTAACTTTTGCCACCTGTGTTTACCATTTTGTAACACAAGTGCATCACAGTGCGAAATGTGTTTTAGTGAGTGAGAATGTGTTTAGAGTTTTGCAAAAAGACTGACTGATTTGACAAATGGGTTTAGGCCACTGAGCATTTGGTTCAGAGAATGGGGTTTAGTGTTTTAGCAATTCAGAAAAACTGTAAGTTACTTTACACCACTGATTGTAAAAACAACTGAAAAGCAGTTGTACATACAGTGAGGGAAAAAAGTATTTGATCCCCTGCTGATTTTGTACGTTTGCCCATTGACAAAGACATGATCAGTCTATAATTTTAATGGTAGGTTTATTTGAACAATGAGAGACAGAATAACAACAAAAAATCCAGAAAAACGCATGTCAAAAATGTTATAAATTGATTTGCATTTTAATGAGGGAAATAAGTATTTGACCCCTCTGCAAAACATGACTTAGTACTTGGTGGCAAAACCCTTGTTGGCAATCACAGAGGTCAGACGTTTCTTGTAGTTGGCCACCAGGTTTGCACACATCTCAGGAGGGATTTTGTTCCACTTCTCTTTGCAGATCTTCTCCAAGTCATTAAGGTTTCGAGGCTGACGTTTGGCAACTCGAACCTACAGCTCCCTCCACAGATTTTTTATGGGATTAAGGTCTGGAGACTGGCTAGGCCACTCCAGGACCTTAATGTGCTTCTTCTTGAGCCACTCCTTTGTTGCCTTGGCCGTGTGTTTTGGGTCATTGTCATGCTGGAATACCCATCCACAACCCATTTTCAATGCCCTGGCTGAGGGAAGGAGGTTCTCACCCAAGATTTGACGGTACATGACTTGTGGTCCTCTGTAGCTCAGCTGGTAGAGCATGGCGCTTGTAACGCCAAGGTAGTGGGTTCGATCCCCGGGACCACCCATACACAAAAAAAATGTATGCACGCATGACTGTAAGTCGCTTTGGATAAAAGCATCTGCTAAATGGCATATTATTATTATATTATTATGGCCCCGTCCATCATCCCTTTGATGCAGTTGTCCTGTCCCCTTAGCAGAAAAACACCCCCAAAGCATAATGTTTCCACCTCCATGTTTGACGGTGGGGATGGTGTTCTTGGGGTCATAGGCAGCATTCCTCCTCCTCCAAACACGGCGAGTTGAGTTGATGCCAAAGAGCTCGATTTTGGTCTCATCTGACCACAACACTTTCACCCAGTTCTCCTCTGAATCATTCAGATGTTCATTGGCAAACTTCAGACGGGCCTGTATATGTGCTTTCTTGAGCAGGGGGACCTTACGGGCGCTGCAGGATTTCAGTCCTTCACGGCGTAGTGTGTTATCAATTGTTTTCTTGGTGACTATGGTCCCAGCTGCCTTGAGATCATTGACAAGATCCTCCCGTGTAGTTCTGGGCTGATTCCTCACCGTTCTCATGATCATTGCAACTCCACGAGATCTTGCATGGAGCCCCAGGCCGAGGGAGATTGACAGTTCTTTTGTGTTTCTTCCATTTGCGAATAATCACACCAACTGTTGTCACCTTCTCACCAAGCTGCTTGGCGATGGTCTTGTAGACCACAGCATAGCGGGTGTTCAGTGTAACCTCTATGATTGAGTTGTCTTTCTGTATCTCTCTCTTGCTCTCTCTGTCTCTCGCTCTCTGTATCTGTCTCTCTCTCTAGGTGTAGAGGGCCAGGCGGTGGAGATCTGTAACTTGGTAGATATAAGGGGGGAGTTCAACCATGAAATTGCTATGAGGTTAACATCAGATGTGGACAGCAACGATCGATTCTTCACAGACCTCAACGGATTCCAGGTACGGTTACTGTATGATACGGATCTCTGTTTCTCTCTCGCTCTCTTTAACTCTCTCTCTTTTTCACTACCACTATCTCTACTCAGGTACTGCAGTGCCCTCGGATCATTCAATGAGAGAATGTTCATTTGTTTCGTACACACTGAAGGATAAGTGTACAGGTTAATCGGTCACAGCTGTACAATTAATGTATTATTTATTCTTAGAGTCAAATGGCTCTTCGAGTGCTGTAGTATGATTTTTAAGTTACCTGAAAGAGGGCAGGTGACAATACTGACAAAATCATTGAGTGAAGAATACACTGGACAAGAGCACACATACAAAGCGAGGGCAAAGACCACATAGTGAAAGAAGCAACCTTACACAAGGTGGAACATTTGAATTAGAACTGATAGTAGGAATGGACAATTGAAGCCCGGACCCTGTCTATCCAGTTGCACTTCAACATAGAAAACAGAACCATGGATACTAGCTATAGCCCAGAGCTCTGCAGTGTACCAGCTACTGTCACACATTTCAACACAAGAAGTACTGCGTTTCTTGCTTCTGAACTGGCTTGTGCTTGGACAATTATGACATGATTAGCAATTAACTATGATAGAAATGGCTATTTTGTAGCATTAGCTTGACATCAAATTTACATTGAAACTAGCTGAATGGGGGTATATTAGCTGTTCAAGTTCCCAGAAGGGACTTCATTGAAATCTTCCAATTTGTGTCATGACATAAAGTTTTGAAAACAAAAGCTGAAACTATAAAAATTTGTTCACGGGAGAATCTTCCGACAGATCAGTGTTTGAGCGCCTTTGCCAATTAGATAGGCTGCCATAATTCTAGAGAGAGGCAATTTTTTCTCGCAATCTCTATTTGCATGTTTTTGCCAGTCTGACCTTGATTTCAGGGATTAAGAGGGATTTACTGCCATCAGAGATGAAACACAACTCAATGCTTCACGCAAATTAAAAACAACAACATACTTGAACAGCTTCCCATAGCCATTGTAGTCAAAACAAACTCGTCGGCTTAAGATAAAGATCCCACTCAACACACCTGCTCTCTGGTGATTCAGTATGCGTGGGGCCATGAATTTTTCCCTACAGGACAAACTCTAGGTCTTCGTTAAAGTCTAGGGCTCTGAGTTTTTCCTGGTCAGGTCACATGGTCAGGAAGTACTCCTGATGCTATGTCATAGCACTCTTGTTTCTCAAGTACCCGCATTGCACGTCAAGGCTCATTGCGCTTCAGCCCATAGGACGTCACTGTATAAAGCGTGGGTATTGTGTAACCATGCTATGTATGTTGTCTGCAGATCCAGCCCAGAAGAACCATGGCCAAGCTTCCCCTTCAAGCCAACTTCTACCCCATGACCAGTATGGCCTACATCCAGGACCCCGGCACCAGACTGACCCTGCTCACTGCACAGTCTCTGGGCTCCGCCAGCCTGGAGAGTGGTGAGTGAAAGCCGGTGAATTTGTTTTCTGTTGTCTATTGGAAGGGCGTCAGTACTTCAAGTCTCCGGGAAAGATGACATCCCTTCTCGATTCTAAGCTTGCCATCTGTGTACCAGTGGAGGCTGCTGAGGGGAGGACGGCTCATAATAATGGCTGGAAAGGAGCAAATGGAATGGCATCAAACACATGGAACCCATGTGTTTGATGCCATTCCACTCCAGCCATTAACACAAGCCTGTCCTCCCCAATTAAGGCACCGGGATGTGAAAAGAGGGGGAGATACAGTACGACTTGATTTAAAATGAGTGAAGTTTCTATCTTGCTGTTTCTGGCCAAGCTTTAAAAAAAATAAAGTTCTGTACTTTGATGAATTTATCTTATGTGACCAGAAGACAACGTGATATCAAAATATTTATGAAGATAACCTTTGACCTTTCCCCTCCAGGCCAGTTGGAGGTGATTATGGACCGTCGGCTGAACCAGGATGATAACCGCGGGCTGGGCCAGGGTGTTCTGGACAACAAAGTTACTGCCAGCTCCTTCCGCCTGCTCCTGGAGAAGAGGGCCAAGACCGAGGTGGTACTTACAACAGGAGTTTGAAGTTTGAGATTGAATTGAGCTCACTACACATTCCGTTTTGTCATTTTCATACTTACTGTAGTTTGTAGTTCTACTGTAGTTTTACTGAAGTTCACTTACTTTAAGGTCAATAATGGAGACTTGATTAACACTAGAAAGGCCTCGAGGGCCCCCGCTTCTAGCCAATGATGCGTCTTTTGGACGTCAACATTCTAAAAGCCTAAGAAATACATTCCATATATGCTATCGGAAAAAGTAGCCTTTGATTGTGTTTATTAAGGTAACATTATAATACGAAATAACAATTATTTCAAAGAACATAATAGCATTTCCATTAGGTTATGTTACTGTAGGCTATATGGAAAAAACACTAAAACACCACAATTCAAGAGTCAAATCCATCACAAAGAAACCCATTAGAATTTTGTTTTGGCAGGTCTTAAGAAATTTTATGGAAATAAGAAAATGTTTTTCAAAAGAACAGAATAACATATTTTAAGTTGTATTACTAGTCTTTGCTTAGTGGGCTGAGCTATGCTGCCGCGAGTGATCATGTGTTGAACGAATGGAACAGCGGATATTCTTGGAAAAAGTCATTCTTTGAAATAGAGCTCAGCTCTTGAATTTTGAGAGTTATTTGACAAAGGTAAGTGTTTTAGAAATGGCATAATCTGCTCTTTCTGATACTATATATAAATCAAACATCTTACCTGTGGTCCTCTGTAGCTCAGCTGGTAGAGCACGGCGCTTGTAACGCCAAGGTAGTGGGTTCGATCCCCGGGACCACCCATACACAAAAAAAAAATGTATGCACGCATGACTAAGTCGCTTTGGATAAAAGCGTCTGCTAAATGGCATATTATTATTATTACCTGCATGTGACTAGGATTTCCCTGCCTCTGTGTCAATTCCAAGCTGTTCCCATCTCTTCATGCCTTTAAAAATGGCAGAGTAATACAAAATGTACATTTGTTTTGCGTCCACATGACGCTCTCATCATTTATAGTGTTAAGACATTAGGGTTAAAACATTGTCATGTATTACATTATGGTAATTTGTCTCTTTTGCCCCAGAGTATTGTCCTAACGTCCCTGTCTCTACTTTGATATTTCCAGGGGGAGAAACCCTCGTCCCTCAGCTACCCGTCTCTGCTGAGTCACGCGTTGTCGCTGTACCTGAACCACCCTCTGATCTCCATGGCTGTCAGCACGGAGGCACAGTCCCTGTCCTTGTCCGCCTTCAGCCCGCTGGCCTCATCCCTGCCCTGTGATGTCCACTTGGTCAACCTACGCACCATCCAGTCCAAGGTAATGCTACAGAATACTTCCTCACTTCTCTTTTCTCCCTGTGGAGCATAAGGCCGCATCAAGCTTATGCTTTACATTGTTGCTCTTATAGCTGTGTAGTAACGCTTTAATTGCAATTACATTTACATGTTGTTACGTAGTGATTTAATCATTGCTTTGTACTTGCATATTCATTGAGTTGAGACATGAACCGTTCCAAATATGTAGCTAGCAACAAAAAACGCTCAGGTCATTTGCTACTGTATGTAAATACTGAATAACTATGTAATAACATGTTAATACAATGTTACTAGAGTAGTTACAGGGTTACTACACTGGAGCAACTTCATAGAAAGACTAAGAGTTACCAAGTTTTCTGAAGTGATGACTGTACCGCTGTGTTCTCATAGTCATGTTTTTTATTAAGATCCTCCCTGGCTGTATTGATTTAAATCTACCAATGTGGAATCCTGGTTTAATCTCTTGTTTGTTAGGACAAACACACACTCAGCACTCCTCCAGGGGCTCTCCATTAAGGTCCTTATATTATCTCTGTAAATACACTACATCTCTGTGTTGTACATCTTCTATAATCTCCTACTTTGTTGTCGCATGGCCCGTTAACTCGGATGATAGAGCCATCTCTCATGTCAAAGATCGAGCTAATTGTTCCGCTGAGAAGGGGAATCTGCAGACCAATTTGCTCAATTATCGATTGTAAAGATACGCTCTGACATCCAATTTGACTCTAAGAACAAATCAAAAGAGGAGACGTGAAATGTGTTAGAGATGAGGGCTTTGTATGAATTTATATGAATACTCACATGATGACACCACTGCCGCTACTGCTACCACACTTAGTATGCACTGTGGCATCTCTCCATTTACTTAGCCAGGGACTGTGGATGTAAAAGAAACACAATTTCTGGAGGGAGGATGAAATTGACTTGGACTTGTTCTGTCAGGGAGTAAACTACAGTAGTTACCCTGTTTCAGATTCAGACCTGGGTTTAAATACGATTTAAAATCTTTGAAATACCTTGAGTGTTTGCTCTCGCCTGACTGGAGTTCCAGATAGGACGGTTTGCAGTATTGGAACTACTCTATTGGTCCATTAAGCCAGACAAGCTCAATCAAGCACAGATTAAGTATTTGAAATGTTTTGAAATAGTATGTGAACCCAGGTCTGTTTCAGAATCAGCTCCTTGAACATGGCTGTGGAAATGCAGCTGACCTGTGAAAGGGTGGTCTCTATAATTGCTCCAGTGTTGAGGCTGAGGGGGAGGGGGGGGGGGGGACAGTGGGGGTCTTTATGGGGACTGAAGCGTTTGTCACTGGCCCTACAGGAGGACGGGGGTGGTCCATCGGACGAGGCGGCTTTGATTCTGCACAGAAAAGGCTTTGACTGCGCCTTCTCCAATAGGAACACAGGGCTACTGTGTGCCACCACGCAGGGGAAGGTAAACCTGCCACACACATGTCGGCACGCTAACACACACAGGAGCACACACACACAGAGACATCCGTACACACACACAGAGACATCCGTGCATGCATGCACACAAACACACACACGCACACAAACACCAAAATGAAAGTGGTCACCAAACACTCTTTATTAATTAGTGATTAAAGGGAATTGTAACCTGAGGGTTAAAAGGAGAGTTGCACGTGATGCTCTTCATTCAAACAGTTTGTAGTACTATTGGTCTTTGAACAGAAATTAACTTCCCCTCTAGCAAAGCGGATCAAGAGTCACATGCCACAGAGAATCTGCTGCGAGGAAGGAAATGTCTTTCTTGGGAAATGGGAAATGTCTTTCTTGCATTTCCTCGCTTTCTGATGACAACTACTATAATGCAGCCATCATCAGTTTAAGTGAATACTTATCTCTCTCCAAGAGGAAGTAGGCTGTTATTACAAAATGGCTAGAGTAGATGGTGAAATCTCTGTTGACCCTGGCACTGCAGACCACTGCAAATTTTTCTTAAATCAGCATCTCTACATGTATGACAGCCATTCCATTCCAGTGTCAGTTGAATTCCAACACAGGCACACCTCATTCTACTGAGTTAGGTACTGATTAGGTGATCACATGAACCAAATCGTATTTAACGAGGAAAAGTATAAAAACCACTGCTGTGGTCATCACTATCCTCTTGCAATAGGACCAGCTGGATGGCAAAAACTGTGCTAATAGTACCTCAAAAGTAATATTAATCAAAAAATAACTATTGACCATGCCAAAAGAGTTGAAAAGGAACGTTTTGAGTGAGGAAAATAAGGTTTCAATTCTGGCTTTACTGGCAGAGGGATACAGTGAGCGTCAGGTTGCTTCCATCCTTAAAATTTCAAAGACGGCGGTTCATAAGAACAAGGTCAAGCAGCAGACATTGGGGACAACAAAGCTACAGACCGGCAGAGGGCGAAAACGACTCTCTACTGACCAGGATGACCGCCAACACATTCGAATGTCACTCAACAACCGTAGGATGACTTCAAGTGACCTACAAAAAGAATGGCAAACGGCAGCTGGGGTGAAGTGCACGGCGAGGACTGTTCGAAACAGGCTCCTAGGGGCAGGGCTGAAGTCGTGCAAAGCTAGAAGGCTCTGTCATCCAGGCTCTGTCATAGCCGGCCGCGACCGGGAGACCCATGGGGCGGCGCACAATTGGCCCAGCGTCGTCCAGGGTAGGGGAGGGAATGGCCGGCAGGGATGTAGCTCAGTTGGTAGAGCATGGCGTTTGCAACGCCGGGGTTGTGGGTTCGATTCCCATGGGGGGCCAGTATGAAAAATTTCTAAATAATGTATGCACTCACTAACTGTAAGTCGCTCTGGATAAGAGCGTCTGCTAAATGACTAAAATGTAAAATGTAAATGTAGAAAAAAGCCCTTAATCAATGAGAAGCAAAGAAGAGCCAGGCTGAGGTTTGCAAAAGACCATAAGGATTGGACCGTAGAGGACTGGAGTAAGGTAATCTTCTCTGATGAGTCCAATTTTCAGCTTTGCCCAACACCTGTTCGTCTAATGGTTAGACGGAGACCTGGAGAGGTCTACAAGCCACCGTGTCTCGCACCCACTGTGAAATTTGGTGGAGGATCGGTGATAATCTGGGGGTGCTTCAGCAAGGCTGGAATCGGGCAGATTTGTCTTTGTGAAGGACGCATGAATCAAGCCACGTACAAGGTTGTCCTGGAAGAAAACGTGCTTCCTTTTGCTCTGACATTGTTCCCCAACTCTGAGGATTGGTTTTTCCAGCAGGACAATGCGCCATGCCACACAGCCAGGTCAATCAAGGTGTGGATGGAGAACCACCAGATAAAGACCCTGTCATGGCCAGCCCAATCTCTAGACCTGAACCCCATTGAAAACTTCTGGAATGTGATCAAGAGGAAGATGGATGGTCACAAGCCATCAAACAAAGCCGAGCTGCTTGAATTTTTGCGCCAGGACAGGCATAAAGTCACCCAACATCAATGTGAAAGACTGGTGGAGAGCATGCCAAGACGCATGAAAGCTGTGGTTGAAAATCTGGGTTATTCCACCAAATATTGATTTCTGAACTCTTCCTAAGTTAAAACATTACTATTGTGTTGTTTAAAAATGAACATGAACTTATTTTCTTTGCATTATTCGTGGTCTGACAACACTGTATCTTTTTTGTTATTTTGACCAGTTGTAATTTTCTGCAAATAAATGCTCTAAATGACAATATTTTTATTTGGAATTTGGGAGAAATGTTGTCAGTAGTTTATAGAATAAAACAAAAATGTTATCTTTACCCAAACACATACCTATAAATAGTAAAACCAGAGAAACTGATAATTTTACAGTGGTCTCTTACTTTTTTCCAGAGCTGTATATACTGAACAAACATTAAAACACAACATGTAAAGTGTTGGTCACATGTTTCATGAGCTGAAATAAAAGATCCCAGAAATATTCCATATGTACAAAAAGCTTATTTATCTCAAATGTTGTGCACAAATTTGTTTACATCCCTGTTAGTGAGCGTTTATCCTTTGTCAAGATAATCCATCCATCTGACAGGTGTGGCATATCAAGAAGCTGATTAAACAGCATGATCATTAAACAGGTGCACCTTGTGCTGGGGACAATAGAAGGCCACTCTAAAAGGTGAAGTTTTGTCACACAACACAATGCAACAAATGTCTCAAGTTTTGAGGGAGCGTGCAATTGGCATGCTGACTCCAGGAATGTCCACCGTTGTTGCCAGATAATTTAATGTTAATTTCTCTACCATAAGCCGCCTCCAACGTCGTTTTAGAGAATTTGGCAGTACGTCCAACCGGCCTCACAACCGCAGCACAGGACCTCCACATCTGGCTTCTTCACCTGCGGGACCGTCTGAGGCCAGCCACTCGGACAGCTAATGAAACTGAGGAGTATTTCTGTCTGTAATAAAGCCCTTTTGTGGGGAAAAACTCAGTCTGATTGGCTGGGCCTGGCTTCACAGTGGGTGGGCCTGGCTGCCAAGTGGGTAGGCCTAAGCCCTCCAAGGCCCACCCATGGCTGCGCCCCTGCCCAGTCATGTGAAATCCATAGATTAGGGCCTAGTAAATGTATTTTAATTGACTGATTTCATTTTCATTTACATTTTCGTCATTTAGCAGACGCTCTTATCCAGAGCGAATTACAAATTGGTGCATTCACCTTATGATAGCCAGTGGGACAACCACTTTACAATAGTTTATTATTATTATTATTATTATTATTTATTAATTTTTTGGGGGGTGGGGTAAGTGGGGGTAGAAGGATTACTTTATCCTATCCCAGGTATTCCTTAAAGAGGTGGGGTTTCAAGTGTCTCCGGAAGGTGGTGAGTGACTCCGCTGTCCTGGCGTCATGAGGATTTCCTTAAATGAACTGTAACTCAGTGAAATCTTTTAAATTGTTGCATGTTGCATTTATATTTTTGTTCAGTATACTTAATAAGCCTATTAATATCTTCTAAAATAATAGGATATTTCATCATGATCAAAGCAGGCGTCAAATACTTTTATTAAACCTATCCATCAACCCCTTTTATAATGTGTTCTCTATTCAAACATGCGGTTATAACGTCATTGTTCATGTTTGGTTTGGTTCTCTCACAGATCCACACGGAGAAACTGTTTTCAGAACTGAGATTCCAGAGCATCATCCCCGTGTCTCTGACTCTGATGCATACGACTGAGGGAAGGTGGAGCAGAGAGGAAATCAGCCTTAAACCAATGGAGATCAGCACATACCGCGTGAAGCTGACATGAGAGCTGGCCAGAGAGGCTAGTCGGTGACTGCCACGGCACATGCCCAACATCCGGCCTCTGTTCCTGTGCCGAAAAACATTGTCAGCGAGGCTATGCAGAAGCTTAGGGACATAGGACATCCTTGGAACAGACAGAAGGAGGGAAAGAGGAAGAGCGAGAGAAGGAGAGAGGGAGGAGGGGAAGAAAGGAGAGAGGCAGGAGGAGAAGGAAATGGAACTTGATTAAGCTTCATTCTAAAAGTGCAATATGATATTGTTTGAGTCCAGTATCCCTAGTTATCCTGCAGTCTCAGGTTCAGTATGTGTTGCGAACGTTTGTGTTGCAATTTCACTTGAACTCACTCTATTGAGAAGACCACAGGTCCAGATTTCCTTTTCCACTAATATGTTTTGTACAATGTGATTATTTTTGTTTTACCGAGGTATGGTTTCAATCATAGTGAATATTGCTTAATGTCCTTGGCATGCCGAAAAAAGATTTGAATGCCAACTGATTCTAAATATATATTTTTTAAATATGTTTAATTGCAAGTGAGATTATGTTTACATTTTTCCAAAGAGCAAAAATGTGCCTTATTTATCAATTTCATAATGAGCCCAATGTACATATCCTTTATATGTTGTTCCGCTTGGAGAAAAATGTCTGTTACATTTACATTTTAGTCATTTAGCAGACGCTCTTATCCAGAGCGACTTACAGTTAGTGAGTGCATACATTATTGTTACAATTTACGATCGATGCAAAATTACTGCAGCTAATAGTTGATGTTATATAATTGACATGTGACATCACATTAATTGATATAGGTCTGTTATTGTGACCTTCATATACGTATTGTAGTGAATTGTCCCTTTTTTGTTGCTTTACACAGCTATGCTACTCTTGGTACAGCACACCAGTCAGTCAGATGTTTTGTTCAAGAAATGTTCAACGGTCTATCAATAATAAAGCCTTTTAATCAGTTGCAGTTAAAGGAAAACTGCACTGCGTGTTGACTTGGAATGTTCACACTGCGTTGAGGTGTTCCTCTCTGGGAAAATGTCCTAATTGGATATTGATGAAAAAAACACACCTGTAGCGTTAACTTTCAAGGCCGTTTTCCCAGACATGGAAAAATCCTAGTCCTGCATTAGAAAGCAGAAAAACTTTCAATGGAAATGTGTCATCGAACTCTTTAGTCCAGGACTAGGCTTAATCTGTGTCCGGGAAACCGTCCCTCAGTGTGGTTTATTATAATCTGCAATTGATTGAATTGGGGCCTACTGCCTAGATATCAAACTATGCAACTGATCAAACTCACCATTGATACCGTATATGCAGCAATCCCCTCTTTTCTCATGCTAATGATGTCCATCTGAATGAGTTGAATCTTCTAAATCTACAATAGTTAGTCATTACATTCTTGAGACACATTTTGTTACTATGGCCAAAAGCGTACGACTGCTTGCTTAAGCATATGACACATGCCAAAGGTCACAAACCCTGTCATATTTACGCAACTATTTGTGTTTTGTTCTGTTCTTGCCTGTGATCTTGGCTACCAGATGCAATGCCTTAAACTGGTAACCTGACTGAGCCATTTTCAAATCCACTTCAACATGTTGCCATGGGGGGTTTTAATGTATGTTTTGAACACCTTTGTGAAGTTCCAAGGAGATGGAAATGTTACCTTACATTTAATGGGGTGTTTTGAGGTGAGCGTATCTTATGCGTTATACGGCAGCATGCCTAGCTATTGTGGTGGTCAAATAATTGCGCCTTCACTGTTACCGTAAGGAGTAAGAAGGATTCTTGGGACATTGGTTGCTATAATTTTCGAATTTTTATTTGTGTCAATGTAAATGAATGTGGAAACGGTTGTTCCATAATGTTTGAATGTCAATGGGAATGTCAAAGCTTGTTTAGTGGTTCTATCCCATCTGATTAAATTATGAATCATTTTTTATTATCTCCTTTATGAGAGACAAAAGTCAACTTCAAGACAGAAGCTGGTCTAGGATGATTAGAAAGCAAAAGCAGATTAGAGAAACAATATTACTTTACTTGGTATAGAACTGTAATTGTTCTATTGTCTATCTTTGAAACTCAGCATTAGGGTAGGGTGTTATGCACAAATCTCTTTCTACCAATGTTGCTTGTTGAGAGTAAAATGTTGTCATTGTTTATCTTTCTGTAAATGTAATATAATGGGAGAATAAAAAAGAATGAAATCCAAAGTTAGTTTTGTCAATTAAATAAAGTGCATAAAACTATTTGCACTTGTTGTATGCAAGACAATATTTCCCCCCAAAAAGGAACTCAGTCCAGCTTTCAACTTACTCTTAACAGTTGTAATAGTAGAATGCACAAGGTGCAATATCGAAATTGGCTAGTGCATCATCAGTTTCCCTCTTGTCATGTCAGTCATTGCATAGTCATACGTATGTAAACACATCACTCCGGATGTATCTTTGTTCATAAATGTATTCATGTTTATTTTATACCAGTTTCAAGTTATAAAGACTTGCTTAATCATCCAAACGTGTTTTCTTTTAAATCAATTCATTCTTAAATTAATGTATTCAATTTTAAACGTCTATTGTAAATTCAGGGTGGACTGTACTGTAGGACTAATGATTCTGGGTGAGGCTGCAAAGTCCAGCTTGTTGTGCCTTCAGATGTTTATGAGTCTCCACATCAACCCAAAGACAGAGCAGGATGGGATTCTACTTAAAGCTATCAACTGCCATACATATTATGGGCTGGTTACCCAGACCATGATTAAGCCTAGTTCTGGACTAAAAATCACTTTAACTGGAGATTTAAAATTGAGCATGGTTTTTTAGCTTAGGCTTCATCTGTGTCTGGGAAAAACTGGCCCATATATAATCTACACACTAAATTAACTTGTCGCTCTCTTTTAATTTATTTCATTATCACTAAAAGTATGTAATCCTCTTGTCCAGGAAGGGATGTATCCGAGGGGTTGCTGGCCATGGCAGTTGGAAACACATCTATACCACTGTGTTAGCAGACATATGCCAGCATAGCAGCAATGCCGAGATAAAGAAAACAGCTCGGCTGGGCAGCCAAACCCCTCCAGGATATCACAATACTGATGGACTGCTTAAACTGTCGAACCACTGTAAATCATGGAGAAAAATGGAGTGGGAGACCAAGCAAACATTGAAAACGAGCAAAAATAGCCACATCTATTTTGGTTTTGGTTTGTGGATGTAATTCATTTTTCGACATCTTTAGATATTAGGCCTATATGACTCCTCATTGCAGACATAACAGTTTAAAGCAAGAGTAGGTTCCAATGAAACCGCTTGGGTTAGCCATTATATTTACACTAAAAGTCTAACTAAAGCAGTAATTCCCTATTCTGGTCTGCAGTTTGTCAGGGTTTTCACTGAGTTTGGTGTCATCTGTTAATTCGCTAGATGGCGCCAAGGCCTGGCAGCTGCGCTACAGTGCTGTTCAGGCTTTGGTGTGAGTATGCTGAGGGCTCAGCGGAGCCGTGTTGCAGGAGGAGCTGAGGAATGTGGCCTGGATCGCTCTGCAGGAACACCTGGGCCAAGAGACAGACCAGAGAGTCCGAGACACCCCCAGGGTTATAGAGGTACTAAATTGTAGATACTGAGTGTGTGTTGTCTCTAAGGTTTTCCTGGCCATGTCACATGATCAAGAAGTACTCTGGGCCTTATCTCAAATGTCAACTTATTCTCAAAGAAAAGAGATGTCTGATTTTCATATCCAACTGCTGTTTTGTCACAACAACTGCCTTTCCCTTTACAAAGCATCGGCTAAAGCACAAACAGATCTGGTTACCAGGTTAGAGCTGAATCATGTCATTAGGAATGTCCTAATTTGTCACAGTCTGTGGTATGGCAGATTCTGGAAAGGAATATATAGCCTACATTGTCATGGTGTTGCACTAATGAAAAGTTTAAATCTTGAGGAACGAGATTATAATACACAGCTCAAACCAACTAGTTTTCTTTTTGCAACTCGTCTCTAAGCAGGATGAGGTGGTACCAACTGGGAGAGCTGGCTGACATTGTTTTGTACGCAGTACCAACTGGGAGAGCTGGCTGACATTGTTTTGTACGCAGTACCAACTGGGAGAGCTGGCTGACATTGTTTTGTACGCAGTACCACCTGGGAGAGCTGGCTGACATTGTTTTGTACGCAGTACCAACTGGGAGAGCTGGCTGACATTGTTTTGTACGCAGTACCACCTGGGAGAGCTGGCTGACATTGTTTTGTACGCAGTACCAACTGGGAGAGCTGGCTGACATTGTTTTGTACGCAGTACCAACTGGGAGAGCTGGCTGACATTGTTTTGTACGCAGTACCAACTGGGAAGACAATGCTAGAGCACCTCGTTCACGTCGTACTCCTGACAGTCTGCCTGAGCCTACAGTACACAACAGATGACATGGGGAAAGCATCAGGATGTAGCTACAGGATATGCAAACATTAAACACCTGCACAGATGGCATGATGCCCTTATATTAGTTGCCTTGATAAATAATGTGTTATTATGGCACAGTGCAACGCTACAGATGTGAACTTGAATACACCTTTCTGATGTTAATGTTAAACTAATCGTAAACCAAATGCATTTTTGGGACAGACTGGATTTAAATGAATATTATTCCACTTAGCAGACACCTATCCAAAGCAACTGACAGTCCAGTTAGTGTATACATTTGTAGTATGTATGTGAAACCATGGCCTTGGCACTACCAACTGATCAACACAGGACCAAAATAAATATTTTGAGTTCATTAGAATTGTCATGGTACTGTTACTGGTGCTGAATCCTCTAGAAAAGGTCCCAGTCCACAAATAATCTCCCATGGACGTAACATGAAGTGCACTGAGACAAATATGTTAGGATACGGTTGGTAGCATGACTCACACTGAGACAAAGCTAAAAGAGAAACAGAAGTTTACAGATGTTACTTGTGTTTTTCAACAACAACACAGTTTACACCCATTAGTTGCACGTACGTGCACGCACACACACCCAAGAACACATGTACAATGCTTTGCAAAAGAATTCATCCCCCTTGGCGTTTTTCCTATTTTGTTGCATTACAACCTGTCATTTAAATTGATTTCTATTTGGATTTCATGTAATGGACATACACAAAATAGTCCAAATTGGTGAAGTCAAATGAAAAAAATAACTTGTTTCAAAAAATTATACAAAATAAGTAACGGAAAAGTGGTGCGTGCATATGTATTCACCCCCTTTGCTATGAAGCCCCTAAATAAGATCTGGTGCAACCAATTACCTTCAGAAGTCACATAATTAGTTAAATAAAGTCCACCTGTGTGCAATCTAAGTGTTACATGATCTGTCACATGATCTCAGTATATATACACCTCTTCTGAAAGGCCCCAGAGTCTGCAACATCACTAAGCAAGGGGCACCACCAAGCAAGCGGCACCATGAAGACCAAGGAGCTCTCCAAACAGGTCAGGGACAAAGTTGTGGAGAAGTACAGATCAGGGTTGGGTTACAAAAAAATATCAGAAACTTTGAACATCCCACGGAGCACCATTTAAATCCATTATTAAAAAATTGAAAGAATATGGCACCACAACAAACCTGCCAAGAGAGGGCCGTCCACCAAAACTCACGGACTAGGCAAGGAGGGCATTAATCAGAGGCAACAAAGAGACCAAAGATAACCCTGAAGTAGCTGCAAAGCTCCACAGCAGAGATTGGAGTATCTGTCCATAGAACCACTTTAAGCCGTACACTCCACAGAGCTGGGCTTTACAGAAGAGTGGCCAGAAAAAAAGCCATTGCTTGAAGAAATAAATAAGCAAACACGTTTGGTGTTCGCCAAAAGGCATGTGGGAGACTCCCCAAACATATGGAAGAAGGTACTCTGGTCAGATGAGACTCAAATTGAGCTTTTTGGCCATCAAGGAAAATGCTATGTCTGGCGCAAACCCAACACCTCTCATCACCCGAGAACACCATGGTGGTGGCAGCATCATGCTGTGGGGATGTTTTTCATCGGCAGGGACTGGGAAACTGGTCAGAATTGAAGGAATGATGGATGGCGCTATATACAGGGTAATTCTTGAGGGAAACCTGTTTCAGTCTTCCAGAGATTTGAGACTGGGACTGAGGATCACCTTCCAGCAGGACAAGGACCCTAAGCATACTGCCAAAGCAACACTTGAGTGGTTTAAGGGGAAACATTTAAATGTCTTGGAATGGCCTAGTCAAAGCCCAGACCTCAATCCAATTGAGAATCTGTGGTATGACTTAAAGATTGCTGTACACCAGCAGAACCCATCCAACTTGAAGGAGCTGGAGCAGTTTTGTCTTGAAGAATGGGCAAAAATCCCAGTGGCTAGATGTGCCAAGCTTATAGAGACATACCCCAAGAGACTTGCAGCTGTAATTGCTGCAAAAGGTGGCTCTACAAAATATTGACTTTGGAGGGGTGAATAGTTATGCATGCTCAGGTTTTCTGTTTTTTTGTCTTATTTCTTGTTTGTGTCACAATTTTTTTTATTTTGCATCTTCAAAGTGGTAGGTATGTTGTGTAAATCAAATGATACAAACCCCCCCAAAATCCATTTTAATTCCAGGTTGTAAGGCAACAAAATAGGAAAAATGCCAAGGGGGTGAATACTTTTGCAAGCCACTGTATGTGGGAACTCTTTCAAGACTGTTGGAAAAGCATTCCAGGTGAAGCTGGTTGAGAGAATGCCATGAGTGTGCAAAGCTGTCATCAAGGCAAAGGGTGGCTATTTGAAGAATCTCAAATATAAAATATATTTTGATTTGTTTAACACTTTTTTGGTTACTGCATGATTCCATGTGTGTCCTTCATAGTTTTGATGTCTTCACTTATATTCTACAATGTAGAAAATAGTTTTAAAAAATAAAGAAAAACCCTTGAATGAAAAACCCTTGAATCCAGTGCATTCGGAAAGTATTCAGACTCCCTGACTTTTTCCACATTTTGTTACGTTACAGGCTTATTCTAAAATGGATTAAATACATGTATTTCTTCATCAATCTACACACAATAACCTATAATGAGAAAACAAAAACAGGTTTTTAGAAATGTTAGCAAATTTATAAAAAAACAGAAATACCTTATTTACATAAGTATTCAGACCCTTTGCTATGAGACTCGAAATTGAGCTCAGGTGCATCCTGTTTCCATTGATCATCCTTGAGATGTTTTTACAACTTGATTGGAGTCCACCTGTGGTAAATTCAATTGATTGGACATGATTTTTGGAAAGGCACACACCTGTGTACATAAGGTCCCACAGTTGACAGTGCATGTCAGAGCAAAAACCAAGCCATGAGGTCGAAGGAATTGTCAGTCTGCTCCGAGATAGGATTGTGTCGAGGCACAGATCTGGGGAAGGGTACCAAAACATTTCTGCAGCATTGAAGGTCCCCAAGAACACAGTGGCCTCCATCATTCTTAAATGGAAGAAGTTTGGAACCACCAAGACTCTTCCTAGAGCTGGCCGCCCGGCCAAACCAAGCAATCGGGGGAGAAGGGCCTTGGTCAGGGAGGTGACCAAGAACCCGATGGTCACTCTGACAGAGCTCCAGAGTTCCTCTGTGGAGATGGGAGAACCTTCCAGAAGGACAACCATCTCTGCAGCACTCCACCAATCAGGCCTTTATGGTAGAGTTGCCAGACGGAAGCTACTCCTCATTAAAAGGCACATGACAGCCCGCTTGACGTTTACCAAAAGGCACATAAAGACTCTCAGACCATGAGAAACAAGATTCTCTGGTCTGATCAAATCAAGATTGAAGTCTTTGGCCTGAATATCAAGCATCACGTCTGGAGGAAACCTGGCACCATCCCCACGGTAAAGCATGGTGGTGACAGCAAAAACAGATGTTTTTCAGCGGTAGGGACTGGGAGACTAGTCAGGATCAAGGGAAAGATGAACAGAGCAAAGTACAGAGAGATCCTTGATGAAAACCTGCTCCAGAGCGCTCAGGACCTCAGACTGGGGCGAACGTACACCTTCCAACAGGACAACAACCCTAAGCACACAGCCAAGACAACGCAGGAGTGGCTTCGGCACAAGTCTCTGAATGTCCTTGAGTGGCCCAGCCAGAGCCCGAAAAATTATACCCGATCGAACATCTGACCTGTGCAGCGACGCTCCCCATCTAACCTGACAGAGCTTGAGAGGATCTGCAGAGA
The DNA here is from genome assembly GCF_964263955.1 of Coregonus lavaretus. Lineage (NCBI taxonomy): Eukaryota > Metazoa > Chordata > Actinopteri > Salmoniformes > Salmonidae > Coregonus > Coregonus lavaretus. The sequence goes on along the minus strand of NC_139997.1, from coordinate 12,161,623 downwards.
AGAATGGGAGAAACTCCCCAAATACAGGTGTGCCAAGCTTGTAGTGTCATACCCAAGAAGACTCGAGGCTGTAATCGCTGCCAAAGGTGCTTCAACAAAGTACTGAGTAAAGGGTCTGAATAGTTATGTAAATGTGATATTTTCGTTTTTTTATTTTTTAATATATTAGCAAACATTTCTAAAGACCTGTTTTTGCTTTGTCATTATGGGGTCTTGTGTGTAGATTGATGAGGGAAAAAAACAATTTCATCCATTTTAGAATAAGGCTGTAACATAACAAAATGTGGAAAAAGTCAAGGGGTCTGAATACTTTCCGAATGCACTGTATATATAAAAATTACATACATTTTAAAGGATAATAATTCAAATGTGATACAAAAATCCATCTTAAAAATGTAACACAAATCATAAACAGATAAACATAAAACAAAAACACATGCAAGCTTCATAGCATCAATAGATGTCATAGCCTTCTTACAGCCCACTGGGCACACACTGGTTGAATCAACATTGTTTCCACGTTTTTCAACGAAATTACGTTCAACCACGTAGAATAGACATTTAATTAATGACTGTGCCCAGTGGGAGAGCATATTTCAATGTGTCAGTAGCCTAAATTGAGTTCCCTGAGTCTAGTTTATTTGCAACGTCGCACACCACTGACCCAACAGTCTAGTAATAGATGAGAAACAAACAGAACAGAGCTTAAACCAGCAACCCTGCTGGTGACTCTCAGATCCACCTCTACGCAGACGACACCATTTTGTATACATCTGGCCCTTCATTGGACACTGTGTTAACAAACCTCCAAACGAGCTTCAATGCCATACAACAATCCTTCAGTAGCCTCCAACTGCTCTTAAACACTAGTAAAACTAAATGCATGCTTTTCAATCGAACGCTGCTGGCACCCGCCCACCCGACTAGAATCACCACTCTCGACGGGTCTGACCTAGAGTATGTGGACAACTACAAATACCTAGGTGTCTGGTTAGACTGTAAACTCAACTTCCAGACTCACATAAAGAATCTCCAATCCAAAGTTAAATCTAGAATCGGCTTCCTATTTCGCAACAAAGCCTCCTTCACTCATGCTGCCAAACATGCCCTCGTAAAACTGACTATCCTACCGATCCTTGACTTCGGCGATGTCATTTACAAAATAGCCTCCAACACTCTACTCAGCAAATTGGATGTAGTCTATCACAGTGCCATCCGTTTTGTCTCCAAAGCCCCATACACTACCCACCACTGTGACCTGTACGCTCTTGTTGGCTGGTCCTCACTACATGTTCGTCGTCAAACCCACTGGCTCCAGGCCATCTATAAATCACTGCTAGGCAAATCCCCGCCTTATCTTAGCTCATTGGTCACCATAGCAGCACCCACCCGTAGTCTGCGCTCCAGCAGGTATATCTCACTGGTCATTCCCAAAGCCAACACCTCCTTTGGCCGCCATTCCTTCCAGTTCTCTGCTGCCAATGACTGGAACGAATTGCAAAAATCTCTGAAGCTGGAGACTCTTATCTCCCTCAATAACTTTAAGCATCAGTTGTCAGAGCACCTTACCGATCACTGCACCTGTACACAGCCCATCTGAAATTAGCCCACCCAACTACCTCATCCCTATATTGTTATTTATTTTGCTCTTTTGCACCCCAGTATCTCTATTTGCACATAATCTCTTGCACATCTAGCATTCCAGTGTTAATACTATTGTAATTATTCTGCACTATAGCCTATTTATTGCCTTACCTCCATAACTTGCTACATTTGCACACACTGTATATATATTTTCTGTTGTATTTTTGACTTTATGTTTTTTTACCCCCATATGTTTACCCCATATGTATTGCACTGCTTTGCTTTATCTTGGCCAGGTCGCAGTTGTAAATGAGAACCTGTTCTCAACTGGTTTACCTGGTTAAATAAAGGTGAAATAAAAAAATAAATTGGCCATGTGCACTACCACCTGTTCCATTATAGGCATCTTGCACAGCTTTGTAAATACAAAATTAAACCTGTTACCCTCGCCTCCATCTAACATCTATGGATTGTTCACCCTAATCTCTTACACACCAGTCTCGTTTACTTGCTGTTTCCACGCACGGCGGCGAGGTCAAATAAGTACACCAAAAACAATATGTCCCACAATGCAGTTTGGATGCGAAAGAGAAGGAAACAACTTCCAGTTGATCGGCATTAGCGTCATGTTAGCAGCATTAGTGTCCCGGCAGCAACATTAAGATTTCCGGTTTACTGATTTTGTCTTCAAAATAAAAGTAAAACGCTATGTGTATGATACAAAATCAATAATTTTTGCAGCTTTGCATAGGGCATAATGTTAAAATAATGTAACAAACTTATAACTACATCGGGGAAAAATCTAAACTAAAGAGAATTACTACTTTATGTAAGACACATTATATTATAAGGTGGAGCACATTGAGAAATGGCTGGAGCTTAAGTAAATGAATGTAAAGAAAATAATATTCTACAGACCCTATTGATCTAGCACTAGAGTCAATATATGGTGTTATGGTCTAAATACCCAGCAGCCCTTTCTACTCCACCCATTCCATTGGTCCCAATGCAATGCACTGTAGGCCTATAAATTACATATTGCCTTATAGAGAATAAACTATTCTATGTGCCGATGTAAAAGTGGGGTTGGGAATACTCAGTAGGGTCTGTAGAACCTATATGTGGTGTCATTTCATGGGGCTTTGAATAATGCAGAGTGTTGCTGGCCTTTTACTCCACCCATTCCATTGGCCACATTGTTAATCCCTGTATATGAAATACATATTGGTTTATAGAGCAAAAACTATTCTAGCTGCCGCAGTAAAGCCATAAGCCAATATCAGTGGAGGGGAGGATGGCTCATAATAATGGCCGGAACAGAGTAAATGAAATAATATAATGGCACCAAACACATGGAAACCATGTGTTTGATACCAGTCCACAGATTCGGCTCCAGCCATTACCACGAACCCGTCCTCCCCAATTAAAGTGCCACGAACCTCCTGTAGGCAATATGTATTCCATATTTCGTGATTCACATTGTGGCCATTGGAATGGGTGGAGTAAAAGGCCAGCAACACTCTGTATTATTGAGAGCCGCATGAAATGACACCATCTACAGACCCTACTGAGTATTCCCTACAACTCCTTTACTGTGGCACCCAGAATAGTTTTTGCTGTATACAGTGATTCGCATTGTGGCCATTTATTTTACCTTGGGACATGTTTTAAAACCCAAATGTAATGCAAATGTCACTTAAATATGAACAAATATGATTAATTGTTAATGTTTAGACAATTACTTTTAATATATCATGAATACATACAGGTTATTGACACGGTTCTACTATTACGTGGGGTATTTTATTTTGAGAATCTTCGAAATTCCATAACCCGGAAGTACTTGTTTAGTGTGGCTGATGAGCTGCTGATTTGATCGGATGACAGTTCCTACGCGTTGTTGTTTTGCTCGCTAGCTAGCGTATCTAACGAAGTCATTTAGGGTGGCTAGCTTGCTTGCGGTCTAAATTGGGGTTATACAGTGGTTAATTTTCATTTTCAATGTGTTTCTCTTAGATTTAGAAAGCGGTATAGTTACACATATTTGACTAGTCGTGATATCAAAGGAGCTGTCACTCCTATTTAGCTCTCGTGCAGCATGACTTCTCGGCGACCGGACAATTTCGATGGCTTAGGTTACAGAGGTAGAGAGGATCCTGCTTACATTGGGGGCTACAGTGGAAGGTCATTTAATAATTCCTCTAGTGTGGACCTGCAGAATTGGGTAACAACACCGCCAGATATTCCAGGTAGCCGAAATTTACATTTTGGTGAACGCACGCCCCAATTTGAGGCGGCCCCTGCAGCACCTGGTGCTGAAGATACTCTGCCTACGGCTCCTCCATCCGGTAGGGGACATCATCATTCCAGCAACTCTGACCCTTTTCATTCACAGCAATGACGACGACACGAAATCGTCACTGTCATGAGTGTTTTAAATGTGTAATCACTCTCAGATGTCTGCTAGCTAGCTAGGCCTGAGAATAGAGTCAGTGACAACAATTTGAACTTTACATGACCTATGTAACATACTTAAACTTTAGCGTACGTGTCTTGGTGGCAGAAAAATACATACATTTCTTTGACTTCTTTGCCCTGAAATCCACGTTTACAATCAGTTGCCATTCATACAAATTATTTTTGTTCAGGATAGGGATTAAATTACATTAAAGTACACAAACATTGAAGAGAGCACAAACTAGGCCTAGCCTAGATCTGTTTTTAAAATGTTTTATGAGGCACTGTTTTTGATTGCATGTACTGTTGGGCTGATAGAATCCAACCAACTCATATCCAACCAAGTCCAGAATTACCTACAAGAAGTGAAAATAAAAATACAATGTCGACAGGACTGCCTTTCAAAGCATCCATGACGAAATAACACACAACAGAAACATGGCATTTGAACAGACTGACCGGCGCTTATGGGTTCAGACAAGACCCTAGAGCGAGGGAGTCTAGTGTAGACCTAGGTGCATTTCTCAAGTAGGTTGATGAGTCATAATGTATATTATAAAGTAGCTTTCCTGGTTATTTGTGCCTTTAGGTGCATTTGTGAACATTGATTGATGTCAATTACACTACAGGGTAAATCCACTTGAATTCAATCCCTTTTCAACAGCATTCCTTTTTTGATTCATAACTTTCCATATATGTTTTCTCATGGAAGAAGTGGTCAGAAAGTGACTTTTTCGACCTGAATGCCAAAACATTAACGAGATAAAGGTGCTCAAAGTTGACCCATTTTGCATACCCCACCATACCATGAGACCTGTCTTCATCACTGGAAAATATAAACAGTTGAGTTTGATGTCATTTAAAAGCTTACAAACAGTGTTGTCAAAAACCTTAAACCTTTAACGTCAATTATCTAACAACGAATAAACTCTGATTTTTTTTCATGTTCGCATATCTTGTAGCTTAGACCCTATTTCACATCATGAGGTTTTTGTGTTGTGCCCGCCATCGGTTGAGACACAAGATGCTCTTCCAGTGATGAAGACATGGATGTCTCATGGTATGGCTGGCGACACAAGTGATAGGCCTGATCACCAACAATGATGAGACAGCCTAAAGGGGGGAGGAAAATAACGTCAACAAAGCAAAAAAGCTGATCATTGACTACAGGAGACAGCCGAGAGAGTCCGCCCCCATCCACATCAACAAGGCCGCAGTGGATTGGGTCAAAAGCTTCAACTTCTTCGGCGCGCACATCACTGACAACCTGAAATGGCCCCTTCACACAGACAGCGTAAGGAAGAAGGCGCAACAGCGCCTCTTCAACCTCCAGGAGGCTGAGGAAATTCGGCTTGGCCCCTAAGGCCTTCACGAACTTCAACAGATGCACCATTGAGAGCATCCTGTTGGGCTGTATCACCGCCTCGTACGGCAATTGCACCGTCCGCTACCGCAGGGCTCTCCAGATGGTGGTGCGGTCAGGCCAACGCATCACTGGAGGCACACTGCCTGCCTTACCAGACATCTACAGCACCTTGTGTCACAGGAAGGCCAAAAAAGATCATCAAGGACCTCAGCTACCCGAGCCACGGCCTGTTCACCCGCTACCGTCTAGAAGACAGAGACAGTAGAGGTGCATCAAAGCTGGGACAGAGAGACTGAAAAACAGCTTCTATCTCCAGGCCATCAGACTGTTTAACAGTCACCACTATCCTTAGTCACTGTTCTAGCTGGCTACCACCCGGTACTCTGCCCTCACCTTAGGGTGCGTTCGTCAATTCACTCTGGCTATCTACTCTGATTTCAGAGCACTCTCGTCTGAGTGTGCCAGAGCGCAGAATACCTGATGAATTTACGAACACACAACACCCGTTGAATATGACCAGTGTCAGTAAACATCGGTAAAAAAGCGTAATTAAATTGCCAGCAGAACAGGTACAGTCACCAACGCTCTGGATAACATGAAAACAGCCTAACCAGCTCTGCTAGGGTGAGTAAAGTGAGGTGTTCTCTCATTTGTGTCTGGAAGTAGCTAGCAAGCTAGCCAACTATAGCCAGTTAGCTTGGATGCTTGACTGCCGTTGTGAGGTCAGAAAGCTCACATCAACCCTACTCCTCGGCCAGAGCGTCCAGTATGCACTCTGAACGCTCAGAGCGAAAAGCGTCGTCCGGGTTAGGGGAGGGTTTGGCCGGCCGGGATTTCCATGTCCCATCGCGCTCTAGCGACTCCTTGTGGCGGGCCGGGGAGTCGCTAGATTGCGATGGGACAAGGAAATTCCCGTCTCTAACAGTAACTACCAACTGGATATCACGAAATTGAGGAGGAAAAGGGGTAAAAGTACAAAAAAATTCTAATATAATATTTACATACAAAACACACCATTATATTTATATATTCCCGTCTCTAACATTGCTTGTTCTGATATTTCCGATAAAAATAAAATCTGGATTATGTGTGTATTGTTTTTTATTTTATTGCTAGGCATTACTGCACTGTTGGAGCAAGAAACACAAGCATTTCGCTGTACCTGCAAATCTGTGTATACGACCAATAACATTTTGAGGGGTTTTGCGTGTCTTGGTGACTTTACACCTCTGAGTAATACGTGTGCTTCCCCCGGTGAGGCTGCTCTGCTTGTTTGTAAACAGTAAACACAATTCGAAGAGTCTTTCTCAGCTACCTAGCCTATGATGCTCAAAATATTGAGTGACTTGCGTGACTATGACTTATTTATGTATAACAATAAATAAGGTTTTCCATTAAATGTTGCTGTTAGATATTAATTCAAATGTATATGTTCTTTCTCTTTCAGAGCAGTTGAACAGATTTGCTGGATTTGGTATCGGGCTTGCAAGGTAATTCGATGTTTCAGTAATTTAGTGGTAGTTCAGCAGTAAAGAGATGACTATGATCCAATTTGAATTCATTAAACATTCTATATACAGTAGAATGTTTGGGAAAAGGAAAACAGTAAGCCTATACAGTGCATTCGGAAAGTATTCAGACCCCTTGACTTTTTCCACATTTTGTTACGTTACAGGCATATTCTAAAATGGATTAAATAGTTTTTTCCCCCTCATCAATCTACACACAATACCCCATAATGACAAAGCAAAAACAGGTCTTTAGAAATGTTTGCTAATTTATTAAAAATAAAAAACGGAAATATCACATTTACATAAGTATTCAGACCCTTTACTCAGTACTTTGTTGAAGCACCTTTTGCAGTGATTACAGCCTCAAGTCTTCTTGGGTATGACGTAACAAGTTGGCACACCTGTATTTGGGGAGTTTCTTCCATTCTTCTCTGCAGATCCTCTCAAGCTCTGTCAGGTTAGATGGGGAGCGTCGCTCCACAGCTATTTTCAGGTCTCTCCAGAGATGTTCGATTGGGTTCAAGTCCGGACTAGCTGGGCCACTCAAGGACATTCAAAGACTTGTCCCGAAGCCACTTCTGCGTTGTCTTGGCCGTGTTCATAGGGTCGTTGTCCTGTTGGAAGGTGAACCTTCGCCCCAGTCTGAGGTCCTGAGCGCTCTGGAGCAGGTTTTCATCAAGGATCTCTCTGTACTTTGCTCCGTTCATCTTTCCCTCAATCCCAGTCCCTGCTGCTGAAAAACATCCCCACAGCATGATGCTGCCACCACCATGCTTCACCGTAAGGATGGTGCCAGGTTTCCTCCAGACGTGACGCTTGGCATTCAGGCCAAAGAGTTCAATCTTGGTTTCATCAGACCAGAGAATCTTGTTTCTCATGGTCTGAGAGTCCTTTAGGTGCCTTTTGGCAAACTCCAAGCGGACTGTCATGTGCCTTTTACTGAGGAGTGGTTTCCATCTGGCCACTCTACCATAAAGGCCTGATTGGTGGAGTGCTGCAGAGATGGTTGTCCTTCTGGTAGGTTCTCCCATCTCCACAGAGGAACTCTGGAGCTCTGTCAGAGTGACCATCGGGTTCTTTGTCACCTCCCTGACCAAGGCCCTTCTCCCCCGATTGCTCAGTTTGGCCGGGCGGCCAGCTCTAGGAAGAGGTAGTTCCAAACTTCTTCCATTTAAGAATGATGGAGGCCACTGTGTTCTTGGGGACCTTCAATGCTGCAGACATTTTTTGGTACCCTTCCCCAGATCTGAGCCTCGACACAATCCTGTCTCGGACCTCTACGGACAATTCTTCCGACCTAATGGCTTGGTTTTTGCTCTGACATGCACTGTGTGTGTGTGCCTTTCCAAATCATGTCCAATCAATTGAATTTACCACAAGTGGACTCCAATCAAGTTGTAGAAACATCTCAAGGATGATCAATGGAAACAGGATGCACCTGAGCTTAATTTCGAGTCTCATAGCAAAGGGTCTGAATACTTATGTAAATAAGGTATTTCTGTTTTTTATTTGTAATAAACTTGCAAACATTTCTAAACACCTGTTTTTACTTTGTCATTATGGGGTATTGTGTGTATATTGATGAGACTTTTTATTTATTTAATCCGTTTTAGAATAAGGCTGTAACGTAACAATGTGGAAGAAGTCAAGTATGTACAGTGCCTTCAGAAAGTATTCATACACCTCGACTTATTCCACATTTTGTTGTTACAGCCTGAATTCAAAATTGATTAAATCGATACACACATGCCATAATGACAAAGTGAAAACATGTTTTTTAGAAATGTTTGCTAATTTATTGAAAATGAAATACAGAAAAATCTAATTTACAGAGTGAAAAGGAAGCCTGTACAGAACAAAAATATTCCAAAACATGCATCTTGTTTGCAACAAGGCACTAAAGTAATACTACAAAAAATGTGGCAAAGCAATTCACTTTTTGTCCTGAATACAAAATGTTATGTTTGGGGCAAATCCAACACAACACGTTACTGAGTGCCATTCTCTATATTTTCAAGCATAGTGGTGGCTGCATCATGTTATGGGTATGCTTGTAATCGTTAAGGACTGGGGAGTTTTTCAGTTTAAAAAATGAAACAGAATGGAGCTAAGCACAGGCAAAATCTTAGAGGAAAACCCTCCCCTAACCCGGACAACGCTGGGCCAATTGTGCGCCGCCTCATTGGTCTCCCGGTCGCAGCCGGCTGCAACACAGCCTGGGATCAAACCCGGTCTGTAGTGACGCCTCAAGCTCTGCGATGCAATGCCTTAGACCGCTGCGCCACTGAGGAGGTCCGACTGAGGGACCTTACAGATAATTGTATGTGTGGGGTACAGAGATGAGGTAGTCATTAAAAAATAATGTTAAACACTATTATTACACACAGAGTGAGTCCATGCAACTTATTATGTGACTTGTTAAGCACATCTTTACTCCTGAACTTATTTAGGCTTGCCATAAGAAAGAGGTTGAATACTTATTTACTCAAGACATTTCAGCTTTATATATTTAATTAATTTGTAAAATTTCGAAAAACATAATTCCACTTTGACATTATGGGGTAGGGCGTGTAGGCCAGTGACACAATCTCAATTTAATCAATTTTAAAATCAGGCTGTAACACAACAGAATGTGGATAAAGTCAAGGGGTGTGAATTCTTTCTGAAGGCACTGTATTCACACCATGTCTTCTTCTTCCAGTCTCTTTACTGAAAATGTCCTGGCTCACCCTTGCATTGTGTTTCGTCGTCAGTGCCAGGTAAGCCTACGGTCATCCATGCAGTATAAGCCACAATTCACATGTTCAGAGACTGTATGTGTTCCACCCTTAGGCTTTGGTGTAATCTGTAGACTCATAACTTTCTACAATACAGTACATCAATCTTCCGGGTGTATCACAGTTTTACCTCCAGTGTGCTTGAAGTAAGTATTAATGAAGTAAGATTACATAAACTGTAATAATAAATGAATTATTCCTTATTCTGTTTGTTTGTGGCTTCCAGGTCAATTATCACGCCAGGTGCTATCATCTGTCCCCATTGACTGCTGTCAGTGTGATGTATAATGTCACCAAGAGTCAGGTATTAAATGCTTTTCACAAACCCAAAACCCAACATTCACAAATAGGTCTAACAAATATCACACAAGCAAAATGTTGAAAATGTGAATTTGGGGCTAACATGTTGTTTTAATGCTGGTATATTGTTGTGAATTGTCTGCTTGCAGGGTCCTAAGGTCTTATGGAAAGGAATGGGCAGCACCTTTGTGGTACAGGGAGTCACACTGGGAACAGAAGGCATCATAAGTGAATGCACTCCACTACCACGGTATGCATTTACTGTTGAATGATATTTGAGACAAGAAACCTAGCCAACGGGATTATTGCCTATATTAGTCATTGCCCTTAGTCATCGCCTGATCGCCCACCATATCTTTGACAAGACTTCAACAAACTAAAATAAAATGTTTGTATTGCTGTTGATAAAAATTGAGCACAGCATCAATAGCAAGTCATCCTTTTAAATGGCGTTAGGTGTCAAACTTCCAGTCACAATGTGACCTCTGGGCACTACCAGAACATGCTGGAGGTGGGTGATTATACTCAGAGGCCATATCTATCAGCTTCCAAGGGTTCCAGTGAGATGAGCAGGACATTCCAGTACCAAAATCAAAGACCACTAAGAGCTTTAAATGAATGAAAAAAAAACTGACATAAAACAAAACTATAGAGTATACTTCAACAATAAGTGTTCAAACAAGACAAAAACTAGTTTAAACCAGCCTTTTTTTATTCTTAAAAATCACAATCATGTTAAATCGCCTTATTTGAACATATGAAATAAATGAATACTAACTGTTTGTTACCTGGTACCATGGATAGAGGCCTGACTTTGTTTGTTTGTTCTCAGAGAATTATCCCACAAATGGAACCCCAAGCAAGTTATTGGGCATTTGGTTCTAAAAGGGTAATAACATGTATTTTCTTTCCTATATAATGAATGGTTTTCATACTGTATAATGTAGTGACTTACAAGTATCTGTATAGTAAGTGATAATTTAATTGCATAACTATTGAGTGCATATTCCTATAATTATAAAAACTGTGCAGTGTAATTGAGAAGGGACTTAACATTTAGTAGATGCTGTTATCAGATGGTGTTGAGATCTTTATCCCAGTAGAATTCTTTGATCTTATGACCAGTCATTGTGTATCTCTCCTTTTTACAGTTTGACCTGTGTGGTTGCCATGCCATTTTACTCAGCAAGCCTCATTGAAACTGTGCAGGTGAGTGTGTCCACACTTCATACTTACTGTGTATGAATGATGATCCCTTTCTGGTCTGTTGTATTTTGGCCGTCCTTATCTTGTCCATCGGTATCTCTTCTATAACTCCCCTTCACATTCTAACTGACTTTAGGTGAGTTTCCCAACAACATAAAGATAATCTTTAGCGTGAAGATCACTGTTCATCCATTGTCTAACAAAGATAAATATGACTTTATGTTTTTGTGAAACTCAACCTTTAACAGTATCAAAGAATCAGTCAATTTCTCCATTCCTTCACAGAGCTGGTCTTTTCATCCAAACACACATGCAGAGATCATTTCAGGCCGTTCTGTATTAACCATTTACTATATGCGCCACACCTATACTGTCCCTTGTCGTGCGTCCCCAGAGTGAGATCATCCGGGACAACCCTGGCATCCTGGACTGTGTGAAGGAGGGTGTGGGCCGGGTCATGGGAATGGGCATCCCCCACAGCAAGCGCCTGCTGCCCCTGTGGGGCCTAATGCTCCCCACCGTGCTCCACGGGGTCCTCCACTATGTGGTGAGCTCCACCGTGCAGAGGCTGGTTCTCTTCCTCCTGCGCCGGAGGAGTCCGGCCAAGCAGCCCGTGGACGGCTCGGAGACGGTCCAGACCATGCTGGACGCCTACTTCCCCGAACTCATGGCAAGTTTCGTGGCCAGTCTGTGTGCCGACGTCCTCCTCTATCCGCTGGAGACGGTGATGCACAGGCTCCACATCCAGGGCACGCGCACCATCATCGACAACACAGACCTGGGCTTTGAGGTCCTGCCCATCAACACGCAGTATGAAGGCATCCGGGACTGTGTAAATGTGATCCGGCGAGAGGAGGGAGCCCTGGGATTCTACAAGGGCTTCGGCTCCATCGTGGTGCAGTACTCGCTACACGCCGCCGTGCTGCAGATCACCAAGGTGATCTATTCCACCTTGCTGCAAAACGCTTAAAGAAAAACAATGCAAAATATTCATAAATGTTAGTTTGACTTGGTGGTTGCCCCCTTGGAACCCTGTTTTTTTTTCATGCCAGTCGGAGTTGTGCTCATTCCAGAAAATGTTGTCACTAAAATACCAAAATATTTATTCTGTCCAGAAGCACATTTCGAGTGTTTTGCAGAGAGTGGTGTTCCTCACGTAATTGTCAGCACTTCCACAAAGCACTGAATAATAATATGTAATATAACGCATGGAATCAATAAATATCCCCAATGGTCATAGAAGGAAATACACCTAACTTGCATCTGTCAAACTAACTCATCCTGGCATCATTTATGTGAATTATCAGTCAGTAATCACACTTTTTTTCTGGTGTTTCTCATCTGAAAGGATCTAATTTCTACATTGTATGAATGTGGCAATTTGTTGCTTTTGGGTTTGTGTTAGCACTAGCAGAGGATGGGTTGTGCCAATTTATTCAGAAATGTATGTACAGAATGTCTTTAAATTATTATTTGCTTTACGAGTGATAATGTATGTGTGTAAATCTGTGGCGGTTGGTGGGTAAAATCACTGGGGAAGCCAGAAAAAAAAGCCATATTAAAACCTATGTGTTGTGATAATTGCGTTGTTTGCTCTATAACCTGTAAGTTCATATGCCTTTCGACCGTGATATATATAGGCCTAAAGGCCGAGACAATAAGAAGACACAGTGGCAGAATAAATTCAACCACACCTTTGTTTCATCACAAAACCGGAAAGCAACCTCTGTCCGGTGAAGTCCACAAAGCATATTGCATGTAACAAACAGTTACATGACCTACAGCATGGTCAAGTAAGTTAATGTTTCAGACATTTTCGGACCACTAAACAACTATTGATTTAGAACCACGGAGAGTTACCACAAAGAAAACGAGCTGCCTCCACTATTCTAGCACCATTTCAACTTCAACATTTCAACGTCATCAAATCACCTATGCTTAGTCTAATACAGTGACAACTAAAAGATACCAACAACGATTTAGTCCAATTAACGTAAGCTAAATACGATGTGGCTGTCCATGGTTCTGATTTGTGTGTGTGTGCGCATTTGTGCAAGTAGAAAAAACATGTTGACTCACTCTACTTGTAGAGAAACGCCAACGCCATCCTCTTCTCTTTCATGGTGACGAAACTGTCAATCACTCTGTCATACAGTACACATGTTTATTTTTTGTTGTCCTAAGCTACCTGGCTAAAATGCTTGCTCGCTAGCCTAACTTCCTTTCATGGGCAATGATGCTAGTTAATATCAATCAAATTCAATCAATCAAATGTATTTATAAAGCCCTTTCTACATCAGCAGATGTCACAAAGTGCTATACAGAAATCCAGCCTAAAACCCCAAACAGCAAGCAATGCAGATGTAGCTTACTACATCTAGCTACATGTTGAACTTCCATCCTCTCGGGCCAGTGGCACAATATATGAATTAATGGTTGGATCAGAATCGCCTTTATAATCAATCCAGTACGGAGAATTAAGTAAAACCACAACTCCAGATCTGCATCTCCATCCAAGGGCCAATTTTAGCTAGCTAGCTAGCCACCGGAGAACAACAACACAACCAGATGCAACAATTCAAGTTGTTTCTGTCAATGACGTCTGCTCTCGATGCGATTTGATAGGAGTGACGCCAAATCCAAACTGGCTTCCTTTTTTGGTGCGCCAGGACCATTCACAGTTGAGCTCGTTCAGTTTAGCTCAACGCTGATTGGCTATTATTTTATACCTTTTTTTTTTATCAAGGGAGGCCAAATGCTCGCTGGCTTCCCTTGCATTCAATGCTACGGGCAGCAACAATGTCATACTCTTTTGGACCAGAGAGCATCAGATAGATGGCCTACACATAGAGACAGAGGGGCGCTGTTTCGCTCGCTTGGTTTGCTTTCTCCGGTGAGATACTTTTATATATATAGTGTATTTGGACACCCCTTCAAATTAGTGGATTCGGCTATTTCAGCCACACCGTTGCTGACCGGTGTATAAAATCGAGCACACAGCCATGCATTTTCCATAGACAAACATTGGCAGTAGAATGGCCTTACTGAAGAGCTCAGTGACTTTCAACGTGGCACCGTCATAGGATGCCACCTTTCCAACAAGTCAGTTCTGTGGGGATTTATTATTCTCATAGATGGATGGGATGACTAGCTTGGAAGGAATGCATTAATGATTAAGGCATGGAGGGTCTGTACTGTGCTGATGTGGGTTGTTTCACCTGGCAAGCTGTGATTGATGTGAGGAGCTGTTTTAGGGGGTAAGATGAGATAAGAATTTGTGTCTCCAAATACTAGACTATACTGCTTCTTTGTGATCTGTGAACCTTCCTTGGACGTAGGAATGGTGTCTAGGGGAGCTGGCTCTTCTCACCATGACAGGTTGTTATGATAAGAACTTATGCCTGGCAACGGTGGAGCGCCAAGAGGCTGGGACTAGCCTGTGCGCCAACGGATTGGCTGAGTAAGTCTAAACCACGCTCAGTCTCTACCCTGATAGGCCCAGCAGAGAGCGGGAACTAAAAACTGTCCGAGTATTTTAAGGAGAACCTGTAACAATGGATTAGTTCTCTGAATGCCCTGCGTGGTACTTCAGTAGACCCGTATATACGAACCTCATATTTACCATTGAAGGTTTTGCATTAATTAAAATACTAGTCTATTTAGAAGACGTGTATTGACCTCTTTTGTTCCTAATACCAGATTTGAATTGACGCAACTTAACAGTTCGTCAAATTTCTGCCCTACTAGATCTGCCCCGGTCAACTGTAAGTGCTGTTATTGTGAAGTGGAAGCGTCTAGGAGCAACAACGGCTCAGCCGTGAAGTGGTAGGCCACACAAGCTCACAGAACAGGATTGCTGAGTGCTGAAGCGCATAGCGCTTAAAAATCTTCTGTCCTCGGTTGCAAGTCTCACTACCGAGTTCCAAACTGCCTCTGGAAGCACAATAACTGTTCGTCGGGAGCTTCATGAAATGGGTTTCCATGGCCGAGCAGCCGCACACAATCCTAAGATCACCATGTGCAATACCAAGCGTTTGCTGGAGTGGTGTAAAGCTTGCCTCCATTGGACTCTGGAGCAGTGGAAACGCGTTCTCTGGCGTGATGAATCACGCTTTACCATCTGGCAGTCCGATGGACTAATCTGGGTTTGGCGGATGCCATGAGAACACTACCTGCCCACATGCATAGTGCCAACTGTAAAGTTTGGTGGAAGAGGAATAATGGTCTGGGGCTGTTTTTCATGGTTCGGGCTAGGCTCCTTAGTTCCAGTGAAGGGAAATCTTAAAGTTACAGCATACAATGACATTCTACACGATTCTGTGCTTCCAACATTGTTGCAACAGTTTGGGGAAGGCCCTTTCCTGTTTCAACATGACAATGCCCCCGTGCACAAAGCGAGGTCCATACAGAAATGGTTTGTCGAGATCGGTGTGGAAGAACTTGACTGGCCTGCACAGAGCCCTGACCTCAACCCCATCGAACATCTTTGGGATGAATTGTAACGCCAACTGCTAGCCAGGCCTAATCGCCCAACATGAGTGCCCGACATCACTAATGCTCTTGTGGCTGAATGGAAGCACGTCCTCGCAGCAATGTTCCAACATCTAGTGAAAAGCCTTCCCAGAAGAGTGGAGGCTGTTATAGCAGCAAAGGGGGGACCAACTCCATATTAATGCTTATGATTTTGGAATGAGATGTTCGACGAGCAGGTGTCCACATACTTTTGGTCATGTAGTGTACATTCAGCCTCTTGCGAATTAAAGGAACATTATGAAACACAGAGACGAAAGAGAAATTATTTTAAATGTTATTTTTGTTCGTTTTTTTTGGTCCTTTTTTTGAGGAAGCCTGGCTTCCTTTGGCATCCATGAATACACGCCACTGGTAGGTACAGTGAGGGAAAAAAGTATTTGATCCCCTGCTGATTTTGTACGTTTGCCCACTGACAAAGAAATGATCAGTCTATAATTTTAATGTTAGGTTTATTTGAACAGTGAGAGACAGGGGTGCGTGCTCAGTCCCCTCCTGTACTCTCTGTTCACCCATGACTGCATGGCCAGGCACAACTCCAACACCATCATTAAGTTTGCCGACGACACAACAGTGGTAGGCCTGATCACCGACAACGATGAGACAGCCTATAGGGAGGAGGTCAGAGATCTGGCCGTGTGGTGCCAGGACAACAACCTCTCCCTCAACGTGACCAAGACAAAGGAGATGATTGTGGACTACAGGAAAAAAAAGAGGACTGAGCACGCCCCCATTCTCATCGACGGGGCTGTAGTGGAACAGGTTGAGAGCTTCAAGTTCCTTGGTGTCCACATCACCAACGAACTATCATGGTCCAAACACACCAAGACAGTCGTGAAGAGGGCACGACAAAGCCTATTCCCCCTCAGGAGACTAAAAAGATTTGGCATGGGTCCTCAGATCCTCAAAAAATTCTACAGCTGCACCATCGAGAGCATCCTGACTGGTTGCATCACCGCCTGGTATGGCAACTGCTTGGCCTCTGACCGCAAGGCACTACAGAGGGTAGTGCGTACGGCCCAGTACATCACTGGGGCAAAGCTCCCTGCCATCCAGGACCTCTATACCAGGCGGTGTCAGAGGAAGGCCCTCAAAATTGTCAAAGACTCCAGCCACCCTAGTCATAGACTGTTCTCTCTGCTACCGCACGGCAAGCGGTACCGGAGTGCCAAGTCTAGGTCCAAAAGACTTCTCAACAGCTTCTACCCCCAAGCCATAAGACTCCTGAACAGCTAATCATGGCTACCCGGACTATTTGCACTGCCCCCCCACCCCATCCTTTTTACGCTGCTGCTACTCTGTTAAGTATTTATGCATAGTCACTTTAACTCTACCCACATGTACATATTACCTCAACTACCTCAACTAGCCGGTGCCCCCGCACATTGACTCTGCAACGGTACCCCCCTGTATATATAGCCTCCCTACTGTCACTTTATTTTACTGTATATATAGCCTCCCTACTGTCACTTTATTTTACTTCTGCTCTTTTTTTCTCAACACTTTTTTTGTTGTTGTTTTATTCTTACTTTTTTGTTTAAAATAAATGCACTGTTGGTTAAGGGCTGTAAGTAAGCATTTCACTGTAATGTCTGCACCTGTTGTATTCGGCGCATGTGACCAATAAAATTTGATTTGATTTGATTTGATTTGAGAATAACAACAAAAAAATCCAGAAAAACACATGTCAAAAATGTTATAAATTGATTTGCATTTTAATGAGGGAAATAAGTATTTGACCCCCTCTCAATCAGAAAGATTTCTGGCTCCCAGGTGTCTTTTATACAGGTAACGAGCTGAGATTAGGAGCACACTCTTAAAGGGAGTGCTCCTAATCTCAGTTTGTTACCTGTATAAAAGACACCTGTCCACAGAAGCAATCAATCAATCAGATTCCAAACTCTCCACCATGGCCAAGACCAAAGAGCTCTCCAAGGATGTCAGGGACAAGATTGTAGACCTACACAAGGCTGGAATGGGCTACAAGACCATCGCCAAGCAGCTTGGTGAGAAGGTGACAACAGTTGGTGCGATTATTCGCAAATGGAAGAAACACAAAATAACTGTCAATCTCCCTCGGCCTGGGGCGCCATGCAAGATCTCACCTCATGGAGTTGCAATGATCATGAGAACGGTGAGGAATCAGCCCAGAACTACACGGGAGGATCTTGATCTCAAGGCAGCTGGGACCATAGTCACCAAGAAAACAATTGGTAACACACTACGCCGTGAAGGACTGAAATCCTGCAGCGCCCGCAAGGTCCCCCTGCTCAAGAAAGCACATATACAGGCCCGTCTGAAGTTTGTTAATGAACATCTGAATGATTCAGAGGAGAACTGGGTGAAAGTGTTGTGGTCAGATGAGACCAAAATGGAGCTCTTTGGCATCAACTCAACTCGCCGTGTTTGGAGGAGGAGGAATGCTGCCTATGACCCCAAGAACACCATCCCCACCGTCAAACATGGAGGTGGAAACATTATGCTTTGGGGGTGTTTTTCTGCTAAGGGAACAGGACAACTTCACCGCATCAAAGGGACGATGGACGGGGCCATGTACCATCAAATCTTGGGTGAGAACCTCCTTCCCTCAACCAGGGCATTGAAAATGGGTCGTGGATGGGTATTCCAGCATGACAATGACCCAAAACACACGGCCAAGGCAACAAAGGAGTGGCTCAAGAAGAAGCACATTAAGGTCCTGGAGTGGCCTAGCCAGTCTCCAGACCTTAATCCCATAGAAAATCTGTGGAGGGAGCTGAAGGTTCGAGTTGCCAAACGTCAGCCTCGAAACCTTAATGACTTGGAGAAGATCTGCAATGAGGAGTGGAACAAAATCCCTCCTGAAATGTGTGCAAACCTGGTGGCCAACTACAAGAAACATCTGACCTCTGTGATTGCCAACAAGGGTTTTGCCACTAAGTCATGTTTTGCAGAGGGGTCAAATACTTATTTCCCTCATTAAAATGCAAATCAATTTATAACATTTTTGACATGCGTTTTTCTGGATTTGTTTGTTGTTATTCTGTCTCTCACTGTTCAAATAAACCTACCATTAAAATTATAGACTGATCATGTCTTTGTCAGTGGTCAAACGTACAAAATCTGCAGGGGATCAAATACTTTTTTCCCTCACTGTATGTATCAAGTTGTTCACATTTTGGTATCCACAGAGTACATTACAAATGAACAGTACATTTAGGAACATTTCAAAGGTATGTAGTGCGAGAGTAGGAACATGAACAGAAAAAAGTATAATTTATGCGAGTGGGTGATTGAGTTCAGGGATTTTAAATTATTGAACTGTCTCTTTTGTAAATGTTTTAGGACCATACGGAGCTCAGAGTAGGGAAATGTATAAGATCATTTGTTCATCGCTTCAGAACCTTGCTGAAAATAAATGTCTGACATATTCTTTGCTTTTGTGTATTTGAACAATGAGTTCTCCAATGCCAAGGATGGCAACAGTGCGAAAGTAGCTGGTTTCCCACTGAACCCCAAATTCAGTGGGAAACCAACCAGTATTCAGATAATTTACAGTGCATTCAGAATGCACATTTTATGTGTTACAGCCTGAATTCAACATGTATTTATTTTTTATCACCCATCCCATCCACACACAATACCCCATAATGACAAAGTGAAAACATGTTTTTAGAAATGTTTGCACATTTATTGAAAATTAAATACAGAAATATCTCATTTACATAAGTATTCACAACCCTGAGTCAATACATGTTAGAATCACCTTTTGGCAGCGATTACAGATGTGAGTCTTCCTGGGTAAGTCTCTAAGAGCTTTGCACACCTGGATTGCACAATATTTGCACATTATTATATTTAAAATTCTTCAAGCTCTGTCAAGTTGGTTGTTGATCATTGCTAGACAACCATTTCTATGTCTTGCCATAGATTTTCAAGCCGATTTAAGTCAAAACTAAATAGGCCACTTGTGTATATTTGGCCTTATGTTTTAGGTTATTGTCCTGCTGAAAGATGAATTTGTTTCCTAGTGTCTGTTGGAAAGCAGACAACTAGGTTTTCCTTTAGGCTTTTGCCTGTGCTTAGCTCTATTCCATTTATTTTGATCCTAAAAAAAACTCCCTAGTCCTTGCCGATGACAAACATACCCATAACATGATGCAGCCACCACCACGCTTGAAAATATGGAGAGTTGGTACTCAGTGATGTGTTGTGTTGGATTTGCCCCAAACATAACGCATTGTATTCAGGGCATAAAGTTAATTTCTTTGCCACATTTTTTGCAGTTTTACTTTAGTGCCTTATTACAAACAGGATGCATGTTTTGGAATATTTGTATTCTGTACAGGCTTCCTTCTTTCCACTCTGTCATTTAGGTTAGTATCGTGGAGTAACTACAATGTTGTTGATCCATCCTCAGTTTTCTCCTATCACAGCCATTAAACTCTGTAACTGTTTGAGTCACCATTGGCATCATGGTGAAATCCCTGAGCGGTTTCCTTCCTCTCCGGCAACTGAGTTAGGAAGGAAGCCTGTATCTTTGTAGTGACTGGGTGCATTTATACACCGTCCAAAGTGTAATTAATAACTTCATCATGCTCAAAGGGATATTCAATGTCTGCTTTTTAAAATGTATTTTATCTACCAACAGCTGCCCTTCTTTGTGAGGCATTGGAAAACCTCCCTGGTCTTTGTGGTTGAATCTGTGTTTGAAATTCACTGCTCGACTGAGGGACCTTACAGATCATTTGTATGTGCGGGGTACAGAGATGAGGTAGTCCTTCAAAAATCATGTTAAATAATGTTATTGTCCATGCAACCTATTATGTGACTTGTTAAGCACATTTTTACTCCTGAACCTTAGGCTTGCTGAACAAAGGGGTTGAATACTTATTGACTCAAGACATTTCAGCTTTTCATATTTAATTAATTTGTAAACATTTCTAAAAACATAATTCCACTTTGACATTATGGGGTATTGTGTGTAGGCCAGTGGCACAAATCTCAAATTAATCCATTTTAAATTCAGGCTGTAACACAACAAAATGTGGAAAAAGTAAAGAGGTTTGAATACTTTCTGAAGGCACTGTACCTCAGAGCCATACAGTGCATTCGGAAAGTATTCAGACCCCTTACCTTTTGTTATGTTACAGCCTTATTCTAAAATTGATTAAATAGTTTTTTCCCCTCATCAATCTACACACAATACCCCATAATGACAAAGCAAAAACAGATTTTTAGAAATGTTTGCAAATGTATTAAAAAAAAAACTGAAATATCACATTTACATAAGTATTCAGACCCTTCACTCAGTACTTTGTTGAAGCACCTTTGGCAGCGATTACAGCCTTGAGTCTTCTTGGGTATGATGCTACAAGCTTGGCACACCTGTATTTGGGGAGTGTCGCTGCATAGCTATTTTCAGGTCTCTCCAGAGATGTTAGATTGGGTTCAAGTCCAGGCTCTGGCTGGGCCAATCAAGGACATTCAGAGACTTGTCCCGAAGCCACGCCTGCGTTGTCTTGGCTGTGTGCTTAGGGTCGTTGTCCTGTTGGAAGGTGAACCTTCGCCCCAGTCTGAGGTCCTGAGCGCTCTGGAGCAGGTTTTCGTCAAGGATCTCTCTGTACTTTGCTCCGTTCATCTTTGCCTCGATCCAGTGTCTCCCAGTCCCTGCCGCTGAAAAACATCCCCACAGCATGATGCTGCCACCACCATGCTTCACCGTAGGGATGGTGGCAGGTTTCCTCCAGACGTGACGCTTGGCATTCAGGCCAAAGAGTTCAATCTTGGTTTCATCAGACCAGATAATCTTGTTTCTGGGAGTCTTTAGGTGCCTTTTGGCACACTCCATGCGGGCTGTAATGTGCCTTTTACTGAGGAGTGGCTTCTGTCTGGCCACTCTACCATAAAGGCCTGATTGGTGGAGTGCTGCAGAGATGGTTGTCCTTCTGGAAGGTTCTCCCATCTCCACAGAGGAACTCTAGAGCTCTGTCAGAGTGACCATCGGGTTCTTGGTCACCTCCCTGACCAAGGCCCTTCTCCCCGATTGCTCAGTTTGGCCGGGCGGCCACCAGCTCTAGGAAGAGTCTCGGTGGTTCTAAACTTCTTCCATTTAAGAATGGAGGCCACTGTGTTCTTGGGGACCTTCAATGCTGCAGAAATTGTTGGGTACCCTTCCCCAGATCTGTGCCTCGACACAATCCTGTCTCGGAGCTCAACGGACAATTCCTTCAACCTCATGGCTTGGTTTTTGCTCTGACATGCACTGTCAACTGAGATACCTTATATAGACAGGTGTATGCCTTTACAAATCATGTCCAATCAATTGAATTTACCACAGGTGTATTCCAGTCAAGTTGTAGAAACATCTCAAGGATGATCAATGGAAACAGGATGCACCTGAGCTCAATTTCGAGTCTCATAGCAAAGGGTCTGAATAATTATGTAAATAAGGTATTTCTGTTTTTTATTTGTAATACATTTGCAAACATTTCTAAAAACCTGTTTTCGCTTTGTCATTATGGGGTATTGTGTGTAGATTGATGAGGTAAAAATTTTATTTAATCCATTTTAGAATAAGGCTATAACGTAACAAAATGTGGAAAAAGTCTGAATACTTTCCGAATGCACTGTATATTTAAATACTGTTTCTGTCTCTGATTTACCTGAACTGTACACAGGCTATTGGAACTCTATATAGGGCCTTTAATTGCTATATAAAATGTTCCATCCACCCTAGTCTCATCTACCACCCAGCTCTACACATCCAAAGTTAAGGCAAGTAGATCTCTATTATTTACCCAATAAAAATAATTTTGGAAATCAACAAATCATTAGTTGAAATCATAGGTAAAAGGCCATGCAAAAAGTAAGCTATCAGCCATTATGAACTGGGTCGTTCGAGCCCTGAATGTTGATTGGCTGACAGCCGTGGTATATCAAATCAAATCAAATTTTATTGGCCACATGCGCCGAATACAACAGGTGCAGACATTACAGTGAAATGCTTACTTACAGCCCTTAACCAACAGTGCATTTATTTTTAATAAAAAAGTAAAATAAAACAACAACAAAAAAGTGTTGAGAAAAAAAGAGCAGAAGTAAAATAAAATAACAGTAGGGAGGCTATATATACAGGGGGGTACCGGTGCAGAGTCAATGTGCGGGGGCACCGGCTAGTTGAGGTAGTTGAAGTAATATGTACATGTGGGTAGAGTTAAAGTGACTATGCATAAATAATTAACAGAGTAGCATCAGCGTAAAAAGATGGGGCAGTGCAAATAGTCCGGGTAGCCATGATTAGCTGTTCAGGAGTCTTATGGCTTGGGGGTTGAAGCTGTTGAGAAGCCTTTTGGACCTAGACTTGGCGCTACGGTACCGCTTGCCGTGCGGTAGCAGAGAGAACAGTCTATAACTAGGGTGGCTGGAGTCTTTGACAATTTTGAGGGCCTTCCTCTGACACCGCCTGGTATAGAGGTCCTGGATGGCAGGAAGCTTGGCCCCAGTGATGTACTGGGCCGTACGCACTACCCTCTGTAGTGCCTTGCGGTCGGAGGCCAAGCAGTTGCCATACCAGGCGGTGATGCAACCAGACAGGATGCTCTCGATGGTGCAGCTGTAGAATTTTTTGAGGATCTGAGGACCCATGCCGAATCTTTTCAGTCTCCTGAGGGGGAATAGGCTTTGTTGTGCCCTCTTCACGACTGTCTTGGTGTGTTTGGACCATGATAGTTCGTTGGTGATGTGGACACCAAGGAACTTGAAGCTCTCAACCTGTTCCACTACAGCCCCGTCGATGAGAATGGGGGCGTGCTCAGTCCTCTTTTTTTCCCTGTAGTCCACAATCATCTCCTTTGTCTTGGTCACGTTGAGGGAGAGGTTGTTATCCTGGCACCACACGGCCAGGTCTCTGACCTCCTCCCTATAGGCTGTCTCATCGTTGTCGGTGATCAGGCCTACCACTGTTGTGTCGTCAGCAAACTTAATGATGGTGTTGGAGTCGTGCCTGGCCATGTAGTCATGGGTGAACAGGGAGTACAGGAGGGGACTGAGCACGCACCCCTGAGGGGCCCCCGTGTTGAGGATCAGTGTGGCAGATGTGTTGTTACCTACCCTTACCACCTGGGGGCGGCCCGTCAGGAAGTCCAGGATCCAGTTGCAGAGGGAGGTGTTTAGTTCCAGGATCCTTAGCTTAGTGATGAGCTTTGAGGGCACTATGGTGTTGAATGCTGAGCTGTAGTCAATGAATAGCATTCTCACGTAGGTGTTCCTCTTGTCCAGGTGGGAAAGGGCAGTGTGGAGTGCAATAGAGATTGCATCATCTGTGGATCTGTTGGGGCGGTATGCAAATTGGAGTGGGTCTAGGGTTTCTGGGATAATGGTGTTGATGTGAGCCATGACCAGCCTTTCAAAGCACTTCATGGCTACAGATGTCAGTGCTACGGGTCGGTAGTCATTTAGGCAGGTTATCTTAGTGTCCTTGGGCACGGGGACTATGGTGGTCTGCTTGAAACATGTTGGTATTACAGACTCAGTCAGGGACATGTTGAAAATGTCAGTGAAGACACTTGCCAGTTGGTCAGCACATGCTCGGAGTACACGTCCTGGTAATCCGTCTGGCCCTGCGGCCTTGTGAATGTTGACCTGCTTAAAAGTCTTACTCACATCGGCTACGGAGAGCGTGATCACATAGTCATCCGGAACAGCTGGTGTTCTCATGCATGCTTCAGTGTTGCTTGCCTCAAAGCGAGCATATAAGTGGTTTAGCTCGTCTGGTAGGCTTGTGTCACTGGGAATCTCGCGGCTGTGCTTCCCTTTGTAGTCTGTAATAGTTTTCAAGCCCTGCCACATCCGACGAGCGTCAGAGCCGGTGTAGTACGATTCAATCTTAGTCCTGTATTGACTCTTTGCCTGTTTGATGGTTCGTCGGAGGGCATAGCGGGATTTCTTATAAGCGTCCGGGTTAGAGTCCCGCTCCTTGAAAGCGGAAGCTCTACCCTTTAGCTCAGTGCGGATGTTTCCTGTAATCCATGGCTTCTGGTTGGGGTATGTATGTACAATCACTGTGGGGACGACATCATCGATGCACTTATTAATGAAGCCAGTGACTGATGTGGTGTACTCCTCAATGCTATCTGAAGAATCCCGGAACATGTTCCAGTCTGTGCTAGCAAAACAGTCCTGTAGCTTAGCATCTGCGTCATCTGACCGTGTATCACGGGTATGACAAAACATGTATTTTTACTGCTCTAATTACGTTGGTAACTAGTTTATAATAGCAATAAGGCACCTCGGGGGTTTGTGGTATATGGCCAATATACCACGGCTAAGGGCTGTATCCAGGCACTCCGTGTTGCATCGTGGATAAGAACAGCCCTTAGCCGTGGTATATTGGCCATATACCACACTCCCTCATGCCTTATTGCTGAATCATACACTAAGAAAGAAAGGTGCTATCTAGAACCTAAAAGGGTTCGTCAGCTGTCCCCATAGGAGAACCCGGAGGAACCCTTGTTGGTTCCATGTAGAACCCTTTTTGTAAGATAGGCATGAGGTAAAGTGTGTCTAGATACCAAGGGATTTAGCTGGGGCAGCTAGATGTCAGGTGAGCAGAAGAGCAGCTCTCTCTCCAGGGGCGGCTAGATGAGAGAGGACTGCATGCTGGTCAAATGTTAGGTCTGCCCAGTGCAAAATATGCCCAGATACACCAGACAGATCTCTTCATTGAGATAAAGTGATCTGGCTAAACTTATTAAAAAGAAGGAAACCCTCAAACGTCATTAATGAGCACAGTGTGGGCACTGCATTTTTTTGAAAAGTTAAATAATCTATTTGATTTTATCAGTTCGTATGATAACGCTTCGGTCTGATTTCAGTCAGAGCTGTAACATTTGCCCACAGAGCACTCTACACTTGAATCACCATTGTGGACAGTGCAGACTTTAATGTGGTTACTCTGAGATTCCATGAAATGGGGTGAGTGAGCTAAGAGATTTCTTATTTGTTTGATGTAGTCTACTATGTTAGATGTTACCATTAGTTTACAGTATATGCAACTGTGATTCACAGTATATGCAACTGTGATTTATACTGTGAGTCAGAGTTTATTTGGTTAATGTATTATTCCCTTTTTTGTGATGTGAACTTAAGGGTTACGGGTCAAGTATCTGAGAGAGTATAAAATAAGCCTGATCACCGAAAGGTTCAAAGGTCTCAAATTAACACAAAGATGAGCAAGGCACATTTGATTGGTAACTGATCTGATTTCACAATTGATTGTTTGCTGATCTGATTTGACAATTGATTGGTTACTGATCTGATTTCACAATTGATTGGTAATTGATCCAATTTGACAATTGATTGGTTACTGATCTGATTTGACAATTGATTGGTAATTGACAGTTGATTGGTTACTGATCCAGTTTGAGATATTGGTCTGTGTATTGATTTCCTTCTTTGATTTCTTTCTTTGCAGGTTATGTCACACTGGCTTTTGCGGTACACCTTGTTCAGAGCATTTCGGCAAGGGATAAGGGATGTCTCCAAAAAATGCAGCATGTGGCATTGAATGTTATCAGATCAGAATATGTCATGGATGTAAGTCAGATTTCAAAAATATTATTTCTTAGATTTTATTAATTCTCTTGTTGATATTGGGTTTGCACACTGCATGCACCCTGAGGTTTGAAACACTTAAGTGCTCTCTTTCACAGGCAATGTGGGAACATAACTGTAGAAGTTGGAAACCGATGGTAAATAACAAGGTAAGCTCTTAATACATTCTATTTGACTTGATTTAGACTAAATATTGTTGTTTTTTCATTGATTAACAGCACCATATTTTACATTTCATTTCACTCAACAAACGAATCTAGCCTAAGTGCATTTTCAAATGGTCTCGTTGCCCGAGCGATGACGAATATGTTGGGAAATTGAGGGAGATACAATGTAGATTGGCATCTTCTGCAAAGGCAAGTATTTTGAACATCCTTCTATCTGTCATATTTTCCATGTGTCTATCATTGTTGTTATTATGACAGACAGTAATAGTAAGGTGTTTGCTGTCAGATTAAGTTTCTCTGATATCAAAGGTACAAATAGTGTTTGATTATGTGTTTGATTTTCACAGGTTCCAGATTGTGAGCATATGAAGAACATTCCACATAAAAATGCCACAGATCTGTGCAAGTTCTTGCAATGCTGGCAAAGTTTTGTATCTGCAAACCTAATTTAGTGATTTGTTTTATGGCTATATTTAAAACCAACTGCAGAAGAGGTGTTTGATATTGTTTTTAAATAAAATATTAATCAACACTGATTGATTATCATGTATGTTCTGTAAAACGACATGTCAGCCTTCTTTGGTGAAATTGAAGTATTCTTTGTGATTGCTTACTTTCAGATATCATTTTTCAGATTCCCTTTGTCCTTTAATTGTGCTTTTAAATGTATTATTTATGGGTTTTTTTAAACACTTTTATAATAAACGTGTATTTGACAAACACTGTAAAACAGTCTTGATTTAGCTACACCAGAAAATATGTATTCCCAATTGACACATAAGGCCATATTTTTTTAAACTATACCAATCATTTATCAGACATTTTTCAATAATTCGTTGATTCATTTATTTGCAATAAAATAGAGACTGAGAGGGGTAACTATATTGAGATAAGTAATTATCTCGGGGAACTATAATCACACGGAACTAACACAATTCCCTTATTTCCGGTCTATCGGACATATTGCAGTGTAACACAATATATGTTCATGCTTTGAAAACATTGAAGGACATGCCACAGGAATATTCTGCCTCTCGTTTCAAATTCAGTCTACGATAAGGGTCTCTAGATTTTATAGAAAGCATTACTTGATGTACATCATAATCTAAAACATGCCCGTGTGCAGTAAAAAGGGAAGTGTTATATTTTCAGGCTTTAGAGCATTGGGACTGTATTCGAATCACCTCCCACACGTGGTACGGTACCATAAGAAACACAGAGAATTCTACGTTGTGACAGCCGTTGGAAACTGTTTCCACACGTACAATGTAAGTCCGTATTATGTTGTTGGAAAGCTAGCTATTTACTTGTCACATATACTTCACAAAAATGATCACGTCAGTGGCACTCACAATGCACTGCCTTTGCATGATGCAGGTTCGTCATTATGGGCGGGTCTTAGTGGGCCTGGTCCGTCCTACCACACCTCCTTCTTGCCCTTTGAAATAAAATATTTAAATATTGATCATTTATTTGACCGAGACGCTCGCCGACAGAAAGACGCATCAATCTCAGTTAAAGCACCAGAGCGAGCGAAACAGCGTTCCTCTGTCTCATTATATTTAGACCATGTATGTGACGCTGTCTGGACCAAAAGAGTATTGCATGTCATACTATTTCTGGCCAGACAGCAACAGCTCCTTGGGATACATTTAGAGGGGCGCTGTTTCGCTCGCCCGGATTGCTTTCTCCGGTGACGTAGTTTCTGCAGAGAGGAAGAGGCAAAGTCAGTGCAGTGTTGCCAATTTAGCGACTTTGTCAATATATTTAGCGAGTTTTCAGACCCCTCTAGCGACACATTTTCAAAAAAGCGACTAGCGACAAATCTAGCGACTTTTTCTGGTGTTATTGGAGACTATGACGTGAAAGCACGTATCGTTCTTACTCTTCTCAACGAGCAGCGGGTGCTGAGACATGAGCATCTTGTCCCGAGTGGCGCAGCGGTCTAATGCACTGCATCTCAGTGCTTGAGGTGTTACTACAGACCCCCTGATTCGGCCGTGGTTGGGAGTCGCAAAGGGCGGCGCACAATTGGCCCAGCGTCGTCCGGGTTTGGCCGGTGTAGGCTGTCATTGTAAATAAGTTCTCAACTGACTTGCCTAGTTAAATAAAGGTAAAATAACAATAAATAAAAAATTATATACAGGTCTCTAGTTTCAACCTCTTGCGAATTGGAAAGGAAAGTTGGCGGGTGCTGGATTCAGGATTCCTTAAAGTAAATTGTTTTGCCAAAATTATAATTACGCCCGTCTAAATAAAATCATTCAAAATACTTCTCCAGGGAGCATGACTTAGCCACAGAGGGTCATTAATAGCCGTGGATTGTTTCAAATCACAAGTGTATCAATGTGTGCATATGGCAGAGGCTGGTGCTGTCCCTTAGTTACATTTTTACTTTTAGATTTGTATCATTTTACTTCAGATTTGGATAATTAACCACGTGACAATGATTTTGAGAAACAAAAACGTTATTATTGAAATGATACTGTTCCACGAAAATGCGCATATAAAAATAATCATAACTGGCACACAGATCAGTAGAAATGGTAGGATAAGTTGTAAGCTTCCCCAACCTTGAAACTCATGAGCTGCCAATGGTCTTTACTATAACACCCATAAAAAAAAAAAGGTGAAAGTGCAAGCGTATGCACACACAGGAGGTCCCTTGAAAAACTGTGCCCGCCTTTGGAAATCAAAGGCCCGTCCAACTCACTGGATCAGTGAAACAACATAGAGAAAGTGCCATGCACGAATGCAGACTTTAATACAATAGTTACATTTAGTTACTTGATAGCTAATTCCAACGTTGTCTCAGAGCATTTCGTATTATTCTTTATGTAAATCTGAGATTCTCCATTTAGTATGATATGTTACGTTTGGTATGGTGTGTATTAATTTGTGGATGTCCATCATCCATTTCGTATGATATGTTACGAATTACAATTCGGATATGTTACGAATTTAGGGCTGTCCCCGACAAAAAATATTCTTGGTCGAACGAGAGTCATGTCTGCTCATACTTGATGTTTCTACAACTTGATTGGAGTCCACCTGTTCTGTTACCGAAATCCCTAATTTGTTTAGGAAAAATATTCCCTCAACCCTTGCTCTCTTTACGTGACACATGTATGCATCACATGCACGTGACCAATAGGGCCAGACCTATAGCATATCATAATTTTTAATGGTTGCTCAGGCGGTAAAGGGTAAGTCAGATGTGTGGAATAAATTTGACTAGTTGTTTAAAATACTGGAGATCCAGAAAAAGAAGGAGCAATGCATGCATATTATGTGTGCCAAACAGGTACTGTTAGATTACAACGGGCGTAACTTTGGTTTTAGAAGTGGGGGGGACTATTATTATTATTTATTTTTATATCCAGTCGGATAAACACCCCAAACAGCCTACCCGACCGCTGTGTGATGACATGAACAAATGAATGATTGATACCGTAGCCTATTGAAATATACAGTGCCTTCGGAAAGTATTCAGACCTCTTGACTTTTTCCACATTTTGTTACGTTACAGCCTTATTCTGAAATTTATTAAATGTTTTTTTCCCCTCATCAATCTACACACAATACCCCATAATGGCAAAGCAAAAACAGGTTTCTATAAATGTTTGCTAATTTATCCAATAAAAATACGTTTACGTAAGTATTCAGACCCTTTACTCAGTATTTTGTTGAAGCACCTTTTGCAGTGATTACAGCATCGAGTCTTCTTGGGTATGACGCTACAAGCTTGGCACACCTGTATTTGGGGAGTTTCTCCCATTCTTATCTGCAGGTTCTCTCAAGCTCTGTCAGGTTGGATGGGGAGCGTTGCTCCACAGCTATTTTTAGGTCTCTCCAGAGATGTTTAATCGGGTTCAAGTCCGAGCTCTGGCTGGGCCACTCAAGGACATTCAGAGACTTGTCCCGAAGCCACTCCTGCGTTGTCTTGGCTGTGTGCTTAGGGTTGTTGTCCTGTTGGAAGGTGAACCTTCGCCCCAGTCTGAGGTCCTGAGCGCTCTGGAACAGGTTTTCATCAAGGATCTCACTGTACTTTGTTCCGTTCATATTTGCCTCGATCCTGACTAGTCTCCCAGTCCCTGCCGCTGAAAAACATCCCCACAGCATGATGCTGCCACCACCATGCTTCACCGTAGGGATGGTGCCAGGTTTCCTCCAGACGTGACGCTTGGCATTCAGGCCAAAGAGTTCAATCTTGGTTTCATCAGACCAGATAATCTTGTTTCTCATGGTCTAAGAGTCTTTAGGTGCCTTTTGGAGAACTCCAAGCGGGCTGTCGTGTCTTTTACTGAGAAGTGGCTTCCATCTGGCCACTCTACCATAAAGGCCTGATTGGTGGAGTGCTGGTTGTCCTTCTGGAAGGTTCTCCCATCTCCACAGAGGAACTCTGGAGCTCTGACAGAGCTCCAATCGGGTTCTTGGTCACCTCCCTGACGAAGGCCCTTCTCCCCCCATTGCTCAGTTTGGCCGGGCGGCCAGCTCTAGGAAGAGTCTTGGTGGTTCCAAACTTCTTCCATTTAAGAATGATGGAGATCACTGTGTCCTTGGGGACCTTCAATGCTGCAGAAATGTTTTGGTACCCTTCCCCAGATCTGTGCCTCGACACAATCCTGTCTCGGAGCTCTACAGACAATTCTTCCGACCTCACTCTCAACTGTGGGATCTTATATACAGTGGGGAGAACAAT
The DNA here is from genome assembly GCF_964263955.1 of Coregonus lavaretus. Classification (NCBI taxonomy): domain Eukaryota; kingdom Metazoa; phylum Chordata; class Actinopteri; order Salmoniformes; family Salmonidae; genus Coregonus; species Coregonus lavaretus. The sequence continues at coordinate 12,130,430 of NC_139997.1, read as the reverse complement.
TATTTGATACATTTCTGATTTTGCAGGTTTTCCTACTTACAAAGCATGTAGAGGTCTGTAATTTTTATCATAGGTACACTTCAACTGTGAAATCCAGAAAATCACATTGTATGATTTTTAAGTAATTAATTTGCATTTTATCCAGATCCTTCAGGTTTCGGGGGCTGTCGCTGGGCAATACGGACTTTCAGCGCCCTCCAAAGATTTTCTATTGGGTTCAGGTCTGGAGACTGGCTAGGCCACTCCAGGACCTTGAGATGCTTCTTACGGAGCCACTCCTTAGTTGCCCTGGCTGTGTGTTTCCGGTCGTTGTCATGCTGGAAGACCCAGCCACGACCCATCTTCAATGCTCTTACTGAGGGAAGGAGGTAGTTGGCCAAGATCTCGCGATACATGGCCCCATCCATCCTCCCCTCAATACGGTGCAGTCATCCTGTCCCCTTTGCAGAAAAGCATCCCCAAAGAATGATGTTTCCACCTCCATGCTTCACGGTTGGGATGGTGTTCTTGATAGATTGTGCCATCTCCATGGCCTCCACAATGGATTAGTCCACTCAGAGAGGCGTGAATCAGACAGGTGTCTTGTACACCATGAATATTTAATTTTGATTTTTTGCTACTGCTGGACTAAAGAAATCTGGTTCACCCAACAGCATATCGACCAAACAATCGACCAGTCGACTAAATGGGGTCAGCCCTATACGAATTTAAATTTGTACAATATGTTACGAATTGCAATTTGTGCAGTATGTTATGAATTTGCAAAATATATGATGTGTTACCAATTACAATTTGCTGTGGTTAACGTTAGCTAGCTCTATCAATCAATCAATCAATCAATTTTATTTTATATAGCCCTTCTTACATCAGCTAATATCTCGAAGTGCTGTACAGAAACCCAGCCTAAAACCCCAAACAGCTAGTAATGCAGGTGTAGAAGCACGGTGGCTAGGAAAAACTCCCTAGAAAGGCGAAAACCTAGGAAGAAACCTAGAGAGGAACCAGGCTATGAGGGGTGGCCAGTCCTCTTCTGGCTGTGCCGGGTGGAGATTATAACAGAACCATGCCAAGATGTTCAAAAATGTTCATAAGTGACAAGCATGGTCAAATAAGGGATTAAGGTTAGGAGTTAGGTTAAATAATTAGGGTTAGGGGATGGGTTAGCTAACGTGCTAAGTAGTTTCAAAGTAGCTAAAAAGTACTAAGTAGTTGCTATAATGCTAAAGTTGTCCGTGATGAGATTCGAACACACAACCTTTGGGTTGCTAGAAGTTCGCGTTTTTTGCCTTATCTTATGTAACCATTCCAAATGTAACATATCGTATTAATTTGAGTGTCCCAGATTTACTTTTACAATGAGAATGTGTTCTCAGTCAACTTACCTGGTAAAATACGGAATATTTTTATTATATTTATTAAAATAAGGATTAAATAAAATAAAATAAATAAAAACGATGTTATGTCTAGTCTGCGACCAGTCTGCTAATTCTAATATTTTAATCGAAGTGGTTATTTAGTGGTCCTAGTGGTGATCAACATTGGGCATAGTTATAAGTAACCATAGCAGTGACTAAAAAGAGAAAGTTATCAGTTCACCTGTTTGCACAATTCATTGGCCATTCTATTGTTTTGTTTGGTAATGTCCATTCCATTGTTTTGTTTAGTGATGTTGTCATGTATTTGTAATATTGCAGGTCAAGAAACTTGGAATCGTTGCTGTCAGTAAGTAGGACGCACGCACATTTCGTGATATGACATTACCATTCACAGCAGGACTTCCTGCCTACAGAAATCAACAACAAAATACATAGCTATCTGCCAACTGTCAGTGTTTGCTCTTCCCAATGTGGGCATGTGTCAAGGAAGGGCATACATTGGAAAGATTTGATTTGGTTTATGTATGTCAGAAAGTTTCTCCACTGTATGTCATATCACTGAGTCTAGCTACCTTTATTAATTCAGCGTTGTTACAGTTTCTAATATATAGCTATCAATGTTACCATTTGACAGTAGATTTATGTAATGTATGATATTTTCTAAAGGTAATGCAGTTCCAGAGGACATATCATACCTAGCAGCTGATCGCATGCTGGTCTATGTTGCAAATGGGAGAAAAGTAACAGCATTTGCTAGGAACAAAGAGGTAAAGTAGCCATTCCTTCACTTATGATGAATATACGCTACATGACCAAAGGTTTGTGGACACCCGCTCGTCGAACATCTCATTCCAAAATCATGGGCATTAATATGGACGGTGCCACGTTGAAAGTCACTGAGCTCTTCAGTAAGGCGTTCTACTGCCAATGTTTGTCTATGGAGATTGCATGGCAGTGTGTTCGATTTTATACACCTGTCAGTAACGGGTGTGGCTGAAATAGCCGAATCCACTAATTTGAGGGTGTGTGTGTGTATATATCTATATCTCACACACACACACGCCAGTCTCAACGTCAACAGGGAAGAGGCGACTCCGGGATGCTGAACTTCTAGGCAGAGTTGCAAAGAAAAAGCCATATCTCAGACTGGCCAATAAAAAGAAAAGATTAAGGTGGGCAGTCTGAGATATGGCTTTTTCTTTGCAACTCTGCCTAGAAGGTAAGCATCCCGGAGTCGCCTCTTCACTGTTGACGTTTTGCGGTTACTATTTAATGAAGCTGCCAGTTGAGGACCTGTGAGGCGCCTGTTTCTCAAACTAGACACTTTAATGTATTTGTCCTCTTGCTCAGTTGTGCACTGGGGCCTCCCATTCCTCTTTCTATTCTGGTTAGATTCAGTTTGCGCTGTTCTGTGAAGGGAGTAGTACACAGCATTGTACGAGATCTTCAGTTTCTTGGCAAGTTTCAGAAGGAAGTTATTTGTTTCTGGCCATTTTGAGCCTGTAATCAAACCCACAATTGCTGATGCTCCAGATACTCAACTAGTCTCAAGAAGGCCACTTGTATTTCTTCTTTAATTAGCACAACAGTTTTCAGCTGTGCTAACATAATTGCAAAAGGGTTTTCTAATGATCGATTAGCCTTTTAAAATGATAAACTTGGATTAGCAAACACAACGTGCCATTGGAAGACAGGACTGATGGTTGCTGATAATGGGCCTCTCTACACCTATGTAGATATTCAATTAAAAATCAGCAGTTTCCAGCTACAATAGCCATTTTCAACATTAACAATGTCTACACTGTATTTCTGATCAATTTGATGTTATTTTAATGGACAAAAAAATTGCTTTTCTTTCAAAAACAAGGACATTTCTAAGTGACCCCAAACTTTTGAACGGTAGTGTATATAAAATCAATATAGTAGACATAGCGCTAGCTGAGCTCACACACTGGCTTTAACCCAAATGTAATGTTGATGATTATGAATGATCTTGGTTCTAGTAAACTGACTGTGAGACGTTGCATCTATCCAGGTTGTTCACACATACACCGGCCATGGAGCTGATGTTCACCTCCTGCTGCCTTTCGGGGATCACATCATTTCTGTGGACAGGGACAATGTTGTCATTGTCTGGGACGTGGAGTCAGAGGGTTGGTGTTGCAAAAGAATGCATAACATAACATTTGGAAAATCTGTTCCAATTAACCTTGAGTAGAAAATGTTTTGGTTAAAATAATTATCAGTAGTACTTTTTTAGTTTTCCAGTTTAACCAGTTCTTGTGAAGTGCATGAAATAGTGTTTTTCCCACAGAGGAGTACCTGCAGATAACATTTGACAAAGTGTCATTTGAAGTGTCTGCTGTAATGCACCCAAGCACTTACCTGAACAAGATCCTGTTTGGGAGTAGCCAAGGAGGTCTCCAGCTCTGGAATGTCAAATCCAAGTAAGGTCATTCATGTAGAATTATAATTTGGTTATGAAATCCTAAAACTGATGGGACAGCACAACCAAAGATCTGTAATGCACCTGAATTTGTTATAGTGTGCTTTATCAAAGTTTGGTCTTAAATTTAGGACAACTTGACATTCTCTGTACTCATTAAGTGCATTCCTTTTTTATTTTAGCAAACTCCTGCACACCTTCCCTGGATGGGCATCGGGAATCACAGTGCTTCAGCAGGTTGGTTGAAGTATATTTATTCTCAAAGCTGAAAGTGAATTAATAAAAGGTTTTTTTGAGGAATTGTCAGCCAAACATATGTTCAACTCCTTTCACGTACTGTATAGAAAGGTTAAGGTACTATGTTGCTTCATATATGGCACCCCTTAAGGTTCTATATGGAACCAATGTTGGTTCATTGAAGAAGAACCCCTGGGGTTCTGATCAAAGAACCCTACAAAAGGGTTCTATATAGAACCGTTAGGGGTGCCATATATGAAGCAAGAAATAAAACAGTTTATGGTTCAATCAGAACCTTTTCTTCTAAGCATGTAGGGCTTAGGAAGACATACATCTCCGTTGTATATCTAAGGGGGACATACAGTGCATTTGGAAACTATTCAGACCCCTTCACTTTTTCCAAATGTTATGTTACAGACTTATTCTAAAATGGATTAAATCTACACACAATTCCCCATAATGACAAAGCAAATGCAGGTTTTTAGAAATTTTAGCAAATGTATTAAAAAATAAAAACGGAAATATCACATTTACATAAGTATTCAGACCCTTTACTCAGTACTTTGTTGAAGCACCTTTGGCAGCGATTACAGCCTCTAATCTTCTTGGGTATGACGCTACAAGCTTGGCACACCTGTATTTGGGGAGTTTCTCCCATTCTTCTCTGCAGATCCTCTCAAGCTCTGTCAGGATGAATGGGGAGCGTCGCTGCACAGCTATTTTCAGGTCTCTCCAGAGATGTTTGATCGGGTTCAAGTCCGGGCTCTGGCTGGGCCAATCAAGGACATTCAGAGACTTGTCCCGAAGCCACTCTTGCGTTGTCTTGGCTGTGTGCTTAGGGTTGTTGTCCTATTGGAAGGTGAACCTTCGTCCCAGTCTGAGGTCCTGAGCGGTTTTCATCAAGGATCTCTCTGTACTTTGCTCTGTTCATCTTTCCCTCGATCCTGACTAGTCTCCCAGTCCCTGCCGCTGAAAAACAGCCCCACAGCATGATGCTGCCAGAACCATGCTTCACTGTAGGGATGGTATTGGCCAGGTGATGAGCGGTGCCTGGTTTTTCCAGACCTGACGCTTGGCATTCAGGCCAAAGAGTTCAATCTTGGTTTCATCAGACCAGAGAATCTTGTTTCTCATGGTCTGAGAGTCCTTTAGGTGCCTTTTGGCAAACTCCAAGCGGGCTGTCATGGGCCTTTTACTGAGGAGTGGCTTCCGTCTGGCCACTACCATAAAGGCCTGATTGGTGGAGTGCTGCAGAGGAACTCTGGAGCTCTGTCAGTGACCATGTGGTTCTTGGTCACCTCCCTGACCAAGGCCCTTCTCCCCCGATTGCTCAGCTCTATGAAGAGTTTTGGTTTAAGAATGATGGAGACCGAGCAATGGTGAGCAACTCAATATTAGGAAGGTGTTCTTAATGTTTTGTACACTCTGTTCAATCAGAAATGTAAAGTGTTTCCTGCCCAGCTTATCTTTCTCTTGCGGTCGTCACTAGTTACTAGAGTCACAAAGTCATAAACCCTGCCAATTTCTCTTCTTAAAATCTGATTTTAAAACTAACCTCAATCTTAACAACATTGCTAACCTTATGCCTAACCATAACTTTAAATTAAGACCAAAAAGCACATTTTTGTTTTTATGCATTTTGAAGATATAGCCAATTTCTACTTTGTGGCTGTGGTAACTTGTGGAAACCCTCTCCCACTCTTTTCCTCCAAACCTTCCCCTCAGACCCCAGCTGTGGACGTTGTGGGCGTTGGCCTATCATCGGGTCAGATCATCATCCACAACATCAAGTTTGATGAGTCACTGATGAAGTTCCAGCAAGACTGGGGCCCAGTCACTTCATTGTCCTTCAGAACAGGTGACATCACCATTAGAACGTAGTGTTGTATTTATTATGGTTATAATGATGTGGTGTCACTGCTTTGCGTAAAAAAATTATTATAATAATCGTCCTTGATATGCTTAAAACAAATATTTACTTACCTCTTCACACTGATATGATTGTTTTCTAGATAGTCATCCAGTAATGGCGGCTGGTAGTCCTGTCGGACATATTGGACTGTGGGATCTAGAAGAGAAAAAGCTTGTGTGTCAGATGAGAGATGCCCATAACACAGCTATCGCTGGACTAACATTCCTCCATGGCGAGCCTCTTCTCATCACCAATGGGGCTGATAACGGCATTCGGGTTAGTGTTACTTAGATTGCCTCATTCACTAGAGGGCATCAGTGTAAAATTGCTGTAAATAATTGTCATTCTTTCAGTCATGTCTCAATATACCGTTTTTACCTACAGATCTTAAAGCTTTTATTAGCACATCTCTAGTTGCAAATTCAGCACTGCTAACACAATCCAGTACCAAAATACCATGAAGAATTAATATATTTGACCATTGAGTTTTGAATGATCAAAGTCCTATTCCTCAGGTGTGGATCTTTGACACGGCGGGCGGAGGAGGCCGTCTACTCAGGAGTCGTCTGGGACACAGCGCCCCGCCCACTAAGGTCCAGCACCACGGCCTGAACGGACATCACATTCTCAGTGCTGGTATGTGTGACTTGCTGTCTCGTGTGGCTCAGTTGGTAGAGCATGGCACTTGCAACGTCAGGGTTGTGGGTTCGTTTCCCACGGGGGACCAGTACAGAACAAAGTATGAAAATGTATATACTCACTACTGTAAGTCGCTCTGGATAAGAGCGTCTGCTAAATGACTCAAATGTAAATGTATCAGGCAGTTGTATAAGGCATCTATGAGTTTCTAGTAAAATTGTTATTAGATTTCTCTCTAATCCGCTGTACTTTTTCTTTTTCTAAGGTCAAGATGGTACTCTGCAGTCGTTCTCCACTGTTCATGAGAGATTCAACAGGAGTTTAGGACATGGTACGATTTATTTTCTCTTTCGTGGAAAGATGGCTGTTATGGACAACGAGATGTTGATTTTAGTACTGTTTTTTTACTTGCATAAATCCTTCTTTCCTGTATTCTTCATGAAAATAAACAAATTGGTAACTAGGTTCCATCAACAAGAAGAAATCCAAAAAGAAAAGCTTGAGGTATGACGAACTGAAGCTTCCTGCCATCACAACTTTCGCCTCAGGTATGTTTAGCAAAAAATGTAATTACCTTCATGAGGTAAAATTACTCAAAACAAGTCTCTGTTTTTATGTGGAACCTTTTATCATTGAATGTGATTTTAAAAAATGAAACGTTGATGTTTTCTCTGATTCTGTATGTGATGTAGAGAGTGCCCGTCAGAGTGATTGGGACAGTATAGTGGCGTGTCACCGAGGGTATCTCATGACGACCACCTGGAACTATCAAAAGGGCAGCATGGGAGCACACAGGCTGGAACCCGAACGCTTCAACAAGAACCGTGCTCTCAACGTCCACGCTACGGTAGCTAAATACATTACTGGTCATGTACAGTTTATTGTTTTAGTGTAAAATGAACCCAAATCATTTGATAAAGTTCGATCAATAAGACATCTACCTTTTAAAAAGTTTATTACACAGAAATAATATACATACTATTTATGTTGATTAAACCTGTGTTTTCTCTCCTCAGGCAGTAGATATCACATCATGTGGTAACTTTGTAGTGGTAGGACTCTCATCTGGACACATTGACGTTTACAACATGCAGTCCGGCATGCATAGAGGTCAATATGGAGAGGACAAAGGTAAGTACCCCCATAAAGACAATTGCTTGTGTATATTTAGCTCATGATTTCTGTTATAGATTCATCTTTAATTTGTCCCATCTCTGACTCTGTAGCTCACAAGGGGCCGGTGCGCGGCGTGTCCGTGGATGGACTCAACCAGCTGACCATCAGTGCCGGAGCTGACAAACTGGTCAAGATCTGGAAGTTCAAATCTAGGAAGCTGGTCCACTCCATTGACCTGGGCACCTCACCCGCCACCACACACCTGCACCGGGACAGGTAAGGGTCAGATAACACCACATGACTGCACTTTTTCCAACTTAAAGGGATAGTGCGGGATTTTGGAAATGACGCCCATTTTCTAATTACCCAGAGTCAGATGAAACTCATGGATACTTTGTCTGTGCGTCCTGTATGAAGGAAGTTAGCGGTAGTTTTGCGAGCCTTTGCTAACTAGTGTTAGCGCAATGACTAGTTAGCGTTGGCTCACGAAACTACATCGAACTTCCTTCATACTGGACGCAGAGACAGAAAAATGGTATCCATCTGTTGCTGGGTAAGTAGATAAAGGGCTTAGTTGACAATTTTGCACTATTCCTTTAACTTTATACACTGATTTTTTTCACTTGGTTATTACATAGCAGTAGACTAGTGTCTGATTGCAGTCTCTTCTTGCCCTGGTAAAGTGGTATGCTGGCCATCGCTCTGGACGACTTCACGCTGAATGTTCTGGACATGGAGACCAAGAGGATTGTCCGTAAGTTCCCTGGCCATCGAGGACAGGTCAATGACATGGTGAGTCGTTATCTCCACATCTCTTTCCCTTTCTCTGTTTGGCACTTATCTCTCTCAATTTGAACTCGCTCTCTCTCGTTCCCTCAAATATTATTTTTGTTGTCTGATGATTCACCTCAGGCTTTCAGCCCAGACGGGCGCTGGTTGATAACATCAGCCATGGACTGTACCATCAGGACATGGGACCTCCCCTCCGGCTGGTAAGACCATCCCTGTCACTGATGGAGTAGTTTAGCAGGTCGCCAACTGGGGGAGGGGATAGGGTTTGTTTCTGGACCGGGCCCTCATACTTTACTGATGTTTCTCAGTCCGTGACCATTCTCACACCTGTGACGTCACCAGCCCTGCCTTGTCATTTCCTCTCCCCACAAACTGAGATCGATGAGATGACCTTTGTCCAGAGATTTCGAAGACCATCTTTGTTTCACTTTATCATAAATTGAGTCTATCAATTAATGTAATCGCTTTAAAGTGCTTTCCAGTGGAAATCCCCTCTCAGCCTTCAGTCATTCTTGATTTCTCCTCTCTTTTTGTTCTTAGCCTGGTGGACTGCTTCTTGGTAGACTCTGCTGCAGTCAGTCTGACCATGTCACCAACTGGGGACTTTCTGGCCTCCTCACATGTCGACTGCTTGGGGATATACTTATGGTAAGAGTCACCACCACATCAAGGAAAGCCTGGGTGTAGGAGTCAAAATCATTCTCAGGTTATGTCATAGACATTCATCTTATCACATCTCAACTTATTTAAACTGCAAACAAGAATTAGCTGATAAAGGAAAAATCTTGATTAGCTAATAAGTCTTTTGAACTAATGTGACTCAACAAATTAGTATTAATATTGTCAATTTGATATCTCAAAAGATATGTGTTGGAATACGTGCTGTAGCATTATGAGCAGTTATTGGTAGAATTCAGTAGTAGAATTCAGTGTTATTAAGTAGGATAGTAATATTTACTATTATTCTTGAGTGAGTATTCCATGTTGAGTGACTATCCCGTGTTGTGTGTTTCCAGGTCCAACAACACGCTGTGCAATATGGTGTCACTGCGCCCCCTGCCTTCAGACTACGTCCCCACTGTGATCATGCTGCCAGGAACCTGTCCAAACCAAGGTACCTACTGAACAGCCACTGTGAACCCATGCAGCACTTACTCTGTACCCAGCACAGGGGCCAGAAAGCCCCCACACCATCTGGACTGGCATATGTAACAGTGGTATCAGCCAATTATTCATGCATTGATATTGAAAGATATTCGATATGGAGGAAGTAAGTGTGTCCTTGATTTTATAGATACTTGTAACGGTCCTTTTGAATATTGACTAGATATTTATGGAGGAAAACAATACTCAAATCAAAGTCAAATCAAATGTTATTTGTCACATGCGCCGAATACAACAGGTAATACAATGCTTACTTACAAGCCCTTAACCAACAATGCAGTTCATGAAAGAGTTAAGAAAATATTTACTAAATAAACTAAAGTAAAATAAAATGTTTAAAAATTAAAAAGTAACACAATAAAATAACAATAACGAGGCTATATACAGGGGGTACTGGTACCGAGTCAATATGCGGGGGTACAGGTTAGTACTGTGCCATAATGTGTGCCAAAGTACATTCAAACACAATTCTTGAAATTACCTCTCAAGAACTTGAGCACTATTACATTCTGCAGATGAAGAGGGAGAGGAAGATGATGATCTCAACTCTGAGATGATAGAGTATGAGTCTCCAGAGCAACTGGACCAGCAGCTGGTTACCCTCTCTTTGCTGCCCGACTCTCGCTGGAAGAACCTGCTGCACCTCGACATCATCAAGGTGAGCATGTCACTGGTGGTTGTCTGTGGAGAAAAACGTGTGACTGACTGACGGTTTCAAACCCTGGTGGTCCACAAAATGTAAGACTGTCTTGCTCCTCTGACACTGGTGGTTGTCTTTGGAGAAAAAAGTGTCACCGACAGGGTATTAAGCCCTTTTTGTCTGTGCGACTCTTGACTCTCTTAGCCCTCTGAGCTAAATCCAAGGCATCGTCTCCTTACACATCCACAATGACAGACAACACGTGTAGCAATTGTTCTGTAACGTCGTTGTCATCTCACCACTCTTCTCTTTTGTTTGTTTTGTCTGACTAAAATGTGATTGTTGTTTTCCCTGTTCATATATAGAAACGGAACAAACCCAAGGAGCCCCCCAAGGTTCCGAAGGCTGCCCCCTTCTTCATGCACACCATTCCAGGACTGATACCACAGTTTGCCCCCTCTGAAGGCTCCAACCAGGAAGAACAGGTGAGAGAAGTTGGCTGCTGATAATAAACAGAACTCTGAAAATACCCTAAAATCATAATACTGTATATGTAAATCAAATATTATAATATTGTATAAGTTAAGATTGTTTGCTTTTCATATTATCTGATAATTACTGTATGTTATTTGGTTTAAATAATGTGTATTTTGTTTACTTTTTCCACAGTCAAAGATTGTCAATTTTGGAGTCCTGGCACAGAAGTCCCATTTCTACCAACAGCTAGAATCTGCCACACTCAGCAACAAATGTAAGTCTGAGTCTCACTTAGCTAGCAATTATTGACAGTAATTGTATATGTATTTATGTAAAACAAATGGGGACCACAATGGAAATATGTCCATAATGTCCATTTGTGCAATCCCGGACACGTTTAACAAAAATCTGTGTGTATATGTATATATATATATATATTTTTACTGACTAATAAAATCAATCAATCAAACCTCTTGCAAGTCTGAATCTCACTTCGCGAGCAATTATTCACAGCACCTCTTGCAAATAGAAATTCCTCTAACCCCAAATCACTTCTGAGGCCCTAAAAACGGAAGAATGTCTTTAGAATTCTTTGTGAATTGATTGCCCCCCATCTATCCTCAGAGTTCGTACTGCTTGGTGACCTAAATTGGGATATGCTTAACACCCCGGCCATCCTACAATCTAAACTAGATGCCCTCAATCTCACACAAATTATCAACGAACCTACCAGGTACAACCCTAAATCCGTAAACATGGGTACCCTCATAGATATCATCCTGACTAACTTACCCTCTAAATACACCTCCGCTGTCTTCAACCAGGATCTCAGCGATCACTGCCTTATTGCCTGCGTCCGTAACGGGTCCGCGGTCAAACGACCACCCCTCATCACTGTCAAACGCTCCCAAAAACACTTCAGCGAGCAGGCTTTCCTAATTGACCTGGCCCAGGTATCCTGGATGGATATAGATCTCATTCCGTCAGTAGAGGATGCCTGGTTGTTCTTTAAAAGTAATTTCCTCTCAATCTTAAATAAACATGCCCCATTCAAAAAATACAGAACTAAGAACAGATATAGCCCCTGGTTCTCCTCAGACTTGACTGCCCTTGACCAGCACAAAAACATCCTGTGGCGTACTGCATTAGCATCAAATAGCCCCCGCGATATGCAACTTTTCAGGGAAGTTAGGAACCAATATACACAAGCAGTTAGGAAAGCAAAGGCTAACTTTTTCAAACAGAAATGTGCATCCTGTAGCACTAACTCCAAAAAGTTTTGGGACACTGTAAAGTCCATGGAGAATAAGAGCACTTCCTCCCAGCTGCCCACTGCACTGAGGCTAGGAAACACTATCACCACCGATAAATCTACAATAATCGAGAATTTCAACAAGCATTTTGCTACGGCTGGCCATGCTTTCCACCTGGCTACCACTACCCCGGCCACCAGCTCTGCACCCTCCGCTGCAACTTGCCCATGCCCCCCCCGCTTCTCCTTCACACAAATCCAGACAGCTGATGTTCTGAAAGAGCTGCAAAATCTGGACCCCTACAAATAATCTGGGCTAGACAATCTGGACCCTTTCTTTCTAAAATTAGCCGCCGAAATTGTCGCAACCCCTATTACTAGCCTGTTCAACCTCTCTTTCGTAAAGTCTGAGATCCCCAGAGATTGGAAAGCTGCCGCGGTCATCCCCCTCTTCAAAGGGGGTGACACTCTAGATCCAAACTGTTACAGACCCATATCCATCCTGCCCTGCCTTTCAAAAGTTTTTGAAAGCCAAGTTAACAAACAGATCACCGACCATTTCGAATCCCACCGTACCTTCTCCGCTATGCAATCCGGTTTCCGAGCTGGTCATGGGTGCACTTCAGCCACGCTCAAGGTCCTAAACGATATTATAACCGCGATCGATAATAGACAGTACTGTGCAGCCGTTTTCATTGACCTGGCCAAGGCTTTCGACTCTGTCAACCACCGCATTCTTATTGGCAGACTAAATAGCCTTGGTTTCTCAAATGACTACCTCGCCTGGTTCACCAACTACTTCTCAGATAGAGTTCAATGTGTCAAATCGGAGGGCCTGTTGTCTGGACCTATGGCAGTCTCTATGGGGGTGCCACAGGGTTCAATTCTTGGGCCGACTCTTTTCTCTGTGTATATCAATGATGTTGCTCTTGCTGCTGGTGACGCTCGGATCCACCTCTACGCAGACGACACCATTTTGTATACATCTGGCCCTTCATTGGACACTGTGTTAACAAACCTCCAAACGAGCTTCAATGCCATACAACACTCCTTCAGTAGCCTCCAACTGCTCTTAAACACTAGTAAAACTAAATGCATGCTCTTCAACCGAACGCTGCTTGCACCCGCCCACCTGACTAGAATCACTACTCTCGACGGGTCTGACCTAGAGTATGTGGACAACTACAAATACCTAGGTGTCTGGTTAGACTGTAAACTCTCCTTCCAGACTCACATTAAGAATCTCCAATCCAAAGTTAAATCTAGAATCGGTTTCCTATTTCGCAACAAAGCCTCCTTCACTCATGCTGCCAAACATGCCCTCGTAAAACTGACTATCCTACCGATCCTTGACTTCGGCGATGTCATTTACAAAATAGCCTCCAACACTCTACTCAGCAAATTGGATGTAGTCTATCACAGTGCCATCCGTTTTGTCTCCAAAGCCCCATATACTACCCACCACTGTGACCTGTACGCTCTTGTTGGCTGGTCCTCACTACATATTCGTCGCCAAACCCACTGGCTCCAGGCCATCTATAAATCACTGCTAGGCAAATCCCTGCCTTATCTTAGCTCATTGGTCACCATAGCAACACCCACCCGTAGTATGCGCTCCAGCAGGTATATCTCACTGGTCATCCCCAAAGCCAACACCTCCTTTGGCCGCCATTCCTTCCAGTTCTCTGCTGCCAATGACTGGAACAAATTGCAAAAATCTCTGAAGCTGGAGACACTTATCTCCCTCACTAACTTTAAGCATCAGTTGTCAGAGCACCTTACCGATCACTGCACCTGTAACACTGAAATTAGCCCGCCCAACTACCTCATCCCTATATTGTTATTTATTTTGCTCATTTGTACCCCAGTATCTCTATTTGCACATCATCTCTTGCACATCTATCATTCCAGTGTTAATACTAATTGTAATTATTTTGCACTATAGCCTATTTATTGCCTTACCTCCATAACTTGCTACATTTGCACACACTGTATATATATTTTTTCTGTTGTATTTTTGACTTTGTTTTGTTTTACCCCATATGTAACTCTGTGTTGTTGTTTTTATCGCACTGCTTTGCTTTATCTTGGCCAGGTCGCAGTTGTAAATGAGAACTTGTTCTCAACTGGCTTACCTGGTTAAATAAAGGTGAAATAAAATAAATAAAATAAAGAATCACAATACTTGAACCTACTGCTAAATCTGAAGTCAAGTTATTAGCATGTGTAGTAACTAGAGGATGTTTTGGCACACTTTTACATTGCTGATACCTCCGGTCAATACAAATACAATGAGTCATAATCCATCATCATTGTTTCTTCTAGATGATGGCCCTGTGGGGATGCTGAAAGAGATGGGTCCGTCTGGGATTGATGCTGAGCTCCGAGGGCTGGCCCCTGATATGGGTGGAGATGTCTCCGTCTTACAAGGCTTCCTGAAGATGGTGGCCAGCATGCTGAACTCCAAGAGGGACTTTGATCTGGCACAGGCCTACCTGGCACTCTTCCTAAAGGTAACCACATCAATATTCTAGTCACCAACACTGTAGCTGCGTTAATAAGCTGCTGTTATATCTGTGTTATAACACTGTTATTATTGATTTAATTGACATGTTGAGTTTTTATTGTTGCATGTGAGTTCAACAATGTTATTACCCCAGTAATTATAGCATCGCTACATGGGTATATTTTTATTTTTATTTTACCTTTATTTAACTAGGCAAGTCAGTTAAGAACAAATTCTAATTTACAATGACGGCCAAACCCGGACGACGCTGGGCCAATTGTGCGCCACCCTATGGGACTCCCAATCACGGCCGGTTGTGATACAGCCTGGAATCGAACCAGGGTCTGTAGTGACGCCTCTAGCACTGAGATGCAGTGCCTTAGACCACTGCGCCATTCGGCAGCTTAATGTTAAATGATATCAAAGATGTCACTAGATGAAAAGGGAAAGCTGTTTTCTGTTGCATTGACTGTCATCCACTTACATCTGACACCAGCAGATGGAGTCAGAACATTATGATTGAAGATTTTTTTTAAACGGTACAGAACTGTGAAAGAAAACAACAAAATTACAATATATATATACTGTGATACACAACACCCTATTCAATCAAAACCAAATGCTACATCTCCAGTAGAAGTCAAATGAAAATGAAACATTTATTAAGAAAACATGTTTGACTTGATATGTAGTTCTGTTGTTTCACTCTTAAACTAAGCTCAGTTTTGTTGAGTACTTGAATTCAAATTGTATCTTTACAGAACATGAACAATGTGTTTTTGACTTCACAGCACCACAGACACATTTTGTTTCAGAAGGTTCATAACGTGTGTATTTCCTGTATGGTTTGTCTTACTTCTGAGGTTCCTTCACTAACTCAGTGTAGTTTCTCTCTCTCGCGCTCTCTCTCTCTAGCTACATCTCAGACTGATCACCCAGGAACCAGAGCTCATGGAGGAGGCGTCTAGAGTATCTGAGAAACTGGAGGAGACGTGGACATCCATGCAGACACTTTTCAATCAGAGCCTGTGTTTGCTGTCATACACCAAGAGTGCACTGCTTTGAGGTGTGCCTCTCCCAACCAACCCCATGCCATTTATTTTTGTTTTATTCATGTGGTTTTTCACACCGATCTTTGTATACATCTCTATACAGCATTGTAGACTCTAGTTTCACACTTGATGCAAGAGAAGTTGGCCACATTTATATTATATATTATGTGCTCTAATGCTTTTGTAATGGTTTAACAAAATATGAAGTTGAATGAAACTGTGATTGACCAAAACCTGATGTAACTACCTTTTTAAAATAGACGACATGATTGTCATCATTATATTACTCCACATTATGTTTTCACTTTACGTTCTTACCCTAATACAATTTGATGTTCATTGGTTCAGCATGAGTTATCACATTTTGAGATGTTCCCTGCTGTCTCGGTGGTACACAGCATACAAATGAGGATTATACAGAGGACAAAATAGATGTGTACATGTTCTGTACTCCATAGACAAATCGGATACATCGATATATTTTCAGTATTCAGTCCTGTTGGGGATGATAGTTTTGTCTCACGACGACAGAGCAGGTAGTGGAGCAGATGGTGTCTGTGTGTTCCCCTCTGTAGCCAGGCTCTGCTGGAGTCCTTGAGGATGACCAGCTATGCAGGGTGTGGGTTTGGGCTTGGGACAGAGGGTTAGACAAGCCCTTCATTTGAATGTGTTTCGATGGTAAGGAAGATTAAACAGTTAACTATTATTTTATGTATTACAGAAATGACATTTTTCACATGTTGTTTTGTTACAGCCTGAATTTTGTGTCACTGCCCTACGCACAATACCCCATAATGTGAAATTATGTTTTTAGAATCTTTTACAAATTAATTTAAAATGAAAAGCTGTAATGTCTTGAGTCAATAAGTATCCAACCCCTTTGTTATGGCAAGCTTAAATAAGTTCAGGAGTAAAAATGTCATTAAAAAGTCACAAGTTGCATGGACTCACTCTGTTTGCAAGAATGGTGTTTTACCATGATTTTTTGAATGACTACCTCATCTCTGTACCCCCCCCCCCCCCCCCCACATAATTATCTGTAAGGTCCCTCAGTCGAGCAGTGAATTTCAAACACAGATTCAACCACCAAGACCAGCAAGGTTTTCCAATGCCTCGCAAGGAAGGGCACCTATTGGCAGATAGGTAAAAATAAAGAAAGTATTCATTAATAATGGCCGGAACAGAGCAAATGAAATGACATCAAACACCTGGGAACTGTATTTGATACCATTCCACTGATTCCGCTCCAGTCATTACCACAAGCCCATCCTCCCCAATTAAGGTACCACCAACCTCCTGTGGTATCCATACACCCAGTCACTACAAAGATACAGGCGTCCTTCCAAACACAGTTGCCGGAGAGAAAGGAAACCGCTCAGCAATTTCACCATGAGGCCAATGGTGACTTTAAAACAGTTACAGAGTTTAATTGCTGTGATAGGAGAAAACTGAGGATGGATTAACAACATTGTAGTTACTCTACAATACTAACCAAAATGACAGAGTGAAAAGAAGTAAGCCTGTACAGAGTAACAATATTCCAAAACATGCATCCTGTTTGCAGTAAGGCACTGAAGTAAAGCTGCAAAAAATGTGGCAAAGAAATGAACTTAATGTCCTGAATAGAAAGTGTTATATTTGGGGCAAATCCAACACATCACTGATTACCACTCTTCATATTTGGTGGCTGCATCATGTTTTGGGTATGCATGTCATTGGCAAGGACTAGGGAGTTTTTTTTAGGATAAAAACAAACGGAATAGAGGGAAGCACAGGCAAAATCCTAGAAGAGGTTGGTTCTGCTTGCTTTCCAAAAGACAATGAGAGACATTCACCTTTCAGCAGGACAATAACCTAAAACACAAGGCCAAATAGTTGCTTACCAAGACTAAATTAAATGTTCCAAAGTGGCCTAGTTACAGTTTGGACTTAAATTGGCTTGAAAATCTATGGCAAGACTCAAAATGTTTGTCTAGCAACGATCAACAACCAACTTGAGAGGTTGAAGAATTTTAAAAATAATAATGTGCAAATATTGCACAATCCAGATGTGCAAGGATCTTAGAGACTTGCCCAGAAAGACACATTTGTAGTTGATTCCAACATGTATTGACTCAGGGGTGTAAATACTTATGTAAATTAGATATTTCTCTATTTCATTTTCAATAAATGTGCAAACATTTCTAAAAACATGTTTTCACATTGTCATTATGGGATATTGTGTGTAGATGGGTGAGATGTTATTTTTTTTTTTTTTTAACTATCTTAAATCCCGGCTGTAACAACAAAATGTGGAATAAGTCGAGGGGTATGAATACTTTCTGAAGGCACTGTACATCTTACTCAGATGTCTTGCATCTTCGACAAATATGAAAGTGTTATCATTGAACGATAAGAATGTTATTTACTGAGCATCAATTGCATTTCTGTGATTTGTCGGTATTCATTATTTAAAAAAGACAAAAAAAGACAGATTATATTATTTCCAGTTTATTGTAGGTAGCTTAGTGGTTAAGAGCGTTGTGCCAGTAACCGAAAGGTCGCTGGTTCTAATCCCCGAGCCAACTAGGTGAAAAATCTGTCGATGTGCCCTTGAGCAAGGCACTTAACCCTAATTGCTCCTGTAAGTCGCTCTGGATAAGAGCGTCTGCTAAATGACTAAAATGTAAAATGTAATTGTAGGGCTGGAAAATGTCTTCTTTTTTTTTTATTCTGTGGGCCTCTCTCACAATATACAAATCTTTGTGGGAATAATTACGGCATAATTACATAGTTCAAATGGTATTTAAATGTCATAAAAATCACCACAATGATTATGGTAACAAACATGACGTGCTTGATTGTGACCTCAGGTGAAGGTAACTCAATTGTTTTTGGATGTTAAACCGGCGACAGTAAGACCCGGTGGAAACATTCTCAAACGCAGACTCCTCTCTCTGTACACTTGCCTTTCCAGTATACTCGCATTATGGTAACGAAGCGGGCTGGCGGCTGTGAATAATATGCATTTAGGATCAATTTCATTCAGTACGTTACCCAGGCCTTCAAATGGTCGTCTAACTGATATTTATGTTCTTCCAAACGTCTTCGTTTTGTGCTGCTTTGGAGAAGATAACGGTCTTGCGCAAGTCTATCACACCTTGGAAGGTATCAAAGACGCTTTTCTTCACACCACTGTAACTGAGTCAAGCCTTGAATCGCAGCAGGGGAGAGGAGCTGTCAAGATACTTGAATCCGTCTGGCTAGCTGGTGATGCGTAAAGTCACTATACCCTCGTCCAGAGCAGGGGCATCCCCAGCTCCAGACTACTGGATAGATGGATCGAAGAAGGAGACCCTGGCTGACTACTATGAGTTGGAGTCCGAATTGGGACGGTGAGCATATCTCTGTACACGGTACTGTACTCAGGGTTCTCATGTTTTGACTGCCTTGATATCGCCAGGACAGGAGTTGCATGATGATCTATGTAGTGTCTTATGGGCTGATCTAATCTATAGTTCTAAAAATGTATTGGGCTACTTATTAATCATGTGATCGAAGGACAGTAAATGGTATTGCATCTATTGTATGACCACTATTTTGTTGTTTTCAATGGAAATAACATCTACACACTGACTCATCTCTCTCTCTCTCTCTCTCTCTCTCTCTCTCTCTCTCTCTCTCTCTCTCTCTCTCTCTCTCTCTCTCTCTCTCTCTCTCTCTCTCTCTCTCTCACACACACACACCAGAGAAAGAGAGTGCAATGGGTTACCACAATTTCCTGCCTATCCCCTGATGCTTTGGCTAAATGAAACTATTATTCTACAGCAACAATCTAACAGTGCATGTAATTGTCATCTAAATAATTGATTGACAAGGTTATAAAAGGTATGTAATGTTTATACAGTGCCTTCAGAAAGTATTCATACCCCATAATGTCAAAGTGGAATTATGATTTTAGACATTTGTACAAATTAATTAAAAATTAAAATCTAAAATGTCTTGAGTGAATAAGTAGTCAACCCCTTTGTTATGGCAAGCCTAAATACGTTCAGCAGTAAAAATGTGCTTAACAAGTCACATAAGTTGCATGGACTCACTCTGTGCAATAATAGTGTTTAAAATGATTTTTTAACGACTACCTCGTCTCTGTACCCCACACATACAATGATCTGTAAGGTCCCTCAGTCGAGCAGTGAATTTCAAACACAGATTTAACCACAATGATCAGGGAGGTTTTCCAATGCCTCACAAAGAAGAGCACCTATTGGTAGATTATTTTTAAAAAGCAGACATTGAATATCCCTTTGAGCATGGTGAAGTTATTAATTACACTTTGGATGGTGTATCAATACACCCAGTCACTACAAAGATACAGGCGTTCTTCCTAACTCAGTTGCCGGAGAGGAAGGAAACCGCTCAGGGATTTCACCATAAGGCCAATGGTGACAGAGTGAAAAGAATGAAGCCTGTACAGAATAACAATATTCCAAAACATGCATCCTGTTTGCAATAAGGCACTAAAGTAAAACTGCAAAATATGTGGCAAAGAAATTAACTTTATGTCCTGATTACAAAGAGTTATGTTTGAGGAAAATCCAACACATCAGTAAGTACCACTCTTCATATTTTCAATCATAGTGGTGGCTGCATCATGGTATGGGTATGCTTGTCATTTGCAAGGACTAGGGAGTTTTTTAGGATAAAAAGAAACGGAAAAGAGCTAAGCACAGGCAAAATCCTAGAGGAAAACTTGGTTCAGTCTGCTTTCCAACAGACACTGCGAGACAAATTCACCTTCCAGCAGGACAATAACCTTTAAACAAATTCACCTTTTATACAGGACGAGGGAGAGCTCGGTTTGTTGTTTTGGAAAGTTTTTAAACTTTATTGAAAAGTTTCTTAGTTGCTAGCTACCTTTTGAGTTTAGATCCTGCGATGCGGTTGGCATCAGTTTCTGGGACTGCTACTATCTGTCCAGTGAATCCTGCCAACCAAGGCCGGGTCTGAGGAGTTGTTTGGCTTAGCAGCTAGCCTAGCTGCTAGCTAGCTGCCTATCAAGCTAGCAGGGTTTTGTTGAGGGCTTGAAACCAGCCCGCGATGCGGTTAGCCATTGTGGCTGGGAGTACCGTTGAGGTAGTACCGTTGAGGACAGTGGTGTGTCTCTCTATCTCTAAAATAGTTCTACAAGCAATTGTTACAAAAACAAGAAAATTGCTTCCAAGTGTTTTGTCCAAATACTGATGGAGTCAACTAATAAAAGAATGGACGACATGACCAGAGAGGTCCAGGACCTGAAGAACTGTTTGCAATTCTCCCAGGGTCAGCTCGAGTTCAAACAGGAGAACGGCAAGATGACAGCAATCTGCAAGTCATTGAGAGAGAACATCAGTTCTGTATGTGAATCCATGATAACAATGACGGAGAAATCAGATTATCTCGAGGGACAATCAAGGTGAAACAACATGGTTGTGGACGGAATTGCAGAATCTCCACATGAGACCTGGATGGAGTCTGTGGACAAAGTGAGGGAAATGATCTCTGAGAAACTGAAGATGGATCACAGGAAGATTGAGATGGAGTGCATAGCAGTGCGGTCGTGTTTTCTGTAGTGTCCTCATGTAAATAGCCTGTTTTTTGTTTTTTTGTCTTTTTCGTATATATTTCTCAATCTCACTTTCCATCCTTTAACTAAATATACTTTCCTGCAACCCGCCTCACCCAATGTGGAACGGATTCTGTTGTTTCTTCATACATTTTTATCCAGAACCTCTGGCTGAAACTAGCCAGCTAACTAGCTACTTGCTATTAGCCACCGTTAGCGGTCTTCACCATTGTCCGTGGCCTGCACTACCTACCAGCCAAACCAAACCTGCCCCTTTTTTTCTCTGTACCCAACGCACTAGAAGACCAGTACTTAAAGCCTTTAGCCGTATCCTTATTCTACTCCTCCTCTGTTCCTCTGGTGATGTAGAGGTTAACCCAGGCCCTGTAGCCCCCAGTATCACTCCTACTCCCCAGGCGTTATCATTTGTTGACTTCTGTAATCGTAAAAGCCTTGGTTTCTTGCACGTTAACATCCGAAGCCTCCTCCCTAAGTTTGAGTTATTCACTGCGTTAGCACACTCCGACAACCCTGATGTTCTAGCAGTGTCTGAATCCTGGCTTAGGAAGGCCACCAAAAATTCAGAGATTTCCATCCCCAACTACAACATTTTCCGTCTCGATAGAACTGCCAAAGGGGGTGGGGTTGCAATCTACTGTAGAGATAGCCTGCAGAGCTCTATTGTACTATCCAGATCTGTGCCCAAACAGTTTGACCTTCTACTTCTAAAATTCCACCTTTCCAGAAGTAAGTCTCTCTCTGTTGCCGCTTGCTACAGACCCCCCTCAGCCCCGAGCTGTGCCCTAGACACCATATGTGAACTGATTGCCCCCCATCTATCCTCAGCGTTCGTACTGCTTGGTGACCTAAACTGGGGATATGCTTAACACCCCGTCCAACCTACAATCTAAACTAGATGCCCTCAATCTCACACAAATTATCAACGAACCTACCAGGTACAATCCTAAATCTGTAAACATGGGCACCCTCATAGATATCATCCTGACAAATTTACCCTCTAAATACACCTCCGCTGTCTTCAACCAGGATCTCAGCGATCACTGCCTTATTGCCTGCGTCCGTAATGGGTCCGCGGTCAAACGACCACCCCTCATCACTGTCAAACGCTCCCTAAAACACTTTAGCGAGCAGGCCTTTCTAATTGACCTGGCCCGGGTATCCTGGATGGATATTGACCTCATTCCGTCAGTAGAGGATGCCTGGTTGTTCTTTAAAAGTGCTTTCCTCTCAATCTTAAATAAGCATGCCCCATTCAAAAAATTCAGAACTAAGAACAGATATAGCCCCTGGTTCTCCTCAGACTTGACTGCCCTTGACCAGCACAAAAACATCCTGTGGCGTACTGCATTAGTATCGAACAGACCCCGCGATATGCAACTTTTTAGGGAAGTCAGGAACCAATATACACAATCAGTTAGGAAAGCAAACGCTAGCTTGTTCAAACATAAATTAGCATCCTGTAGCACTAACTCCAAAAAGTTTTGGGACACTGTAAAGTCCATGGAAAATAAGAGCACCTCCTCCCAACTGCCCACTGCACTGAGGCTAGGAAACACTGTCACCACCGATAAATCTACAATAATCGAGAATTTCAACAAGCATTTTGCTACGGCTGGCCATGCTCTCCACCTGGCTACCAATACCCCGGCCACCAGCTCTGCACCCTCCGCTGCTACTTGCCCATGCCCCCCCCCCCCCCCCCCCCCCCGGCTTCTCCTTCACACAAATTCAGACAGCTAATGTTCTGAAAGAGCTGAAAAATCTGGACTCCTACAAATCAGCTGGGCTAGACAATCTGGACCCTTTTTTTCTAAAATTAGCCGCCGAAATTGTCGCAACCCCTATTACTAGCCTGTTCATCCTCTCTTTCGTAAAGTCTGAGATCCCCAGAGATTGGAAAGCTGCCGCGGTCATCCCCCTCTTCAAAGGGGGTGACACTCTAGATCCAAACTGTTATAGACCTATATCCATCCTGCCCTGCCTTTCGAAAGTATTTGAAAGCCAAGTTAACAAACAGATCACCGTACCTTCTCCGCTATGTAATCCGGTTTCCGAGCTGGTCATGGGTGCACCTCAGCCACGCTCAAGGTCCTAAACGATATTATAAACACGATCGATAAAAGACAGTACTGCGCAGCCGTCTTCATCGCTCTGGCCAAGGCTTTCGACTCTGTCAACCACCGCATTCTTATTGGCAGACTAAATAGCCTTGGTTTCTCTAATGACTGCCTCGCCTGGTTCACCAACTACTTCTCAGATAGAGTTCAATGTGTCAAATCGGAGGGCCTGTTGTCTGGACCTCTGGCCGTCTCTATGGGGGTGCCACAGGTTTCAATTCTCGGGCAGACTCTATTCTCTGTGTATATCAATGATGTCGCTCTTGCTGCTGGTGACGCTCGGATCCACCTCTATGCGGACGACACCATTTTGTATACATCTGGCCCTTCATTGGACACTGTGTTAACAAACCTCCAAACGAGCTTCAACGCCATCCTTCCGTAGCCTCCAACTGCTCTTAAACACTAGTAAAACTAAATGCATGCTCTTCAACCAAACGCTGCTTGCACCTGCCCACCCGACTAGAATCACTACTCTCGGCGGGTCTGACCTAGAGTATGTGGACAACTACAAATACCTAGGTGTCTGGTTAGACTGTAAACTCTCCTTCCAGACTCACATTAAGCATCTCCAATCAAAAGTTAAATCTAGAATCGGCTTCCTATTTCACAACAAAGCATCCTTCACTCATGCTGCCAAACATGCCCTCGTAAAACTGACTATCCTACCGATCCTTGACTTTGGCGATGTCATTTACAAAATAGCCTCCAACACTCTACTCAGCAAATTGGATGTAGTCTATCACAGTGCCATCCGTTTTGTCACCAAAGCCCCATATACTACCCACCATTGTGACCTGTACGCTCTTGTTGGCTGGCACTCACTACATATTCGTCGCCAAACCCACTGGCTCCAGGTCATCTATAAATCACTGCCACCAGCCATACCGCTCATTCTGTGCGTGATTCCTGCAAGACAGGAATGTCAGTGTTCTGCCATGGCCAGCGAAGAGCCCGGATCTCAACCCATTGAGCACGTCTGGGACATGTTGGATCGGAGGGTGAGGGCTAGGGCCATTCCCCCCCAGAAATGTCCGGGAACTTGCAGGTGCCTTGGTGGAAGAGTGGGGTAACATCTCACAGCAAGAACTGGCAAATCTGGTGCAGTCCATGAGGAGGAGATGCACTGCAGTACTTAATGCAGCTGGTGGCCACACCAGATACTGACTGTTACTTTAGATTTTGACCCCCCCTTTGTTCAGGGACACATTATTCCATTTCTGTTAGTCACATGTCTGTGGAACTTGTTCAGTTTATGTCTCAGTTGTTGAATCTTGTTATGTTCATACAAATATTTACACGTTAAGTTTGCTGAATATAAACGCAGTTGACTGTGAGAGGACGTTTCTTTTTTTGCTGAGTTTATGTAGCCTTAGAAATAAAGTTCATGAAATCAATAACTTGCTAACATCAGATAACATTCATATATGATCAATTTCTGAGACTCACTTAGATAATTCATTTGCTTATACAGTAGTAGCAATACAGGGATATAACATCTATAGAAGAGACAGGAATGCTTATGGGGGAGGTGTTGCTGTATATATTCAGAGCCATATCCCTGTAATGCTTAGAGAAGATATTATGTCAAGTGTTATTGAAGTGTTGTGGTTGCAGGTTCACTTGGCACATCTAAAGCATTTTCTTTTGGTGTGTTGCTATAGGCCACTAAGCGCTAACAGTCAGTATCTAAATAATATCTGTGAAATGCTTGATAGTGTATTTGATGTAAACAGAGAGGTCTACTTTCTTGGGGACCTGAATATTGACTGATTTTCATCAAGCTGTCCACTCAAGAGGAAGCTTCTCACAGTAACCAGTGCTTGTTATCTGGTTCAGGTTATTAATCAACCTACCAGGGTGTTTACAAACAGTACAGGAACAAGATAATCCACATGTATTGATCACATTTTTACTAATACTGTAGAACTTTGTTCTAAAGCTGTATCCGTACCCATTGGATGCAGTGGCTATATCCAGGAAAGCCAAAGTTCCAAAAGCTGGGCCTAAAATAGTGAATAAGAGATAATACAAAATATTTTGCTGTGACTCTTATGTGGATGATGTGTGGATGTTAAAAATATTTGTTCATCTGATGTAATTAATAAGGAGCATCCAGATGCTGCACTTGATGAATTTATGAAATTGCTTCTTCCAATTATTGATAAACATTGTTAAGAAACTGACTGTTAGAACTGTTAAGGCTCCATGGATTTATGAGGAATTGAAGAACAGTATGGTTGAAAGAGATGGGGCAAAAGGAGTGGCTAATAAGTCTGGCTGCACATCTGACTGGCTGACTTACTGCAAATTGAGAAATTATGTGATTAAAGTCAATAAATAGAACAATAAACTGTATTATGAAGCCAAGATCAATGATATAAAGAATGATGGAAAAAAAACTTTGGAGTACTTTAAATTAAATTATGGTCAGAAAGACAAATTCAAACCCATCTTTCATTTACTCAGATGGCTTATTAATCACAAAACCATTTGATGTTGCCAATTATTTTAATGATTACTTCTTTGGCAAAGTGGGCAAACTTAGGCAGGAAATGGCAAAAACAAACAGTGAGTCGTCGTACTCATGCATAAAAAAACAAATAATGAAAGAAAAGCATTGCTAGTTAGAATTTTGTAAAGTTGGTGTGGGAGAGGTGGAAAAATGATTGTTAATGACAAACCTCCTGGCATTGACAACTTAGATGGAAAGTTACTGAGGATGGTAGCTGACTCTATAGCCACTCCAACTGTCATATCTTTAATCTGAGCCTAGAGGAAAGTCTTTGGGAAGCCAAAGTCATTCCGCTACCCAAGAGTGGTAAAGCGGCCTTTACTGGTTCTAACAGCAGACTTGCTGCCAGCTCTTAGCAAAATGTTGGAAAAAATTGTGTTTGACCAAATACAATGCTATTTCTCTGTAAACAAATTAGCTGTCCCCTGTAGCTCAGTTGGTAGAGCATGGCACTTACAACGCCAGGGTTGTGGGTTCGTTTCCCACGGGGGGCCAGTATGAAAATGTATGCACTCACTAACTGTAAGTCGCTCTGGATAAGAGCGTCTGCTAAATGACTAAAATGTAAATGTCAATTAACAACAGACTTTCAGCATGCTTATAGAGAAGGGCACTCAACATGTACTGCACTGACACAAATGACTGATGATTGGTTGAAAGAAATTGATAATAAGAAGATTGTGGGACTGTACTGTTAGATTTCAGTGCAACCTTTGATATTATTGACCATAACCTGTTGTTGAGAAAACGTATGTGTTATGACTTTTCAACCTCTGCCATATCGTGGATTCAGAGCTATCTATCTAATAGAACTCAGAGGGTTTTATTTAATGGAAGCTTCTCTAATGTCAAACATGTAAAGTGTGGTGTACTGCAGGGCAGCTCTCTAGGCCCTCTACTCTTTTCTATTTTTACCAATGACCTGCCACTGGCATTAAACAAAGCATGTGTGTCGATGTATGCTGATGATTCAACCATATAGGCATCAGAAACCACAGCTAATGAAGTCACTGAAACCCTTAACAAAGAGTTGCAGTCTGTTTTGGAATGGGTGGCCAGTAATAAACTGGCCCTGAACATCTCTAAAACTAAGAGCATTGTATTTGGTACAAATCATTCCCTAAGTTCTAGACCTCAGCTGAATCTGGTAATGAATGGTGTGGCTGTTGAACAAGTTGAGGAGACTAAATTACCTGGTGTTACCTTAGATTGTAAACTGTCATGGTCAAAACATATAGATTCAGTGGTTGTAAAGATGGAGAGAGGTATGTCCGTAATAAAGAGATGCTCTGCTTTTTTGACACCACACTCCAAAAAGCAAGTCCTGCAGGCTCTAGTTTTGTCTTATCTTGATTATTGTCCAGTCGTGTGGTCGAGTGCTGCAAGGAAAGACCTAGTTAAGCTGCAGCGGGCCCAGAACAGACCGGCACGTCTTGCTCTTCATTGTAATCAGAGGGCTAATATAAATATTATGCATGCAGTCTCTCTTGGCTAAGAGTTGAGGAGAGACTGACTGCGTCTCTCCTCAATATAGAGGACTTATTGCATGGAACTCCCTTCCATCTCATATTGCTCAAATTAACAGCAAACCTGGTTTAAAGAAAACTGATGAAGCAACACCTCACGGCACAATGCCTCTCCCCTATTTGACCTAGATAGTTTGTGTGTATGTATTGATATGTAGGCTACGTGTGCCTTTTTAAAATTGATGTAGTTCTGTTCTTGTCTATTAATGTTCTGTATTATGTCATGTTTCATGTTTTATGTGGACCCCAGGAAGAGTAGCTCCTGCTTTCACAACAGCTAATAGGGATCCTAATAAAATACCAAATATCAAACCTAAAACACAAGGCCAAATACACACTGGAGTTGCTTACCAAGACGACATTGAATGTTCCTGTGCCTAGTGTCAGTTTGGACTTAAATCGGCTTGACAATCGATGGAAAGACTTGCAAATGGCTGTCTAGCAATGATCAACAACCGACAGAGCTTGAATATTTTTTTAAAGAATAATGTGCAAATATTGTACAATTCAGGTGTGTAAAGCGCTTAGAGATTTACCCAGAAAGACACACAGCTGTAATCACTGCCAAAGGTGATTCTAACACGTATTGACTCAGGGGGTTGAATAATTACGTAATCAAGATACACTACCGTTCAAAGGTTTGGGGTCACTTAGAAATGTCCTTGTTTTCAAAATAAAATAAAAAAATGTGTCCATTAAAATAACATCAAATTGATCAGAAATACAGTGTAGACATTGTTAATGTTGTAAATGGCTATTGTAGCTGGAAGCGGCTGATTTCTAATGGAATATCTACATAGGCGTACAGAGGCCCATTATCAGCAACCATCAGTCCTGTGTTCCAATGGCACGTTGTGTTTGCTAATCCAAGTTTATCATTTTAAAAGGCTAATTGATCATTAGAAAACCCTTTTGCAATTATGTTAGCACAGCTGAAAACTGTTGTGCTGATTAAAGAAGCAATAAAAGTGGCCTTCTTGAGACTAGTTGAGTATCTGGAGCATCAGCAATTGTGGGTTCGATTACAGGCTCAAAATGGCCAGAAACAAATAACTTTCTTCTGAAACTCGTCAGTCTATTCTTGTTCTGAGAAATGAAGGCTATTCCATGCGAGAAATTGCCAAGAAACTGAAGATCTCGTACAACGCCGTGTACTACTCCCTTCACAGAACAGCGCAAACTGGCTCTAACCAGAATAGAAAGAGGAGTGGGAGGCCCCGGTGTACAACTGAGCAAGAGGACAAATACATTAGAGTGTCTAGTTTGAGAAACAGGTCCTCAACTGGCAGCTTCATTAAATAGTACCCGCAAAACACCAGTCTCAACGTCAACAGTGAAGAGGCGACTCCGGGATGCTGACCTTCTAGCAGAGTTGCAAAGAAAAAGCCATATCTCAGACTGCCCATCTTAATCTTTTCTTTTTATTGGCCAGTCTGAGAATGGCTTTTTCTTTGCAACTCTGCCTAGAAGGTCAGCATCCCGGAGTTGCCTCTTCACTGTTGATGTTGAGACTGGTGTTTTGCGGGTACTATTTAATGTATTGTCCTCATTTGAGATACTCTGTGGATTTCATAAGAGCAATGTTGATGTCACCTACTACCGAAACTGTCTCTAGGCAATGACACTGTGAGACACCAGCAGCAACACATGTTTACGATTTCATAGCAGATCATAACAGATTGATTTTGGTGCATGTGTTATTTTTATTTGTTTTTGTTTAGCTCTAAACCTCTGAGGGAGGGTGAGATATAGAAACATACAATAGGGCAGGCTGTGTTTCAATTAAGTACATTCAATATTATCATACAGTATCGTAAAATCCACAAATTATATTTTAATCATATTAAAATGACATGTGAATATGAGGTGTACTGCATGAGGTTTTGGCCTACAGGCTAAAGTATTAAAGGTGCAGTATTGAAAATTCACCTGCACTGCTTTATACGACTCTGTCTCTGCTGCAGGATCTATAAGAGCCCCACTCCGTATTCATAATGAATTGCATTATACAAGGCAGTCTGATAGCATCGGGACAACAGCTGCGCTTAAGGATCTGCCACTGAGCCCTAATCAGGGATATGGAATGGAGAGAGAGGGAATCTAATGCATAGGATCATTAGAGCCATCTACAGAATACCCATATGGAGCTGCTGCTGCTTCCCATGCTGTTGAAATGGGATGAAGCCGTCTGCTGTCTGTTGTGAGCAGAGAGATGGTGCCCTGTGGAGTTTGAATTAATTCAAGTTGGTAATTAATTTAGGTGACAGGAAATATTTTAACAAGCCTGATGCAATGGTAAATTTAAGCACTTGTGGTAGTGTCACTTTTTTTTGTTGTTGCTATTTTCACAAGCAGAATTATCACCACAGTTGCTGGCAGCGCGGAATGGCTGGGTTTTGATGAATAAACAAGTTATGGGTGTGTCGAGGCTTGGCCCCTCACTGGCCAATCAGAACGTGCTCCATGGCTAAATATGTGGTTGCTTCAAGTTGTGTATTTACAGTCTTTTATGTATTGCCTTGGAATCAACTCCATTTCCAATGTTAGTCCTTTATAGTTTGTTAAACAGCTTACATAAACAAAATAACAAAATGTAGACATATCCCATCTTTGCTAAATATGTTAATTTGAATATGTTTGCAGTCCACATTGTTCTAAGTAATTGCATGGCCTTCAACATGGAAATAGATGTATAGCATTCGCACTGATATAGGGGCTAGGCCTACTGTAAATTGCATTATGGCAGGGGAAAGGACATGCCAAATGTTGTCAATAAGCAAGATTAAATACATTATTGCTAAGGCCTAAAAAGAGAGCAAATAATTTGAATCAAATTCTAAACAAAACAACAACTTGTTTTAAATAGCCTATGTCTAAATACACTTACAGGCACCATCATTTCTTCCTGAGTGTGATTTGAAGGAGTCAGGCGCAGGAGGGTAAATCACAGAATACAGAGTTTATTCCATGGTACACGTTTACGCTAGATAGCGTCAACAGTTCAGTGCGCAAAACAGGCGCACTGGAACAAATACAGGCACACAGGGAAAATATACCCCGGCAATAAAAGTACAGGTAGCTCCACCGAGCTACACTCATCTCACATGCAACAATCACCCACAAGGACAAGGGGGCAGAAGGAACACGTAAACACATACTAATGAGGGGAATATGAACCAGGTGTGTGTAATTGACAAGACAAGACAAATGGAATGATGAGATATGGAGCGGCAGTGGATAGAAGGCCGGTGACGACGAACGCCGAAGCCTGCCCGAACAAGGAGAGGAGGCAGCTTCGGAGGAAGTCATGACAGTACCCCCCCCTTGACGCGCAGATCCAGCAGCGCGCCGACCCCAGCCTCGGAGACAGCCAGGAGGATGCGGAGCAGGGTGAGCCGGATGGCGACGGTGGAAATCCCGCAACAGGGAGGGATCGAGGATATCCCTCACCGGGACCCAGCACCGTTCCACCGGACCGTACCCCTCCCACTCCACGAGGTACTGAAGGCCCCCCACCCGACGCCTCGAATCCAGGATGGAACGGACGGAGTACGCCGGGGCCCCCTCAATGTCCAGAGGAGACGGAGGGACCTCCCGCACCTCAGACTCCTGGAGCGGACCAGCCACCACCGGCCTGAGGAGAGACACATGAAACGAGGGGTTAATACGGTAATCATGGGGGAGTAATAACCTATAGGTAACCTCATTGATTCTCCTCAGGACTTTGAATGGCCCCACAAACTACGGGCTCAGCTTCCGGCAGGGCAGGCGGAGGGGCAGATTCCGGGTCGAGAGCCAGACCCGATCACCCGGTACGAAGACCGGGGCCTCACTGCGGTGGCGGTCAGCGTTGGCCTTCTGACGACGCACGGCGCGTTGAAGGTGGACGTGGGCAGCGTCCCACGTCTCCTCCGCGCGCCGAAACCAGTCATCCACCGCAGGAGCCTCGGTCTGGCTCTGGTGCTACGGTGCCAGAACCAGTTGGTCTAAAAGACATTGGAATGGCGTTAGGTTAGTGGAGGAGTGACGGAGAGAGTTCTGGGCATATTCGGCCCATGGCAAGAACACAGACCACTCCCCAGGCCTGTCCTGGCAGTAGGACTGCAGGAACCTACCCACATCCTGATTTACCCATTCCACCTGCCCATTAGACTCGGGGTGGAAACCAGAGGTCAGGCTGACTGAGACCCCCAGACGTTCCATGAACGCCTTCCAGACCTTGAATGTGAACTGGGGACCCCGGTCAGACACTATATCCTCTGGTACCCCGTAGTGCCGGAAGACGTGTGTAAACAGGGCCTCCGCAGTTTGCAGGGCCGTGGGGAGACCGGGCAGAGGAAGGAGGCGGCAGGCCTTGGAAAAGCGGTCCACAACGACCAGGATGGTGGTGTTACCTTGGGAGAGGGGAAGATCAGTCAGGAAATCAACACTCAGGTGAGACCATGGTCTTTGTGGAACTGGTAAAGGTTGTAACTTACCCGCTGGGAGGTGCCTAGGTGGCTTACTCTGGGTGCACACCGAGCAGGAGGAGACACCCTCACGTCCTTAGCCAAGGTAGGCCACCAGTACTTTCCGGTCAGGCAGCGCACTGTACAACCGATACCTGGGTGACCAGAGGAGGGTGACGTGTGTGCCCAGTAGATCAGACGGTCACGGATAAGAGCAGGCACGTACTGCAGCCCATATTACCGGCGCCACAATGCAGGAGGCCGGGAGTATGGGGGTGTTGTCTCTGGGCCTCTCCTCTGTGTCATACAGCTGTGACAATGAGTCTGCCTTCACGTTCTTCGTACCCGGGATGTATGATAGTGTGAAATCAAACCGGGTGAAGAATAGGGCCTACCTGGCCTGGCGCGGATTCAGCCTCCTCGCTGCCTGGGTGTACTCCAGGTTACGGTTGTCCGTCCAGACGAGGAAAGGGTGTTTCGCCCCTTCGAGCCAATGCCTCCACATGGTCAGGGCTCGGCCACAGCCAACAGCTCCCGATCACCAACGTCATAGTTCTGCTCCGCCGGGCTGAGCTTCTTAGAGAAGAAGGCACAGGGGCGGAGCTTGGGTGGCGTGCCCGAGCGTTGAGATAGGACAGCGCCTATCCCTACCTCGGACACATCCACCTCCACTACGAACGGTAGTGATGGATCGGGGTGGGCCAGTACCGGAGCTGAGGTGAACAGACCCCTCAGGTTACTGAAGGCCCTGTCAGCCTCAGCAGACCAGCGGAGCCGGGACGGCCCACCCTTCAACAGAGATGTAATGGGAGCTGCGACCTTGCCAAAGCCCCGGATAAACCTCCGATAGTAGTTGGCGAAGCCAAGACAGCGCTGCACCTCCTTAACCGTGGTTGGAGTCGGCCAATTACGCACGGCTGAAATGCGATCTCCCTCCATCTCCACACCTGAGGTGGTAATGCGGTATCCGAGGAAGGAGACGGACTGCTGGAAAAACAGACACTTCTCTGCCTTGGCATAAAGGTCATTTTCCAACAGTCGGGCCAGCACTTTGCGAACCAGGGACACATGCTCGGCGCGCGTAGTGGAATACACCAGAATGTCATCGATGTAGACCACTACACCGCGACCAAGCATGTCCCAAAACACCTCGTTCACAAAGGACTGAAAGACGGATGGAGCATTCATCAAACCGTAGGGCATCACCAGGTATTCATAATGCCCCGTGGTTGTGCTGAATGCTGTCTTCCACTCATCTCCCTCTCGGATACGCACCAGGTTGTACGCACTCTGGAGATCTAATTTGGTGAAGAAGCGCGCCCCATGCATTGACTCGATCACTGAAGGAATGAGGGGGAGAGGATAACTTAATCGTATCGTCTCCTTGTTCAGTGATCGATAATCAATGCAAGGGTGCAGACCGCCGTCTTTCTCCTTTTAAAAAAATAAACTTGAGGAGGCGGGCAAAGTGGAGGGACGTATAAACCCCGGGCCCAGGGACTCGGTGACGTATGTTTCCATAGCCTCCGTTTCAGCCTGTGACAGGGGATACACATTTACATTTTTACATTTTTAGTCATTTAGCAGACACTCTTATCCAGAGCGACTTACAGTTAGTGAATATTTTTTTTTTTTATTATTATATTTTTTTTATACTGGCCCCCCCGTGGGAATCGAACCCACAACCCTGGCGTTGCAAACGCCATGCTCTATCAACTGAGCTACATCCCCTGCCGGCCATTCCCTCCCCTACCCTGGACGACGCTGGGCCAATTGTGCGACGCCTCATGGGTCTCCCGGTCGCGGCCGGCTGCGACAGAGCCTGGATTCGAACCAGGATCTCTAGTGGCACAGTTAGCGCTGCGATGCGGCGCCTTAGACCACTGCGCCACTCGGGAGGTTATACACATGACTACTGGGAGGCACAGCGTCTACCCGGAGGTTTATCGTGCAATCCTTCGCCCGATGAGGTGGTAACTTAGTCGCCTGCATTTTGGAAAACGCGTGCGCCAAATCGAGGTAGTTGGGGGGAATGCGCACGTTGGAGGTACTGTCTGGAGTTTCCACTGTGGTTGCACCAACGGAAACACCTAGACACCTACCCTGACACTCTCGCGACCACCCCGTGAGAACCCTCTGCGGCCATGAGAATGTGGGGTTGTGGAGTGCTAACCAAGGCATACCTAATACCACAGGGACAGTGAATAATTCTAATAAGTTTGGTTTTAATCAAATTTAACGAAAAACAAGAAATCTGTTCGTTTTTTCAACAACAATAAATACATGTAAAATGTAATGATATCATAAAAAAAGCATAAAAAAAGACATGCATTGCTGTTGAACCAGCCTTCGTTATAGTAGGCCTATAGGGGAAGGGTAGCCTACAGAGGGCTTGGGTTTACAAAATATGAAACGAAAACAAACAATTGTTACAGGAAAATCACTTCTAAATACCAGGTTCACTGGTATTCACCGAGGTTCTCATCTCTCCTTTCATGATGGCATGGACACATATAGGGGGTTTTAAGCAGCTCCAAAGCGTTGCTAAAATAATGTAGGCCTGCCTACAATACATACAGTAGATAAAAAGGGAATGTCAGCTCATTGTTTTGTTTCTCAAACTTGATATTTTAATAAAGCTTTGGTGATTAAGATTTATTTCCAAGTGGTCTCACAAGCATACACTTTATTGACGGTCTTGACTAGCCTACTTGATTACATTGGGCAGGACAAAAAGAAAATAGACTTCATTGACTAAATATGTGGTTGCTTCAAGTTGTGTATTTGGGCTCCCGAGTGGCGCAGCGGTCTAAGGCACTGCATATCAGTTCATTTCAGTGCTAGAGGCATCAGTACAGTCCCTGGTTTAATTCCAGGCTGTATCCCAATCGGGCCGTGATTGGCAGTCCCATAGAGCTGCGCACAATTGGCCCAGCGGCGTCTGGGGTAGGGACATCATTGTAAATAAGAATTTGTTCTTAAGGATCGGACCCTTTTTTTCAATTTTCGCCTAAAATGACATACCCAAATCTAACTGCCTGTAGCTCAGGACCTGAAGCAAGGATATGCATATTCTTGATACCATTTGAAAGGAAACACTTTGAAGTTTGTGGAAATGTGAAATTAATGTAGGAGAATATAACACATTAGATCTGGTAAAAGATAATACAAACAAAAAAACATGTGTTTTCTATATATATATTTTTTTGTTCCATCATCTTTGAAATGCAAGAGAAAGGCCACAATATAATATTGCAGTTTTTGGCGCAGTTTAGATTTTGGCCACTAGATGGCAGCAGTGTGTGTGCAAAGTTTCAGATTGATCCAGTGACGTATTGCAATACTGGACTAAGTCTGCCCAAATGTGCCAAATTGGTCAATTGATACATTTTTTTTCAAGTACATAACTATAGAGAACATACAAAAATCATATGGTAATACAAAATGTAAGGTTGAACACTCCCAGGAATGTCATACATGATGGTTCATTAGCTTAAATACTAACTTTCACACATCAAGATGGCCGGGCGGGGTGGGTGTGGAGCCAGAGACAGCAGGGGTTCAAACTGTAGAATCCAGTTCCTACATTTGAATATAAAAATAGATTTTATCAAACAAAACTATGCTACATTTTATCTCTGGGACCCTTAGGATGACAAATCAGAGCAAGAATACTGAATGTACGTACATTATTTACCTTCAGAGGTGAATGTATCAAACCAGTTGCCGTGATAAGTATTTTGTTTTTGTGCACTCTCCTCAAACAATAGCTTGGTCCTTTTCACTGTAATAGCTACTGTAAATTGGACAGTGAAGTTAGATTAACAAGAATTTAAGCTTTCTGCCCATATAAGACATGTCTATGTCCTGGACATTTTGCTGTTACTTACAACAGTCATGCTAATCACATTAGCGCACGTTAGCTCAACCGTCCCCTATACGGGACACCGATCCTGTAGAGGTTAACTGACTTGCCTACTTAAATAAAGGTTAAATAAAAAATTAATAAACAACTGAGAGTAGGGGAGGCTATGCTTTGTTTTTAATCAAATACAATGAAATGGGGAAGAAACATGAGTGTTTTATGTTTCTAAATACGAAGTATACAGGCACCAAATCACATATTGTTCCATGCGCATATGGGCAGTGTGCATCACGGCTGGATAGGCTGTGTTTCCGCTGTCAAAATTCATGCCATAACTAACTGTGTTACCGCTAAAACCAGCTTTTGGTTGGTCTTAAATATCCCTACCAGCGCTGCCTGAAATTAGCACTTTGGATCATGTTTTTAAGGACACGCCTCAGAAATGTCCATGCCTCAGTAAATTGCCGAACTGGCGTTAGGGCTGGAAAATGCTAGTGCGCCAGTTTTTACATGACGAAATTGCAAAGTAAAGTGCATGTGACACTAGCGCCGCCTTAACGCCAGCCGAGAATAGAGCCCATTGCATTATACTTAGGGTTGAATATAGGCTATCTTTGTTGGCTCAGGTGGGCTTAGTCCACAGGAGTTTACAGTACCAAACACCTGATTGTTACTATAGGGGGTCTTACACCTTGTAAGGTGAGGCCGATATGATCATACGTCTGCAAGGTTGACAAGTGACAAAATATCTCTTAGCGTTGGCAAGTTGAATGTTGAACATATAGCTTTACATGGCTTTGGGTATAGCACTTATACCATCACTAGGGCCAGGCGTTTACCCTGATCAGGAATAATTATGGGCTACCTACCTAGGGCTCGTGCTTTTCATGCTCAATTCACATGGTCTGGAATAACTCCTAGCCCCAGTTATACCATCACACACAGTTAAAGCTTTGGACTTTGAGCATTCTCAATCGGAGTCCAGAGGGAAGCTATGCGTCTCTGCGTCCAAGCAGACAGGCAGTGGCCCCAGCTGAATGCATGAATGTAGCTCATCTTTCTCCTGAGAGGAGCAGCAGCATCTCTGCTGGGATTACATAATGCTGTGTGAGTACAACACTGAAACAGGAGCAGCAGCATCTCTGCTGGGATTACATAATGCTGTGTGAGTACAACACTGAAACAGGAGCAGCAGCATCTCTGCTGGGATTACATAATGCTGTGTGAGTACAACACTGAAACAGGAGCAGCAGCATCTCTGCTGGGATTACATAATGCTGTGTGAGTACAACACTGAAACAGGAGCAGCAGCATCTCTGCTGGGATTACATAATGCTGTGTGAGTACAACACTGAAACAGGAGCAGCAGCATCTCTGCTGGGATTACATAATGCTGTGTGAGTACAACACTGAAACAGGAGCAGCAGCATCTCTGCTGGGATTACATAATGCTGTGTGAGTACAACACTGAAACAGGAGCAGCAGCATCTCTGCTGGGATTACATAATGCTGTGTGAGTACAACACTGAAACAGGAGCAGCAGCATCTCTGCTGGGATTACATAATGCTGTGTGAGTACAACACTGAAACAGGAGCAGCAGCATCTCTGCTGGGATTACATAATGCTGTGTGAGTACAACACTGAAACAGGAGCAGCAGCATCTCTGCTGGGATTACATAATGCTGTGTGAGTACAACACTGAAACAGGAGCAGCAGCATCTCTGCTGGGATTACATAATGCTGTGTGAGTACAACACTGAAACAGGAGCAGCAGCATCTCTGCTGGGATTACATAATGCTGTGTGAGTACAACACTGAAACAGGAGCAGCTTGTGTAATATAAAGGCAGGCAGCAATGAGCTGCAACAGCAAAGATATGCCTTCATTCAGATTACTTGTTTTGTTGGTTTAGAAAAGCTTGAGGGTTTATTTGAGTTTCATTCAATCGGTAGAACTTCTACAGTTGTAGTTACATAGTCATATTGTTGAGTAGTATAAATAATATACATCTATTTTGGGGGTTTAGGCCCAGTTTACTGTAATGCACTGTAATACGACAAATTCATTTTGTGAAAGCTCTACATGAGTTAAATTCAAATGACTATGATTGAAAAGAACCAGACGTTTTTAAATTGAAGTTCATTTGTTATTTTCATTCATGCTGTGTAAAGCCACATGACAGGCACTAATCCTGTACAGTCCTGTTGAGGACGACAACCATCAGTTGTGTAAAAGATTAATGAGACATTTATTTTAAACAATGGGCATCCTAAATTGTGAGTGACATTTGCAGTCATCATATTCCACTTGTCCTACATTTGTCCCACTTCATGCTGGTGATATAAATGTGACACTTATTAACTAAAAGAGGGTGAGGTCAGTGTGGTTTCCAGGGGGGAATCGTATTATGCCATTCAGATTGCAGATTATTATTATTATTATTATTATTATTATTATTATTATTATTATTATTATCCTGTTGTCTGTGTCATCCTCTTCATAGACAGTTCTTATCTTAATGAATCTAATTTGCATAGGCATACTTGTTGCCTCCCACAATGTATCAATGTCACTGTTTTTGCCCAGGGTCGGGTTTTCTTTTATTCCCTCCTAAATGCAATATTGTCTCACCTAAACTAGTGTTGCATTTAGAGTTTATGGGATTAGCTAAACGCTGACACTACACATCCAAGTATATCTGACCAAATTATGAAAGACAAGTGTTGTAATTTTGAAATCCGTAAAGTAAGTGTGGAAGAGGTGAAAAAAGTAGTGTTGTCTATCAACAATGACAAGCCACGGGGTCTGACAATTGAGGATAATAGTGGACGATATTGCAGCTCCTATTTGCCATATCTTCAATTTAAGCCAATTAGAAAGTGTGTGCCCTCAGGCCTGGAGGGAATAAAAAGTTATTCCCCTACCTAAGAATAGTAAAGCCCGACTCAAATAGCCGACCAATCAGCCTGTTACCAACCCTTAGTAAACTTTTGGAAAAAATTGTGTTTGACCAGATACAATGCAATTTTTCAGTAAACAAATTGACCACAGACTTTCAGCATGCTTATAGGGAAGGACATTCAACAAGCACAGCACTTACACAAAAATATTGTGGGGGCTGTTTTGTTATACTTTTGACATTATTGATCATAGTCTGTTGCTGGAAAAATGTATGTGTTGTGGCTTTACACCCCCTGCTATATTGTGGATAAAGAGTTACCTGTCTAACAGAACACAGAGGGTGTTATTTAATGGAAGCCTCTCCAACAAAATCCAGGTAGAATCAGGAATTTCCCAGGGCAGCTGTCTAGGCCCCTTACTTTTTTCAATCTTTACTAACGACATGCCACTGGCTTTGAGTAAAGCCAGTGTGTCTATGTATGCAGATGACTCAACACTATACACGTCAGCTACCACAGCGACTGAAATGACTGCAACACTTAAGAAAGAGCTCCAGTTAGTTTCAGAATAGGTGGCAAGGAATAAGTTAGTCCTAAATATTTCAAAAACTAAAAGCATTGTATTTGAGACAAATCATTCACTAAACCCTAAACCTCAACTAAATCTTGTAATGAATAATGTGGAAATTGAGCAAGTTGAGGAGACTGAACTGCTTGGAGTAACCCAGGATTGTAAACTGTCATGGTCAAAACATATTGATACAACAGTAGCTAGGATGGGGAGAAGTCTGTCCATAATAAAACTCTGCTCTGCATTCTTAACAGCACTATCAACAAGGCAGGTCCTACATACAGGCCCTAGTTTTGTCGCACCTGGACTACTGTTCAGTCGTGTGGTCAGGTGCCACAAAGAGGGACTTAGGAAAATTGCAATTGGCTTAGAACAGGGCAGCCCGGCTGGCCCTTGGATGTACACAGAGGGCTAGCATTAATAATATGCATGTCAATCTCTCCTGGCTCAAAGTGGAGGAGAGATTGACTTCATCACTGCTTGTATTTGGGAGAGGCATTGACATGTTGAATGCACCGAGCTGTCTGTTTGAACTACTGGCACACAGCTCGGACACCCATGCATAACCCACAAGACATGCCCCCAGAGGTCTCTTCACAGTCCCCAAGTCCAGAAAAGACTATGGGAGGCACACAGTACTACATAGAGTCATGACTACATGGAACTGTATTCCACATCAAGTAACTCATGCAAGCAGTAAAATTACATTTAAAAAACAGATACAAATACACCTTTTATTTTATTTTTTATTTTTTATTTCCCCTTTATTTAACCAGTTAGGCCAGTTGAGAACAAGTTCTCATTTATAACTGCGACCTGGCCAAGATAAAGCAAAGCAGTGCGATAAAAACAACAACAACACAGAGTTACATATGGAATAAATGTACAGTCAATAACACAATAGGAAATCTATATACAGTGTGTGCAAATGTAGTAAGTTATGGAGGTAAGGCAATAAATAGGCCATAGTGCAAAATAATTACGATTTAGTATTAACACTGGAGTGATATATGTGCAGAAGATGATGTGCAAATAGAGATGCTGGGGTGCAAATGAGCAAAATAAATAACAATATGGGGATGAGGTAGTTGGGTGGGCTAATTACAGATGGGCTGTGTACAGGTGCAGTGATCGGTAAGCTGCTCTGACAACTGATGCTTAAAGTTATTGAGGGAGATAAGAGTCTCCAGCTTCAGAGATTTTTGCAGTTCGTTCCAGTCATTGGCAGCAGAGAACTGGAAGGAATGGCGGCCAAAGGAGGTGTTGGCTTTGGGGATGACCAGTGAGATATACCTGCTGGAGCGCATACTACAGGTGGGTGTTGCTATGGTGACCAATGAGCTAAGATAAGGCAGGGATTTGCCTAGCAGTGATTTATAGATGACCTGGAGCCAGTGGGTTTGGCGACGAATATGTAGTGAGGGCCAGCCAACGAGAGCGTACAGGTCACAATGGTGGGTAGTATATGGGGCTTTGGTGACAAAACGGATGGCACTGTGATAGACTACATCCAATTTGCTGAGTAGAGTGTTGGAGGCTATTTTGTAAATGACATCGCCGAAGTCAAG
Organism: Coregonus lavaretus; assembly: GCF_964263955.1. Lineage (NCBI taxonomy): Eukaryota > Metazoa > Chordata > Actinopteri > Salmoniformes > Salmonidae > Coregonus > Coregonus lavaretus. The sequence goes on along the minus strand of NC_139997.1, from coordinate 12,089,705 downwards.
GATCGGTAGGATAGTCAGTTTAACGATGGCATGTTTGGCAGCATGAGTGAAGGAGGCTTTGTTGCGAAATAAGAAGCCGATTCTAGATATAACTTTTGATTGGAGATGCTTAATGTGAGTCTGGAATGAGAGTTTACGGTCTAACCAGACACCTAGGTATTTGTAGTTGTCCACATATTCTATGTCAGACCCGCCGAGAGTAGTGATTCTAGTCGGGCGGGCGGGTGCAAGCAGCGTTCGATTGAAGAGCATGCATTTAGTTTTACTAGCGTTTAAGAGCAATTGGAGGCTACGGAAGGAGTGTTGTATGGCATTGAAGCTCGTTTGGAGGTTTGTTAACACAGTGTCCAATGAAGGGCCAGATGTATACAAAATGGTGTCATCTGCGTAGAGGTGGATCTGAGAGTCACCAGCAGCAAGAGCGACATCATTGATATACACAGAGAATAGAGTCGGCCCGAGAATTGAACCCTGTGGCACCCCCATAGAGACTGCCAGTCCAGACAACAGGCCCTCCGATTTGACACACCTTATGAAACAGTGGGGACTGTGATGCAACACAAACATAGGCACAGACACATGCATACAAACACACGATAACATACACACTATACACACACGTACACATAGATTTTGTGTTGTAGATATGTGGTAGTAGAGTAGGGGCCTGAGGGCACACACTTAATATTTTGTGAAATCTGTTGTGAATGTATTATAATGTTTTTAATGGGGATCCATAATACACACAAACACAAATATGAGTTTGCTTATGGGATTAGGTATATCAACTTGTTTATGGGATTAGCTATATGAGCTTGTTTATGGGATTAGCTATATGAGTTTGTTTATGGGATTAGCTATATGAGCTTGTTTATGGGATTAGCTATATGAGCTTGTTTATGGGATTAGGTATATGAGCTTGTTTATGGGATTAGCTATATCAACTTGTTTATGGGATTAGCTATAGGAGTTTGTTTATGGGATTAGGTATATGAGCTTGTTTATGGGATTAGGTATATGAGCTTGTTTATGGGATTAGCTATATGAGCTTGTTTATGGGATTAGCTATATGAGCTTGTTTATGGGATTAGCTATATGAGCTTGTTTATGGGATTAGCTATATGAGCTTGTTTATGGGATTAGGTATATGAGCTTGTTTATGGGATTAGCTATATGAACTTGTTTATGGGATTAGCTATATGAGCTTGTTTATGGGATTAGCTATATGAACTTGTTTATGGGATTAGCTATAGGAGTTTGTTGATGGGATTAGCTATATGAGCTTGTCTTGTTCATTGGTACTAAATGTCCTACTTTCAGTGTGACTTACTTTTGCAGATTTCCGCCCAATAAGCCCATTCTGATATTATCTTAGTGCTGTGGATGGATATGGCCATTCCAGAATTATGAATATGATCCATTAGTCAATTACTGGAACTCATCACTGATGATCTTGGATGGAGCTCTCTGGCCTTGATGTAGAAGACCAATTTGTTAGTTAAATGATCCCACAATTGAATCCCTTATCAGAGAAAAGCCTTTCTGAATCTGATTATATTAATAGCTAATTTTCTCTCTCTCTGTGTGTGTGTGTGTGTGTGTGTGTGTGTGTGTGTGTGTGTGTGTGTGTGTGTGTGTGTGTGTGTGTGTGTGTGTGTGTAGACCTCTGTTCAGTTTAGTGGCTAGATCTGTAGATGTAGATCTCTTTTGCCAGTCTCTGCACAGTTTAGCACTAGAACTGACAGCAACAATAACCTTCATTCTCAGGGTGTCATCCTTCCAAGCTAAATGAACCAGCATCTTCACTCATCTGCTGTCTGTACAATGACTTCAGGATGAAATAATGTTTATCTCTGCTTGGGTTGAGAGGTTCAACACAATGCTAAATAATTCATGAAAATCATGGAATAAGTATGACAGAAACAATGCAGGAAGAAGTTGAATTGTTCTGTACAACATTAACATTTAATGATTTAATGAAATTAGGCATTGTAGACATTACAGGGAGAGATCCAAGGAGGGAGGAGGGTACGCTAGGATGAGGTAATCTAATCAGCCTGATAACAATTTGATGATATTTAGCTATTAGTGTTTATTTGATTTGCGTCATTTGCTCAGATAGGCCTACGCCTTTGCCCCTGAGATCCATTGCACAATAATAGAGTACAATCCAAGTGTAGCTTTTCATCTGAACTCTCTCTCCTCAGACTCTTGGATGTTGTTGTGCTTAGATTGAAGCTGTGATCTGGCTGTCATGCCTGCCTTATGTCTGTTCACATGGACCAGCCGTGATGGTCTTCCCCACGAGAGAGAGAGAGAGAGAGAGAGAGAGAGAGAGAGAGAGAGAGAGAGAGAGAGAGAGAGAGAGAGACAGACAGAGAGACAGAGAGAGACAGAGAGAGAGAGAGAGAGAGAGAGAGAGAGAGAGAGAGAGAGACAGAGAGAGAGAGAGAGAGAGAGAGAGAGAGAGGGGAAGACAGAGAGAGAGAGAGAGGGAGAGAGAGAGAGTGTTCAGTTGGTAGAGCATGGCGCTTGCAAAGCCAGTATAATGGGTTTCATTCCCGGGACCACACATACGTAAAATTTGTGCACGCATGACTGTTAAGTCGCTTTGGAACAAAGCGTCTGCTGAATGGTATATATTGAAAGAGAGAGAGAATGTGTGGGAGAGAGGCAGGACAAGGAGAGAGAGAGAATGTGTGGGAGAGAAAGAGAGAGGGAGAGAGATAGAGAGGAGGTGTGTGGGAGTAAGAGAGAGAAAGAGAGGGGGCAAGAGACAAAGAGAGGGGGAGAGAGAGTGTTCTGTAGTAATGGTGAGTATTGGGGTCTGGACACCTAATGGGAGCCCATATGCTTTCCTCTGAACACAAAAGCTGCCTATCTCTCTCTCTCTCCCTTTCTCCCTCTTCCCTCTCCCTGCTAATTGTAAGCTGTGCAAACAAATTAGATGTATTTGCGCATTGGAATTTAGCCTACCTTTTTATGTACTGCTGTACTGCAACACAGTGTGGATTCCTCTTGCTTTCTTGGACCCATTATAGCAATCTTCTCTTTAAACTCTCATCTCAACTCCTCTGACACTAGCAGGGTCAGGTTGTACATGTGAAAGATGCTAAATGCAAAGTGGAATTATATTCAGATCTAACAGTACTACTTTTTATGTTTGAATACATTTAAAGTAGATCTTAGTTAGTTTTGTCTTAGGGTAGGAGTGCTGATCTAGGATCAGGTCCCCCCTGTCCATATAATCATATTCATTATGATCTAAAAGGCCAAACAGATCCTAGATCAGCACTCCTACTCTGAGAGGCCCAGGGATTTTAATTAAAGAGGTGAACAAACTGCTAACCCATTTCAACTGATGTTTAAACCTGAAGGAATATAGGCCTAATCTCCGTATCTGCCTACTACTGTTGTACTGTATAAGTCTATGGGATTGTGGTGGAATTTGTCTACTTTATTTTGGAGAATTGCCCCACTTACAATTCAGACAAACACTCTAAGTACTGTAGGCTAACCAGCCATAATGGAAGTACAATTCAGACAACCTAAAATGGTTATTCGGCTGTCCCCATAGGAGAACCCTTTGAACAACTCTTTTTGGTTCCATGTAGAACCCTTTTCGGTTCCATGTGGAACCCTTTCCACAGAGGGTTCTACATGGAACCCAAAAGCGTTCTACCTGTAACCAAAAAGGGTTCTACCTGGAACCAAAAAGGGTTCTCCTATGGGGACAGCCGAAGTACCCTTTTGGAACCCTTTTTTCTAAGAGTGTAGGCACTGTAGGCTGCCCAGCCATAATGGAAGTACAAAATAACCACATCAAAGCCTATTCACCATTTCCCGGGAGTCAGTGTCTTGGGCGCTGTGCACAATGTGTTGCTACTCCCTACCCACTTGACAGTTGTTCTTGTAGCTTAACTGTGTTTTCCCTCTGCATTTAGGGGAGCGACGTCGGTGGTGTGCAGATGTCGACAGAAGGGAACACAGAAGCCGTACGCAGTGAAAACACTGAAGAAAACAGTAAGTTCTCACTGGATGTTCATCATGGTCTTAGTGTAATTTTTTACCCAGAGAGTACAACAGGCTAATTTTTCTTCCTTAACCCAGTTCTATTTTGTTCCTGCAGGTGGATAAGAAGATAGTTAGGACAGAGATAGGTGTTCTACTTCGACTCTCTCACCCTAACATTGTGAGGGTTCTACACACTTTTGTGCTGTCTTTGCCTAGAATTAACGATTGTTATTATGTTTTTTATTGATACTGAATTTATGTTGTTTTGTTTTATTTATTTCAGATCAAACTAAAAGAGATCTTTGAGACCCCATCAGAGATCAGTCTGGTCTTGGAGCTTGTGACTGGAGGAGAGCTATTTGATAGGTTAGTTAACTGCCCTAATGGTCACACGCACACGCACACTCACACACTCTGTGCCATTCCTCTGTTACAACAATCACAACATGTTTTTCTCTCAGGGTTGTGGAGAAGGGCTTCTACACTGAGCGGGATGCTGCTGATGCTGTCATACAAGTATTAGAAGCTGTTGCAGTAAGCTGACTTCCTTTCTCTGACACCTGTCAGAAAGTAGGCTAAAAAATGTCTAGCAAACTCTGACATACTGTAATGCTTTTGACCTGCATAGCTGGGAGGCACCATCACACATTCACACCGCCTGCCCCTTATCTATACATTGTAAAGAACAAAATGTGTCTGTCTCTCACTGAGCTATCTTTGAAATGTCATCAACATGGACCAAGGCATATGTCTTCTTCCTCATGTTAGGAGTCCTGTTAGTGTCTTCCATGATCCTCTGTTAGATTGCTGTTGCTAAGGAGATGAAATAGTAAAACCGGGATTTTTTTAACACATAGATCCTTTTCCAGTACACGACATACTGACGTCACACACACATGCGCCCATGGTAAGAAAACCATCGCCAACTGCAACATAGCCTAGATTTATGTTTTTATTACTTCTAAACAAAATACTTTTTGGGGGTTCTCATAGGCTTACAGTTAGGTTTTGATTCTTGCTTGAACAGTCGCTAAGATTATATTTGGTTGTGGTCTTTGCAAAATAAATATTTTGGATTCAGCAGTTGTTAGCTAGAATGCTGAAGCTCATTGATGTAGCAAAAGCTAGCCAAAGAGCCATTTTACTGGTTGAAGTTGAAGTGTTTTTTTAAAGTATAATGCAGTTGATTTGCGATGATGACATGAACATTATATTAAGTAGGACATTCAGACGAGCCTTAACATCCTATTATAATCCAAAAGTAGTGTGAAATGCACTCATAAGCAACATGTAAATAGAGGATTGTTTTTGCTGGCGTTCTATAAGAACTCCCCCTTGTTCTGCCACCATCTTGTGCACATCGCCCTCGTGCGGCAGTGTTTGCAAACACAGAGGGGTCTATTTAAATCAGCTCAGGGCTTGGTGGTGTAGTCAGTCTGAAACAGCTGCTGTTTTCCCAACGGGTTTACTGAGGAGAGAAAAACGGGATTTCTGAAGCCTCCAGGTCTTTTTGAAGTTTCCTTATGTTGTTGAGCAAGCGTCGAGGAAGACTTTGTTCCGTGTTGATTGGGAGTGATTTATTTACAGTATACACGGCCACTTCGGAAACGGCAGAGAGGTTCTGCGGTCTGTCTGTTACATGATCAAAGCCATCTGGATATCTAGCTAACGTCCCAGTGGAGCATCTTGGTAGCCTCATGTCCCGCCAATCTCACTGGCACGTCTACACTTAAGTCCCCACTCTGTTTGTGACAGATTTGAGTCCTTTATTATAGGCACCTCATTTGGTGTTATCTTATCATCACAATGTGTTGATTATTTTGGACATGGAGAATCTGGAACCACGTTTTAGATCCGTTGTTAAGTTCTTTACTGTCAAAAGACGGTATTAGGCTAGCTAATGTTCTTGATGTTGAGACTTACCATTGAGAGCTAATATTTTCCTCATTGGCCAAATACATTGGCTAGCCCACCTCTCAGGTACTTTACTTTCTCTATCAGAAGAGATCCACTGTCAATGAGAACACAGAGCTGTGTCGTTGGCCTATTGGCCAGAATAGCTTATTTTGAGTGGTGCTATGGCAGCCGTGGGAGACCTGAGATATCTGTGGTGGTGTGTGCGTGTGCGTCCCACCTTCTCTTCATCCCTTCATCCCACCATCCCACACTCTACTTGTCGAGAGGACACCTTATCTGTGTCAGCTCCATCGAGCTTTGTGCAGGAGAGGAGAATTCCCCTCTGACATCAGAGCCATTACACCGAGGGGTTGTCACAATACATAGTGTGGGGAGAAAATTATGCCTTCATTCACTGTGAACGAGATCTATTCAACCTAGCCATTCCCAATTAGAAAAGATGACTGTTTTTGTTGCATAATAAGGGTAGCTCATTCGGTACTAACCTTGATGCTTAGAATTTTCATGCCAGTGGAATATAATGTGGTTCTTTAACAGCTTAATGTTACATAAGAAACTAGGGATTTGCATAACCACCAACCCACCCACAGTGTGCAGAAGATAAGTTATACAAGAAGGTTGCTTTACAAACAAATATCATTATCAAGACAGTGAGCCATAGAGTAGGTCTATACTCTATACCTTATCCATGACACCACAAAGTCTTTGAACGTATTGCTTTCCCTCACTTGAATCCCACCTCGTCTTTTCAATGGCCAGCTTATCAAGGTAGCTGCCTTGTGCTGCTGTTTTCTGTAACTGGGCAGACTTGTATGGCTCACATTGCCTTGTTTGATGAGTTACCGTGTTAACACGGGTGAAAGTACTCACTGAACCCAAGAATAGTTTAAAACATACTTTAAATCATGTTTACGTCCAGTACACAGTATCATAGCACAGTGTACAGGTAGCTGCCAAAATAAAGGAAACACTAACATAAGGTGTCTTAATAGGGTGTTGAGCAGCCAGAACAGCTTCAATGCACCTTGGCATATGTTCTACAAGTCTCTGGAACTCTATTGGAGGGATGCGACTCCATTCTTCCGGCAAAACAAATTGTTGATGGTGGTGGAAAACGCTTACTCAGGTGTCGCTCCAAAAGTGTTCAATTGGGTTGACATCTGGTGACTGATACACACATACACACACATACACACACACACACACACACACACACACAGTGTAATACACAGTTCAGAATAGACAACGATAAGATAGAGGTTGTGAAAGATAGTTCAACTTTGTATTTTGTTTACCCATAGAGCATTTTCAACAGTGCACTATAAAGCAGGAATGTTATGGTTCTGTGTAGAAAATGAATTGTGGGAGCGGGCGCCGATTCATTCGGCGGTGCTGAATCCCAAAATCCCCAAACAGTCCAGCCCCATACCCCAGCAGACAGATCAATAGCACACAACGTGTGTAGGAGTCAGACAGCCACCTGGGTGCTATGGTGTTGTCTTGTGTCTTTGTATTTGTCCAGTACCTGCATGAGAACGGCGTGGTGCATCGAGACCTGAAACCTGAGAACCTCCTGTACGCCACCGCAGCACCAGACGCTCCCCTCAAAATAGGTTGGTGGGGTTACTCAATACCCTGTGGGATTCACTACCATTATCCCAAACAACATCCATTGACTCTGTTGTGCTATCAGAGACAGAGCTGACTTGATCAGACATAATTGGGGAATCAATGCCAACGATTATATTCTATTATTGGAATGATCTATTTTCTATTGTATTCTATTCTACCGGTATTTTATTCTACTATTTTATTCTAATACCAGATATGAGGACTTCCAGAAAGAGGCATAATCTTTAATATATCTCTGTCTCTGTCTTTCATTTTGCAGCTGATTTTGGTCTGTCGAAGATCATCGATGATCAGGTCACAATGAAGACTGTTTGTGGTACACCAGGATACTGTGGTGAGCTATAACCCATTACTGTGATGATTTTTCATTCACTTGGAACATAATATTTGCTAGCTGCTAGACTAGAGATTGCCATTTCAGACCTAGCAGATTTTTGTTGTTTTGGTTGCATGCTTAACTTGCAAAGACTTGAGCAGAGACAGTTACCATGAGGACAGGGTGTATGTTGTAATATTTATCCACATTCTACATAGTACATCCTTGGATAAATCGTTACTGAGTAAGAATTCCCTACTGTGTTTTAACCTCTGTCTCTCTCCTTCCCCGTTATGCTGCCCCTCCCTCCCTCCCTCCCTCCCTCCCTCCCTCCCTCCCTCCCTCCCTCCCTCCCTCCCTCCCTCCCCGCCTGCCCTCCCTCCCTCCCTCACTCCCTCCCTCCCCACCCGCCCTCCCTCCCCGCCCTCCTCGACCTCCCTCCCTCCCTCCCTCCCCACCCTCCCTCCCGCCCTCCCTCCCCGCCCTCCCCACTCTCCCTCCCTCCCTCCCTCCATCTTGCTCTTCTCTTTTTCATCTCTCCCCTATCTATCCTTCCTCCCCTCTCTCCAGCCCCAGAGATTCTGCGAGGAAGTGCTTATGGACCTGAGGTTGACGTGTGGTCGGTGGGAGTTATCACGTATATCTTGTAAGTGACACCAGACACTCAAAAGTTGGTTTCTGAATCAAGGGTGTTGGTGCATTCCTGTTGTATAGCTTCTGAGTGATTTTGTTTCTTTCACATACTGATTGGTATACATAGTATGTGGGTGTGAGTTCCCCATTATACAGCAAGCCAGGTAATGGTAGTGCAACTGCTAGCAACAGCATTCAGAAGAATCGCTGGTATACAGACTCACTACCAGTTAATGAATATTAAACTGTACAAATAACATATTTTGAAGGCACATCAATCTGGGAGAATAAGAGAGTGTGTGACTAGCAAACCTTAGTGCGAGGAGGATTGCACCTCTAATAGAGTTGTAGGTTAGGCCCCTGTGGCTATCAGATCCTGTCAGACTGTAGCCAGCTATTGAATCAATAGACCGGAACTGTCTGTGGTTGATGTATGCCTCGTATTTCATCCTCTCTCAAAGGCTATGTGGCTTTGAACCGTTCTTCGATGACAGAGGGGACCAGTACATGTTCAAGAGGATCCTCAACTGTGAATATGAGTTTGTCTCCCCCTGGTGGGACAATGTGTCCCTCAATGCCAAGGACCTGGTGAGTTTTATTTACATTTTAGCAGACGATCTTATCCAGAGCGACTTAGTGAGTGCATATATTTTTTATTTATTTTTTTCATACTGGTCCCCCGTGGGAAACGAACCCACAACCCTGGCGTTGCAAACGCCATGCTCTACCAACTGAGCTACACGGGACTACACGATATTTACTGTTACCATGGGTGTATTCATTACGCCAATTCTGTCGCAAAACATTTTGTCTGTTGCAAAATGTTTTTCATTGAAAACTAGAGTTTCTATTGGACAAATTCAGGTAGGTCCCATCCCGTTTTGTTCTGTTTGCTTCCGTTTGGTTCTGTTTGGTTCCTAGTTAAGACACCCCTGGGGTCCCGAGGTTACCACAGTCACGCTGGCTGACATTTCCCCCTGGTACTTACGCGTAATTAATAAATCAGTAATTGGTGGAGAATGAAAACCTACTTCCCCTAACCAGCATGAGGGTTCCCTTCTCGTCCTGTACACTACTGGCTTGGCTTCTGAAAGAACATACTGTACTGTACTTCTGTAATGCCCTGCAAACTTCTAGGCCTGCGCTTTAGCATCCGATTGGTTAGACAATTGGTTAGACATATGGTTGCTGGCTGCATTGTAGAAGAGAGGAAGAGGCAAAGTGAGAGGGAGAACTGGGCCCAAAATCTGTCTTCTCCAGCAAGTGGTGCTTTCTCAATTTTTTGGCTCACCAGGCAAGGAGTTTTGTATGGTGGTCAATGATAGTGTCGAATTTGGTCACCCCCCCAGAAAAAAGGGTTATTTGCTATGTGTGGCTTATTTGATCGAATAGAAGTTTCGTAATGCTTAGGTTGTTATGAGTGTACTGATATAAATATTGCACGTGACATCCCAGCAACTTTGGAAAAAAAAAACGTTATATCAGAGTTGTGCCATTGACTAGAATGGTCCCACCTGATCTTGCCTCCTCCTGATTGCCTTCCATTTTTTAAGACATTTATTTTAATTGTTAGAGCGGTCAATATATTGGATCATCTGTGATTGTAGCATTGGGTCAGGTGAAATGTTTCCCAGGTGAATGGTCAGTGTGAGTGTGTCCATATAGGTGTGTCTGATTATCAAATAATATAAAAAAGGAGGGTAACTAGAAATCCAGGGCAAACAGGCTACATCCATCTCTTACTGTTCATTCTGAATTTTATCTCCAAATTATGAACTGGGCTGACTTGTTATGTGGACAGAAACCTGCAGAAACAGCATCCAAGAAAATGATGAATTCAGTCTCAGTGACCCAGTTACTAACCATATATACGTGCTGCTGTCCTGTAGGTGAGAAAGCTGATTGTCCAGGATCCAAAGAAGCGGCTGACGACCTTGCAAGCGCTGCAGCACCCCTGGGTGACTGGGAAGGCAGTTAACTCAGCCCATATGGACACTGCTCAGAAGAAACTGCAGGAGTTCAATGCACGCCGAAAACTCAAGGTAGGTACAAAACAACGTTTCTCAATAGGATTTTGTACCGTAGTTGAGGGCAAGTAGTACCATGTCTAATTTATTGATGTCAGGACATTTTAAACTCATGATTGTGTAGTTGTGTCAAGATCCTTTGAATGTATTTGGAAGGCAAGCATAGACAAACATATATGATTGCTATAATACCTTGATTTATCAGCATAGTCACATTGGGCCTACACATGAATCCTAAACTGTGTCAATTAATGATATACTGTGTACTGTGTGTTTGTTGACAGGCTGCCGTAAAGGCCGTGGTGGCTTCATCACGATTGGGCAGCGCTAGCAGTCACGGCAACGCTGACAACAGCAAGAACAGCAACTGCAACAACTCCGCCAATCAAAAAGAGGCACAAGAGGAGCAGCCACGGAACGACCAGTCACAGATCCAGGAGGGATCCTAACTGTGGATCTCCTCTGTCGTTGTCACCCTGTGAAGGCATTCAACCCTCCTGCTAGACTGAAGTTGCTGAGAGGAGCTATGTGGTATTACCATCTGTACTGGCGATACTCTGCTTGGCTTTATTGCATGTGACTGATTTATGAAACGGTGTACAACCATATTGACTCGGCACATTGGAACAACATGCCTACAAGTATTTAAAGTACATGTGAAATCAGAGTTTACGACTGCGCATTCCCATTTCATAACTCACACAACAAGTAGCTTCACTGGATGGTTTAGCTCTTCCATAATACAATGTTATAACTGCAAAATGGTCTCCAAGTGTTCCCAGTATTAATTTGCCAGTTTGTAAATGAATTCATAACAATTGGCAGAATAAGGATAGTAGGTCATTATGTGTTCTGGTAATCATCATGATGCTTTGGTGGCAGAATATAGAATCGATCTAGGTTGATTTTCAATACTGGTTGAGTAAGCCTACAGTATCTGTTTGAAGAACGGGTTTGACACATTTTCCAGATGGTCATAAACTTAACCTTTATTACAACTTCTAAGGAGAATGCCTTATTATTGTATCTTATTAACTGGATTTTACACTCCCTTTGTAAGAAATATTTCATATCTTGTTAAGAATTAGATTAGAAACATGTTAAAAACAATCAATAGCACAATGATTGTATTCAAACGGACTTTCAAGGAACATTAGGTTATTTCGTAGTGCAGAGTTGTTTTAGCATTAAGAACTTTTCACTTTTGTATAGCAAAATATGTTGTGTACAACTGAAAAGGCACCCCAGTTTTTTATTGCCAAATACACAATTTGCAGGGAAATGATGGATGAGTAGATACAATTTTATTTTATTTAGATATTCAGTGCCAAAATTGGTTGAGGCTGCTGCTTTATTTGATAATATCCCACCTCTGTCATATACAATTGAAGAGGGTGTTCTCTTCGTGCAAATATTTATTTCTCATTATAAACTGGGTGGTTCGAGCCCTGAATGCTGATTGGCTGACAAAACATTTATTGTTACTGCTCTAATAACGTTATAATAGCAATAAGGCACCTCAGGGTTTTGTGGTATATGGCATTGCGTCGTGCCTAAGAACAGCCCTTAGCCGTGGTATATTGGCCATATACCACACCCCCCGTACCTTATTGCTTAATTAACCCATTAGCTGACATGCCTTGTTATGGAATTCTTTTTTAAATCTACAAAGAAAAAGGTTGGCTGTGTATTGAATTTTAGCATGCTTTTGCCTTCAGTATAAAGGAATGATGTGGATAATATATGCATGTAGGAATGTTGAATTGAACTGCTGCGGTTGTCTGTAAAGATTCACTATAGTTGACTGACATCACATGACAGATGTAATCTGTGTTAAACAGTGAAGTATTAGAGGACTCTTAAGGCCCCAAGACGTTAACTTGATATTCCTTTTATATGCTCAAGGAAACATTAAATCATTCAATGTTGTCTTAAAATGGTTACCATTAACATTGATTTGGTAAGGACTGCAGGACAAAACAATTAATAAACTATATGAAGTTACATATGTTTGGGCAGTTTTGTATATCTGACAGCTTATGTACTTTTTGAACTTGTATACAAATGGTTTTTCATTATTTTATTGAGCTACCATTTCCAGTGTTTCCGCTACATTGTAGATTAATTAGGTGGGGTGGTCTCCATCGCCCAGTACTGGAAGATGCCCCTATACTGACCAATGTCTATGGTATAATGTATGTAGCTCAGTTGGTAGAGCATGGCGTTTGCAACGCCAGGGTTGTGGGTTCGATTCCCAGTATGAAAAAATAATGGATAAGAGTGTCTGCTAAATGACAAAATACAAATTTTTAACAGGTCAAAATGGAGAGAGAGTGAGCTGTAAGGGGGATCTATGGATCCTGCGATGCAAAGGTGAGAGCACTACCCTGCGCCTCGGGCAGAGGCAGTAGTATTCTCACATACACCATGCTACAGAATTACCCCTCTCTCTCAAAGTTTCCTCCCATTTGAACCAAGCCCTAAATGCCAACAGGTAAGCTCCTCCAAAGGCCATCCCAGTGCTGCCACCAATGAAACAGGTCGATGTGGAGAAAGTGATGGGGCATGATCATTGGGCACGATCCATGGATCCTGCCCTACTCCCTGCAGTGGTCTAAGGCACTGCATTGCAGTGCTAGCTGTGCCACTAGAGATCCTGGTTCGAATCCAGGCTCTGTCGTAGCCGGCCACGACCGGGAGACCCATGGGGCGGTGCAGAATTGGCCCAGGGTAGGGGAGGGAATGGCCGGCAGGGATGTAGCTCAGTTGGTAGAGCATAGTGTTTGCTATGCCAGGGTTGTGGGTTTGATTCCCACAGGGGGCCAGTATGAAAAAATAAAAATAAAATAATGTATGCACTCACTAACTGTAAGTCGCTCTGGATAAGAGTTTGACTAAAATGTAAAAATGTAACACTCACATACACCTTGCTACAATACAGTTGAAGTCGGAAGTTTACATACACTTAGGTTGGAGTCATTAAAACTTGTTTTTCAACTACTCCACAAATGCCTTGTTAACAAACTATAGTTTTGGCAAGTCGGTTAGGACATCTACTTTTTCCAACAATTATTTACAGACAGATTATTTCACTTATGATTCACTGTATCACAATTCCAGTGGGTCAGAAGTTTACATACACTAAGTTGACTGTGCCTTTAAACAGCTTGGAAAATTCCAGAAAATTATGTCATGGCTTTAGAAGCTTCTGATAGGATAATTGACATAATTTGAGTCAATTGGAGGTGTACCTGTGGATGTATTTCAAGGCATACCATCAAACTCAGTGCCTCTTTGCTTGACATCATGGGAAAATCAAAAGAAATCAGCCAAGACCTCAGAAAAAAAATTGTAGACCTCCACAAGTCTGGTTCATCCTTGGGAGCAATTTCCAAACGCCTGAAGGTACCACGTTCATCTGTACAAACAATAGTACGCAAGTATAAACACCATGGGACCACGCAGCCGTCATACCGCTCAGGAAGGAGACGCGTTCTGTCTCCTAGAGATGAACATACTTTGGTGCGAAAAGTGCAAATCAATCCCAGAACAACAGCAAAGGACCTTGTGAAGATGCTGGAAGAAAGGTACAAAGTATCTATATCCACAGTAAAACTAGTCCTACATCGACATAACCTGAAAGGCCGCTCAGCAAGGAAGAAGCCACTGCTCCAAAACCGCCTGTCACGGATTCAGCCAAGGCTGCCCCTCCTTGCTCGGGCAGGCTTCGGCGTTCGTCGTTACCGGAGTACTAGCTGCCACCGATCTATGTTTCTGTGTCCTACTTGTTTTGTCTTTATTGTACACACCTGGTTCCCATTATGTTCATGATTTCTTTTCCTATTTAACCCTCTGGCTCCCACTGTGTTGTGTGCGTGTTTGTTCTATGTTTGGTGTCATCGACTGGTGAGCGGTATTTGTCCTCCCTGCGTGGAGATTATGTTCATTTATTTTCACGAGTAAAGTACGTTGTCTACTAGCTCTGTGTCCTGCGCCTGACTCCGTCCTACCGCAACACACTGACGCCTGACAGAAACACGCACCTCAAATGGAGTCAGCAGGTACAGTCATTCCTTCCGGATCAGTGGAGGAACGCATGATACAGACTCTCGGCACAGCCATGGATCGCGTGTTGAAACCTATGGAGCGATGGGAGAGAGGGGTTTTTCCTACACCTCCTTCAACTACACTGCAACCCACACCGCTGTCCACCCCTTCATCACCTGGGTCCAGTGGGATTCGGCTCTCGCTCCCGAGGGAATATGATGGTACAGCTGCCGGGTGCCAGGGTTTTCTGCTCCAGGTAGAGCTCTACCTGGCGACCATCCACCCGGCTCCCTCGGGATACGAGAGCGTGTCCGCCCTCATCTCCTGTCTGTCAGGGAGAGCGCTCGAGTGGGCCAACACAGAGTGGGGAGGAATAGACGCGACGTCGGTGCGCTATGAAGATTTCACCCGCCGCTTCCGGGAGGTATTTGATCATCCACCGGAGGGGAGAGCGGCGGGGGAACGTCTGTTCCACCTCAGACAGGGGAAGAGGAGCGCTCAGGACTTTGCACTGGACTTCAGGACCCTGGCAGCCAGCGCGGAATGGAATGAGAGGGCCCTGATTGACCACCACCGGTGCAGCCTACGGGAGGACGTTCGTCGGGAGTTGGCCTGCAGGGACACCAACCTTAACCTGGACCAGCTGGTGGTTTGTCGATAAGGCTGGATAACCTGTTGGCCACCCATGGACGTCCGGATCGGGGTCCGTCCATTCCATCCCCCAGCACCTCCGACCCTACACCGATGGAGCTCGGAAGTGCTGCTCTCAGGGAGACCGGAAGGGGGCCGTTTCCTACACCAACTGTGGCCGCAGAGCTGGTCGGTGCTGGGGATGGTCCTCAGGGAGTCGAGGCAGCACGCAGAGCACTGGTGGACCTTCCCAGGTGAGTAGGCACCCGACTCACCCAGAGCTCCCTGTTGCGCACATGTGTATTGACATAGAATTTCCGGAGTTTTCCCCGCATTCCCAGCATAAGGCGCTCGTAGATTCAGGCGCAGCTGGGAACTTTATTGATCGTATATTTGCCCGTAGATTAGGGATTCCTATTGTTCCTGTTGATGTGCCCTTCCCTGTACATGTCTTAGATAGTCACCCTATAGGGTCAGGCCTGATTAGGGAGGTCACAGCTCCACTCTGGATGAAAACGCAGGAGGGTCATGAGGAGAGAATTAGTCTCTTTCTGATCAATTCTCTTGCGTTTCCAGTGGTGTTGGGGCTTCCCTGGTTAACCTCTCATGACCCCACAATTTCATGGCAACAGAGGGACCTCAATGAATGGTCACGTCAGTGCTCGGGGAGGTGTGTAGGTGTTTCCATAGGTGCAACTACGGTGGAAAGTCCAAAGCAGGTCTCCACTAATATGCCGATTTGGCTCTCGCCTTCTGTAAAAAGAAGGCAACTCACCACCCTATCGACAGGGGGATTGTGCGATAAATCTCCAGGTAGGCGCTGCACTTCCCCGGAGTCACATTTATCCTCTGTCACAGGAGGAGACGGCTGCTATGGAAACATATGTCTCCGAATCTCTGGGACAGGGATACATTCGGCCTTCCACTTCACCTGCCTCCTCAAGTTTCTTTTTTGTGAAGAAGAAGGATGGAGGTTTACGCCCGTGCATTGACCACCGTGGTCTCAATCAGATCACTGTTAAGTACAGTTATCCACTACCTCTCATTGCTAGTGTGACGGAGTCATTGCACGGGGCGCGCTTCTTCACCAAATTGGATCTCAGGAGCGCGTACAACCTGGTGCGTATCCGGGAGGGGGATGAGTGGAAGACGGCATTTAGGACCACATCTGGGCACTATGAGTACCTCGTCATGCCGTACGGGTTGATGATTGCTCCATCAGTCTTCCAATCCTTTGTCGATGAGATTTTCAGGGACCTGCACGGACAGGGTGTAGTGGTGTATATAGATGACATTCTCATATACTCCGCTACACGAGCCGAGCATGTGTCCCTGGTGCTTGGTCGAATGTTGGAACATGACCTGTACGTCAAGGCGGAGAAATGTCTGTTCTTTCAACAGTCCGTCTCCGTCCTAGGGCACCACCTGTCCGCGTCAGGGGTGGAGATGGAGATTGACCGCATTTTGGCCGTGCGTAATTGGCCGACTCCAACCACGGTTAAGGAGGTGCAGCGATTCTTAGGGTTTGCCAACTACTACCGGAGGTTTATCTGGGGCTTTGGTCAGATAGGGGCTCCCATTACCTCCTTGCTGAAGGGGGGACCGGTGCGACTGCAGTGGTCAGCTGAGGCGGACAGGGCTTTTGGTCACCTGAAGGACCTGTTTACCTCGGCTCCTGTGCTGGCTCATCCGGATCCCTCCTTGGCATTCACAGTAGAGGTGGACGCGTCCGAGGCTGGGATAGGAGCTGTACTGTCTCAGCGCTCGGGTACGCGACCAAAACTCCGCCCCTGTGCTTTCTTTTCGAAGAAGCTCAGCCCGGCGGAGCGCAACAATGATGTGGGGGACCGGGAGCTGTTAGCTGTTGTCCAGGCTCTGTCTGAAAGCGTGGAGGCATTGGCTTGAGGGGGCTAAACACCCTTTCCTCATTTTGACTGACCACCGCAATATGGAGTACATCCGGGCGGCGAGGAGACTGAACCCTCGCCAGGCAAGGTGGGCCATGTTTTTCACCCGTTTTGTGTTCACCCTTTCTTACAGACCAGGTTCCCAGAACGCTAAGGCAGACGCTATGTCCCGGCTGTATGACACAGAGGAGAGGTCCATGGAGCCCACTCCCATAC
The DNA here is from genome assembly GCF_964263955.1 of Coregonus lavaretus. Lineage (NCBI taxonomy): Eukaryota > Metazoa > Chordata > Actinopteri > Salmoniformes > Salmonidae > Coregonus > Coregonus lavaretus. The sequence continues at coordinate 12,072,366 of NC_139997.1, read as the reverse complement.
TTCCGGCTTCTTGCCTGGTGGCACCGGTGGTGTGGGAGGTTGACGCGGACATCGAGCGGGCGTTACGTACGGAGCCCACTCCCCTCCCAGTGTCCAGAGGGTCGTATGTACGTTCCGTTAGATGTCCGCGATCGATTGATCTATTGGGCTCACACGTCACCCTCCTCTGGTCATCCTGGCATCGGTCAGACAGTGCACTGTCTTAGTGGGAAGTCCTGGTGGCCCACTTTAGCTAAGGACGTGAGGGTTTATGTTTCCTCCTGCTCGGTGTGCGCCCAGTGCAAGGCACCTAGACACCTGCCCAGAGGGAAATTACAACCCCTACCCGTTCCACAACGGCCCTGGTCCCACCTATCGGTGGATTTCATTACGGACCTTCCCCCGCCACAAGGGAACACCTCGATCCTGGTCGTTGTGGATCGGTTTTCTAAGTCCTGCCGTCTCATTCCTTTGCCCGGTCTCCCTATGGCCCTACAGACTGCAGAGGCCCTATTTACACACGTCTTCCGGCACTACGGGGTACCTGAGGATATAGTGTCTGATCGGGGTTCCCAGTTCACCTCAAGGGTCTGGAGGGCGTTCATGGAACGTCTGGGGGTCTCAGTCAGCCTGACCTCAGGGTTTCACCCCGAGAGTAATGGGCAGGTGGAAAGAGTAAACCAGGATGTGGGTAGGTTTCTGCGGTCCTATTGCCAGGACCGGCCGGGGGAGTGGTCGGTTTTCATCCCCTGGGCAGAGATGGCCCAAAATTCCCTCCGCCACACCTCCACTAACCTTACTCCTTTCCAGTGTGTACTAGGTTATCAGCCGGTTCTGGCACCTTGGCATCAGAGCCAGATCGAGGCACCTGCGGTGGATGAATGGTTTCGGCGCTCGGAGGAGCATCATGCTGTGTGGGTACTTTGCTGCAGGAGGAAGGAATTTATGTGGATATATTGAAGCAATATCTCAAGACAACAGTCAGGAAGTTAAAGCTGGGTCGCAAATGGGTCTTCCAAATGGACAATGACCCCAAGCATACTTCCAAAGTTGTGGCAAAATGCCTTAAGGACAACAAAGTCAAGGTATTGGAGTGGCCATCACAAAGCCCTGACCTCAATCCTATAGAACATTTGTGGGCAGAACTGAAAAAGCATGTGCGAGCAAGGAGGCCTACAAACCTGACTCAGTTACACCAGCTCTGTCAGGAGGAATGGGCCAAAATTCACCCAACTTATTAAGGGAAGCTTGTGGAAGGCTACCCGAAACGTTTGACCCAAGTTAAACAATTTAAAGGCAACGCTACCAAATACTAATTGAGTGTATGTAAAATTCTGACCAGCTGGGAATGTGATGAAAGAAATGAAAGCTGAAAGAAATAATTATCTCTACTATTATTCTGACATTTCACATTCTTAAAATAAAGTGGTGATCCTAATTGACCTAAGACAGGGAATTTTTACTAGGAGTAAATGTCAGGAATTGGGAACAATTGAGTTTAAATGTATTTGTAAATGTAAATGTAAACTTCCGACTTCAACTGTACATATACATATACAGTGTATATACACAGTACAAACATACATGGCGGCAGGTAGCCTAGTGGTAAAGAGTGTTGGGTAGGTAACCGAAAGGTTGCTGGTTCGAATCCCTGAGCTGACTAGGTAACAAATCTGCCAATGTGCCCCACTTAACCCTAAGTGCTTTTGCAAGCAAGTTGCTCTGGATAAGAGTGTCTGCTAAATGATGTAAATATATATATACAGTGCATTCTGAAAATATTCAGACCCCTGCACTTTTTCCAAATATTGTTATATTACAGCCTTATTCTAAAATGGATTAAATTGTTTTTCCCCCTCATCAATCTACACACAATACCCCATAATGATAAAGCAAAAGCACGTTTTTAGAAATGTTAGTATATTATTAACAATAAAAAACTTAAATATGATATTTACATAAGTATTCAGACCCTTCACTCAGTACTTTGTTGAAGCACCTTTGGCAGCGATTACAGCCTCGAGTCTTCTTGGGTATGATGCTACAAGCTTGGCACACCTGTATTTGGGGAGTTTCTCACATTCTTCTCTGCAGATCTTCTCAAGCTCTGTCAGGTTGGATGGGGAGCGTCGCTGCATGGCTATTTTCAGGTCTCTCCAGAGATGTTCGACCGGGTTCAAGTCCGGGCTCTGGCTGGGCCACTAAAGGACATTCAGAGACTTGTCCCGAAGCCACTCCTACGTTGTCTTGGCTGTGTGCTTAGGGTCGTTGTCCTGTTGGAAGGTGAACCTTCGCCCCAGTCTGAAGTCCTGAGTGCTCTGGAGCAGGTTTTCATCAAGGATCTCTCTGTACTTTGCTCCGTTCATCTTTCCCTCGATCCTGACTAGTCTCCCAGTCCCTGCCGCTGAAAAACATCCCCACAGCATGATGCTGCCACCACCATGCTACACCGTAGGGATGGTGCCAGGTTTCCTCCAGATATGACACTTGGCATTCAGGAAAAATAGTTACATCTTGGTTTCATCAGACCAGAGAATCTTGTCTCTACTCTACTATAAAGGCCTGATTGGTGGAGTGCTGCAGAGATGGTTGTCCTTCTGGAAGGTTCTCCCATCTTCACAGAGGAACTCTGGAGCTCTGTCAGAGTAACCATCGGGTTCTTGGTCACCTTCCTAACCAAGGCCCTTCTCCCCCAATTGCTCAGTTTGGCCAGGTGGCCAGCTCTAGGAAGAGTCTTGGTGGTTCCAAACTTCTTCCATTTAAGAATGATGGAGGCCACTGTGTTCTTGGGGACCTTCAATGCTGCAGACATTTTTTGGTACCCTTCCCCAGATCTGCGCCTCGACACAATCCTGTCACGGAGCTCTACGAACAATTCCTTCAACCTCATGGCTTGGTTTTTGCTCTGACATGCACTGTCAACTGTGGGACCTTATATAGACAGGTGTGTGCCTTTACAAATCATGTCCAATCACTTAAGTTTACCACAGGTGGACTCCAATCAAGTTGTAGAAACATCTCAAGGATGATCAATGGAAACAGGATGCACCTGAGCTCAATTTCGAGTCTCATAGCAAAGGGTCTGAATACTTATGTAAATAAGGTATTTCTGTTTTTTATTTTAAATAAGTTAGCAAACATTTCTAAAAACCTCTTTTCACTTTGTCATTATGGGGTATTGTGTGTAGATTGATGAGATTTTAGAATAAGGCTGTAATGTAACAAAATGTGGAAAAAGTCTGAATGCTTTCCGAATGCACTGTAGACATACTGAACAAAAATATAAACGCAACATGCAACAATTTCAATGATTTTACGGAGTTACAGTTCAAATAAGGAAATCAGTCAATTGAAATAAATTCATTAGGCCCTAATCTATGGATTTCACATGATTGGGCAGGGGCGCAGCCATAGGCCCACCCACTGGGGAGCCAGGCCCAGCCAATCAGAATGAGTTTTTCCTCACAAAAGGGCGTTATTACAGACATAAATATTCCTCAGTTTCATCAGCTGTCTGGGTGGCTGGTCTCAGACGATCCCACAGGTGAAGATGTCGGATGTGGAGGTCCTGGTCTGGCATGGTCTGCGGTTGCGAAGTCGGTTGGACGTACTGCCTAATTCTCTAAAACAAAGTTTTAGAGACATTCCTGCAGTCAGCATGCCAATTGCACGCTCCCTCAAAACGTGAGACATCTGTGGCATTGTGTTGTGTGACAAAACTGCACATTTTAGAGTGTCCTTTTATTGTCCTCAGCACAAGGTGCACTTGTGTAATGATCATGCTGTTTAATCAGCTTCTTGATATGCCACACCTATCAGGTGGATGGATTATCTTGGCAAAGGAGAAATGCTCACTAACAGCGATATAAACAAATTTGTGCACAAAATGTGAGAGAAATACATTTTTTGTGCGTAGGGAAAATTTCTTGGATCTTTTATTTCAGCTCATGAAACACGGGACCAACACTGGTCCCATGTGTGTGTATGTATGTATATGTATATATATATATATATATATATATATATATATATATATATATATATATATATATATATACACACGCACTACATGGCCAAAAGTATGTGGACACCTGCTCCTTGAACATCTCGTTCCAAAATCATGGGCATTATTATGGAGTTGGTCCCCCCTTTGCTGCTATAACAGCCTCCACTCTTCTGGGAAGGCTTTCCACTAGATGTTGGAACATTGCTGCGGGGACTTGCTTCCATTCAGCCACAAGAGCATTAGTGAGGTTGGGCACTGATGTTGGGCGATTAGGCCTGGCTTGCAGTCGGCGTTCCACTTCATCCCAAAGGTGTTCGATGGGGTTGAGGTCAGGGCTCTGTGCAGGCCAGTCAAGTTCTTCCACACCGATCTCGACAAACCATTTCTGTATGGACCTCACTTTGTGCACGTAGGCATTGTCATGCTAAAACAGGAAAGGGCCTTCCCCAAACAGTTGCCACAAAGATGGAAGCACAGAATCATCTAGAATGTCATTGTATGCTGTAGCGTTAAGATTTCCTTCACTGGAACTAAGAGGCCTAGCCCGAACCATGAAAAACAGCCCCAGACTATTATCCTCATCCACCAAACTTTACAGTTGGCACTATGCATTCAGGCAGTTAGCGTTCTCCTGGCATCCGCCAAAACCCAGATTCATCCATCGGACTGCCAGATGGTGAAGAATGATTCATCACTCCAGAGAACGCGTTTCCACTGCTCCAGAGGACCAATGGCTGCAAGCTTTACACCACTCCACGCTAGGCATTGCGCATGGTGATCTTAGGCAGTACTTGTGCTGAATTTGCTTCCAGAGGCAGTTTGGAACTAGTGAGTGTTGTGACTGACGATTTTTACGCACTACGTGCTTCAGCACTCGACGGTCCCGTTCTGTGAGCCTGCGTGGCCTACCACTTCGCAGCTGAGCCGTTGTTGCTCCTAGACATTTACACTTCACAATCTAGACATTTACACTTCACAATAACAGCATTTACAGTTGACCGGAGCAGCTCTAGCAGGGCAGAAATGTGATGAACTGACTTGTTGGAAAGGTGGCATCCTATGACGGTGCCAGGTTGAAAGTCACTGAGCTCTTCAGTACGGGCCATTCTACTGCCAATGTTTGTCTATGGAGATTGCATGGCTGTGTGCTCGATTTTATACACCTGTCAGCAACGGGTATGGCTGAAATAGCCGAATCCACTAATTTGAAGGGGTGTCCACATACTTTTGTATATATAGTATATAAATATATATATATACATATACACGTACTTTTTTTATTTTTATTTTTACAACAAACTAGTCATTGGGTAAATAGCTTTCTTGTCTCAAATTTGGATTACAGTGGCTGAATCATAAGATGGATTCTATTTTTATGGGCTGATATTTGTTTTTACCCTCTTCAGTTGAACTACCACATTATTGTGAAGGGCACCCCCTAGTGTTTCTTCAGCAGACTGCGAATGCTCTGTCAATGTACTTCTTCGTGACAGCCAGGGAGGGGGAAGCAGAGAACTGTAAGCTAAGGATCCATCTTAAAGAGAAAATACGAAATAGAGCCCCAGGTTTATCCCTCAATAGCTGTATATTTTCCGCGTGATCCGTGCCAGGGAGGCCGAGGAGGGGGCTGTGTCATCGTCTGTAGGATGTCCCGACATGAGGGTATGTGAAAAATAGACGTCCATAGCGTCGCAGACTGAGCACTGAAGCTTGCTAACTAGGTAGCTAGCTAGAAAGCTAACATTAGCTTCCTAGGGTTGGTCAGTGGGTTGCCATGTTTTGTATTGCAATGCATTGGACATGGCTCATGATGGCGGCCACCATGAATTTTCTCAACCTCCTGATTACTGAGTAGATTGCTGATTAGAACCAGGCTAATTCTTGTTAACGACAGTCTCCGGATTTATGAACAGTCATGTTTCAAATAAGTAATACTTTTATTGAGCGACCTTTTCTTATTCAAGCGAGTTCGCTCATGCTAGGTAGCTTGCTAACTATCTACCTAGCTAGCTAAACTGATGGTCCGACAGTCAGTTGCTATAGCCAGGATGTTAGCTAGCTAGCTTTCTTCAATGACAACGTCGTTAGCCTAGTAGTTGAGTGTCCAGGCTGGCATCTTTTTTAGGAAGGGTGAATACGTGGTGTGTGTTGGTATGGCCACATATATTGTTTTCGTAGGTAGTTAGTTAACTGGTTATTTAACTGGACTTTGTGCTGAAATACTCCATGCCACCCAAGAAGGGTTTGATCACTGAATGCACTGTCATCAAGGTAGTTTGAGGCCTCAGTCACAGTGGCCCAAACCTAACTAGGCAGCTAGCCAGCTAACTATCTAGCTAACCGTCTTCTACCTTCACTTAATTCACGTTATCTAACTACCGGTATTCTGGTGAAATTCATTAGCTAGTAAGCTAACTTATTGGATCCGTAGAGTATGCTAGCTAACTAACGTTAACTAGTATAATCAGCTGATGTTAGCTAGCTAAGTTAACCCTGTTAGAGCACGGTTTTGGAGAACACCCGGTCTTAACCTACTTGATGATATCTACTTAGACATCTCTGTCTGGCTTGCTACACTTGTTGGACTGTGTCATATTAGGTCTGGATGACTAGCCAGGTCTGGATCTTTTTCCTATAACGTTAGCTAACTAAGGATCTGTGCACATATGAAGGCCTGTCATGAAGTCAGTGTATGGTGAAAGTGTTCTCTGTCTCGCTGTCCCTCCATAGCTTTATCAAAATGACATACAGGTTCCAAGTAGAATGTTTTCCTAAACAGCACACCTTTAGGTGTGACAGACACCAGGCCTCTGAAAACCACTTGAGAGTGTAGCAAGGGGTGTTTTATTCCATTAGTGCTTTGTTGTCATCAAGGATGGAAAGTCAAGTGCTGTTGTGTTATCCTGCAAGGGCAGATTCTCAATTTGAGAATTTGGAGAATCCAGACAATTGAATGATAGATCAGTACAGAAGTTCTCAGAAATGTCTGACTGGGTGTGTTCGTAAATTAATTCTGTCTATCTACTCCAATTTCAGAGCACTCTCGTCTGAGTATGCCAGAGCGCAGAATAACTGATGAATCTACGAACGCGCAACACCCGTTGAATATGACTGTTGTCAGTAAACGTCGGCAAAAAAACGTAATTAAATTGTTGCCAGCAGCACACCAACGCTCTATATCAGGGTTTCCCAAACTCGGTCCTGGGGCCCCACCCCCCTGAGTGGAGTGCACATTTTGGGGGGGAGGCAGGACCAGGACCAAGTTTGGGAAACCCTGCCTTAGATAACATGAAAACAGCCTAACCAGCTCAGCTAGGGCGAGTACAATTGTCAGTGAGGTGTTCTCTCATTTGTGTCTGGAAGTAGCTAGCAAGCTAGCCAACTTTAGCCAGTTAGCTTGGATGCTTGACTGCCGTTGTGAGGTCAGAACGCTCGGATCAACCCTACCCCTCGGCCAGAGCGTCCAGTGTGCGCGCTGAACGCTCCAAGAGCGAACCGCTCTCAATTTACAAACGGGACAATCTGACAACGCTCTGAATTTACGAATGGACAATCTGACAACTCTCTGAATTTACGATCACCCAGAGCGCACTCTGGCACTCCAGAGTGAATTTACGAACACACCCTAAATGTGAGCAATGAACAGCAGCATAGCCTAACCTTTTTCAGTTTCACTACTTTGTATCTGGCTTTGTCAGTGGCCGAAGGAGGGACATGTGTCAAATGCCTTGGCTTTATGACAGCGGTGAAATGGTCTCATATCAGCAGCAGTATCAAAGTGGAGGTGGTGGTTATAGCAGTTTACATAGTGCCTGTCTGAAGGAGGAAATGACCATGTGTGTATCAGTACAGTAGCACAGCAATCCACCACTTGATATGATGATAGAGAAAAACCACGGAGGGACAGCTAGAGGACAGTTTGGTGTCTTTTATGTTTCTTTAATTGTCACTTTGTCTATACACTGTTTCTGTTCTCCTGATCATCTCTTGCCTGTCCATCTGCTGTTTAGGCCTGCTTAATTTACTGCATTGTGATCTAAAGGTCTGTTTTGCGTTTGCATTTATTGCCCAAGCAACAACAAATGCAAAATCATGCGTACAAATGCATGAGAACCGGATAAGATGGGCCCCTATTATTCTGTGCTAGCCAGTTACACACAGCATTCGTTAATGACTTGCTATTGACATTCGGTGGATTAGAAAAATTCCTCTCCATTCGCATTTGTGGATAAGTGCCAATGCCAAGCACATGCTGATGAGGGTCAGCCAGCGTAGGACCAGACAGTAATCTTTCTTTCTCTCTTTCTGATTGTCTGCACACAGTGTCCTATGACACAACGCTAATGGGCAATTAGTCTATACATTTTGACATTCAATCCTCCCCCTTGTTTTGCAGGTGTGAGCTGTGACGCGTGTTTAAAAGGGAACTTCAGAGGGCGCCGGTACAAGTGTTTAATTTGCTACGACTACGACCTGTGCGCGTCGTGCTACGAGAGCGGAGCCACCACAACAAGACACACGTCGGAGCACGCCATGCAGTGTATATTAACCAGGATAGACTTTGGTAAGCACGCCATGCAGTGTATATTAACCAGGATAGACTTTGGTAAGCACGCCATGCAGTGTATATTAACCAGGGTAGACTTTGGTAAGCACGCCACGCAGTGTATATTAACCAGGGTAGACTTTGGTAAGCACGCCACGCAGTGTATATTAACCAGGGTAGACTTTGGTAAGGATGACACGCAGATTAAACATGTTACATTATGAGAAGGGACAGGAGTTTTTTTCCTGACCACGTGACCCAGCAGGGCTATCTTGAAGTTCTTCCTGGTCAGGTGGCCCAGCAGGGCTGTCTTGTAGTTCTTCCTGGTCAGGTCATTAGATTTTTGATGATCCTTCTGCTTTCAGTGTATTTGCGTGGTGAGATATATATATATATATATATATATAAAAAAAATTTTTTGTCTTTGTTTTCTACCTTATGCGCGTTGAGCATGTGAAATGTGCTCTACAAATTCAATATGATTATTATTTGATATAAGACGTTTGTTGTGTTATGGTGATGGTGGTGTGGATTGTTTTGCTTTGCAGACCTGTATTACGGCGGCGAGGCTTTCTCAGTAGAGCAGCCCCAGAGCTTTTCCTGTCCGTACTGTGGTAAAATGGGCTACACAGAGACATCCCTACAGGAGCATGTCACCTCAGAGCATGCAGAGACTTCCACAGAGGTGGTAAGTGGGGGATATCATCCTAGTGTTTCATCTAGCTTCACTAAGACAGGAGAGTCTGGTCCCTCAGTCTTGCTCTGTTACCCTTCTGCCTGAAAAAATGTGGCCTCCATTGGTTTCAATATAATGTTTCTAGGGGAAACATTGCATCCAATGACATCTCATACATCCAACTTGGATTCCAGGGCTCATGGAAGCAGTAATGCAATTCTCAAATAATTATTTTTTACAACTGATGCTTGTGAATGGTCAGTTGAATATATCCAGAGGGTGCTTACTGCTTTCTTCATTTCAGATCTGTCCAATATGTGCTGCGTTGCCGGGCGGGGACCCCAATCATGTGACTGACGACTTTGCTGCTCATCTCACACTTGAACACCGAGCACCTAGAGACTTAATATCCTTTTACGCAGCTCTACTCTGTGTGTGTGTGTGTGTGTGTGTGTGTGTGTGTATGTGTGCCTACCTGCCTCTGAGTGTATACACCTCTGTGGATGTGATTACTATACACCTCTGTGGATGTGATTACTATACACCTCTGTGGATGTGATTACTATACACCTCTGTGGATGTAATTACTATACACCTCTGTGGATGTGATTATTCCAGTTACTAGCGAACCCCTTGATCTGTGCTCCTTAACCCACTGTGTTTACGATGAGTCCAGTGGCGTCCGGCACGTGCGTCGGATGTTCCACCATGGTCGCGGGCTGGGCGGTCCTAGGGCACGCAGGACCAACATGCACTTTACTAGCAGCTCCACCGGGGGGCTCTCCTCTTCACAGAGCTCCTCTTACTCCCCCAGTAACAGGGAAGCCATGGACCCCATAGCAGGTGAGCAGTGCACCTGGTCTGACCAGTCTGTCTGTCTGTCAGTATAATTGCAAACAGGCTCTTCCTCATAGAAATGGATAAGAGAATGTATAGTTTCTCCCCTCTTGTGGCTCCTATGTGCTGGGTATTTGGGTAGAACTGGCCCTGTCGGTGTAGACTACAGTCTGTTTTACTTGGTTACTCATGGAGTCATTTGACTATTCATTTCACTTCTTTTATCTCTCCATGAGACTGCATGGCTCCTGTCTCCAATGTCGTATAACCTGCAAACACAGTGTAATGTCTCTTGTCAAAAGCTCTGTGACTCCCCTACAGTAGTATGGTGTCTCCCACCAACCTGTCTATACTGGAGAATGTTCATTTGACTGTCACCAAAAGAAACTCAAACACTTCACTTCATCTGTCTCCCCTCCCCATTCCCACAGAGCTATTGTCTCAGCTGTCGGGCGTGCGGCGCTCGGCGGGCGGCCAGCTCAACTCGTCAGGCCCGTCTGCGTCTCAGCTGCAGCAGTTACAGATGCAGCTGCAGCTGGAGCGCCAGCAGGCCCAGGTGGCCCGGCAGCAGCTGGAGACGGCCAGGAACGCCACACGACGCTCTAACCCCGGCGGCAACATCAGCGCCACCATCCCACAGCCCAGCGCCGTCGCCAACTCTGCCGGCGTGGCCGAGAGCAATTCTATGGCCTCCCACAGCTCCCAGTTCCTGCTCACACGGTGAGTTGTCTACTCGTGGACAGAGCCTTCTACTTACTTTACTGTTTTTATAAATGGATCAAGGCTCTGCAGACTTGACATCTCAGGAAAGTATTCAGACCTCTTGATGTTTTCCACATTTTGTTACGTTACAGCCTTATTCTAAAATTGATTTAATAATTTTTTCCCCTCATCAATCTACACAAAATACCCCATAATGACAAAGCAAAAACAGGTTTTCATTTTTTCACTACTGTGCAGCACGAACTTCCCTGGTCCTAAAGACCAGTGGACAATGGACCCTGTGTACTTTGACCTCTCACCTCTACCTATGCACATCAATGGCTGCACCTTTTTACTACTAGAATGACTGAGCAGTGAGCAACACACTGCACTCACTATGGAGACAAATAGCCCCTGGTGCATATGAACACAGCCCAACCCATGTCCTACAAACAAGGCTGTGCCTGTAGACAGCTGTTTCCCTGGACCTGCATACTACACAGAGATTTGTTCAAACACAGTAGCTAGCTACATACTAACCGTGCTCAACTCTACCTGCATGGCATACAGTGCATTCGGAAAGTATTCAGACCTCTTGATGTTTTCCACATTTTGTTACGTTACAGCCTTATTCTAAAATTGATTTAATAATTTTTTCCCCTCATCAATCTACACAAAATACCCCATAATGACAAAGCAAAAACAGGTTTTCATTTTTTGTGTGCAAATGTGTTTATGCAAATATCTTATTTACATAAGTATTCAGACCCCCTACGTGGTGTCTCCCACCCACCTACGTGGTGTCTCCCACCCCACAGACATGGTATCTCCCACCCCCCTACATGGTATCTCCCACCCCCCTACATGGTATCTCCCACAGACATGGTGTCTCCCACCCCTCTACATGGTATCTCCCAAAGACATTGTCTCCCACCCCCCTACATGGTATCTCCCACAGACATGGTGTCTCCCACCCCCCTACATGATATCTCCCACAGTCATGATGTATTCCACCCCCCTACATGGTATCTCCCACAGACATGGTCTCTTCCACCCCCCCTATATGGTGTGTCCCACCCCCCTACATGGTATCTCCCAAAGACACGGTGTCTTCCACCCGCTACATGGTATCTCCCACCCCCCCTACATGTTATCTCCCACAGACATTGTGTCTCCCACCCCCCTACATGGTATCTCCCACAGACATGGTGTCTTCCACCCCCCTACATGGTGTCTCCCACAGACATGGTGTCTTCACCCTGCTACATGGTATCTCCCACCCCCCTACATGGTTTCTCCCAAAGACATGGTGTCTCCCACCCCCCTACATGATATCTTCCACAATCATGATGTCTTCCACCCCCCTACATGGTATCTCCCACAGACATGGTGTCTCCCACCCCCCTACATGGTGTCTCCCACAGACATAGTGTCTTCACCCCCCTACATGGTGTCTCCCACAGACATGGTGTCTTTCACCCCCCTACATGGTGTCTCCCACAGACATGGTCTCTCCCACCCCCCTACATGGTGTCTTCCACCCGCTACATGGTATACCCCACCTCCCCCTACATGGTATCTCCCACAGACATTGTGTCTCCCACCCCCCTACATGGTATCTCCCAAAGACATGGTATCTCCCACCCCCCCCTACATGTTATCTCCCACAGACATTGTGTCTCCCACCCCCCTACATGGTATCTCCCACAGACATGGTGTCTTCCACCCCCCTACATGGTGTCTCCCACAGACATGGTGTCTTCACCCTGCTACATGGTATCTCCCACAGACATGGTGTCTCCCAGAACCCCCTACATGGTGTCTCCCACAGACATGGTGTCTTCAGCCCGCTACATGGTATCTCCCAAAGACATGGTGTCTTCACCCCCCTACATGGTGTCTCACACAGACATGGTGTCTCTCACCCCTCTACATGGTATCTCCCAAAGACATGGTGTCTTTCACCCCCCTACATGGTGTCTCCCACAGACATGGTCTCTTCCACCCCCCTACATGGTGTCTCACACAGACATGGTCTCTTCCACCCCCCTACATGGTGTCTCCCACCCCCCTACATGGTATCTCCCAAAGACATGGTGTCTTCCACCCGCTACATGGTATCTCCCACCCCCCCCTACATGTTATCTCCCACAGACATTGTGTCTCCCACCCCCCTACATGGTATCTCCCACAGACATGGTGTCTTCCACCCCCCTACATGGTGTCTCCCACAGACATGGTGTCTCCCACCCCCCTACATGGTGTCTCCCAAAGACATGGTGTCTTCCACCCGCTACATGATGTCTCCCACAGACATGGTGTCTCCCACCCCTCGACATGGTGTCTCCCACCCCTCGACATGGTGTCTCCCACCCCTCGACATGGTGTCTCCCACCCCTCTACATGGTGTCTCCCACCCCTCTACATGGTGTCTCCCACCCCTCTACATGGTGTCTCCCAACCCTCTACATGGTATCTCCCACCCCCCTACATGGTATCTCCCACAGACATGGTGTCTCCCTTCCCTCTACATGGTATCTCACAAAGACATGGTGTCTTCACCCCCCTACATGGTGTCTCCCACAGACATGGTGTCTTCCACCCTGCTATATGGTATCTCCCACAGACATGGTGTCTTCAACCCCGCTAAATGGTATCTCCCACAGACATGGCGTCTTCACCCCGCTACATGGTATCTCCCAAAGACATGGTGTCTTCACCCCGCTACATGGTATCTCCCAAAGACATGGTGTCTTCACCCCCCTACATGGTGTCTCCCACAGACATGGTGTCTCCCACCCCCCTACGTGGTGTCTCCCACCCCCCTACATGTTATCTCCCACAGACATGGTGTCTCCCACCCCCCCTACGTGGTGTCTCCCACCCCCCTACGTGGTGTCTCCCACCCCACAAACATGGTGTCTCCCACCCCGCTACATGGTTTCTCCCACAGACATGGTGTCTTCCACCCCGCTACATGGTATCTCCCACAGACATGGTGTCTTCCACCCCCCTACATGGTATCTCCCATAGACATGGTGTCTTCACCCCCCTACATGGTGTCTCCCACAGACATGGTGTCTCCCACCCCCCTACGTGGTGTCTCCCACCCCCCTACGTGGTGTCTCCCACCTCACAGTCTGTTCTCTCAGCACCCACAGGCCTACCCAGGTCTCTTCTCCCACTACCTAGAACCATCTCTCCCATCACTCTGCACTCCCACTTCCTCCACGTAGTCCCTCTGGTCTGTGTTAACCAGGTACCCTCCTCTCTGTCCTCCTACAGGTTGAATGAGCCCAAGATGTCGGAGGTGGAGCGGCAGGCGCTGGAGGGTGAGCGTGCCGACCGCAGCCTGTTTGTCCAGGAGCTGCTGCTGAGCACGCTGATGCGCGAGGAGAGCTCCTCTTCGGACGAGGATGAGCGGCGAGACTTTGCCAGCTTCGGGGCCATGGGCTGCGTGGATATCATGCCTTTAGACGTGGCCCTGGAGAACCTCATCCTCAGGGAGAGTGGTACTGGCGGTTACAACAGCAGCTGTAGGAGCTCTAAGGAACCTCCACCGCCTCCTCTTTGATGTAATCCCAGCACCACGCAGACTTTGTCCTCTGTGCTGCCACTGCCAGTGACGGGCGGGCGGGGCAGCAGGCTGTTTTTGGGTTTGTTTTTTGGTGATTGTAATTTCAGGCCTGTCACCTTTGTTACATTTGTGTACAACCATAAAAAAGTAGAGTGGGAGCGATTGGGGAAAGTGCAAGTGGATGAGTGTGCAGCGCCAAGCGAGAGATTGAGAGAAAATAAATCAATATATATAAATATATATCAAATGTTGATAATCAGTTCCACATAACTATTTTTTTCCTTTAGCAGGTAAGCATTAGGTAGACGTGGCAGATCTCTCTTCCTGTTCTCATGCAAAAGGCTCTCCTTATAAATACCCCACATTCAAAACCTGAAGAGGAATCAGACACCAAATGGTGAAGCTGCTGTGTGTATTTATGACTTAACAAATAAAAAGTGCTTGGATGGTAAACTACTGCATGAGGTTCTTTGGAGCGTGCATGACTTTTAATGACCTCATCATTAAAAAGGGAGAGAAAAAAATATCCCAAAGCTTTCTCTCGTCAACCATTTTAAACGGTTACTTGAAACATAATTGAGTTTTTCAGAAAAATGTAATATCGCAAAAAAACGTCAATACTTTTTGTTTTATTTTAAATAGAAAAACACTACCTATTGGAATCTGCAGTAGCTTTAAAAAGAAAACAATGCAATGTGTTTATCTCTCAGCTCCGGTTGGTCCTTCCCTCTCTGTGACATCGTCTGAATATAACAACAACTTGCTGCACTAACGGCAAAACTCAAGAGAAACTCGAGACGTCTGCATTCACATAGCAGATAAAATAATACAATACTAGGAGCAGAAAAACATTTTTCCTAGATGTTGATGTTTTAGTGACAAGCTGTGTGTAACCACCAGATGTTGTTTCTAATTTATGCACCTGTACAGAAGAACTAGTCTCCCATTCTCATCGATCGCACTCTACTCTTCTCCATCTCTCTGCTTCTGTAGGCCCAGACTCCCTAAGTTAATTTGTATTACTTTCTTTGTTGAGGAAGGGGAGCTCGAGACTTTCCACATTGCAGGCATTGTTTTTTGTTTGACAGAAAAAATTTTTTTTCCACATTTTTATTTTTATTTCAGGTAAGGATAGCACCTTCTATTTATTCTTTTTGTTTCTCTGATTCTTTTAAGCCTTGTAATGAATCATGCCACCGCCATGCCTATACTCTTATCCTCTATGTAAAATACAATGAGATGTATATTGAATTTGTGCGTTAACTTTCATAATGGTTCTAGGACATGGGCAGACTTTGTTTTTTTAAATGTACATTTAGAATACTACAATAAACTGCGCACAGCTTTTGATGAAACCAAGCCCCTCCCTCTTGATCTTTGTGATGATGTCTTATTCGGCTACTGTATAGGGCTCTTCACTACTGAGCCGAGCCGAGCCAAGCTGTACTGAGCTGGCCTGATTACGCATCCACCATAGTTGCTGGAACTGTGCTGGAAAGGACAATGTGAAAAGGAAAATATCCAACCCTTACCCAGTACAGTTTGGTTCCGGTCTGCTAGTGTGAAAAGGGTATATGGGTCACCATGTGCTAGGCTTTAAAGGGATACTGCGAGATTCTGGGAAGTAAGCCATGTTCTACTTCCCAGTGTCAGGTGAACTTGTGGATACCATTTTTATGTCTCTGCGTGCAGTATGAAGGAAGTTAGAGGTCGTTTTGCGAGCCAATACTAACTAGAGTTGGGCAATGACTGGACGTCTACAGGTAAAGTAGCATACTCCACAGTATCTAAAATTGTATTTAGGTAGAAAAATGGCTTAATTGCCAAAATCTCGCAATATCCCTTTTTAAGGAGTTATTTTATCTAACTGGGTGTGTACCAAACAGGGTTACAAAAACAAGGCTCAACAAAATACTACTGTGCAGCACCAACTTCCCTGGTCCTAAAGACCAGTGGACAATGGACCCTGTGTACTTTGACCTCTCACCTCTACCTATGCACATCAATGGCTGCACCTTTTTACTACTAGTATGACTGAGCAGTGAGCAACACACTGCACTCACTATGGAGACAAATAGCCCCTGGTGCATATGAACACAGCCCAACCCATGTCCTACAAACAAGGCTGTGCCTGTAGACAGCTGTTTCCCTGGACCTGCATACTACACAGAGATTTGTTCAAACACAGTAGCTAGCTACATACTAACCGTGCTCAACTCTACCTGCATGGCATACAGTGCATTCGGAAAGTATTCAGACCTCTTGATGTTTTCCACATTTTGTTACGTTACAGCCTTATTCTAAAATTGATTTAATAATTTTTTCCCCTCATCAATCTACACAAAATACCCCATAATGACAAAGCAAAAACAGGTTTTCATTTTTTGTGTGCAAATGTATTATGCAAATATCTTATTTACATAAGTATTCAGACCCTTTGCAATGAGACTCGAATTTGAGCTCGGGTGCATCCTGTTTCCATTGATCATCCTTGAGATGTTTCTACAACTTGATTGGAGTCCACCTGTGGTACATTCAATTGATTGGACATGATTTGGAAAGGCACACACCTGTCTATATAAGGTCCCACAGTTGACAGTGAATGTCAGAGCAAAGACCAAGTCATGAGGTCAAAGGAATTGTCCGTAGAGCTCCAAGACAGGATTGTGTCGAGGCACAGATCTGGGAAGGGTACCAAAAAAGTTCTGCAGCATTGAAGGTCCCCAAGAACACAGTAGTCTCCATTATTCTTAAATGGAAGAAGTTTGGAACCAACTAAAGGACTCTCAGACCCGGAGAAACAAGATTCTCTGGTCTGATGAAACCAAGATTGCCAAGCGTCACGTCTGGAGGAAACCTGGCACCATCCCTACGCTGAAGCATGGTGATGGCAGCATCATGCTGTGGGGATGTTTTTCAGCGGCAGGGACTGGGAGACTAGTTAGGATCGAGGCAAAGATGAACGGAGCAAAGTACAGAGAGATCCTTGATGAAAACCTGCTCCAGAATGCTCAGGACCTCAGACTGGGGTGAAGGTTCACCTTCCAACAAGACAACGACCCTAAGCACACAGCCAAGACAACGCAGGAGTGGTTTCGGGACAAGTCTCTGAATGTCCTTGAGTGGCCCAGCCAGATCCCGGACTTGAACCCGATCGAACATCTCTGGAGAGACCTGAAAATAGCTGTGGAGCAACGCCCCCCATCCAACCTGACAGAGCTTGAGAGGATCTGCAGAGAAGAATGGGATAAACTCCCCAAATACAGGTGTGCCAAGCTTGTAGCATCATACCCAGGAAGACTTGAGGCTGTAATCACTGCAAAAGGTGCTTCAACAAAGTACTGCGTAAAGGGTCTGAATACTTACAGTACCAGTCAAAAGTTTGGACACACCTACTCATTCAAGGGTTTTTCTTTATTTGTACTATTTTCTACATTGTAGAATAATAGTGAAGACATCAAAACTATGAAATAACACATGGAATCATGTAGTAACCAAAAAATTGTTAAACTAATCAAAATATATTTGAGTTTCTTCAAATAGCCACCCTTTGCCTTGATGACAGCTTTGCACACTCTTGGCATTCTCTCAACCAGCTTCATTAAGTAGTCACCTGGAATGCATTTCAATTAACAGGTGTGCCTTAAAAGTTAATTTGTGGAATTTATTTCCTTAATGCATTTGATCCAATCAGTTGTGTTGTGAAAGGTAGGGGGGTATACAGAAGATAGCCTTATTTGGTAAAAGACCAAGTCCCTATTATGGCAAGAACAGCTCAAATAAGCAAAGAGAAACGACAGTCCATCATTACTTTAAGACATGAAGGTCAGTCAATATGGAACTTTGAAAGTTTCTTCAAGTGCAGTCGCAAAAACCATCAAGCGCTATGATGAAACTGGTTCTCATGAGGACCGCCACAGGAAAGGAAGACCCAGAGTTACCTCTGCTGCAGAGGATACGTTCATTAGAGTTACCAGCCTCAGAAATTGCAGCCCAAATAAATGCTTCACAGAGTTCATGTAACAGACACATCTCAACATCAACTGTTCAGAGGAGACTGTGTGAATCAGGCCTTCATGGTCGAATTGCTGCAAAGAAACCACTACTAAAGGACAACAATAATAAGAAGAGACTTGCTTGGGCCAAGAAACACAAGCAATGGACATTAGGCTGGTGGAAATTTGTCCTTTGGTCTGGAGTCCAAATTTGAGATTTTTGGTTCCAACCACTGTGTCTTTGAACGGATGATCTCCGCATGTGTTATGGTGTGGGGGTGCTTTGCTGGTGACACTGTCTGTGATTTATTTAGAATTCAAGGCACACTTAACAAGCATGGCTACCACAGCATTCTGCAGCGATACGCCATCCCATCTGGTTTGGGCTTAGTGGGACTATCATTTGTTTTTCAAAAGGACAATTACCTAACACACCTCCAGGCTGTGTAAGGGCTATTTGACCAAGAAGGAGAGTGATGGAGTACTGCATCAGATGATCTGGCCTCAACAATCCCCCGACCTCAACCCAATTGAGATGGTTTGGGATGAGTCGGACCGCAGAGTGAAAGAAAAGCAGCCAACAAGTGCTCAGCATACAGTGGGGAGAACAAGTATTTGATACACTGCCGATTTTGCAGGTTTTCCTACTTACAAAGCATGTAGAGGTCTGTAATTTTTATCATAGGTACACTTCAACTGTGAGAGACGGAATCTAAAACAAAAATCCAGAAAATCACATTGTATGATTTTTAAGTAATTAATTTGCATTTTATTGCATGACATAAGTATTTGATCACCTACCAACCAGTAAGAATTCCGGCTCTCACAGACCTGTTAGTTTTTCTTTAAGAAGCCCTCCTGTTCTCCACTCATTACCTGTATTAACTGCACCTGTTTGAACTCGTTACCTGTATAAAAGACACCTGTCCACACACTCAATCAAACAGACTCCAACCTCTCCACAATGGCCAAGACCAGAGAGCTGTGTAAGGACATCAGGGATAAAATTGTAGACCTGCACAAGGCTGGGATGGGCTACAGGACAATAGGCAAGCAGCTTGGTGAGAAGGCAACAACTGTTGGCGCAATTATTAGAAAATGGAAGAAGTTCAAGATAACGATCAATCACCCTCAGTCTGGGGCTCCATGCAAGATCTCACCTCGTGGGGCATCAATGATCATGAGGAAGGTGAGGGATCAGCCCAGAACTACACGGCAGGACCTGGTCAATGACCTGAAGAGAGCTGGGACCACAGTCTCAAAGAAAACCATTAGTAACACACTACGCCGTCATGGATTAAAATCATGCAGCGCACGCAAGGTCAAGACCTACAGGAAACGTATGATCTCTGTAATTGCAAACAAAGGTTTCTGTACCAAATATTAAGTTCTGCTTTTCTGATGTATCAAATACTTATGTCATGCAATAAAATGCAAATTAATTACTTAAAAATCATACAATGTGATTTTCTAGATTTTTGTTTTAGATTCCGTCTCTCACAGTTGAAGTGTACCTATGATAAAAATTACAGACCTCTACATGCTTTGTAAGTAGGAAAACCTGCAAAATCGGCAGTGTATCAAATACTTGTTCTCCCCACTGTATGTGGGAACTCCTTCAAGACTGTTGGAAAAGCATTCCAGGTGAAGCTGGTTGAGAGAATGCCAAGTGTGTGCAAAGCAGTCATCAAGGCAAAGGGTGGCTATTTGAAGAATCTCAAATATAAAACATATTTTGATTTGTTTATCACTTTTTGGGTTACTACATGATTGCATATGTGTTATTTAATAGTTTTGATGTCTTCACTATTATTCTACAATGTAAAAATAAAGAAAAACCCTTGAATGAGTAGGTGTGTCCAAACTTTTGACTGGTAGTGTATGTAAATGTTATATTTTAGTAAAAAAAAAAAATCAATTTTAGAATAAGGCTGTAACGTAACAAAATGTGGAAAAAGTCAAGGGTTCTGAATACTTTCCAAATGCACAGATCCTGTCCACTATTCTAAGGCCAGGATTCAATAATCTAAGTGGTAAACCGCGACAGCCGACAAACTCGTAGCTTTCCATAGATTTTTTTTTGTGGCGGTGTTTGGGGTGTAACCGTGTTGGAGCTGTCAAATCGGTGAGCTCTTGTGGTCATTGTCACGAAAACCACAGAAGTTCAGAACGAGAAAGTGTTATATAGAAATAATGACACTAAAATTGTTTTAAAGAAATAGATTTAGGTGTAGATTAGGTTTACATCACACATTCCAGTATTCGAACTTGTGTAACGCGGCTGCATGGGATTTCTACTGTCTGCAATAGGTAACGCCAGGAGCTGCTTGTTGACTTCACAGCTCTATCACAGTTCACCCTCCGACACGCCTAAACAAGAGCAATGAAAAGCTATGTGTTTGTCGGCTTATGCGGGTGACCGCTGATCTGATTGAATCCTGGCCTAAATGACTGCAACTAAGGTCGTGTTCATTAGGGCACACTGTAGCAAAACGTTTTGCAATGGAAAACAAGTTTTATTTTTATTGGGCAAGTTCAGATAGAGAACCTCCCCGTTCCACTCTGTTTTGTGCCTAATGAAATCGACCAAGCACTACTCTGAGAATAATTTGCCATTCCCAAATCTTAACTATAACTAGTTGGGGAGGAAATGTAAGAACTGGCCTAGGGACCACTGCATCCTGCTCAGCAAACACTACTGGTATTGATTCGACTGTGTATCATGACCTTTGCTACGGGCCAGCTGCCTTTGTCACTTAACTGTGTTTATTGTTAGATCCCAACGTTGCCCTTGGAATTTCTTTCATAAAACTGCAAGAGCTGGTTCTTTTAAAATAGCCACCAGACGCAATGGCAGGTGCACACATCAAGTATCAATCAACACTCTGCTAATATACTTTGCCTGTCTATCAGACAGAACAGAGAGCTGGGTCGTATTCAGTAGGCACAAAATGGAAGAAAGCTGTTCTTACCAGGGATGTACTATCTGAACAAAAAACATGTATTCGTTTTCTGTTGCAAAAACGTTTTGCTATGGTGTGCCATAATGAACACAACCCTGATGGTGGCGCAGGAGCAGTAAATCAATGTGAGTTATGAGGTGCATGGATCTGGTGAGGCTATTGTGGCTACTGGGGTACAATGACTGAAATGACCTCTGCCAGCAATTCCATGATAGATTGGGAGCATGCTATTGAATTCTGCTGCAGGTCGGTAGCCTACATGCAATATATCATGTGAATTGATTTGATGAGATATTTTTGGCATATATCCGGTTTACGATTTCACATGACTTGCTAACAATTGAACAGCTGCACAAAGACGCCCAGATCTCAGATGAAATTCAATCAGCTTGGTGTTCTATTAATTATTTAGATGTACACAACCTCACGGAACATAATGCCTGAGATTGGTATTGTAAAGTATTACTCATAGTGACATTCTGAAAGGAGACTTATTGTAAGACATACCACCTTTATTAAATGCACAGTGTTACAAGGAACAATTCCATTAACTGCAGAGAAGCTACTTGCATGATGCACAAAGCACAAAGCACAAAGAATTGATTGATAGAATTGACTGTCACGTAAGCGGTGAGATTGAATCTGCTGGGAGAAAAACACACACATACACACACCGCAGCTCAGGGGCATGACACTCGCAAACGTATGAATGCATACACTCTGACTCTCACGCAACATTCAGACAGCAAGTAAAACATGTTATCTGCACAGGGATGAAAAAAATGCTATTATGCTTTTTCATATTTACAAAATAGATTACATTCAAAAAAGGTCCCATCCCTTCTAGATTACATTCAAAATAATATACTATTATTAATATACTATTATTCATGATGCGAAGTCACAGTTATTAATCTGAAAGAAGACCAATAGGCCAGAGTCAGAGATAGACATGAGTGGTTGGGTGGTGAAATGATGGCCTCCGTCCCCATTGGTTCACCTGGTCGCTGGATTTGGTCCTTCGACGTTCCAGGTGACCTAGACACTATGGCCTTCTCACAGACAGACAGACAGACAGCATCACTCAGTCATAACCTCTATGGTCCTTCCACCAGATAGGAAAGCAGGGTGAGCTGGGATATAGGACTGAATTAGTTCCTTCTTCATAGAGAAAATACAGTTTTAAGAAATCTCTTCTCGAGTTCCAAAGTTCCACAAAAAAATGTGATAGTATTCTCAGTGATATTATGAACAAGCACAAATAAAGTATACATGTGTTTTTTTTTAGCACAAATACATTTGTATTTACATATTGCCAGTGGCCCATAACACATTTTTGTCACACGTTTTTGACAAAGTACCTGTTTGAAACAGAATATACTATAGAACATACTATTAATTTTGACAAATATAAGAACTGTACAGAATGGAATGCAGACTACAGGCGATTCAGACTATTCAGAGCAGACACACATGACTATAATAGAGAACGGACTAAATACTGGAACTGGTCAAGACAGACCATGGTCGCCAAACAAATATGTACGCTTTTTCAGCGTTATGTTGCAGACAGTCCAACATAGCTGAGGGCAGATATTTGTGGGGTTCAGCGAAGAATGCAACAGTGATGATGGTGCTAATACAACAATGGAACTGACAGTGGCTCAAAGCATAGGACTTTGGGTGTGCACTTCTGACTCACTAAAGAGCATTATGAAGTGAATCTATTGCCTCAGCAACATTAATGCACTGGATTATCTCCATATCAAAAGCCAAAGGTTATGGGAACTGGGAGCTTATGTATTATCACTGATAAACGGTAGTGTAGAGCTCATGTTTATGAGTAAGAGTTAGGCCTAGATTCAATCCGATAGCCCCTTTTCGGCTATGCAAGTTAGCGCGGTAAAAACTGCAGATGTCGGCTCAATTGGAAATTACCGTTAAATGCCAACTGCGCTACAACGTGGATCTTCCGCGGTCCGGATTGAATCCTGGCCTTAGCCTACTCCAGTAAAGACATCATAGAGATAGAGAAAGACTTTCCATTGATATCACTGCAGAAACAATCTGATTTGAAACACCTTACATACAGACACACTTAGCAGAGCACTGGGACATTAATGGTCCTTTTCCATATTGACCCATCATCATAGGGAATGCATGATCACCATGAAGATTCAGTCAAAAGCAGGGGAGATGGTAGTTGATAGGTAGTTGTTTAGGTAATCATATAGTGGTACATACTGTATGTAGGTCCTCTTACTTAGAAAAATAATCTGCCTCAACTCTGTCAGAGTTACCAAGTCATCACATCCCTGATAGGAGCTGTTCAGGAGGCCTCACAGCTCTACTGTACAACATGGGGGATCAGACTTAAGGTACTCTCACAACTGATCCTAACCATTGCAATAGCTTATAGGACAAGGATCATCAACTACACTGAACAAAAATATAAACTCAACATGTAAAGTGTTGGTCCAATGTTTCATGAGCTGAAATAAGAGATCCCAGAAATTGTCCATATGCACAAAAAGCTTATTTATCTCAAATTTTGTGCACAAAAAAGTTTACATCACTGTTAGTGAGAATTTCTCCTTTGCCAAGATAATCCATCCACCTGACAGGTGTAGCATATCAAGAGGCTGATTAAACAGCATGATCATTACACAGGTGAACCTTGTGCTGAGGACAATAAAAGTGTGGTCCTCTGTAGCTCAGCTGGTAGAGCACGGCGCTTGTAACGCCAAGGTAGTGGGTTCGATCCCCGGGACCACCCATACACAAAAAAAATAAAAATAATGCACGCATGACTGTAAGTCGCTTTGGATAAAAGCGTCTGCTAAATGGCATATTATTATTATTATTATAAAAGGACACTCTAAAATGTGCAGTTTTGTCACACAACACAATGCCACAAGTTTTGAGGGAGCGTGCAATTGGTATGGTGACTGCAGGAATGTCCACCAGAGTTGTTGCCAGATAATGTAATGTTAATTTCTCTACCATAAGCCACCTCCAACATCGTTTTAGAGAATTTGGCAGTACATCCAACCGGCCTCACAACCGCAGACCACGTGTAACCACGCCAGACCAGGACCTCCACATTCGGCTTCTTCACCTGCGGGATCATTACATTTGACATTTTTTGTCATTTAGCAGACGCTCTTAACCAGAGCGACTTACAGGAGCAATTAGGGTTAAGTGCCTTGCTCAAGGGCACATCGACAGATTTTTCACCTAGTCGGCTCGGGGATTAGAACCAGCGACCTTTCGGTTACTGGCACAACGCTCTTAACCACTAAGCTACCTGAGACCAGCCACCCAGACAATGAAATTGAGGAGTATTTCTGTCTGTAATAAAGCCCTTTTGTGGAGAAAGATGCAGACGATACTTACAATAGTTTATCCACTCAGAAATCGACTGTTTGGAATTATGAATTTAAGATTTATTTTTGTTGTTCTTTTTGTTGGCTGGGCCTGGCTCCCAAGTTGGTAGGCCTATGCCCTCCCAGGCCCATCCATGGCTGCGCCCCTGCCCAGTCATGTGAAATTCATAGATTAGGTCCTAATGAATTTATTTCAATTGACTGATTTCCTTATATGAACTGTAACTCAATACAATCGTTGAAATTGTTGTATGTTGCATTTATATTTTTGTTCAGTATAGATTCAGCCGCGGGCTGATTTTTTCTTGAGCGGATGGTCAGAGGGCCGGAACATAATTACTAATAATTAGTAGACTACAAATTGACCGCAAGAAGCCCAGACCTTGCTTACGTTTGTATACGGTCACATATATTTCTGTATTATGCGTGGGAATACTTTGGAACAGATTTCCTAAATTCGACCCACGGCCGCCAGTTGGGGAACCCTGTTATAGGATATGATATATATATATCAATCAATGTAAGATCACAGAATATCACATCCTGGTTCCGAATAATATGATATACATAATGGAAACAAGTAAATTAGTAATTTAAGAGCATAAATAGCTGAATAGGGCATTCTACCAGAAAACCCTAAGCTCATACTAAGAGCAGCGCCAATACTCGATTCCCCACAAATACAGCTGAAATAAATCAAATATCCTCAAAGGCAAAGTCCATCATTTCCTATCAGCTTCAATATACTGTAACATCTTATCACGACAACAACCTCAACAACAACATTTGAAAATGCAAAACAAACAGTGTAGTACAGTTACGGGCCGCCAATAGAATCATACGGTGGAGGATAAAAGGAATGTTCTAGCTAAGACATTGCTGGTGAATGTGCTCTTCACAAACAACAAAACAAAAAGACAATGTTATGCTATGCTCAACTTCCATACTGCTGTGATTTGAGTTGAGGCAACTTAAAGTTCCTCCATGTTCCAACTTAATACTGGGATATTTTTCACTGTGCTTTAGTTATCCAGTTAAGACTGTGACATGTGTAGCGCATTCTAACCACATTCAAAACACCAACACGTTCTACATGGAAATGGACAATGTCAGTAGCTAGCAAAATAGAATCAGATAGAAAATAACACTGATAATGAACCACAACCAGAAAACATTCATTTAAAAAAAGAAAATAATTCAGAAAAATGATTTATAAATATGGCATAGAGATGCCCATCTTTTAAAAGGTCAACCCTTATTTTTATAACATTGAAAAGTGTTTTCTTAATATGCACATATGTATATTAACACTCAAGGGATTAACGATGTTGGTTGTGTGGATGAATGGCTCTCGTTCTCTCTGGACTGAGGGTACCTACATAGAGACTTAACATAACATTCATAACCTTACATACTGCATTCATAAGCAGTACATTAGCATTTCATAACTACATGGGGAAAAAGCATTCATGTTATGCTTACATACTGCTTATGAATGTGGTATGTATATGTTATGAATGTGTTATGAAGTCATTATAAGTCCTGGGCTCTGGTTGGCCATGATGACAACAGAGTCCAATCACAAATCAAAATGTAAAGACGTGACGTAACATGAAAACAACAGAGTCAAGAGCCCCTGACATCAATTAGAAAGTTCTCACATCATAAAAATAGTCCATGACATCTATATAAGCGGTAAGCCTTACTTCATTGCACTGGGTTTAGTTTTCTTTGCACGTCTCAACTTTATATGTCGCTCCACATGAGATGTTCCTCCTCATGTTAGGTGGAAAAAGGAAAAGCTGTATCCTTGTTGGCAAGTGTCCATACATTGTCCATGATGATTTTGACACGCAGTCATTTTCCCTTGGTTTATCACCAGCAAACACAGTGTACAAGAAGAGTACAATAATACAATGTACATTAAGGATCTGTTTCGCTGACCCAGATTAGGCCTACTCCTTGACTAAATTACAATTTAATCAAGATTACTGATCATTTGGTTTCAAGGACATTATTCAATTATTCTTTGACTATTATTAATCTTCATTTAAAAAGTCCCAGTCACAGTCCAGTCCAGGAGTATGTAATTCAAGGTTAATTTATGTTCACGAAATCATATTTTTTGCTCTTGATGAACTAAACCAGAGTTGGGCCTACTCCTGGATTATTTTAATCTGGGTTTGAGAAACGGGTCCTATGCGTTTTTTAAATGGAGAAGGAAAAGAAATCGCAATCAAATGTAAGGCTTTTGTCTATGTGATGAGGAGGCAGAAGCACAGTCAGCACCCGCACAAACACATACAGTATGCTCACACACGCGCACACACACACACACACGCACGCACACAACTCCACCCTCATTCCCACCCATACACAAACAGAGCCGACCAGACTCACTCAGCCCAGTATATCCAGGTAGACAGGCGAGGCCTTGGCCAGACTCTGGAGCAGGCTGTGAATCTCCTTGATGTTGAGTCTCATGTAGGGTTCTCTCTGCCAGCAGCTCAGCATCAGGTCGTACACCTCCTTTGGACAAGAACGCGGCCGCTGCAGCACGCGCCCCTGGGTGATGCACTCGATCACCTGTAGGGGGAGCACCACGGGTCACTACCACTGGTCGGTACTTTTTCAATTTAATTCAAATTAAATTTATTTATCCCCACAGGGGCAATTAAGGAAGGCATTGCTATGACAACAACAGCATCTAAACAAATGTGAGGTTCACCAAGGTGAACGTTTTTCAGACTCATAGACATATTAGCCCTGGTTTATATAATAGATTGTCTGGAAATATATATTCATAACGCATACATTTCAAATCTATATGGACAATACGAATGTGACCTACTGTAAATAAGATTTGAAAAAGAGATGACAGCAGAGTGATGTGTTTGGAGATTTGTCAATAAATCTCATAATTGGAGGTCAGGTGCTATGGTTAGGGCCCTGTGTTCTGGGCTATCATGTCACATGACCTAAATGTTTTACCTTTATTTTAAGTTTTTTCCAGAAATGAGAATTACACCAAAAATGAAAGCAATTGTCTGAGGGTAGTGCCGGATGATCTGACATAAAAATGAAAGGGGACAGTTTGTTGAAAAAGCTTTAAATAAAATGTTAAAATCCAGGTCATGTGACATGACTGTCCAAAACACAGGGCCCTAGCTATGGTACCAGTGTAGTCAATCTACTTTAGGAAAGGTTTGAGCTTGTGTCTCTGACCTTGTCATCTCAGAACCCAGAACCAAATCCCATCGAGTGCTGCTGTCTGTCATAAGAGACTACTGACCTCATTGTTGGAGAGCTGGTACCAGGGCTGCTTCCCATAGGTGAAGATCTCCCAGAGGACAACGCCTAGACTCCAGACGTCGCTCTCCGTGGTGAACCGCCGGTACATGATGCTCTCTGGAGGCATCCAGCGGATGGGCAGCATGGTGTGACCACCCACCTGGAAACAGACAAAGGATCCATCAGGAACCATCCAGGAAAACCACAGAGATGGTAAAATGAAGAAGAGATGATGAAGGTTGGAACAAACGGTAGTGAAGTAAAGAAACTACCCCCAAGAAGGAGTTAAACGGATAGGTGTTGTTGAGTCACTTCGCTCCACAAGGAGCTGAAAGGACTAAGTTTGTCAGGTCAGTAACCAACATACACGATAAGGCCATTGGTTAAAGGAAGAATATACAATATTCATGATAAGAACATGACATGTACACAAATGTGTATTGTGTGTGGGACTAGAGTTTTCGTGGAATGCAATGTCATGATGTGATATGTAAAAAAAAAATTATTTAAGCCCAACTTACACAATTCATTTTTTGCCTGTATTGGTATTAACAATCTTCTGCCATGGCTGATATTGACATCATGATTGTCAGTTTACGATAAGTGGCAAATCTTTCCATGTGTTGAGCCAAGTGCTGTTCAGCCGCATTCTTGGTCTTTCTATCTGTGTATTAGTGAGTGGGCCTATTCATATGCTGCTATCTGATTGGGGGATGATGGGTCTCAGTTACATTCATCTATTTTGTATTGATTCTCCCCAGGGAGAGCCAGTGAGCAGCAGAGGGTACTGTTGTCTACACAGACCCTAGGACTGGGGCTGACTGGGAGACAGAACATGTCTGGATCTAACAGTCAAATCATATTACTGGTTTAAGATTACTATCTGTAATGTCTGTAGCGTTGTCTATACTATTCTAGTGTAGGCTAGATAGTAGCAGATAGCCGTTAGCCTGGTCGTTTGTGCTTTAACTAGCCAATACCATGCCAGTTTAGCATTACAACAACAAAGGAGTTGGGTAAAGCAGAAACAGATTGGGCTAGCCTACCAGGCTATCTGCTATGGTAGACCATTTTTTCCTCACATTATATGAAATGGGTTCGATACTGGATAGAAGTGATAAGGAGAGGAGTGTTCATGAAATCTTGGTATTTTAAGAGCAGTAAAAAAAACAGACTTGCCTGAAAACAGTGTAGTAGAATTCACAGCTAAATTAGCATCGCGGCTTAAACGCAAAGTCAACCATGAACTCCTTGCTCAGGGAAAAAACTGCAATTTGCACTGTTGCCCCCTATAACCATGGAAACAGCACTTATATGCAGATTATAGAATTTGCATTTAAATGGCATTAAAAATAGATTAAATATTTCTAGTTAAAATGACTATTGCTGTAACTGCACGGCTGTTACAAACCAAAACCAGAACAAAGTTCCAATTATACACTTGAGAGTATTCCTGTCCCGCTTGTATGTGTGTGTGTGTGTGTGTGTGTGGTGTGTGTGTGTGTGTGTGTGTGTGTTAGACTCACCCTGTAGTAGTCGGTGCTGTACACGTCCCTGGACATGCCAAAGTCCCCAATCTTGACCAGCAGGTTCTCTCCCACCAGACAGTTGCGTGTGGCCAGGTCTCTGTGGACAAAGTGCTGGGAGGCCAGGTAGACCATGCCTGCAGCAATCTGCTGGGCGATGTGCAGCATCTGGGACTGGGTCAGCTCCACCATTAGGCTGTGCTGCCCATCAGCCATCAGCACCGTGTCAGGACCATGGGACCTGCACCACAACACAGGTGGGTCAGACACAATGCAAACTATAGTTACCTACAGTTGACAACAGAGGAGGATAAGTGCAAACTCATTCGCTTGCATTGCAATGCAGTTATCCAGTTTTAATTCAAATACAGTATCACCATCACACTAACATATGTGCCAAAGTTCCACATAACCTCGTCTTATTACTTTCTTTTGAATACAGTACACAGGAAGAATGGACAAAGGTAGACATCGGGACACAGGACGGTACCTGAGGAACTTGTTGAGGTCGCCGTGTTTCATGTACTCGAACACCATGATGAGCGGGTCGCTGTCCACACACACGCCGTAGAAGGTGACGATGTGCTCATGCTGCAGGTTGGTCAGTAGCTCCGCCTCCCGGTGGAAGTCAGCACGGCCGCTCTCGCTGCCTTCTTTCAACGTCTGAGGAGGACAGGGATGCGCACGCACACATACGCACACACAATTATCATAATTGATTGCTGGGATTGTTGATTGTTTCAAAGTCTCTTTCCTACAAAGTTCAATTCAATCCAAAGAGATATTAGTTTGTGGTGCTATAATCCAAAACAATGTACATACAATATAACACTCAGATTGTATTGAAAAGCACAAACAGCAAAAAAAAATTGTTTTTTATATATCAAAGCCAGAACAAAAGACCCATCGTTTCAGCATTTGACCTTTGTAAAGTGTGTGTTGATTGTTTGAAATAACTGCGTGGAGGGCCGTACTTTACCTTGACGGCCACCAGGATCTTTTCCTGATCTGGGGTCAGGTTGTAGCACTCAGCCAGAAACACCTTCCCAAAGGCCCCCTCTCCCAGCTCACGCTTCAGCACAATGTTGTGTCTCTTGATGTGCTGGACAACTGGGATGTAAAGAGAGACACAGTTAAGCTATTTAAAAAAGATGATGTTTTGTCACATACACCAGATAGGTGCAGTGAAATGTGTTGTTTTACAGGGTCAGCCATAGGAGTACGGCACCCCTGGAACAAATTAGAGTTAAGTGCCTTGCTCAAGGGCACATTAACAGATTTTCGACATATCGGCTCGGTTACTGGCCCAATGCTTTAGGCTACCTGCCGGCAAAAGGCCCATACAAGGCCCATTACTAAGGGTGAACTGACCAGGAAAACCTCTGGGCCCAAGTTATAATTAGTCAGGTCAAGAGGTCAGGAAAACCTCCTGGCCCTACTCATTGCATACACTGAAGCTATAGCAACAGCCCTAGTCTACTGCTGTTTAGAGGATATACACAGACGAAAATACAATGATGTACTGTTCGCTTGTCAGACCAGTATGGTATCCCATTATGGTAGCCATTAACATAACTACATTTCTCACAGGGCAACAAGTGCAATAGTCAGATGTGTTTGTCTGTGTTTACCACAGCTATCTATGGTCAGAATGTCTGTCTAGTGATAGCAGTGGATGCTGCTGAGGGGAGGACGGCTCATAATAATGGATGGAATGGAGTCAATGGAATGGTATCAAACACATCAAACACGTGGTTTCCATGTGGTTGATACCATTCCATTGACTCCATTCCAGCCATTATTATGAGCCGTCCTCCTCTCAGCAGCCTCCACTGAGTGATAGCCCCTCTACCGTAGTCTGATACAGCAGCATTAACTGCAAGAGGTCAACCAAAGTCATCACCATAGTAACATCAGACAGGAAGTCGACGGAGAAGACAGTCCAGTCGCAGTGTCCCTGTCATGGATTTATCAGAAAAAGACTGAGTTACACCACCAGCAGACCTCCGCGACACGGTAACTCACACGTGTCCGATTTCAGCATGCTGCCAGATTGGCGGAAATACTGCGGGTTCTCGATGACAGGGATCTTTGTCATTCCAATGATCACCGCATCGTGGCTCAACTCCGAGGACGACGGGGTGTTGTTGCCGTTGGAGACGTGATGAAGAGGACTGGCTGAGTCATCGTCGTTACTGATGACCGAGGAGGAGGAGCCTGAGGAGGAGCCCAGTGGTAGGAAATATAATTATGACAGGAGTGGAAGAGGTCTTTTTCATGTTTGACTTCTGTATGTTGTTATGTGGCAAAATCTAAGCTGGAATGTGGTGGGACTAAATAGACTGTAGAAATGTGCATGATGTTCATTATCATTTAAATGACTTGAGTCCTGCAAGTCTTAATACAGGTCTGAAAAACGACTTAACTAAGATTAAAGAAAAAGCTTACCCTTCATCCCAAACTTTGAGTTTCTTCCGTATTTCAGAATGATCACCATCAGAACACATACAATTAATGCCACGCCAGCGATTCCCACCACTACGTACACCTGGGAAAACACCATTCAACAACATAAAATACCTGCCAATTTCAGTGCACTACATTATAATACTGTATATAAATAACCATGCATGACAAATGATGGCGTGTATGTTAACTTACTGCAACACTGTCATCTATTGGGGGTAGTGGTGAGTCTGAGAGAAAAAGACAAGTCATATTTAATACAGAATGAAAACAGCATTAAACATACAAACATCTACATTGAAGTACATCATCTAATCTCCTTTCCTCTCAAACGCTGAAAATACTGTCTGGTTGGGATATGTACAGTATTAAAGGTGTGTTAAAGATATTCTCCTGATGAAACTGAAATGCATGGGTCTAAATGATGTAGCAGTGAATTGGTTTAGGTGTTATCTGACCAACAGAACACAAGTATGTAATGTTGGTGATGTTCTGTCAGAGGCCAAAGAAATATACTGTGGAGTACCGCAGGGATACATTTTAGGGCCTCTCTTATTTCTTATATACGTTAATGATATGCCAGATACAGTAAAGTGCAAACTCCTGCTTTATGCTGATGACTCAGCCATACTGGTATCAGGTAAGGATACAGTTTACATAGAGGAGACCCTGAGTAAGGAATTGCATTTTGTTAGAGATTGGTTGAATGACAACAAATTGTCGCTACATTTGGGAAAAACTGAATCTATTTAGTTTGGAACAAAACATAGATTGTTTAGGGCTGACAAGATAAAGGTAAACTGTGCAGGCAATGAGATTGAATCTAAAACAAGTGTGACTTATCTTGGTGTGTCCCTAGATCAATCCCTTTCTGGAGACATGATTGCTGCTAAAATTCTTTCTAAAATGGCAAACAAATTGTAATGTTTATATCGTAACACTAGATATTTTAACATTAAAGTTAAAAAACTGCTTGTCTCAACCTTGATTCAGTGTCATTTTGATTATGCCTGCTCTGCTTGGTAAAGTGGAGAATGCAGGTCATGCAAATGAATGTTATCAGGTATATGCTGAATGTTCCCCCTAGGAGGCTTGTTGCCTTTGGAGTCCAAAGTGGACCAACTTAAACTTAATCATATGTTTGACATCTTAAATGATCTTGCCCCAGGTTATATGAAAAACCACATTGATATGGTCTATAACCAACACAGTTACAATACCAGAGCTAGTGTTTTTCTATACAGACATTTTTCTATGGAATAGCCTCCCCTTGGAGATCAAGCAAAGAAAAAGTAGAAATAGCTTTAAAAAGCAGGCATTTTCATTAGGACAATGTTGTCTAAGTAAGAGAAACCACTCCACTGCCCTTTGTGCCCCCTACTGCTGGTCAGGTGTATTTATTTGAATGATAGGTATGATGTGCCATGAATAGATTGTTTTAAAGTGAAATTAATATGGTTGATTTTTAAGGTTAGGGAAAAGTGCAGTGAATAGTGACACTTTTTAGGATATCAATATAAATGAATGTATTTATGGTTGTTTGTCTTGCCTTTTAATCATTATATGTGTTATTGTTTTACCATCGAGGACGACTTTGCAAACAAGCGTTTTAATTAATACTTTGAAGTGATATCCTCTGGGTCCACATTGTACATTTTGTTGTATATGTCTGTTACCCAAAATAAATTCAATTCAATTCAATTAGCTATGTCATGTAATGTTGACCACAGGATTTCAAAGTTCAAGCACATACCAGTGGTGTCTGAGGAGCAGCATTGTGATGACATCCACAGCACAGGACGAGCAGTGGACAGAGGACATTGAAATTATGACAAGGCAGGAGTCATCAATCTGTCATTATCCCTAAACTCTTAAACTTAATGTCATGTCAAGAGAAAAAAGAATGCATACATGTCTCTGTAACAGCACATTTTGGTAATTCTTAGCAAAATTGCAACGTCTTAAGAAATACTTACAAGGGTAATATGGCTGTTCTGAAAAAAGGGAATTTACGTGTTATTCATACACATCCATTACATATACCATGCTACACAGAAAACAGTATATTCTCAGAAAAAAAAGAGTGCTATGTAGAACCATTTGTCCCCGTAGGAGACTTCAGGTCACATATAACAATTTTTGCTTCCACATAGAGTCTCTGGTTCCAAATAAAACCCTTGAAAGGATGCTATTTGTAACCAAAAAGGGTTTTATCTGACCTGAAAGGGTTCTATCTGGAAACTTTTTTCAGGTCCTATGGGGACAGATGGTTCTACATAGCACACTTTTTTTTCTGAGTATATAAAACAGCTTATATATTGATTATATAACATCTTATATAGAATTACAGTAACTATAAATTGAACAGGAGTGAGACCTGAGGGATAGTCGCCCTCGTCTGGCGGGAGCAGGAAGTGGGCGTCGATTACTTTCCGGTCCTCCCCGAACTCGTTGCTGGCCACCAGCGTATACTGCCCGTTGTGGATATGAGTCGGGTTGGCAAGCTGCAGGCAGCCATGGTGAACGCTCCCAAGGCTCTCGTGGATCTCAGTCTTGATATACTCCTGTTCGTGGAGCTCCTGGTCCTGGTGGTACCACTGCAGCTTGGGCTTGGGGTTCCCGGTCACACTGAAGGGGATACACCAGTGGTGGAGTCTCAATGGCTCCAGCAGCTCCAGGATAGTGGGGCAAACTGACACAGAGACAACAGGAACAGGAAAGGAAGAATAGTCACAGGGTACTGGGAATGGGTGCTAGACACGAGGAAGGAGGTCTGGGGGAGTGCAATGGGAGGGCTGGACAGGAGGGAGGGTATGGTAAGGCACTGAGGAGCAGAAGAGTATGGCAAGGTGACAGAAGACATGTAGAGTCAATCAGATTGTTGAGGGATAGTGGACAGTACTAAAGGAAAAGTGAGACACTCATTCTTTCAGTAAGGACACAGAGCCACCAGAGGAAGTCTTTCAGAATGTAGACCACAAATACAAGGATGCTACAGATCCAGGATTAAATGCCACTGTAGAATAATCAGTGAAAATGACTTTGCATTTTGCAACCACAGTGCCAGAATAAAATTAAAATTAAAAAGGTACATGTACTCAACACAACAGAACACGTCCTTACAGAGGATGTTGAGTAGGAGGTAAGCCTCGGTTTGGCCGACTACATTCTCAACATTGCAAGTGATCACTCTGCCGTTGTCCGAAGGCGAGAGACCTGACAGCGTCAGATTGCTCTGCAGCTCCAAGACATTGACCTGTAAATACATTTAGCATTATTAGCGTTAGAATTAGTAGTAGTATTAATAGTTACATATATTACGCGGTAAATACAGTAAATAACAAATCATTGTGTAAATTCTAAAACACCTTATAAAAGTATGGAATAATGTGCTGTTATTATGATAATAAAATGATATATTGCTCTTCCCCTGTAGCTCAGTTGGTAGAGCATGGCGCTTTCAACGCCAGGGTTGTGGGTTCGTTTCCCACGGGGGGCCAGTATGAAAAATGTATGCACTCACTAAGTTTCATGTAAAATAATGAATAAAATGTAGCGTTATGGGTTCAGTTACATATAAAGCCAGGAGTTATTCCCTGACAACATGGCCTCATCATCCTAGCCTTAGTAATAGTCAGAGGGTTGTGCCATCATAATATGCCAAAACAAAGAACATCATCTCACCTCATAGCTGGTGAAGAGGGTGTCCAAATTCCACGAGATCTCAGGAGCAGGAGACCCTGTTGCACTGCACACTGCTGTGACATCACTTCCCTCCGTCTTTGTGAAGATAGAGGGACTGACCTCCACTGCGGGAGCCTCTGTGAGACAAACGCAAACAGAACTTTTAACAACATTGTTATACTGTACAAGTCGCACCTAAGTGACCTTCACTTGATTTCTACTTCAAGCTGTTTACTGACATTTGAAAAGAAAACTCAAGGCAGTACACTGGCATTCTAGTAAGCTCCTCAATGCTCTTCAATGTTCCATAAACTCTCTCTCTCTCTCTCTCTCTCTCTCTCTCTCTCGCTCTCTCTCCAGTGTAGTTCCCTGTCTGTCTCAGGGGTTGGTATTACCACAATCAGGGAGAAAGAATCTGGAGATGGCCCTCCTCACTCCACTGTCGTCTATGCATTTCAGCTCTTGACTCTCTGAACTGTCAATGTCCTCTTGCAGCCTCAGTTTGATCCACATGTTCTCACATACACACTCCAGAGGGTTACCAGACAGGAGAGGACTAGAGGACAAAAACAGAGCATTAACACACACACATATAGTACAGTCGTGGTCAAAAGTTTTGAGAATGACACAAGTATTGGTCTTCACAAAGTTCGCTGCTTCAGTGTTATGATATATTTTTGTGAGATGTTACTATGGTATACTGAAGTATAATTACAAGCATTCCATATGTGTCAAAGGCTTTTATTGACAATTACATTAAGTTTATGCAAAGAGTCAATATTTGCAGTGTTGACCCTTCTTTTTCAAGACCTCTGCAATCCGCCCTGGCATGCTTTCAATTAACTTCTGAGCCACATCCTGACTGATGGCAGCCCATTCTTGCATAATCAATGCTTGGAGTTTGTCAGAATTTGTGGGTTTTTGTTTGTCCACCCGCCTCTTGAGGATCAACCACAAGTTCTCAATGGGATTAAGGTCTGGGGAGTTTCCTGGCCATGGACCCAAAATGTTGATGTTTTGTTCCCCAAGCCACTTAGTTATCACTTTTGCCTTATGGCAAGGTGCTCCATCATGCTGGAAAAGGCATTGGTCGTCACTAAACTGTTCTTGGATGCTCTCGGAGGATGTGTTGGTACCATTCTTTATTCATGGCTGTGTTCTTAGGCATAATTGTGAGTGAGCCCACTCCCTTGGCTGAGAAGCAACCCCACACATGAATGGTCTCAGGATGCTTTACTGTTGGCATGACACAGGACTGATGGTAGCGCTCACCTTGTCTTCTCCGGACAAGGTGTTTTCTGGATGCCCCAAACAATCGGAAAGGGGATTCATCAGAGAAAATGACTTTACCCCAGTCCTCAGCAGTCCAATCCCTGTACCTTTTGCAGAATATCAGTCTGTCCCTGATGTTTTTCCTGGAGAGAAGTGGCTTCTTTGCTGCCCTTCTTGACACCAGGCCATCCTCCAAAAGTATTTGCCTCACTGTGCGTGCAGATGCACTCACACCTGCCTGCTGCCATTCCTGAGCAAGCTCTGCACTGGTGGTGCCCCGATCCCGCAGCTGAATCAACTTTAGGAGACGGTCCTGGCGCTTGCTGGACTTTCTTGGGCGCCCTGACGCCTTCTTCACAACAATGAACCTCTCTCCTTGAAGTTCTTGACGATCCGATAAATGGTTGATTTAGGTGCAATCTTACTAGCAGCAATATCCTTGCCTGTGAAGCCCTTTTTGTGCAAAGCAATGATGACGGCACGTGTTTCCTTGCAGGTAACCATGGTTAACAGAGGAAGAACAATGATTTCAAGCACCACCCTCCTTTTAAAGTTTCCAGTCTGTTATTCTAACTCAATCAGCATGACAGAGTGATCTCCAGCCTTGTCCTCGTCAACACTCTCACCTGTGTTAACGAGAGAATCACTGACATGATGTCAGCTGGTCCTTTTGTGGCAGGGCTGAAATGCAGTGGAAATGTTTTTGGGGGATTAAGTTAATTTTCATGGCAAAGAGGGATTTTGCAATTAATTGCAATTCATCTGATCACTCTTCATAACATTCTGGAGTATTTGCAATTTGCCATCATCAAAACTGAGGCAGTAGACTTTGTGAAAATTAGTATTTGTGTCATTCTCAAAACTTTTGACCACGACTGCAATCACATATTTATAGGCTGTTTATCTATAAAATAAGTCACATGACATAACATAGTAGATAGGGATAGGTACTTACAAAGATGTAATGTTAAAGTTTAGGAATGTCCTCCAGGACAGTGTTGACAACTTATTGTCTCTCAGATTCCTATCAGTCAAAGTAATACATCATAAAGGTTACAATGAAGCAACTAATGTAGGTCAGACATAAATAATGTAATCAATGTAATTAATCAATCAATAATCAGTGTGTCGTTCCAACAAAATGACTTACAAAAAAGTATGTGATTTTGGAAAGCTCGCTCTCCTTACTCTATCACCTTTCAAATGTTGCACCTTGTATAGTTTAACTATACATTAACAAAAGTATAGTTCTGATAGATGAGTCCGGCCATTATCTTTGCAGTGTGCGGACAGGACTACTTCCTCTGTTACTCCTCTCCTACTTATTAGAATCCTTCCCTCGTGTGGCAGTAACATAGATTTAGGAATTAGAATTCTAGAATGGTCTTGAACCTTATGATGGGATAAAGGTCAGCCATTTTGGTCAGGGAGTTGGTCAACCT
The DNA here is from genome assembly GCF_964263955.1 of Coregonus lavaretus. Lineage (NCBI taxonomy): Eukaryota > Metazoa > Chordata > Actinopteri > Salmoniformes > Salmonidae > Coregonus > Coregonus lavaretus. The sequence continues at coordinate 12,034,018 of NC_139997.1, read as the reverse complement.
GTGGTTTGCCAGTGCTGTGATAAGATATTGTGTAAGGGGTTGTAACGGAAATTATTTTCCAATCGTTTAGTTCTTAACAGAACCATAATTTTTTTGTTCCGTTACACTGTTCCTAGGGGTGTAACGATTCATCTACTACATCGATGTATCGATTTATATTCATATGATCCAACTACATCGATCTGTGCGCGGCGAGTTGGCCTTTTGGACAACATACAGTGGGGGAAAAAAGTATTTAGTCAGCCACCAATTGTGCAAGTTCTCCCACTTAAAAAGATGAGAGAGGCCTGTAATTTTCATCATAGGTACACGTCAACTATGACAGACAAAATGAGAAAAAAAATCCAGAAAATCACATTGTAGGATTTTTTATGAATTTATTTGCAAATTATGGTGGAAAATAAGTATTTGGTCAATAACAAAAGTTTTTCAATACTTTGTTATATACCCTTTGTTGGCAATGACACAGGTCAAACGTTTTCTGTAAGTCTTCACAAGGTTTTCACACACTGTTGCTGGTATTTTGGCCCATTCCTCCATGCAGATCTCCTCTAGAGCAGTGATGTTTTGGGGCTGTCGCTGGGCAACACAGACTTTCAACTCCCTCCAAAGATTTTCTATGGGGTTGAGATCAGGAGACTGGCTAGGCCACTCCAGGACCTTGAAATGCTTCTTACGAAGCCACTCCTTCATTGCCCGGGCGGTGTGTTTGGGATCATTGTCATGCTGAAAGACCCAGCCATGTTTCATCTTCAATGCCCTTGCTGATGGAAGGAGGTTTTCACTCAAAATCTCACGATACATGGCCCCATTCATTCGTTCCTTTACACGGATCAGTCGTCCTGGTCCCTTTGCAGAAAAACAGCCCCAAAGCATGATGTTTCCACCCCCATACTTCACAGTAGGTATGGTGTTCTTTGGATGCAACTCAACATTCTTTGTTCTCCAAACACGAGTTGAGTTGAGTTTTTACCAAAAAGTTATATTTTGGTTTCATCTGACCATATGACATTCTCCCAATCCTCTTCTGGATCATCCAAATGCACTCTAGCAAACTTCAGACAGGCCTGGACATGTACTGGCTTAAGCAGGGGGACACGTCTTGCACTGCAGGATTTGAGTCCCTGGCGGCGTAGTGTGTTACTGATGGTAGGCTTTGTTACTTTGGTCCCAGCTCTCTGCAGGTCATTCACTAGGTCCCCCCGTGTGGTTCTGGGATTTTTGCTCACCGTTCTTGTGATCATTTTGACCCTACGGGGTGAGATCTTGCGTGGAGCCCCAGATCGAGGGAGATTATCAGTGGTCTTGTATGTCTTCCATTTCCTAATAATTGCTCCCACAGTTGATTTCTTCAAACCAAGCTGCTTACCTATTGCAGATTCAGTCTTCCCAGCCTGGTGCAGGTCTACAATTTCGTTTCTGGTGTCCTTTGTCAGCTGTTTGGTCTTGGCCGTAGTGGAGTTTGGAGTGTGACTGTTTGAGGTTGTGGACAGGTGTCTTTTATACTGATAACAAGTTCAAACAGATGCCATTAATACAGGTAACGAGTGGAGGACAGAGGAGCCTCTTAAAGAAGAAGTTACAGGTCTGTGAGAGCCAGAAATCTTGCTTGTTTGTAGGTGACCAAATACTTATTTTCCACCATAATTTGCAAATAAATTCATAAAAAATCCTACAATGTGATTTTCTGGATTTTTTTTTCTCAATTTGTCTTTCATAGTTGACGTGTACCTATGATGAAAATTACAGGCCTCTCTCATCTTTTTAAGTGGGAGAACTTGCACAAATAGTGGCTGACTAAATACTTTTTTTCCCCACTGTATATCGATCTAACATCGTTTTAAAATGTAATAAATCGATTGTATCGATACTAGGAAATAACCCATTGGATTTAAGCACGTCAGACTTTATATGCAGGGGTGCACATAACTGGTACGCAGATACGCAAGCGCGACAAATTACTACGTGCCTTTGCGTACTTGACCGATCTTCTCATCTAACCTTACACATGACATGTTGCTTGTCAACTACTGTCAGGGATGTCCAAAAAGCAACAGACATTAAGCAGCCTTTTTGGCGTTTCGCCACCTACAAAGAAACGCCAACTGGAGCCAGAGCCGAAGAAAATTATTTTTTCGGAAAAGTGGCTCCAAGATGTGCAGTGGCTTGAAGCTAACGATGAGCGCACTGAAATGTGGTGCAAGATTTGCCGCTCAAATCCACATCTAGCAGACAAAACAGGTGCATTTTATAAAGGCTCAAAGAATTTCAACCATCCTTTATTTGACCAACATGAAAAGAGCAAGGAGCACACGAATGTGGCGCAAGCCATTGCTAAAAGCTAGCCGAGAATAAATGCATAAAGCTAAACACGCACGTCCCATGTCTTCCTATTCTGAGGATGTTCCTTTACTGAATGCTTTTTGATGGATCTGAGGACATCACAAAAACTGAGCAGGAAATAGTTTACATTGTGTCTGTGTCCAGCAACGGAGAGTTTACTTCGGACTTTATTGGACTGATTGAATTGGGTGCTGACCGAACCGCACAGGCCATAACAGACGGACTTGTGAGACTTTACGGGGCTGCTGTCAACGTAGGTATGGGTAAGTTTCATAATACCAGATGGTCTGCATGGAGGCATGAAACACTGTTAAAAATATCAAGACTATTGCCAGCCATTAAAATGCAACTGGTTACCAGGTATTTATTTCAGTCACACTGGTTGAATTTTTGACTAAAAGGTTACTGAATCGATTTCAAGTCACTGAATCGTTTCGGATCGTATCGTTCTAAATGAACCAATATCGTCCTTAAATCGTATCGACAACCACGAATCGTGATTCAAATCGAATCGTTGTTAAAACGAATCGTTACACCCCTAACTGTTCCGATATAAAAAAAACAAAAAAACATTAGCTCAACATTGAATTACTTCACTGCAGATAGAGCAGGTTGCTATGGAGCGGGAAAGCTATAGTTGTTTTAGCCTAGGCAGACGATAGTGCTTTCGGATATCGGCTGCCTAGTCTATAGTTGTTTACATGCGTGATGGACAACCAAGTGTAGGGCGCGAGATGCTACTTAAATTTTGAGGCCGGGTGTGGGAGAGAGAGGGTGGAGGAGGAGGCTTGGCTTGAAGAGCTGGGCATCTTGTTATGACATGCATTATCTGAGTTAGGCCCACAGAATTATACCTACGGAGGAGCGGCTTCTATGGAGGAACATTGAATGTCTTTGAACTTCCGAGAGTTGGACCAGAGCTAGCTAGCTAACATGCTTGTGTGTGCAGAGCGGCACCAGAATTAAAAACACGTCTTACCTTTTTGTAGTTAATAAATCCAATGTGAAATGTGATAACTATAGTATACGTAAATAGCACTGAAAAGGTTAATCCATTCTTCTCTAATAAAAAATCTCTCCCTAATTTCTTAATCACACTTGTAACATCAGTAGGCTAATAGACTAAGCTTCGGAGGAGGAGGGGCAGGTAGCCTACACACACACACACTGGTAAAGATGTTCAGCTGGCAGGCAGACACTGGAATAAGTTTCTGAGTGACAGAGTGAGGGCTTTGGTATATGCACCTTGTTGCGTTATTTGTGGGACTGAAAAGAAATGCCTGGAATGTAAAATAACGTTATTATCTGGTTCCCATGCTTTTCAAATGACGGTTCTGTTCCGGAACAGTATAGATCTCTTTGGTTCCCGTTTCTGATTCTGTTACTCAAAAAAAGTTGTTATTTTCAGGTTTTCTGTTCTGTTCCCTGAACCGGTTCCAACCCCTGGGTAAAATAATGAATTTGAAGAATGTATCCGCACTGTAGCTAGCTAGCCAGCCAGTTTTAGAGGAATGATTCCATAAATTTAAAAAAATGAACTGCCATTATGCCAATATTCCATTCAAACAATGCAGTCAATCCACAGTCATACACTGGCTGAAATCTGTTGATGATAGGACTTAGACAAGTTGTAAATGCAACAAGTACTCATATTGCATCATATAATAGCACTCACACATATATTTTAGAGTCTATCTATACAGAAAATGGGTATATAACCCATACAAACTGCATTTATAATTATATTACACTTTTAGTTTGACAATAATTCTATTACACCATTTTTTATATATCACGTCTTACTTTTATTTTCCTTTCCTGCGTAAGTAAAATCAGGATGATGCCTCTACTGCCATTAATTCTAAATAGACTGATTTGGATTTCTCCCTGACCAATATGGCTGCCATTTTCACCCCATTCTGGAACTTTTTCGGTTTTATGACATAGCCCCTCTAGTAATTTAATAGGATCTCTATTGGCAGTGATCACATTGCTCAACTAAACACAATGTTCCTCACTGTTTGCTGAGCATGTCGTCCTGTTACCCAGCCATGAGCCTTACCACGCCCTGGTCCCAGATCTGTATGTGCTTGAGCCATCTCCTTTGACTATACATCATCATGCCAATCCATACAGATTTGGACCAGAATTACCACACAACTAGAAGTCATGACTTCAGTGTGAGGTAAATAGTAAGAATCTACTTCCCTATAATATGAATTTGCCTTAATTGTTTTTGACTGGCTTGTGGCCCCTAGATTTGCTCTTTGAGAGTACATTAGCTCAATCTGTGAAGAGAAGGATGAGAAGGAAAACAACAAACAGAGGATCAATCAAAGACTACAGTACTTACAGATATTGAAGTCTTGTATTGTTGAAAAAGGCTTCTGATGAGATAGAAGTCAGTCCTGTATTCGTCACAGTTCTGTTCAGGGGGGGAGATTTATAAAGAGAGAAAACGTGTTATTTTTAACGTCACTGTTACATATTAACAAAGTTCAGCATAACCTACTCTATAAATATTCCATAACATGCTACAATAGTCTGGATAATGACCGTAACAACATTTGAGTAGTATTAATACTTACAGATTTCTGAGATTCGAGTAGTACTTCAAGCTGTTATCATTGATGTCAAATAGTCTGTTTTGATTTGCAATGTATCTGTAAAATTGAAATACAACGTTTACAAATTATTGTTATTACAAATAAAGTACATTATTCACATGTTCTTGTCCCTAAATTAGTACTTTAAATAGCACTCCCTTTCAAATGAAAATTCTTCATAAAGAAGATCCAGCACACGGACATTCTTGTATGGTCCACAATGGATCGCAAACCAAAGTTTTGGTCAATAGATCTTCACCAAGGTTTAACATTTAATTCTCATGCCATTTTAAGGCATTTAGTGTCTGATGATATAAAGGGACAATAGATGGATAGTATTTTCAAACATATGGAAATATCAAAGTATTTGGCCATTATGCCCATGGTGGGCAGTGTTACAGGATTCTGAACTGTTTTGATAGATATATTTGATAGTGGTAGAAACTAGTGTCTCTTCAGACACTCCTCCAAATACTTGATCTACTGATTAGAACAGCTACGATGATAGATACATATTTATACTAGAGCACATAACTCCTGGATTGGTGATGGTGGTGTATGTTATATTAATACATGTTTAGAATTAATTCTAAATGTTAAATATTCATAATATTTAATGAAAATGCCTTGTATGCCAAGGTGACATGCCAGTAGACCATCATCAATGAAGGTTCCCCTATGATTAAAGTAAGGAAGGGGGACAGGGTCTCAGGCCGGACACAGGATACAACACCACCCTGACTAGATGTTTGGCACCTGCACGCTGGTGTGGATAGTTTGCTCACTATCTGGATTTGTTGAGGAACCATATAGGTGACAGGCACACTACTGTACTCTACAGCTTACTCTGAGAATTATCTGTATTGTTTAGACATACTGTACTGAAATATTGTACATCTATAGGCCTACATATGCTACAATAACAAGCCTGATAAACTTCACTATCACCAACAACATGCAGTGGTAAGGCCTATAGACACACTCTTTTCTCTACACAGACCTCATCCCGTGCACCTCTGGCACTTCAACAATTGTGGCCTAAGCCTGATAAATGGCTAGAAACCTGTGTCTTATACATACAGTTGAAGTCGGAAGTTTACATACACCTTAGCCAAATACATTTAAACTCAGTTTTTCACAATTCCTGACATTTAATCCTAGTAAAAATTCCCTGTCTTAGGTCAGTTAGGATCACCACTTTTATTTTAAGAATGTGAAATGTCAGAATAATAGTAGAGAGAATGATTTATTTCAGCTTTTATTTATTTCATCACATTCCCAGTGGGTCAGAAGTTTACATACACTAAATTAGTATTTGGTAGCTTTGCCTTTAAATTGTTTCACTTGGGTCAAACGTTTCGGGTAGCCTTCCACAAGCTTCCCACAATAAGTTGGGTGAATTTTGGCCCATTCCTCCTGACAGAGCTGGTGTAACTGAGTCAGGTTTGTTGGCCTCCTTGCTCGCACACGCTTTTTCAGTTATGCCCACACATTTTCTATAGGATTGAGGTCAGGGCTTTGTGATGGCCACTCCAATACCTTGACTTTGTTGTCCTTAAGCCATTTTGCCACAACTTTGGAAGTATGCTTGGGGTCATTGTCCATTTGGAAGACCCATTTGCGACCAAGCTTTAACTTCCTGACTGATGTCTTGAGATGTTGGTTCAATATATCCACATAATTTTCCTTCCTCATGATGCCATCTATTTTGTGAAGTGCACCAGTCCCTCCTGCAGCAAAGCACCCCCACAGCATGATGCTGCCACCCCCGTGCTTCACGGTTGGGATGGTGATCTTTGGCTTGCAAGTCCCCCCTTTTTCCTCCAAACATAACGATGGTCATTATGGCCAAACAGTTATATTTTTGTTTCATCAGACCAGAGGACATTTCTCCAAAAGGTACGATCTTTGTCCCCATGTGCAGTTGCAAACCGTAGTCTGGCTTTTTAATGGCGGTTTTGGAGCAGTGCCTTCTTCCTTGCTGAGAGGCCTTTCAGGTTATGTCGATATAGGACTCGTTTTACTGTGGATATAGATACCATTGTACCTGTTTCCTCCAGTATCTTCACAAGGTCCTTTGCTGTTGTTCTGGGATTGATTTGCACTTTTCGCACCAAAGTACGTTCATCTCTAGGAGACAGAACGCGTCTCCTTCCTGAGCAGTATGACGGCTGCGTGGTCCCATGGTGTTTATACTAGCGTACTATTGTTTGTACAGATGAACATGGTACCTTCAGGCGTTTGGAAATTGTTCCCAAGGATGAACCAGACTTGTGGGGGTCTACCGTTTTCTTTCCTGAAGTCTTGGCTGATTTCTTTTGATTATCCCATGATGTCAAGCAAAGAGGCACTGAGTTTGAAGGTAGGCCTTGAAATACATCCACAGGTACACCTCCAATTGACTCAAATGATGTCAATTAGCCTATCAGAAGCTTCTAAAGCCATGACATAATTTTCTGGAATTTTCCAAGCTGTTTAAAGGTACAGTCAATTTAGTGTATGTAAACTTCTGACCCACTGGAATTGTGATACAGTGAATTATAAGTGAAATAATCTGTCTGTAAACAATTGTTGGAAAAATTACTTGTGTCATGCACAAAGTAGATGTCCTATCCGACTTCCCAAAACTATAGTTTGTTAACAAGAAATGTGTGGAGTGGTTGAAAAACGAGTTTATATGACTCCAACCTAAGTGTATGTAAACTTCCGACTTCAACTGTATACCACTGTGACTTTGAGCTACATACGTGTTTGATATTGACAAGAACCACTCCATAGTCCATTGCTACGTTGGGCATTTTGTGGGGGCGACATAGATTTGAGTCCGTGATATTTGCTACCCTACATTATAATAGTGATTTGGACCATTTATCTGACATTTTTCCATCGTGTTTTTTTCGTGTTTCCCACAGTCCCTGAATTTGGGGCCACGGCCGACATCATGCCATAATCCTCCATAATATAATTTCCACTATCACTGCATGGGCCTGGTTTCTAGAGGAAGATGCCTTAATACTACCACTGCTTGGGCCTGATTTCTAGAGGAAGATACCCTAATTCAAGTATTCCCAACAGCGCGCAACCACACCACCCGACACGCACGCTCACACACAGTCACACACACACACACAAAACTGTCTTTAGCATGAGAATTATCCCACACTATTATCTTTGCTTGATGTTCCTTAGGCTATGTCTCTATACAAAACGGAGAAACATGAGAGATTAACAGCCTGCATAGTTGTCTATAGCATAGTAGACACCCCTTATTTTGCGATTTTACAACGTAAATATTTTTGTATGTATTTGTTTTAGCAATCTGACATTGGTTTGCTTAAACACGTTAACCTTTATACAATTGTGACGTTCATTGTAGGCTTTACCATGTCTACAATGGCGTAGCCATTTATTTTACTTACATATCGGTGATGTTGATGTCCATTTCCATGTCATCTAACGTAAGGATAGGGAAATCCTCGATCCCTGGGTCAGGATCGATACAAGCAATCCTTGAGATGGTGCAAGTGCAGGATGCAGGGCAAGCAGAGATAAACCTCCACAACCCCATCAAAACCATAAAGATTCCGGAGCGAGCCATTCCATATCCCCCTGCGTTGGAGCCCATCACAGGTCCAACGATATCCCAGGGCTATTGATCAAATCTGGATATTATTAATCCCCCCCCCCACCCCCCCCCCCTCCTATAGCCAAATTAATCCGTTCGGCACCACAAATGAGACAACAGTTGATCACGAATGCGCAATCCCTTCAGTTTAATATCAGGATGCCATGAAATGGCCTTCTCTATCTCCGCAGAATTAGTATCACACTACTGCATATCGATGCGGTGAAGCAAGGTGTCAAGTGCTCCGTCCTGGTGCTGTCTCACTCGTCTCTTTCTCAGGGGCAGAGCGACTGTCTGCGCGGTCAAACGTTGCGCTCTAGATGCTTTGGGGGAGCAAACCGTTATCCTGGTGATTCTTCTTCATATGCAGTACTGATGGAGATGGAAATAAGAGAGACAGCACGGTAGAGTCAGAATGACTGGTGATGTAGCAACACAGCCTGTTCTCATAGACTAGACGTAACATAGTGAATGTAAATCAGGGACACTCGAATTAGTATGATATGTTATGTTTGGTGTGGTTAAAAAGACAGTTACTTAATGCAAACACGAAAGGAGGGTAGTTGGTTGGGGCGGATGGGTGGTCATATAACGCAAACGTCTAGAAACCCAAAGGTTGCATCTTCGAATCTCATCATGGACAGCTTTTCCTTTTTTTCTAATTAGCAACTTTCCAACTACTTACTACTTTTTTGCTACTTTGCAACTACTTAGCATGTTAGTTAACCCTTCCCCTAACCTTAACCCTGTAACCTTACTCCTAACCGTAACCCTAACCTAACTCCTAACCCTAACCCCTAGCCTAGCTAATGTTAGCCACCTAGCTAACGTTAGCCACAACAAATTGAAATTCATAACATATCATACGTATTGCAAAAATCGTAACATACCATAAAAAAATTTATTCTTAACATATCATACCTAATGGATGATGGACATCCACAAATTAATAAATAACATCCCAATGGTATATCTCGGATTTACATACAGAATAATACAAAATGCTCTGAGACCAGGTTGCGCGACAGAGTGCTTGTGCGTGGAGGCAGGGTACCTGCATTCGTCTATTGATTACCGCTGTGGAGGAGCGCATCTCTACCAGCCATCACTGGAATTGCGTTTATAGGGAGATGGTTAAGACGCTCGAGACAGTGATATGTACTGCTGACAGTTTATCAACATTTATCAGTGTTAGGACTATTTAATTCAACAGCTTTCAATTTGCATGCTTATCATGCACTCATACTCTAAAAATAGGTGGGAATAGGCTACTCACTACAGCCCTACATCACACTTATATTTCATTTATAATAGGGGGTTAAATATTTGAATACAATTTAATTACATTACCTATTTTTGTCATATTTGACGTGCCAATTTTATTCTGCATACCCACAAACTCGTTCCATATGACTAGATAGTGCTTTTTCAAACAACAATACCACAGCTCCATGGATGGCCATTACCAGTGTGACGTGCAGTTTGACGCACAAGATGGGCTGCATCTATGAAAAATAATTACTAGACAAAATATGTCTGTGTGTGCTTCAAATGAGTCTTCCATCCCAGTGGAGGAAGGAAGACAGTGGAGAAATAGCTACTATCGAAATATTCATTGTAATTTGTCAAAGCAAAGATAGCCTAAACTAGCATATGGTTTTTAAAAATAAATGTTTGTGGAAGCATGTTATTGGGGGGTCATGAGATGAAATATGTAGGCTATCTATTCATAAAAAAAAGAGTGATTCTGAAGTTAGCATATTGAAGCATATTGAATAGCTGGTGAAATACAGCAGAGTGATATACATTATTAAAAAATATGTAATATGCTCAGTTCAACTTTTTAAATCTGGGAAGTTTGCAACTTGAGCGCAAGTAAATCTACTACAAAAGGTAATAGAGAAGAAGACCCCTGGTAGTGGCACATGACACTGTTCTTTTCATTCCAGGTGGTCAACAACACACACAGCTGCTGTGATGTTGTGGGACCATTGTATCTCTGTGGGAAAAGTGCAATCATTTGACAAGGTCTTTTAGTGATAAAATAAATATCATAATGTGCAAGTGAAGGACATTTCAGACATCAATGGTTATTGAAATGAGACCAACAATAAAGTCAGTTGGATAAAATATTGCAACCATGCGCATACGTTTTCTGCCCCTGTACCTTAGCTTTCATCACATGGCACTTATGAAGACTAGAAACAGAAACAGGAGGGTATCAAATTGTGATTTACCCAATGTAGAAGATAGAACAGAATAGTGTAGGATTGGTGGTATAGAGTTATTCTATGAGGTCATATTTTATTCACATTTGTTCATTAGGATCAGATTCGTTGGAATGGTTTACTCACTGAACAATCAGTGGGGGACCCAGAGTCATGTATTTACATCTAAATATATGGCTCTGTGGGGATCTGGGGGGACCCATCCCTATGGGTTTGTCAAATGAACACACAATGGAACGAGTGAACGTGATGTGCCTTAGTGCCTAACCTCTGACAGGACACTATTGGACATGATCTGAGGTATTCTGCGCCTGAACTCATCACTCTGATCCACACACACACACACACACACACACACACTGGATGGATAATGTCACTATGGATACTTGGGGCTTTCCAAATAGCATGGACAATGTCAAGTGTCGCTATGGATGCAGATGAAAATGGCGAAAATGTGTAAGCAGGCTTTTCTATGAGAAACGTCAAGTATGGAATGATATCTGTCTCCATGGTAACCGGCTCAGACTATGAGAGAAGGATGAGAGCTCTTTATTTTGCTTATAGTTGAGACTTGCCTATCTGAATGGGCCTGGAAATCAGGGAGAAATGGCGATTTGCATAACCAAGATAAAGTACATCACCCAAGAGCTTTCCAATTCACTCAACAGGAAGATATATTTGTTGTTATTACAGAAATGTCCTAATGAGGGTTCAAATAGTTGGATAGCAGTCACATGATGTCCTCAATTGTACCTAGATGGGGAAGTCAAGTACAGAAGAATGCAAACTATACTGTACAGTATTGAATCTCTTTTGAACCAAAAATATAGGCTTTTCTGCCAATTTTCAACCCCAAGGGTTCTTGTTTTGAGATAGCACCAACTTCTGTGCTCAGGCAATGACTGTATTGATATTTAATAAATAAAAGTGTAATATCAGTTACTAAAATACATTGTTTTTAGTTATATTAAGGATGTAAATAAAAACCTCTTACCTCTTATCTAGCTGAGGAACACTCCGTCCTCTTATATCGAGGCGGAGTTGAGTTTTGATAACTGGTTCTGGGATTTGCTAGCAACAATATTGAGGCACCTTCAATCGATTCTTGTAAAAATTTAAATTATGAAACCGCTTACCTGTACCTACAGTTGAAGTCGGAAGTTTACATACACTTAGGTTGGAGTCATTAAAACTAGTTTTTCAACCACTCTACAAATGTCTTGTTAACAAACTATAGTTTGGCAAGTCGGTTAGGACATCTACTTTGTGCATGACACAAGTAATTTTTCCAACAATTGTTTACAGACAGATTATTTCACTTATAATTCACTGTATCACAATTCCAGTGGGTCAGAAGTTTACATACACTAAGTTGACCTTTAAACAACTTGGAAAATTCCAGAAAATGATGTCATGGCTTTAGAAGCTTCTGATAGGCTAATTGACATAATTTGAGTCGATTGGAGGTGTACCTGTGGATGTATTTCAAGGCCTACCTTCAAACTCAGTGCCTCTTTGCTTGACATCATGGGAAAATCAAAAGAAATCAGCCAAGACCTCAGAAAGAAAATTGTAGATCTCCACAAGTCTGGTTCATCCTTGGGAGCAATTTCCAAACGCCTGAAGGTACCACGTTCATCTGTACAAACAATAGTACGCAAGTATAAACACCATCGGACCACGCAGCCGTCATACCGCTCAGGAAGGAGACGCGTTCTGTCTCCTAGAGATGAACGTACTTTGGTGCGAAAAGTGCAAATCAATCTCAGAACAACAGCAAAGGACCTTGTGAAGATGCTGGAGGAAACAGGTACAAAAGTATCTATATCCACAGTTAAACGAGTCCTATATCGACATAACCTGAAAGGCCGCTCAGCAAGGAAGAAGCCACTGCTCCAAAACCGCCATAAAAAAGCCAGACTACGGTTTGCAACTGCACATGGGGACAAAGTTCGTACTTTTTGGAGAAATGTCCTCTGGTCTGATGAAACAAAAATATAACTGTTTGTCCATAATGACCATCGTTATGTTTGGAGGAAAAAGGGGGTTGCTTGCAAGCCGAAGAACACCATCCCAACCGTGAAGCACGGGGGTGGCAGCATCATGCTGTGGGGGTGCTTTGCTGCAGGAGGGACTGGTGCACTTCACAAAATAGATGGCATCATGAGGAAGGAAAATTATAATAATATAATAAAATTATGTGGATATATTGAAGCAACATCTCAAGACATCAGTCAGGAAGTTAAAGCTTGGTCGCAAATGGGTCTTCCAAATGGACAATGACCCCAAGCCTACTTCCAAAGTTGTGGCAAAATGGCTTAAGGACAACAAAGTCAAGGTATTGGAGTGGCCATCACAAAGCCCTGACCTCAATCCTATAGAACATTTGTGGGCAGGACTGAAAAAGCGTGTGTGAGCAAGGAGGCCTAAAAAACCTGACTCAGTTACATCAGCTCTGTCAGGAGGAATGGGCCAAAATTCACCCAACTTATTGTGGGAAGCTTGTGGAAGGCTACCCGAAACGTTTGACCCAAGTTAAACAATTTAAAGGCAATGCTACCAAATACTAATTACATTTACATTTACATTTTAGTCATTTAGCAGACGCTCTTATCCAGAGCGACTTACAGGAGCAATTAAGGTTAAGTGCCTTGCTCAAGGGCACATTTACGTCATTTAGCAGACGCTCTAGTCCAGAGCGACTCACAAATTGATGCATTCACCCTATAGCCAGTGGGATAACCACTTTACACATTTTTTTTTTGGGGGGGGGTAGAAGGATTACTTTATCCTATCCCAGGTATTCCTTAAAGAGGTGGGGTTTCAAATGTCTCCGGAAGGTGGTGAGCGACTCCGCTGTGTGTGTGTGGGGGGGGGGGGGGGGGGGGGGGTAGAAGGATTACTTTATCCTATCCCAGGTATTCCTTAAAGAGGTGGGGTTTCAAATGTCTCCGGAAGGTGGTGAGTGACTCCGCTGTGGGGGGGGGGGGGGGGGGGGGGTAGAAGGATTACTTTATCCTATCCCAGGTATTCCTTAAAGAGGTGGGGTTTCAAATGTCTCCGGAAGGTGGTGAGCGACTCCGCTGTGTGTGTGGGGGGGGGGGGGGTAGAAGGGTAGAAGGATTGCTTTATCCTATCCCAGGTATTCCTTAAAGAGGTGGGGTTTCAAATGTCTCCGGAAGGTGGTGAGTGACTCCGCTGTCCTGGCGTCGTGAGGGAGCTTGTTCCACCATTGGGGTGCCAGAGCAGCGAACAGTTTTGACTGGGCTGAGCGGGAACTATGCTTCCGCAGAGGAAGGGGAGCCAGCAGGCCAGAGGTGGATGAACGCAATGCCCTCGTTTGGGTGTAGGGACTGATCAGAGCCCGAAGGTACAGAGGTGCCGTTCCCCTCGCTGCTCCAAAGGCAAGCACCATGGTCTTGTAACGGATGCGAGCTTCAACTGGAAGCCAGTGGAGTGTGCGGAGGAGGGGGGTGACGTGAGAGAACTTGGGAAGGTTGAACACCAGACGGGCTGCGGCATTCTGGATGAGTTGTAGGGGTTTAATGGCACATGCAGGGAGGCCAGCCAACAGCGAGTTGCAGTAATCCAGACGGGAGATGACAAGTGCCTGGATTAGGACCTGTGCCGCTTCCTGTGTAAGGCAGGGTCGTACTCTCCGAATGTTGTAGAGCATGAACCTGCAGGAGCGGGTCACCGCCTTGATGTTAGCGGAGAACGACAGGGTGTTGTCCAGGGTCACGCCAAGGCTCTTCGCACTCTGGGAGGAGGACACAACGGAGTTGTCAACCGTGATGGCGAGATCATGGAACGGGCAGTCCTTCCCCGGGAGGAAGAGCAGCTCCGTCTTGCCAGGGTTCAGCTTGAGGTGGTGATCCGTCATCCATACTGATATGTCTGCCAGACATGCAGAGATGCGATTCGCCACCTGGTTATCAGAAGGGGGAAAGGAGAAGATTAGTTGTGTATCGTCAGCGTAGCAATGATAGGAGAGGCCGTGTGAGGATATGACAGAGCCAAGTGACTTGGTGTATAGGGAGAAAAGGAGAGGGCCTAGAACTGAGCCCTGGGGGACACCAGTGGTGAGAGCACGTGGTGCGGAGACAGCTTCTCGCCACGCCACTTGGTAGGAGCGACCGGTCAGGTAGGACGCAATCCAGGAGTGAGCCGCGCCGGAGATGCCCAGCTCGGAGAGGGTGGAGAGGAGGATCTGATGGTTCACAGTATCAAAGGCAGCAGACAGGTCTAGAAGGACAAGAGCAGAGGAGAGAGAGTTAGCTTTAGCAGTGCGGAGAGCCTCCGTGACACAGAGAAGAGCAGTCTCAGTTGAATGACCAGTCCTGAAACCTGATTGGTTAATTAAGTGTATGTAAACTTCTGATCCACTGGGAATGTGATGAAATAAATAAAAGCTGAAATAAATAATTCTCTCTACTATTATTCTGACATTTCACATTCTTAAAATAAAGTGGTTGTCACGCCCTGGCTCTAGGGACTCTTTTAAGTTGAGCCAGGGTGTGTAGAGTTTATGTTTTGTGCTCGTTGTGTCTAGTCTAGTTTTGTATATCTATGTTGGCCAGAGTGGTTCTCAATCAGAGGCAACTAGTATCAGCTGTTGCTGGTTGTCTCTGATTGGGAACCATATTTAGTCAGGTGGTTTTCCCACAGTGTTTGTGGGATCTTGTTCCGTGTTGGTTTGTGGTTTGTGGTTTGTGGTTTGTGGTTTGTGGTTTGTGGTTTGTGGTTTGTGGTTTGTGGTTTGTGGTTTGTGGTTTGTGGTTTGTGGTTTGTGGTTTGTGGTTTGTGGTTTGCACCTTGCACCTTGCACCTTGCACCGGTGGACGTCACGTATCGTTTTGTTCGTGTATCATTTAATTAATAAATAAGTATGTTCACCTTCCACGCTGCGCCTTGGTCCTCTATATCCGACGATCGTGACAGAGGTGATCCTAACTGACCTAAGACAGGGAATTTTTACTAGGATTAAATGTCAGGAATTGTGAAAAACTGAGTTTAAATGTATTTGGCTAAGGTGTATGTAAACTTCAGACTTCAACTGTATGTTTGTCCTGTGCAACTGCAGTCCTTCAGCTGGGTAGTGAAATTCTTCCTTTTAATAAAAACGTTTAGCAAATACAACAACCAACTTTTTCCACGTTGCTCGTACTATGTAAACTGAGATTCAATTGTGTTTGTGCTATACGGGTTCCTTGGGATGTCCTAAGGATGGTTAAGGTTAGGGTATGGGTTAAAAGTCTGGACGTCCCAATGATCCCTAATACCACGGACCCCAATTGACTCTCAGTTTACGTGCTGCTGCGTGTCCATAGTATGAGCAACGAGAAAATAGTCGGTGGTTGTACTCGCTAAAGGTTTTAATTAAAGTATGAATTTCAGCACCCCGCAGAAGGACCGCGTTGGCTATTCTGTCAGTGCATCATCAAAGCTGTGTGGTGTTATGTAAACCAGCGTGTTCAGAATTGACATTTTTACAAGAATCGACTGATGGTGACCAGTTATCAAAACTCGATTCCGCATTGATATACAGTGCATTCGGAAAGTATTCAGACCCCTTGACCATTTCCACATTTTGTTATGTTACAGCCTTATTCTAAAATGGATTAAATAATTTTTTCCCCCTCATCAATCTACACACAATACCCCATAATGACAAAGCAAAAACAGGTTTTTAGACATTTTTGCAAATGTATTAAAAATAAAAAACGGAAATATTACATTTACATAACTATTCTGACCTTTTACTCAGTATTTTTTTATTTATTTTTTATTTATTTGTTTGGTCATTTAGCAGACGCTCTTATCCAGAGCGACTTACAGTTGTTGAAGCACCTTTGGCAGCAATTACAGCATCGAGTCTTCTAGGGTATAACACTACAAGCTTGGAGTTTCTCCCATTCTTCTCTGCAGATCCTCTCAAGCTCTGTCAGGTTGGATGGGGAGCGTCGCTGCACAGCTGCACAGCTATTTTCAGGTCTCTCCAGAGATGTTAGATCGGGTTCAAGTCCAGACTCTGGCTGGGCCACTCAAGGACATTCAGAGACTTGTCCCAAAGCCACTCCTGTGTTGTCTTGGCTGTGTGCTTAAGGTCATTGTCCTGTTGGAAGATTAACATATCTTACCCGTGTCAACCTGTGTCAACCTCATTCCCCTTGACACATTTCATGTTTTGTCAATATTTCAGTCACACATTCCATGCACAGATGCATTGCAAAATATACTGAACAAAAATATGGATGCAAAATGCAACAATTTCAAAGATTTTACTGAGTTACAGTTCATATAAGGAAATCAATCAATTGAAATAAATGTATTAGGCCCTAATCTATGGATTTCACATAACTGGGAATACAGATATGGCAACTGCTTGGCCTCCGACCACAAGGCACTACAGAGGGTAATGCGTACGGCCCAGTACATCACTGGGGAAAAGCTTCCTGCCATCCAGGACCTCTATACCAGGCGGTGTCAGAGGAAGGCCCTCAAAATTGTCAAAGACTCATTTTACATTTACATTTTAGCAGACGCTCTTATCCAGAGCGACTTACATTTTAGTGAATACATATATTTATTTTATACTGGCCCCCCGTGGGAATCAAACCCACAACCCTGGCGTTGCAAACGCCATGCTCTATCAACTGAGCTACATCCCTGCCGGCCATTCCCTCCCCTACCCTGGACGACGCTGGGCCAATTGTGCGCCGCCCATGAGTCTCCCGGTCGCGGCCGGCTGCGACAGAGCCTGGATTCGAACCAGGATCTCTAGTGGCACAGTTAGCACTGCGATGCAGTGCCTTAGACCACTGCGCCACTCAGGAGGCTGATTAGCTGACTCCAGCCACCCTAGTCATAGACTGTTCTCTCTGCTACCGCACGGCAAGCGGTACCGGAGTGCCAAGTCTAGGTCCAAAAGACTTCTCAACAGCTTCTACCCCCAAGCCATAAGACTCCTGAACAGCTAATCATGGCTACCCGGACTATTTGCACTGCCCCCCCCACCCCATCCTTTTTACCCTGCTGCTACTCTGTTAAGTATTTATGCATAGTCACTTTAACTCTACCCACATGTACATATTACCTCAACTACCTCAACTAGCCGGTGCCCCCACACATTGACTCTGCAACGGTACCCCCCTGTATATATAGCCTCCCTACTGTCACTTTATTTTACTTCTGCTCTTTTTTTTCTCAACACTTTTTTTGTTGTTGTTTTATTTTTACTTTTTTTGTTTAAAATAAATGCACTGTTGGTTAAGGGCTGTAAGTAAGCATTTCACTGTAATGTCTGCACCTGTTGTATTCGGCGCATGTGACCAATAAAATTTGATTTGATTTGATCTGTTGGTCACAGATACCTTTAAAAAATGGGCCTCACAATGGGCCTCAGGATCTCATCACAGTATTTCTGTGCATTCAAATAGCCATCGATAAAATGCAATTGTGTTCATTTTCTGTAGCTTATGCCTGCCCATACCATAACCCCACCGCCACCATGGGGCACTCTGTTCACAACGTTGACATCAGCAAACCACTCGCCCACAGGATGCCAAACACGTGGTCTGCGGTTGTGAGGCCGGTTGGACATACTGTCAAATTCTCTAAAACAATGTTGGAGGCGGCTTATGGTAGAGAAATGAACATTCATTTCTCTGGCAACAGCTCTGGTGGACATTCCTGCAGTCAGCATGCCAATTGCAAGCTCCCTCAAAACTTGAGACATCTGTGGCACATTTTAGAGTGTCCTTTTATTGTCCCCAACACAAGGTGCACCTGTGTAATGATCGTGCTGTTTAATCAGCTTCTTGATATTCTACATCTGTCAGGTGGCTGGATTATTTTGGCAAAGGATAAATGCTCACTAACAGGGATGTATACACATTTGTGCACAACATTTGACAGAAATACGTTTTTTGTGCGTATGGAACACTTCTGGGATCTTTTATTTCAGCTCATGAATCATGGCACCAACACTTTACGTGTTGCGTTTATACTTTTGTTCAGTGTAGCTACAAAGGTATGGTCTCTGGCGCTCGGGACCTGCAAGTCCCGCCCAGTTGCTTTAACGACTCCCACATAGCTCTGCATGATTGGTAAATCAAAGGTTCGTGCCTGGCGTTAGCTAATTTGTCGACCTCTTACATTTCTTTGAAGACGTGTTGACTTTGAGAGACAGCTGATATAGCCAATCTCTTTACAATATTTTTGGTCTCGAACCTGCCCGCTCCAATCAGTGAAAGAATATAGTAGACTGACGCCCTATTTTGCTGCCTCACCGTAATCGGAAGGATTGGTTGCTAACAATTCCAGGACAAGAAACTGCTGTGGAGAACGCGGTTTGTTAAATATTTTGTTTACATTTTTTTAGGGTCGTGGTTAAAGTGAAATTATAAAGAGGTTGTTTGTTAGTTCATTTGCATTGTAATCGGTCAATGGGAATTCAATCACTTTTAGGCTCATTTGGGGACATGCCTCGTGAACTCTATCGCTAATATTAGCTACGCTAACTAACGGTAGCTAGCTATGCAGCTAACTTTAGCAATTGAGCCTAGTTAATTTAGCTAGATAACGGCTCATTTGCTTTCCCCTTCTTTGAGAAAACGTCAGCTAACATTAGCTAAGTAGCTACATGATTTGGAATCTAGTATGTGCTGCAAGTTTACTTATTCAGACAATCGTTAAACTAGGCCGCTTGCATACACTACAGCGCATGCATGTTAGCTACTTGCACAGATGAGTTGTTAGTTATCTAGCTAGCTGCTGGTGGCTAACTAATTTACGCAGCCAGGATGGTTAGCCAATGTGATGATAACTAACGTTACCTGGCTAACGTAACGCGTTAGTTAGTTAATACAGGTTAAGACGGCTAGCTAACCTTAGTCAGACAACTAAACCAACATGCTAACAGCTGACTAAAAAAATCTAGCTAGGCGTTAGCTAACGTTACTCTAAATGTGTTTGTGCAGAGGCAAGTAATGTTAGCTAGTTAGGCCTTCAAATAAAATGGTATTTGTCACATGCGTAGCGTCGAATACAACAGGTTTAGACCTTACAGTGAAATGTATATTTACAAGCCCTTAACCAACAATGCAGTTTTTAGAAAAATAAGTGTTAAGTAAAAAATAGATAAATAAAAAGAATTAAAGAGCAGCAGGATCTGAGGACCCATGCCAAATATTTTCAATAGGCTTTGTCGTGCCATCTTCACGACTGTCTTGGTTTGTTTGGACCATGATAGTTTGTTGGTGATGTGGACACCAAGGAACTTGAAGCTCGGTCCTCATTTTCTTGTAGTCCACAATCATCTTCTTTGTCTTGATCACGTTGAGGGAGGGAGAGGTTGTTTTCCTGGCACCACACGGCCAGGTCTCTGACCCCCTCCCTATAGGCTGTCTCATCGTTGTCGTTGTAGCAACACTGGAAATAATCTAGCTACTGTAAATAGCTAACGTTAATTTGACTAGATTACTTCCAGTGTTGACATGTGTAACATTAGCATGTTTTCTAGCTCACTAGTTACTACTAGCAGTTGTTAACATCTGCGTCAGTAGTTAGCGACTGTTCGCTAACTATCTAGCTAATGTCATCATCCAGTTCTTTGGTAATGCAACTCATTGGCCTGCAGGCATCCAGAAATATTTTGTAATAATATTTGAGGCAGAGCATACTACACCCACACCATAACTACCTAGCTAGCTAGTGGGTCACAATGACTAAAACTAACCACTACAATTTGTTGGGGGTACTATTTTAATTTGAGACCAGTTACCATGATTATGTCACGTGGTAACCACTTATCAGGGGCAGTGATTTGGGATATATTCCATTGAATTATAGTATACACTTTTGTGTATCCTGTGGCCAAGAATTAATAGGAATTTAAGTTGTAAATAGGGGCAAGGCAACAACAGGTTTGATTAGTGACTAGATTGGGTTGGTGAGGCTTTTATCATAGAGGTGAGTTTCCCTTGGTCTTGTCTGACACTGCCTCAGTGTCCTCAAAAGGCATAGCCTCATTTACATTGTTGCCTCCACAGAGAGGAGCCTGTTCGCATTTCACTGCTGGTGCAAGACAATGGAGACAGAAATCGAGCAGCAGGAAGAAGAGACCACTTTCAGCAACACTGACACTAACGGTAAGACGCGTAGGCTATTCTGTCAGTGCCTCATCAAAGCTGTGTGTAAGCCATGCAATTACCTTGATTAGACTAGACATATAAGACTGCTTTTCTCTAATAGCTGATATCAGTCTTTACAGAAGAGACTCCAGGGATTGACATTAAGGGATGCCCTATTGCCTTGGGCAAGTGAACTAAACAATCAAACTTTAAAGAATTCCAGTAGCCTAAAACTGATCGTTCTGGTTCCTCCTGTTTGTTTAAGTAAAATACACACAGTTTATGGCACAGGCAAGTTAAGCCTGCTCTGGTATATTCTTTTTTCTGATAACAACCAAAATACAAAGAATTCTCCCCTATGTGTAGGTGAAAGGCAGGCAATATATGGCACTTCTGCATGTAAATGGCTAATTAATTTTCAGGCAAGTGATCATAATCTACAGGCAACCAAAAATTACTATTGACTTGCCTGATAGGCAGGTACTTTTCAGACTTTAATGTCAATCCCTGGACTACTGGTATAGCTACATGCTGGCACCATGTGTGCATGTCAGATGGCCATGGGTTTCTCTTGTCCAAGTCACTGTGGTATCAGGAGCAGTTCTGCTAGTTTTAATCCAGGAAGTGGACTGAACACATGCTGGGTGGATACTGTCGCCTGTCTTGGCTGGAACCAGTATTGGGCAGAGCATAGCATCAGGCTAACTCTCCAGGTTTCTCCCTCCAGGTAAACGACCTGCCGAGGACATGGAGGAGGAGCAGGCCTTCAAGCGCTCTCGCAACACTGACGAGATGGTGGAGCTGCGGGTACTGCTGCAGAGCAAAGTAAGCCTGCCAACAGAAATGGGATTTTAGGCCTATTCCTTTTAAATCAGGAATTCACGAATTTTTTTTATTGCATAAAATCAGCAATGCTATTTCTTACGTCTGTGTGTCATCGTCGATTGGTTGGTGTTTTTTTCTGGTGTTCTGAGTTTTGCTAATCACATCCCATCTTCCAAGTTTCATATAATTCAGCGGACTCTCAGACCAATTACTCTGTTCCTAAGGAAACCCTCTTGTTTCTCCTCAGAATGCTGGAGCTGTTATCGGAAAGGGTGGCAAGAATATAAAAGCCTTGCGCACAGACGTGAGTACAGAGTTGGCATCGTCAAATGCTTTCCTCGACTGGGGGATTTGCTGTAAAGCTATATTTATGTCCTTATAAACCCAACATTTTCATAGGCATTATGGAATCCAATTACCCCATTCTAATGACAACCCTTATGCGTCCTATTAAAGAAACGTGATCCCTGTACTAAATGGTTTCCCTTTAATATAGATAATTTCCCATCTATAGATTGTCATTCTGTTATCTGAATGTATTGTTTGACTTGAAGCAATTCCACGTTAACAGAATGATGCAGAGACTTTAAAATATGTCAAACAAAAACCAATGATTGGGAATTTAAACAAACCATACAACTCTATGCACATGTACTACTTTCAACAATTTCCACTTAACATTTGACAAAACACATTTACTTGAACAGTGCAGCTGCAAAGTTGAACAGAATGTTCTGTGCTGTTTGTGCCGTCATTCTGTTAACAAACTTTGCATCTGCACTGTTCTTCAAGTAAATGTTGCATGTCTGTGAAAACTGGGAGGGATAACTGCAGTGTTCTTATACAGAAGTCACAGATTCTCTCTTTCCCAAATGACACATCTATAGGTTGGCTCATGTGGACAGGCATGGTTTGGCTTGATTGGATCAGATTTGGGGTAGAGTATGGGTGGGACGTTTTTCTTGCGTTTCCGATAAAAGGGAACTATTCTTTACTAGGCTCTGAACGTGATTTCTAATGCCCTGAAGCTATACTGGACTGTGGCGGTGCCATAAAACCCCCTTAAACAGGTGTCTCAAAGCCTGAGCGGACCTATAGTCTATTACAGCCTATGTAGTAGCCATGCAGTCCATTTAGCTAAGTGTCTTTGCTAGAGCTGGCTTAGTCCAGCCGCCCTTTTTTCTTCTGCACTCACCATCTTTTTTTGGAAGCAGTATAGCGTGTATTCAATTAAAATGTATTCCTTCTCCCCCTCTTCCCTCTCCTTTACTTTGTTATTTTTGGCCACCTTCCTCCGTTGCCCATGTACTGGATCGACATGCCCCTCCTGCGTTGCCCACCTTGACGTTGGCCCAACCTCCGCCCCTGAACGCCCGCCCACCTGACACCCCGGTTGGCCCCGCCCCGCCCCGCCGCCCGCCCACAAACGTGCCCCTCCCTAAACGGGCACCTTACTTGACATCTTGTGATTGAATGCCCTTGCCCAATGCCAACCTCCACGGCCAATGCAGTACAATGCCAGTGTATCAGTCCCTGACAGCAGTGGCCCAGAGCGGTATGTCCCACCAGTTATTGCCTCACTGCCTGATTAGAACAGAGAAAAACACATGTCTTTGATAGCCTGCCTTCTGTTTCATTTGAACATTTTATACACATAGAACACCCCCTCCCCCTTTATCAAGAGACGTGTATTGTTCCATTTGAATTGTTCTGTCTCCTCCCCCTCTACCCTTCTTCCCCCACATTCAAGTATTTCCATTTAATTTGGACCTTTTTGTCACTAGAAATGAAATCACTTGTCCTGTATAGATGGAGAAAAAATTAATCCACTTTCAGTAGATCATATTAAATGGGAGGAGCCCAGTTGTTGGCTTCTGTTTCCTTGCTGTGGTATTTTTAATCGTGAACTGTGGAAAGCCAATGATCTTTCTCGCTCTGTCCTTGTGGTCCACCTTGCTGCGCCCCTCCCCCACCCCACTGTTCTCAACATCACTGTTCATGATCTCAGTGCTCAAGTGCCGCCTACTCTGTAACTCCTCACTGTTGTCTTTCTTTACCTTGTGGTACATCTCCACTGTTTGGTTTCTGTCCCCCGTTAGGTTCTCCCCCCATGTTTGTTTTCTCTCAGTACCCCCATCAGTCCAGATTGCCTGCCAAACCTCTCATTCCACCCTCGCTCCTGTCCGCCACCTAGTGGTTATCACTCACATCCCCCTGCTTTCTTTGTTTTTCTCTTCTACCTCTCCACCCTGTCGCTATAAGAAGGTGTGCCGGTGGCACGATTGTGATGTAAAGTTTTAAAAGTTTTTATTTTCTTTACCCTCAAGTGATGGTGATGGTTAAAATAAGTCCCCCCCCCCCCCCACCTACAGTGGCCAGCCTTGTGCCTCGCGTTGTAATCTAAAGCCGCTCCAAAGCGGCCCCATTCCAATCCTGAAGCCTCTCTTTTGTTGAATGTGAGAAGCATTTCAGTCCAGTGTTGGGAAAGTCCTCTTCCTTTTGTTTTTGTTTTTAAACGTTTACTTTTTAAAACTCTGTGCTTAAAGGAGTGTTAGTCTTGAAGTAAGTTTTTATTTTATTTTTGCTTTCTGTCCTCCCTCTGTTTTGCCTCGTTGCCTTTGGCCACATATTATTCCCTACCAGGATCCTGAGTGTGAGTGCAGATATCGAGACTATCGGAGAGATACTGCTGAAGATGATCCCTACTCTGGAAGAGGTGAGTGCCCGGCGGCATCCATAGATATACACATGTAGGTTTGTCTTTTTCTTAATCCTCAAAGTCAAGAGCTGAAGGCTGTATTTGACCTGACTGATCTGTACCTGTTTTTTCCTAGTACCAGCATTATAACGGGATTGATTTTGACTGCGAGCTGCGTTTGCTGATCCATCAGAGTTTGGCCGGAGGCATCATTGGGGTGAAAGGTACCAAGATAAAGGAGTTAAGAGAGGTAAGATGGGATCCTGGTGTCTAATGTACGCCACTGATTGACTCCGTCTATACTCATGTACAAGAAGAAGAAGAAGTGCATAGATTGCATGTTACTAAACTAAAGGGTTTTCTTTGTTGCCTACTTGTCCACAAATGGTTATGGGGAATGTATTGAAGATATAATTTAATGCTCAAAGCTGAAGAAGGGTCAAACCCATTTTGAACATACAGTGGGGAACAAAAGTATTTAGTCAGCCACCAATTGTGCAAGTCCTCCCACTTAAAAAGATGAGAGGCCTGTAATTTTCATCATAGGTACACGTCAACTATGACAGACAAATTGAGGAGAAAAAAATCCAGAAAATCACATTGTAGGATTTTTAATGAATTTATTTGCAAATTATGGTGGAAAATAAGTATTTGGTCACCTACAAACAAGCAAGATTTCTGGCTCTCACAGACCTGTAACTTCTTCTTTAAGAGGCTCCTCTGTCCTCCACTCGTTACCTGTATTAATGGCACCTGTTTGAACTTATCAGTATAAAAGACACCTGTCCACAACCTCAAACAGTCACACTCCAAACTCCACTATGGCCAAGACCAAAGAGCTGTCAAAGGACACCAGAAACAAAATTGTAGACCTGCACCAGGCTGGGAAGACTGAATCTGCAATAGGTAAGCAGCTTGATTTGAAGAAATCAACTGTGGGAGCAATTATTAGGAAATGGAAGACATACTGATAATCTCCCTCGATCTGGGGCTCCACGCAAGATCTCACCCCGTGGGGTCAAAATGATCACAAGAACGGTGAGCAAAAATCCCAGAACCACACGGGGGGACCTAGTGAATGACCTGCAGAGAGCTGGGACCAAAGTAACAAAGCTTACCATCAGTAACACACTACGCCGCCAGGGACTCAAATCCTGCAGTGCCAGACGTGTCCCCCTGCTTAAGCCAGTACATGTCCAGGCCCGTCTGAAGTTTGCTAGAGTGCATTTGGATGATCCAGAAGAGGATTGGGAGAATGTCATATGGTCAGATGAAACCAAAATATAACTTTTTGGTAAAAACTCAACTCGTCGTGTTTGGAGGACAAAGAATGCTGAGTTGCATCCAAAGAACACCATACCTACTGTGAAGCATGGGGGTGGAAACATCATGCTTTGGGGCTGTTTTTCTGCAAAGGGACCAGGACGACTGATCCGTGTAAAGGAAAGAATGAATGGGGCCATGTATCGTGAGATTTTGAGTGAAAACCTCCTTCCATCAGCAAGGGCATTGAAGATGAAACGTGGCTGGGTCTTTCAGCATGACAATGATCCCAAACACACCGCCCGGGCAACGAAGGAGTGGCTTCGTAAGAAGCATTTCAAGGTCCTGGAGTGGCCTAGCCAGTCTCCAGATCTCAACCCCATAGAAAATCTTTGGAGGGAGTTGAAAGTCTGTGTTGCCCAGCGACAGCCCCAAAACATCACTGCTCTAGAGGAGATCTGCATGGAGGAATGGGCCAAAATACCAGCAACAGTGTGTGAAAACCTTGTGATGACTTACAGAAAACGTTTGACCTGTCATTTCCAACAAAGGGTATATAACAAAGTATTGAGCAACTTTAGTTATTGACCAAATACTTATTTTCCACCATAGTTTGCAAATAAATTCATTAAAAATCCTACAATGTGATTTTCTGGATTTTTTTCTCTCTCAATTTGTCTGTCATAGTTGACGTGTACCTATGATGAAAATTACAGGCCTCTCTCCTTTTTAAGTGGGAGAACTTGCACAATTGGTGGCTGACTAAATACTTTTTTCCCCCACTGTATGCCGTTGTTGTGGGCGTATTTCATGCTGGGCTTCCTGTCTCCACCAGAACACCCAGACTACCATCAAGCTGTTCCAGGAGTGCTGTCCTCACTCCACTGACCGTGTTGTTCTGGTTGGAGGAAAGCCAGACCGTGTCGTCGATTGCATCAAAGTTATCCTGGAGTTGGTATCTGAGGTGGGTGAGAGTTCGGGCTGTGACGGTCATGGAATTTTGGATGACTGTTATTGGTCAGCCAAATGACCGCGGTCTTCGTTTTAATAGTTTTAATAGCGTGTGTGTATTTTAAGATGCATATTTTCTCCTCTGCTCCTGACTGCACGTGCTGTGCTTCTGCAGGCAGGGTGCACATTTTGGTTTTTGCCCTAGCACTACGCAGCTGATTCAAATAACCAACTCATCAAGCTTTGATTATTTGAATCGGATGTGTAGTGCAAGGGCAAAAACCAAAATGTGTACCCAGGGGAAGGGCCCCAGGTCAGAGTTTGGAAACCCTAGCCTAGGCAACCAAAGACTCATTTGCTACAACACCTTGCTTGTTTCAGCAAGGAGCAACAAAGTTTCATCGTGTTGTAAAGTGTCCTTGTTACTGCGGAAACTGACTCAACCACACAAATGCATGGCCGCCCAGTGTTTATTTTTAAACCCAGACCGTAACGGTCTTCTATAATCGTTGGTAAAGCGATTATACGGTAATTGTGCCAGCCCTAGTGAGTTCAGTTCTGAGCTGGTGACAGCAACACACTTCACCACCAGTGTCTAAACATGGAAACTCAATGAAAGTCTGTCACTTAAACTAGAATTGTACTTGTTTAATAACCGCAGATGCTTTTTGTTTGTTTTATATATTCCATTTACAACAGCTGTTGACATTGTAGTTGTTCCAGAGCAAAAAAAAAAATCAAATAGCTACAGGTAACTGGCAAAAGAAAGGAAACCCAACGAGAAATTACATCATTTGGTGGTGGAAAACGCTGTGTCAGGTGCTGCTCCAGAATCTCCCATAAGTGTTAAATTGTGTGTCAGTCACACCCTTTAAACCCCCTATGCTCCTTTGAGACACCTCTTTCAAAGTCACTGAGATCTATTCTAGACATGGTACCCAAAATAATGGGCAACTTGGCATTTTTATACATGACCCTAAGCATGATGGGATGTTAATTGATTAATTAACTCAGGAACCACAGCTGTGTGGAAGCACCTGCTTTCAATATACTTAGTATCCCTCATTTACTGAAGTTATTCCTTTATTTTGGCAGTTACATTTAACATCTCATCAATAGTCTCATAGTATTATCTATCTTCAGGCTCCCATCAAAGGGCGCGCCCAGCCTTACGACCCCAACTTCTACGACGAGACATACGACTACGGCGGCTTCACCATGATGTTCGAGGAGCGGGGCCGTCGGCCCATGGGGGGGTTCCCCATACGGGGCCGGGGGGGCTTTGAGCGCATGCCCCCTGGCCGCGGGGCCCGACCCATGCCCCCCTCCAGACGGGACTATGACGACATGAGCCCTCGCCGGGGTCCACCCCCTCCCCTGCCAACCAGAGGAGGGCGTGGAGGGAGCCGGGCTCGAAACCTGCCCCTCCCCCTACCACCACCCTCAAGAGGAGGGTACGGAGCTTTACTTCCTTCTGTTCTTTCTTTCAATTATTGTTTGTTTATGGCTACCTCTTATCACCTCATCAGTCACTCAGTGATGTTTATAACCCTCTGCCTGAGTACATAGAACTAGAATGGACATGAACGTTCTGCTTTATGACGTAGCCCTTCTAGTAATTTAATAGGATCTCTGTGCCTAAGTGTTCCACAGCTGTCTCCCTGCTATTAGACCTGTATATACATCTCTGGGCTTTCTCTTATGTTGACTCAGTCATATGGACCCAAGTCATACTTTGTTGGACTAATCCTTTAAAGGAATCTTTTCTGACACATTTCCACTGAGTCACATTGACCCTGTCGTGTGTTTGTTTGCAGAGGGGACCGGTTCTCTCATCAGAGCTATCACGGCAACATGGACGACAGACCTAAGTAAGTCATTTGTGTCAAACAAAGGCAGCACCTGCTGAGTGGTTAGGGTAGAATTCCTTCACCTCTCCAAATCAGCATAGCCATTTGGAGAATGGCTTGCTCAGATGTGGCGATTAATATCTCTGTCAAATGTTGGGATTAATCGTTATCTGTTGATTTAATGACAGTCAATACGGTTCTACCAATGACACAGTAGTTATTTTGTAAACATGACCTCTCATCCCATGAGTAGATGACCATAAGAACACCATGTCAGTGTCTTCTTATCAACATGGATTTAAAAAACAATTTAGCTCTTCACACTCAGAAGGACTGGTATCACACTTGTATAGTACAGACTTGTCAGCCCATTGGTTTGGGGCCACTATCGGTCCATCAGAGGAGGTGAACTGAACCCTCTCGTGTCATGTTAACCCCGACACCCTCCCTCCCCTCTTATCTAAGCAGTGACAGAAGAGGAAGACCAGGAGACCGCTACGACAGCATGGTGAGTGTTTAGCATGGTAGAGTTACAGAGCTTCAGTCTGTTGCCTGGTGTTTTAATAGTAGGTAGGTCGACACGCATTTTAGATGGTAATGGTTTTAGTTACAGTGCATTCGGAAAGTATTCAGACCCTCATTTTTTTATAATAATAATATAATATGCCATTTAGCAGACGCTTTTATCCAAAGCGACTTACAGTCATGCGTGCATACATTTTTTTGTGTATGGGTGGTCCCGGGGATCGAACCCACTACCTTGGCTTTACAAGCGCCGTGCTCTACCAGCTGAGCTTCAGAGGACCATTTATGTTATAGCTTTAATCTCAAATTTATTAAATTGTTCCCCCCCCCCCCCTCAATCCACACACAATACCCCATAATCACAATGCAAAAACAGGTTTTTATAAATGTTTGCACATTTACGTAAGTATTCAGACCCTTTATTCAGTACTTTGTTGAAGCACCTTTGGCAGCGATTACAGCCTCAAATCTTCTTGGGTATGACGCTACAAGCTTGGCACACCTGTATTTGGGGAGTTTCTTCCATTCTTCTCTGCAGATCCTCTCAAGCTCTGTCAGGTTGAATGGTGAGCGTCGCTGCACAGCTATTTTCAGGTCTCTCCAGAGATGTTGGATCGGGTTCAAGTCCGGGCTCTGGCTAGGCCACTCAAGGGCTCTCAGAGACTTGTCCCGAAGCCACTCCTGCGTTGTCTTGGCTGTGTGCTTAGGGTTGTTGTCCAGTTGGAAGGTGAAACTTTGCCCCAGTCTGAGGTCCTGAGCGCTCTGGAGCGCTGAAAAACATTGCCACAGCATGATGCTGCCACCACCATGCTTCACTGTAGGGATGGTGCCTGGTTTCCTCCAGAAGTGACGCTTGGCATTCAGGCCAAAGAGTTCGATCTTGGTTTCATCAGACCTGAGAGTCCTTTAGGTGCCTTTTGGCAAACTCCCCCGATGGTACAGTTTGGCCGGGCAGCCAGCTCTAGGAAGAGTCTAGGTGGGTCCAACTTCTTCCATTTAAGAATGATGGAGGCCACTGTGTTCTTGGACCTTCAATGCTGCAGAAATGTTTTGGTGCCTCGGCACAATCCTGTCTCTGAGCTCTACGGACAATTCCTTTGACCTTATGGCTTGGTTTTTGCTCTGACATGCACTGTCAACAGGTGTGTGTGCCTTTCCAAATCCTGTCCAGTCAATTGAATTTATCACAGGTGGACTCCAATCAAGTTGTAGAAACATCTCAAGGATGATCAATGGAAACAGGATGCACCTGAGCTCAATTTTGAGGCATTTCTGTTTTTTATATTTAATACATTTGCAACCATTTCTAAACCTGTTTTCGCTTCAATATGGGGTATTGTGTGTAGATTGAGGAAAAAAAATAATTTAATCCATTTTAGAATAAGGCTGTAATGTAACAAAATGTGGAGAAGGGGTCTGAATACTTTCCAAATGCACTGTATGTGTGTAAATGGATTGGGATTGTTATCCTGCCCTAGTGAAATCACGGTGGTTTGGACACTGGTGCTGCTCTTCACCGAGCGAACACACTGGTTAGGCCTATTGTTGCCTGGCAACAGTTGTCTCCTTGGTTACCAAGGAGCAGCTGAATACGTAATCTGGAGCCGCCAAACTAACAAATGAACTTCAGGTGAAACCAAAGCGATTCCCGTACAGGGTTGGTCGGGTCGTACCAATAACATTCATAGTAGAAAATGAATAAGGCAGCTAAGATTCATATGCACAAATTATAGAGCTCAATATCAAACAAATTTTAACCAGTATTTGACTTAATGAATGTTTCAGTCTTGTAATAAGTCTCTCAAGTTGACTTTCTCTCTTCCCTATGGTTTGCTGAATACAGAGTGGTGGATACGGGGGTGAGTCTTCTTCCTTCCGAGTTTCTTTTGGTCATGGTAGTCTCTACACTCTTGTTTGAATGTCTCTTAGGTTGGAGTATAGTCCTTTCTGTCCAGTAAGCACCAGCAGCTCTCCCCCTGTCCTTTGTTGGTCTGTGTTGAGTCTGTCTATGTAGTCGATCAGCCACAGTGTGATGTATTGGTATCCTTCCTTTTCCTTCCTTCATCTTTTCAAAGACAACAATTCCTCGTGGGAGCCCTTTCAGTCTGGTGAGTGCAAATGGATCACGTTTGTATCAATGTCTCATTTTGTTGCTTCCGTATTTGTTTTCGTGTAGTTTTGAGGACTTTCCACACAACAGAGGATAAATTCTGAGTATCTCTCTCTAGGTGGCCGAGGGTCATACAGTGACATCGGCGGTCCCGTCATCACGACTCAAGTTACCATCCCCAAGGATGTGAGTAAAGGTTTAATCAGCACAGTCCCAAGCATAATAACACCCTTTACCAGAGACACACAGACATCCTTGAAATATGTTCATGAGAAAAACCCAGATGAGATTCTTCCCAATTGATCATGAAGTTCCCACATCAGCCTTTATTCATACGTGATTGAAATTCATCTACCCCCCAAAACCCTGTGCCCCCCTTTACCTGGTTGTCATTGTGCCGATCACATTGTTGGGGAAAAGTAACCCTGGCTCCTCACTTGTCGTAGCTGGCCGGCTCCATCATTGGGAAGGGCGGACAGCGAATCAAGCAGATCCGTCACGAGTCGGGAGCGTCTATCAAGATCGACGAGCCACTAGAGGGCTCAGAGGACCGCATCATCACCATCAATGGAACACAGGACCAGATTCAGAACGCCCAGTATCTACTGCAGAACAGGCACGTGCTAGAACCCTTTCCTCGTCTCTGCTGAAAGCAGTATGGTGGAAACCTATTCATGACTAACAAATGAAATCTAGAAATGACTCCTGGGGTCCCTTTATTCACTTGTCTACTGTGTTCTGTTGCAGTGTGAAGCAGTACTCTGGTCGGTTCTTCTAAAGCGGGAAGAGGAGTGAAGGGGAGCCAATCTGCCATGCCCATTCGCGCTCTCTATTCAGAGCCAACATTCCTCTGCTTTGGGTAGTTGTGTGCCTCCCCCCCGTCATCTAACACGTCTTAATACGTTTGGAAATTATCTCAAAGCTCCCCCCGTCCCCCCCGTCATCTAACACCATATTTTAATAAGAAGTTAGGAAATTCTCTCAAAGCTGTCGAATGAGTGGATCCCTGTTTTTTTTTGTGCTGCTTGTGTTTTGGGGGTTTTCTTTCTGGATTATTTTGCTGTTCTGTACTTGTAGTAAACTAACCTGTCTGTGTTCACGCTCGGCCTCCCCTGAGCCGCTCCCCCTCCCACTCAGTGCAGAATGTAATCTTGTTTTATAAGGAACATTTAATGATTTAATAACAATAATACATTTAGTTTATTTTAGCATACCCCCCCCCCCCCCACACTGAAAGATAAGGGGCTGTATAAAAATGTTAATGTACAGTAATCGTGTCATAGGATGAGTAAGAGTGCTAAGATTGTTTTATTTTGTTGGGAGACTGGTAGGGCCAAAATAAAAGTATTGTTTTTAAGTTTTCTACCTGATTTCAGCTGTTAAATGGAGAGGGACTTGCTATAACTCCTTCATACATAATAATTGCTATTTGGGTCCATTTAGACTGGCTGAAGCCTGTTTTATACATCAGTTTGTAAGCATTTTAAACATTTTAGATGATTTTTGTAGATGCCAGTCTGTTTAGGAGGGGTATGCAGCCTTTCTTTCCATATGAGTGGCATGTCACCCCTGTTAAACTCTACCCCTGTCTGTGGTGTGTAGTGTCTGCTACAAGTCTGAGTAATAAAGTCTGTGCCACTTTTTACTAAACGCGGGGGGCGGGGTTTGTTAATATTCTTCCATATTTCCTAGATGCGATAAATAAAATGGTTGTGATAAAATCAACTTGATATTTTCAGTAAACCATGATTTCGGTATTAAGGAGAAGTTGAGTGTAGCTGTAATGGCAGGCATTTTCTACGACATGTAATGCATTGTGACTAAGTAATACCTAGATAAACCTGATGAACTCTTTAGTATTATCCCTGTTTACCTATTTGCTTATGGTCTTGCCTACGCCTAGCGAACAGTTATTTTTTTTATATTATGTGAGAAACAAAGATTATATTTTATTTGGAACGGCAAGCCAGACAAAATTAAACTGGTCTATTTATATAATGAATATGAATTCGGAGCACAGAAATGATTAAATATTAAAGCATTAGACCTATCACTAAAAGCTTCAGTCATACAAAAGTTATACTTAAATCCGAACTGGTTCTCTAGCAAATTAGTAAGATTGTCTCACCCCATGTTCAAGAATGGCCTTTTTTCCTTTATTCAGATTACAATTTCTCACTTTCAGTTATTTGAAAAGGAAATAATCTCCCAAACATCACACTTTCTAAAACAAGCCATAGAAAGTTGGTTTCAATTTAATCCTCCAGAAAAGACAGAACAAATAATGCAACAAATATTGTGGTACACCTGCTCTTTCCATGAGACTGACCAGGTGAAAGCTATGATCCCTTATTGATGTCACCTGTTAAATCCACTTCAATCAGTGTAGATCAGGGGTGTCAAACTCATTCCATGGAGGGCCTAGTGTCTGCTGGTTTTTCCTTTCCAGTGGTGTAAAAATGCTTTAGTGTTTTGGGGTGTCGTTACTATACTGAACAAAAATATAAACACAACGATTTTACGGAGTTACAGTTCATATAAGGAAATCAGTCAATTGAAATAAATTAATTAGGCCCTAATCTATGGATTTCACATGATTGGGCAGGAGCGCAGACATGGGAGGGCATAGGCCCACCCACTTGGGAGCTAGGCCCAGCCAATCAGAATTAGTTTTTCCCCACAAAGGGGCTTTATTACAGATAAATACTCCTCAGTTTCATCAGCTGTCCGGGTGGCTGGTCTCAGACGATCCCGCAGGTGAAGAAGCTGGATGTGAAGGTCCTGGGCTGGCGTGGTTACACGTGGTCTGCGGTTGTGAGGCCGGTTGGACATACTGTCAAATTCTCTAAAACAATGTTGGAGGCGGCTTATGGTAGAGAAATTAACATTAAATTATTTGGCAACAGCTCTGGTGGACAATCCTGCAGTCAGCATGCCAATTGCACGCTCCCTTAACACTTGTGGCATTGTGTTGTGTAACAAAACTGCACATTTTAGTGGCCTTTTATTGTCCCCAGCACAAGGTGCACCTGTGTAATGATCATGCTGTTTAATCAGCTTCTTGATATGCCACACCTGTCAGGTGGATGGATTATCTTGGCAAAGGAGAAATGCTTACTAACAGGGACGTAAACAGATTTGTGCAAAACATTTGAGAGAAATAAGCTTTTTGTGCTTATCGAAAATTTCATATACCTTTTATTTCAGCTCATGATACATGGGACCAACACTTTACATGTTGTGCTTATATTTTTGACAACATTTACTCTACTGAATTCCTAAAGAAAATGACTTTTTACTCCCATACATTTTCCCTGACACACAAAAGTCCTTGTTACATTTCGAATGCTTAGCAGGACAGGAAATGGTCCGATTCACTCACTTATCAAGAGGACATGTCATCCCTACTGCCTCTGATCTGGCGGACTCGCTAAAGAAAAATGGTTTGTTTGTAAATGATGTCTGAGTGTTGGAGCCCCTAGCTATCTGTAAATTAAATTGTCTGGTTTGCTTAATATAAGGAATTTGAAATGATTTATTGCTTTTACTTTTAATACTTAAGTATATTTTAGCAATTACATTTACTTTTGATGCTTAAGTATATTTAAAACCAAATACTTTGACTCAAGTAGTATTTTACTGTGTTACTTTCATTTTTTAGTCATTTTCTATTAAGGTATCTTTACTTTTACTCAAGTATGACAATTGTGTACTTTTTCCGCCACTGTTCCTTTCAATTAATACCTAGACAACCAGGTTAGGGGAGTTCCTTACTAATCAGTGACCTTAATTCATCAATCAAGTACAAGGGAGGAGTGAAAACCCGCAGACACTCGGCCCTCCGTGGAATGAGTTTGACACGTGGTGTAGATGAAGGGCTTTCAGACAATTGAGACATGGATTGTGTATCAAATCAAAATCTAATGTTATTGGTCACATACATACAGCTGCGGAAAAAATTAAGAGACCACTGCAAAATTATCAGGTATGTGTAAAGATAAACATTTTGTTTTATTCTATAATCTACTGACAACATTTCTCCCAAATTCCAAATAAAAAATATTGTCATTTAGAGCATTTATTTGCAGAAAATGACAACTGGTCAAAATAACAAAAAAGATGCAGTGTTGTCAGACCTCAAATAATGCAAAGAAAATAAGTTCATGTTCATTTTTAAACAACACAATAGTCATGTTTTAATTTAGGAAGAGTTCAGAAATCAATATTTGGTGGAATAACCCTGATTTTCAATCACAGCTTTCATGCGTCTTGGCATGCTCTACACCAGTCTTTCACATTGATGTTGGGTGACTTTATGCCACTCCTGGCGCAAAAAATTCAAGCAGCTCGGCTTTGTTTGATGGCTTGTGACCATCCACCTTCCTCTTGATCACATTCCAGAAGTTTTCAATGTGGTTCAGGACTGGAGATTGGGCTGGCCATGACAGGGTCTTGATCTGGTGGTCCTCCAT
The DNA here is from genome assembly GCF_964263955.1 of Coregonus lavaretus. NCBI lineage: Eukaryota > Metazoa > Chordata > Actinopteri > Salmoniformes > Salmonidae > Coregonus > Coregonus lavaretus. The sequence continues at coordinate 11,998,389 of NC_139997.1, read as the reverse complement.
CCACACCTTGATTGACCTGGCTGTGTGGCATGGCGCATTGTCCTGCTGGAAAAACCAATCCTCAGCGTTGGGGAACAATGTCAGAGCAAAAGGAAGCACGTTTTCTTCCAGGACAACCTTGTACGTGGCTTGATTCATGCGTCCTTCACAAAGACAAATCTGCCCGATTCCAGCCTTGCTGAAGCAACCCCAGATCATCACCGATCCTCCACCAAATTTCACAGTGGGTGCGAGACACTGGCTTGTAGGCCTGTCCAGGTCTCCGTCTAACCATTAGACGACCAGGCGTTGGGCAAAGCTGAAAATTGGACTCATCAGAGAAGATGACCTTACTCCAGTCCTCTACGGTCCAATCCTTATGGTCTTTTGCAAACCTCAGCCTGGCTCTTTACATTTTACATTTTAGTTATTTAGCAGACGCTCTTCTCCAGAGTGACTTACAGTTAGTGAGTGCATACATTTTTCATACTGGCCCCCCGTGGGAATCGAACCCACAACCCTGGCGTTGCAAGCGCCATGCTCTACCAACTGAGCTACAGGAGACCTCTTCTTTGCTTCTCATTGATGAAGGGCTTTTTTCTAGCTTTACACGACTTCAGCCCTGCCCCTAGGAGCCTGTTTCGAACCGTCCTCGCCATGCACTTCACTCCAGCTGCCATTTGCCATTCTTTTTGTAGGTCACTTGATGTCATCCTACAGTTGTTGAGTGACATTCAAATGTGTTGGCGGTCATCCCGGTCAGTAGAGAGTCGTTTTCGCCCTCTGCCGGTCTATAGCTTTGTTGTCCCCAATATCTGCTGCTTAACCTTGTTCTTATGAACCGCCGTCTTTTACATTTTAAGGATGGAAGCAACCTGACGCTCACTGTATCCCTCTGCCAGTAAAGCCAGAATTGAAACCTTCTTTTCCTCACTCAAAACTTTCCTTTTCAACTCTTTTGGCATGGTCAATAGTTATTTTTTGATTAATATTACTTTTGAGGTACTATTAGCACAGTTTTTGCCATCCAGCTGGTCCTATTGCAAGAGGATAGTGATGACCACAGCAGTGGTTTTTATACTTTTCCTCGTTAAATACGATTTGGTTCATGTGATCACCTAATCAGTACCTAACTCAGTAGAATGAGGTGTGCCTGTGTTGGAATTCAACTGACACTGGAATGGAATGGCTGTCATACATGTAGAGATGCTGATTTAAGAAAAATCTGCAGTGGTCTCTTAATTTTTTCCACAGCTGTATATTTAGTAGATGTTATTGTGGGTGTAGCGAAATGCTTGTGTTCCTAGCTCCAACAGTGCAGTAGTATCTAACAATGCACAACAATACACACAAATCTAAAAGTAAAATAATGGAATTAAGAAATAAATAGATATTAGGACGAGCAATGTCGGAGTGGCATTGACTAAAATACAGTAGAATACAGTATTTAAACATTATAAAGTGACCAGTGATTCCATATCTATGTACATAGGGCAGCAGCCTCTAAGGTGCAGGGTTGAGTAACCGGGTGGTAGCCGGCTAGTGATGGCTATTTAACAGTCTGATGGCCTTGAGATAAAGTGCTTTGCAAAAGTATTCATCCCCCTTGGCGTTTTTCCTATTTTGTTGCATTACAACCTGTAATTTAAATGGATTTTTATTTGGATTTCATGTAATGGACATACACAAAATAGTCCAAATTGGTGAAGTGAAATGAAAAAAATAACTTGTTTCACCCCCTTTGCTATGAAGCCCCTAAATAAGATCTGGTGCAACCAATTACCTTCAGAAGTCACATAATTAGTAAAATAAAGTCCACCTGTGTGCAATCTAAGTGTAACATGATCTGTCACATGATCTCAGTAAATATACACCTGTTCTGAAAGGCCCCAGAGTCTGCAACACCACTAAGCAAGGGGCACCACCAAGCAAGCAGCACCATGAAGACCAAGGAGCTCTCCAAACAGGTCAGGGACAAAGTTGTGGAGAAGTACAGATCAGGGTTGGGTTCTAAAAGAATATCTGAAGTTTTGAACATCCCACGGAGCACTTAAATCCATTATTAAAAAATTTAAAGAATATGGCACCACAACAAACCTGCCAAGAGAGGGCTGCCCACCAAACTCACGGACCAGACAAGGAGGGCATTAATCAGAGAGGCAACAAAGAGACCTGTTTTTCAGTCTCTCGGTCCCAGCTTTGATGCACCTGTATTGACCTCGCCTTCTGGATGATAGCGGTGTGAACAGGCTGTGGCTCGGGTGGTTGATGTCCTTGATGATCTTTTTGGCCTTACTGTGACATCGGGTGCTGTAGATGTCCTGAAGGGCAGGTAGTGTGCCCCCGGTGATGCGTTGGGCAGACCACACCACCCTCTGGAGAGCCCTGCGTTTGTGGGTGTAGTTGCCGTACCAGGCGGTGATACAGGAAGCTCTCAATTGTGCATCTGTAAAAGTTTGTACGGGTCTTAGAGACCAAGCCTAATTTATTTGAGGTTGAAGAGGAGCTGTTACGCCTTCACCACACTGTCTGTGTGGGTGGACCATTTCATATTGTCAGTGATATGTACGCCGAGGAAATTTAAGCTTTTCACATTCTCCACTGCGGCCCCGTCGATGTGGATGGGGGCGTGCTCCATCTGCTGTCTCCTGAAGTCCACTATCAGCTCCTTAGTTTTGTTGACGTTGAGGGAGAGGTTATTAGCCTGGCACCACTCCGCCAGGGCCCTCACCTCCTCCCTGTAGGCTTTCTCGTCATTGTTGGTAATCAGGCCTAGTACTGTTGTGTCGTCTGCAAACTTGATGATTGAGTTGGAGGCGTGCGTGGCCACGCAGTTATGGGTGAACTGGGAGTACAGCAGGGGGCTGAGCAAGCATCCTTGTAGGGCCCCTGTGTTGAGGATCAGCGTAGTGGAGGTGTTGTTTCCTACCTTCGCCACCTGAGGGCGGACCGTCAGGAAGTCCAGGACCCAGTTGCACAGGGCGGGGTTCAGACCCAGGGCCCCGAGCTTAATGACGAGCTTGGAGCAGGGACGGCTTGTTCAATAGGGCGATATGGGCGACGCACTGCCAAACGGGAAAAGGAAGGGATTTTTTTTCTAATCAATTATATCACGGCAACAGCAGTTATCAGTGTTCACGTCTGATCTGCCAGCCACTAAATGTCAAATCAGGCTAAAGTCGTGCTTCAAATGGCCCCGCCCGTTTTTTGGGCGATTTCAGTCAGGTTGAAAATCGCCCAGAAGTCTCTCATAGCCTGTCATGTAAAATCTATTTTTTTCACATTTCAAAGCTTTCAATACATTCTCTATGGGTGTCTGTGGGCATGCACTTACGCGCTTTCGTCATACGTGACGTAACGTTGAACGTAACTAAGGCAATGGCGGCTAGCAGCGTCTATGTTGCGACCTGCAGTGTGGCGTTATTTTATGTTTTTAATTTGTAGACTTAGTTTACAAACATTCTGCAAACATTCTGCTTTGGACTGATCTTCGGTTTTGGACTGATCTTGTTGATCGTGTACATACCCGCTACGAACGGACTAAATAATGAAAACGCTGCTGGCAGCGGAATCCCAATACAGCTGGGAGACTTGGCTGGATGACAGAGTCCCGGACAGAGAGGTGGAGCCGGCCGGCTTCACCCTGGTCAGAGCGGACCGCGATCCTGGTAAGAGAGCGACTCTGTACCCCGACATTGAACTGCTTTCTGTGTCATTGAACCTTACTATTGTTGATAAAACAAGTTTACTGGAGAACGGAGACCAAGTAGAGACTTTTGGACAAGGTGGATAATTGTATAATATAAGGCAGTTTATTCAGAGGTAAAGATATCTGGAATCGCGTGCACGGACCCGTTCGTCAAACTCGTAGGGAGTTTATCAGAAGAGCCCCTAAACATTGTGTGCTGACATTTTATACAATAAAATGAAGTAGGTTGAATCTAGTAGTTCTGATCTTCTGATTGGTCCTGATGAGTTGGGCGAGGTCACCTCCAGGCTAGTGTCACTGTTGCATTGGCTCTGAGTCGGGTTCTCTGTCTTCAGATGTTCAGCCTAAGAGAAGAGGATTTGTGTGTGTGTGTGTGTGTGTTTGTTATCAGTGTGTGTGTGTGTGTGTGTGTGTGTGTGTGTTTGTTATCAGTGATGATGTGTGTGTGTGTGTGTGTGTGTGTGTTTATCAGTGATGATGTGTGTGTGTGTGTGTGTGTGTGTGTGTGTGTGTGTGTGTGGGTGTGTGTGTGTGTGTCCTCAGGGCAAGAACTCGTGAGTTGGAAGAACTGAGAGACCTATGGCGTGGGTGTTATCCTTAGCCACCTGCTGACAAGGCTGACAAGATAGGACTCTTGTTCATTGTATTGAATACAAAGGCCCAACACAAAATGGGTCATGCACAAGATTTTAGTCAGACCAAGCTATAACATTATATATTTACTACGACAGTACATTCAACCAAAAGCTAATATAACAAAGGCATCAGAGATTATTTATAATCTGTCACAGAAACTGGAATCCATCTCCCCAGATCAGTCAATAAATGCTTCTGGTATTGACTTATATGCTGCCCCTGTCTTCATGTTGTTGCTGGACATATATTTTTTAAAATGTGTGTAGGTCACCTAAATCATCAGAAAAATTGCCCCTCCTGAGAATTTTTTCAGGAGCCGCCACTGGCTTGGAGGGTACTATGGTGTTGAAGGCTGAGCTATAGTCAATGAACAATATTCTTACATTGGTATTCCTCTTGCATTCTGTGGATCTATTGGGGCGGTATGCAAATTGAAGTGGGTCTAGGGTGTCAGGTAAGGTGGAGGTGGAGGTGACATGATCCTGAACTAGCCTCTCAAAGCACTTCATGATGACAGAAGTGAGTGCTACAGGGAGATAGTCATTTAGTTCAGTTACCCTTGCTTTCTTGGGTACAGGAACAATGGTGGACATCTTGAAGCAAGTGGGGACAGCAGACTGGGATAGGGAGAGATTTAATATGTCCATAAACACTCCAGCCAGCTGGTCTGTGCATGCTTTGAGGATGCGGCTAGGGATGCAGTCTGGGCCGGCAGCCTTGTGAGGGTTAACATGCTTAAACGTCTTACTCATGTCGGCCATGGAGAACGAGAGCCAACAGTCCTTTGGAGGTGGGCCACGTCGGTGGCACTGTTATCCTCAAAGCGGGCTAAGAAGGTGTATAGCTTGTCTGGAAGCAAGACGTCGGTGTCCATGACGTGGCTGGTTTTCCATTTGTAATCCGTGATTGTCTGTAGACCCTGCCACATACGTCTTGTGTCTGAGCCATTGAATTGCGACGTTGGGTATGTGAGCCATTCAGAGGGTGAATGGGCAAGACAAAAGTTGTAAGTGCCTTTGAATGGGGAATGGTAGTAGGTGCCAGGCGCACCGATTGTGTCAAGAACTGCAACGCTGCTGGGTTTTTCACGCTCAACAGGTTTCCCTGTGTATCAAGAATAGTCCACCACCCAAATGATATCCAGCCAACTTGACACCACATTTTAAGATTGGTGAAATTAGCCTATATATTCTTCAATCAAATATATGTTATTGTTTATTTAAGTAGTGAAATGCCCACCATTTTTATGTGCCACCGGACATTTGTTTCATTACAATGTAACATATTTAGCGACATACCTTCATGATCCTTTCCCATCTAAACACGCCCCTCTCCTAACGTCACATGGTTCAGGGCTTGAGTTACGCCAGCACAACACGACAGCAGCTGGCAGCAATAATGGGACTAAATAAGAGTCCTCTACTTCGCGACACTCTCCGACACACCCAACTCATAGGCACACACTTTTTAAGTTGGTGAAGATGATTAAGATGTAGAATGATGATGATGAAGAGAAAAACGTAAATAACGACAAGGATGAGTGATGTTGAAGAAGAATGACAAGGGTGGATGAAGATGAAGAAAATGTTTTACTGTGTAGAGATCTTTTATTTTGATGGCACCCTGACTTTTTGCTGCTAGGTTCACATAGGCTCCAGACAGAGTACACTGTATTCTGTACCTAATGAAATTACAGATGGGACAAGCGAAGGGGACAATAGAAAAAATAGAACAACGTTAAGCAATGAATCTTCAATGAAGACAAATTCAAAAGGAACATATTGTGGTATGGGATTCTTTTTTGTTTCTCCTGTGGAATAATGGAATTTCGTTTTTTATACATTTGTGGCGATATGGAGTAAAAGTCCGCCATATTCACTCACCACACCCGGAGTTCAACTATTGGAGGTAAAGATTTTATTTTCTGTTTACATGTTGGTATTTTATTATTCATTCTCCCAACGGATTGGCTGCTATTGCATTTCTTAATGGGACCGCAGTTTACATAAATATAGAATAACAAGTGGTTTATTTATGTTTCTGCCAAAGGTTCTATCAGTTTCAGAGAATTGTATTCGTGTTATTACGCTTGGCTTTTACTGTGGACTCCAGACCGTAGGCTATGCATCGCACTGTAGAGTGAGAATTCAGTCAGAGCTAGTCAGAGCTGAGGGAAGACATTTATTTTAGTGAAATATAAACATTTATTTAAAAAAAGTGACAAAATGTGTCTTTCGCCCTAACAATTTTACTTTTTCCTTCTTTTTTTTTCCTTCCCACTTTGGAATATAGGCCTACCTCCTCGACCCAAAAGTAAGTGTTATCAAGAGAGTCATGACTTTGGGCTCCGTAGGGGCCTGTTGCCTCAGCGAAGAGGGGAAGGAGGCTCGACGGATCAACGACGAGATCGAAAGGCAGCTTCGCCGGGACAAGAAAGACTCGCGCCGCGAGTTTAAGCTGTTGCTTCTTGGTAAACTAACTATCAAAGTTCTAATTCCCACTCAAAGCACTGATATGACATTGTATCATTATTTGAAACATTTTCATTGTATCACTGACACAACCATTGTTACATTGTATCAGTTATTTCAATGCACACACCTATAAAAAACATATTGCCTGGCAATTTGAATTTATTTGAGATATTGCCAAGAAAACAATGTTTCAGAGGAGGCTGGTGGGAGGAGCTATAGGAGGACGGGCTCATTGTAATGGCTGGAATGGAATAAATGGAAAGTTATCAAACACATCAGACATATGGAAACCACATGTTTGACTCCTTTCCAGATATTCCATTCCAGCCATTACAATGAGCCTGTCCTCCTATAGCTCCTCCCACCAGCCTAATCTGTTATGTTTATTGTAGTGCAATATCTTTAGTACTCTGTGATGTTTATATAACTGAAATATGTAGAATAATTCATTAAGTTCACACATCCAGCTCACAACTGTCACCATGCTGGGAGCAAAATAAGTTATAACTCAAGGAAAGAATGTTGACAGCAACCAGGCTCATGTAGTTTGTTAGATGACTAAGGAAGGGTTACCATTGCTACTATAAAGGATAGGTTGGTTAATTGCAGAGGGGCCACATTTCTTTGAAATCAATCAACTCTTGCCATGGTCACTGCCTATTTAGGTTTGGAGATGAGAAATATTTTCCAGTGCACATACAATAGACCACACCCTGAAACTATTGGATCAACATTCCATGGCCAAAACACAGTGCTACTCTTCAGTAGCAGGTGACAATTTGTATTTCAATCAAAATGTTTGGGTTACTCTGCAATAGTTTAATCTACATTTCGCTTGTTCATCAAATTGACAATATAAAGATGACACTCTATTATAAGCTTAAAATGTGCCTTGGCTTTCATTGGCAGCGCCAGGCTACTGTGTGGGTAATTTAAAAGTGAAACGGAGTTAATCTCTGAGCTTTTTTTCCCAGGGACTGGTGAGAGTGGGAAAAGCACCTTCATCAAGCAGATGAGGATCATCCATGGGACGGGCTACTCCGAGGAGGACAAGCGAGGCTTCACCAAGCTGGTGTACCAGAACATCTTCACTGCCATGCAGACAATGATCCACGCTATGGAGACCCTTCAGATCCCTTACAAATGTGAAGACAACCAGGTGACCTTTCTGTTGTTCCATCTATACCAACTTTGCCAGTTTTTTGCCAACATTTTGTGTTGGCGCACACAAATCTATTTGTGAGGACTTTTTGCATCATCACTTGTTTTATAGACTTGAGTTTTTCCAGACCATGACACCACTCTGGAAACACTCTGGGCCTTAGTTATAGCCTCTAGTCTAGAGGGTTTTCATTGTCAGAAAAACCTCCCGATCCTGGCCGTAATGGCTAGGCCCATGTTTGTACAGACCTTTTATTTGTTTCTGCAGTCTCTGAGGCTCAGGGAGTATTGTAGTAAAGGGTTAGGTGATGTCGTTATGATATCTGTAACTTTGTTTACTTTCTGCATAGTTGGTGATGTCATTAGTTACTGAGCAGGATGACAGACTGAAGGTCTTGTAAAAAGTACACATGTGGTTGACTGTTGGTACACACGTAAAGTAGGGCAACTCCTGGGACCAATATGCCACAAGAGAGACAAAATGACATTGCTTAATAACATAGCGCTCTATCCCTCACCCTAAAGACTCCATATGGGGCCTATTAATCATACAAATTCACTGCCTCACACCTATGTGCTACCTTCCATGCACTAACACCCATTTCATTTCTAGATAGGTCTGAGGCCAAGCTAACACAATCCCTTGGCTTCCATTTACAATAAACGTGATCACTCAGACAAATGTCTCTCATGGAATGATCTCTTTCCCCTTCTCTCTCTCCTCTTTCAGGGCCATGCAAATATTGTCATTGAAGTGGACGTGGAGAAGGTCACAATGTTTACAAATCCGTATGTTGACGCCATTAAGAGTCTATGGAATGACCCAGGGATCCAGGAATGCTACGATCGGAAGAGGGAATACCAGCTCTCAGACTCTGCCAAATAGTGAGTAAACCAATACATACCAGCCTCTAGTGTAGACTGCCATATAGTGAGTGGACACAGAGACCAGTAACTACTCCAACACTCTTCCCAAATAGTTTCCACTTGTCCAATCCCAGTTATGTTGAGACACATCTCAGGCATAAAAGGCTGTGCAGATTCAGGTAAACAATAACGCGATCCAATGGCCAGATTGATTGCTATTGTGATGGTCGGGTGAAAGATCCGTATCTTATGACTTCCGTGTTTTTCTGAGAAGTGATCTACTGAGTAACAGAACTGTTAACACCATAATAATAATAAATAACCCCATCTCTCTCATGCCCTTTCAGCTACTTGAATGCACTGGACCGTATAGCTGAGTCATCTTATGTGCCGACCCAGCAGGACGTGCTCAGGGTCAGGGTCCCCACCACAGGCATCATAGAGTACCCCTTTGACCTCCAGAGTGTGGTCTTCAGGTAAACATCCACATAGCCTACTACTGCATCCCTGTCTGGTCAACACAAGTGATAAAGATTATCCTAGAAAAGTAACTGGTATTAAAAGACTCCATTTTGAATTATTCAAATACAAATTGATGTTGCTCCATCTCCATGCTTTTCGGTTCAATACATGGTAATTATAATGTAATAACTCATCATAACCCATTAGAACTCTGTGTTCTCTATACCTGAGAGTTGTCTCTAAACCGCATGGTGCTGTGCTGCTGTTCTCAGAATGGTGGATGTGGGTGGCCAGAGGTCCGAGAGGCGGAAATGGATCCACTGCTTTGAGAATGTCACCTCCATCATGTTCCTGGTGGCTCTCAGTGAATACGACCAGGTCCTGGTAGAGTCTGACAATGAGGTGAGTTTTGTCATTGTGGTTTCAACAGTCCAAAGCATGATGGTGCTCTTAGAGGACATGCTCTTAAAATCCACGGCAGCCATGTTGGCGCCTCCTGGACAATACTGACCAATGACAATCCACTGAATATTGACAATTCTAAACCGAGCTACCGAACTGAACTACTTGAACTTATGAATGGATTGATTGAATGCCTAGAGGCAGAAACATGGCATTGTACTAGAAAGTTGGCCAAACGTTCTCCCTCTTGCTATCTCTCTATGACTGGCTCTGTGCTAGTGGAGTAGAGGATCCACGAGAGAGATAATCACCTAGTCAGTCCGAACACAGAGGTACATTGTTCCAGCGCTAAATGTTGAATAAGGCCAAACCAGTTATGTGAAGATGACCCAGATTTCCCCGAAGCCCAACGCCTGTCTGCCTCAGCTGATCTCCATTCACACTCATCATAGGGTTGGAGTTAGACTTTGCCTGCTCACAGATCTGTACTTTAGCCAACCCCTCTGATTATTGTTGCATGACCACTCCTATAGTCGTTGGAGTTGGCTAAATGCACGTACAGATCTGGGACCAGGCTACATGTTCTCAGAGAAAAAGAGGGAGAACACCCCGCACACTGTTTGAATGCTTCCAAAATTTTAATAGGAACACTCACATTTTTTTGTAACGGCATGCTACTTTTGAACTGGACTTTGACCAGCTCAGGGGTTGTGCTTAGTGTTCACCTGCAGGGGGAGCCCTTCAGTCACTGTAATGATTCTTGTAACAAACACAAGGGCTGGTTTTTCTACAGTATTTGCATCATGCACAATCACTGCAAAGTAATCTTCCACACTGACTGTGTAGAACACTGGGTCCAACAACACCCAAGGGGTGTGTTCGTAAATTCACTCTGGTTATCTACTCCGATTTCAGAGCACTCTCGTCTGAGTGTGCCAGAGCGCAGAATAACACTTACAATCACCAACGCTCTGGATAACATGAAAACAGCCTAACCAGCTCTGCTAGGATGAGTAAAATGGTCAGAGTGAGGTGTTCTCTCATTTGTGTCTGGAAGTAGCTAGCCAACGTTAGCCAGTTTGGATGCTTGACTGCTGTTGTGAGGTCAGACATGCGTGAAACATGAAACGTAAACGTTAAAATAGATCTGTAAACACCCTATGTTACGACTATTAATGAATATTTACAGATCTTTTTTATGTGTACAAACATTTGTCAGTAATGTGGCATCTGCAAAGGACATAAAGCGAACGTAGATAGTTGAAGTTAGTTAGTCAAGCAACTCGAGTCCAGACGATAGTTGAAGTTAGTTAGTCAAGCAACTCTAGTCCAGACGATAGTTGAAGTTAGTTAGTCAAGCAACTCTAGTCCAGACGATAGTTGAAGTTAGTCAATCAAGCAACTCGAGGCCAGACGATAGTTGAAGTTAGTCAATCAAGCAACTCGAGTCCAGACGATAGTTGAAGTTAGTCAATCAAGCAACTCGAGTCCAGACGATAGTTGAAGTTAGTCAATCAAGCAACTCGAGTCCAGACGATAGTTGCTTTACAGCTTCCGGTTTCATTTCCAAAATAAAAATCTAGAGCTTGTTTTAGAACTGCATTCAATAATGATGTTATACCAGTAGATGGCGTAGTATAGGTTTGGGCCTTCAGCAAGTGACTTGTGTGAGAACGATAAAGACACAGAAGAGCCTTGCCTATTCCACTATCTAAATATACCATGCTGTTGTGTGTTATTTAATGGCCATATAATTGCATAATTTATTTTTATAGACGCGTGGGGCTATTGTGGTGATCATGTAACCTAATGAATCACACTTTTTCCAGTATTTGGGAGCACGGACTGTAGGCCTTAAATTAGGCATTTTGACTGTTGTATTAGTGAATTCCACTCTGTATGTAGGCTTGTTATATCCATTTGCGTTTCACAACCCCATCACGCAGAGGCTATATCCATATCAATAAATAAAGTATTGGCTATAACCTGTCCTGAGTGAAATAGCCAAGGAGTTCCAAATGGTCAAGACTATCTATAGACTATTCTTAGTGCCAGATCTGTTTTCCCTATCAGCCACTGCACGTGCTGCTTCAACTATTTTGTTGAACATTTATTTAGAGGCTATATTTAGAGGCCTGAGAGCTAGGGTGTCTTTTTAAGGAGAGCCCTATAATAAAGCAGGTATAAAACACAAATAGAGTTCTAAAATTATTCCGCAAGACACCAGTACCCAAAATGATAGGCGAAATTGCAATGCCTACAAGTTGAAGGCCTATGTTTAATTTGGATAGGCCTAAATTAAACATTGAATTATTAAAGTGATAGGCTTTAAAGTAAGGAACTTTGGAGAATTTAGATCATTTTGAATACACATGGATTTCAATAAACAAATGGATAAGACTGTTCTATTCTCTTTGATTTAGTTCCTATTGCAACTCAGACAAATGACTGAATTGATGACATACTGACTGACTGAACTGAATGAAGGATGAATTAAATGTTCAAATATGTTGGAATGACGAGTTGCATGCATCATGCATGCTCTGCACTTTATTTGGCTAGTAGGCAAATAGGCCTACATTTAGGGTATAATGACTCTATGGCTGCATGCCTCCAGAAGGGCATCTTTTGAGGCTGAGGGGTGCTTTTCCGAAGGCGCATGGTGCTGCATGGAGATCACAAGCTCTTCAACTGGGCAGCGGTCTCGACGATGGAGGGAATAGCCTATATGGAGACTACCTAAGACCACTGCAACAGAGTTATTGTAAAGTGTGGGAATAAGCTTATGCCAGACTTAGCCTATGTTTAACCTCTCCCTTGTTAATTTCAAAGCACATACAGTGCATTCCGAAAGTATTCAGACCCCTTCCCTTTTTCCACATGTTGTTACTTTACAGCCTTATTCTAAAATGTATTAAATAATTTTTCCCCCTCATCAATCTACACACAATACCCCATAATGACAAAGCGAAAACAGGTTTTTAGAAATGTTTGCAAATGTATTACAAATACAAAAGAGACCTTATTTACATAAATATTCAGACCCTTTGCTATGAGACCCTAAATTGAACTCAGGGGAATCCTGTTTCCATTGATCATCCTTGAGATGTTTCTACAACTTGATTGGAGTCCACCTGTGGTAAATTCAATTGATTGGACATGATTTGGAAAGGCACATGTCTATTTAAGGTCCCACAGTTGAAAGTGCATGTCAGAGCAAAAACCAAGCCATGAGGTCGAAGGAATTGTCCGTAGAGCTCCAAGACAGGATTGTGTCGAGGCACAGATCTGGGGAAGGGTACCAAAACATTTCTGCAGCATTGAAGGTCCCCAAGAACACAGTGGCCTCCATCATTCTTAAATGGAAGAAGTTTGGAACCACCAAGACTCTTCCTAGAGCTGGCCGCCTGGCCAAACTGAGAAATCGGGGGAGAATGGCCTTGGTCAGGGAGGTGACCAAGAACCCGATGGTCACTCTGACAGAGCTCCAGAGTTCCTCTGTGGAGATGGGAAAACCTTTCAGAAGGACAACCATCTCTGCAGCACTCCACCAATCAGGCCTTTATGGTAGAGTGGCCAGACGGAAGCCACTGCTTAGTAAAAGGCGCATGACAGCCCGCTTGGAGTTTGCCAAAAGACACCCAAAGGACTCTCAGACCATGAGAAACAAGAAACCAAGATTGAACTCTTTGGCCTGAATGCCAAGCGTCATGAGGAAACCAGTTACCGCTCATCACCTGGCCAATACCATCCCTACAGTGAAGCATGGTTCTGGCAGCATCATGCTGTGGGGATGTTTTTCAGCGGCAGGGACTGGGAGACTAGTCAGGATCAAGGGAAAGATGAACGGAGCAAAGTACAGAGAGATCCTTGATGAAAACCTGCTCCAGAGCGCTCAGGACCTCAGACTGGGGCGAAGGTTCACCTTCCAACAGGACAACGACCCTAAGCACACAGCCAAGATAACACAGGAGTGGCTTCGGGGAAAGTCTCTGAATGTCCTTGATTGGCCCAGCCAGAGCCTGGACTTGAACCCGATCTAACATCTCTGGAGAGACCTGAAAATAGCTGTGCAGCGACGCTCCCCATCCAACCTGACAGAGCTTGAGAGGATCTGCAGAGAAGAATGGGAGAAACTCCCCAAATACAGGTGTCCCAAGCTTGTAGTGTCATAGCCAAGAAGACTCAAGGCTGTAATCGCTGCCAAAGGTGCTTCAACAAAGTACTGAGTAAAGGGTCTGAATACTTATATAAATGTGATATCAGTTTTTTTTTTTTTTTTTGGGCCAAACATTCTAAACCTGTTTTTGCTTTGTCATTATGGGGTATTGTGTGTAGATTGAGTGGAAAAAACTATTACATCCAACTTAGAACATGTAACAAAATGTGGAAAAAGTCTAGGGGTCTGAATACTTTCCGAATGCACTGTATGTTCATGACCCGTTTCATATAAATAATGTCAAATTATTTTAAATTCATATTAACCCCTCCTACAGAATATGCTTCGGCAATAATTTGAGTGATGAAATAAATATCAAAATATTCTATAAATATTATTTTATTCTAAATATTCTATAAATATTCTATAAATAATATTTATAATATTCTATCAAAAAAATATTTTGAGTGGCAAAGACTCCAGTGGTCATACATAATTCATAGAATAATAATAGATGTTTGGTGAATCTATTTTTCATTATTCCTGGTGTATACTACTGGTTATGATTGCAGACAGAGCCCAGTGAATGGAATGGTGCAATATTGAATTTGTTGTATTTTTATAAGGTGCATGCATGGGGATGTCCACGTCACCCAGAGATATATACCCATGCTGTAGGGATACACCTAGCGGACTGAAACGTCACTGTTCTAGGCATAATACAGCTAGTGCTATCTAAACAAATCCATTACATTAGCTACCTAAATGTGAAGTAAACTCAACTGAGGAGTAATAGAGAATGGAGACTTAACTTGAAAACGTGCAGGATACCTCTTTCCGGTTTCCCTTACATTCCGTTTTTTTATATTGTGTTATTCTTGTTCGGGTAGCATTCCTCACAGGCTGTTTGGTGTACATTTTTTTGTTTGTTGTTGAGATGAAACTGCCAAAACTCTGAAAGGTATTATTGTACGTCAGAATTGCAACACAAGATTGTTTTTGCGACTGCACTTGAAGAAACGTTCAAAGTTCTTGACATTTTCCAGATGGACTGACCTTCATGTCTTAAAGTAATGATGGACTGTCGTTTCTCTTTGCTTATTTGAGCTGTTCTTGCCATAATATGGACTTGGTCTTTTACCAAATAGGGCTATCTTCTGTATACCACCCATACCTTGTCACAACACAACTGATTGGCTCAAACGCATTAAGAAGGAAAGAAATTCCACAAATTAACTTTTAACAAGCCACACCTGTTAATTGAAATACATTCCAGGTGACTTCCTCATGAAGCTGGTTGAGAGACTGCTAAGAGTGTGCAAAGCTTTTTTTTGGTTACTACATGATTCCATATGTGTTATTTCATAGTTGAAGTCTTCACTATTATTCTATAATGTAGAAAATAGTAAAAATAAAGAGAAACCCTGGAATGAGTAGGTGTGTCCAAACTTTTGACTGGTACTGTATGTGTGTGTGTATTTTCCTTTTATTTTCCACTAACCCTACCTCCCCTAATTGGAGTAAACTAATGAACAACAACACTTAGGCTTCTACTTCCAGCTTATACATACATTTTACGGACACAGTCTATTTTACAATAGTTATCTTTTGTTTGTTTTTACTCCTGTCCTTCCGCTACCCTCAACCCCTTCCATCCAGTTTGATTTCTGTTTGCCATATATTTTTAACTGTGCTGTTTCACAAAAGTTCTCAACCTTTCTATTCTCATAGTTTCTACAGATTGTAAATTAAAGATACATTGTTTTGCTAAAAATATTATTATATTTTTGATCGATTGACTATGACTTTTCAAATCACCCAGTAGTGCTAAAATAGTGCAGTAGTGCAAATCGTAACATGACGTTTATATGTTCACAGATGAAATTTCACATTTAAGTTCATTTTTCACGCATGGCTTCCTTACGATCCTAACAATTTACGTATGGATTTTCTTACGATCCTAACGATACATACGTTCAACCTTTTGGCAGGTATCTGGCTCCATATCAAAACACTTGGATCAACCCTACTCCTCCACCAGAGGACGCTCTGAATTGACGATTGCCCAGAGCGCACTCTGAGCGCACTCTGGCACTCCAGATTGAATTTACGAACACACCCCATGATGGAATTAGAAGAAGGAAAAAAAAGGAGTGCAAATACCGGTTGTCTCTTTAACGTGTTTTTTTTTTTTTTTTACTTTCCACAGAATCGAATGGAGGAAAGCAAAGCATTGTTCAGGACAATAATAACCTACCCATGGTTTAAAGATTCCTCAATCATTCTATTCTTGAATAAGATTGACTTAATGCAGGAGAAAATCTTGTACTCACATCTGGTGGATTACTTCCCTGAATATGATGGTAAGAACTAATTTTTTTCATGGACTTAATGAAAAAAAAAAGACTAGCTCAATTTGCATGGACCAGCTAAACGTGATCATAAACTACCAATGCAAAATGGATTAGCATTCAGTTATCGTGTCAGGGCAGGCCTTAGGGGGCCTGGCCTGCCATACCGTACCTCCTTGCCCTTTCAAATAAAATATTGATCATTTATTTGGCCAAGATGTGCGCCGAAAGACGCATCAATCTCAGATAAAGCATCAGAGCGAGCAAAACGGCACCCCTCTCTCAGTATGTGACGGCAGGTAGCCTAGCGGTTAAGAGTGTTGGGCCAGTAACCAAAATGTTGCTGGTTCGAATCCCTGAACCGACGAAGTGAAAAATCTGCCGATGTGCCTTTGAGCAAGGCACTTAACCCTAATTACATATTTACAGAAGGGGATTTTCTGTTATGGATACAATGTGGTGCACACTGACAGGGACATAGGCCTATAGGATGTGTGAGTATCAGCTGCAGCTGGATACTATTGGCACCAAAAGAGACCAGGGTGGATGCTTCATAGTGACACTTTCCTGTAGATTTCATAGGTCAAGAATCATGCTAGGCTACTCCTTTATGAGGACATTTAGATAAAAAAAAAATATATATATATATATAAACTTGCACTTGACCCCCCCCCCCACCCCCCTTCTAGCTCTGAATCTACTGATAGCTACTTTATTGAGAAAAAATGTACTTTCTATGCCTGTGATATGTGGTTGTCCCACCTAGTGCATTCATTTTGAGATAGCTAAGATAAAATGGATGTGTAGCCCATGAAGGAGTAGCATGTCAAACTTTTTTGGGGGCCAGACAGCGCCAGATACAGTACATGGGCTACATCTAGTAAGACAGAGGGGTGCTGTTTCGCTTGCTTGGATGCTTTCTCCGGTGACCGCTACTTGAGAATTTAAGGAAAGTTGGTGGGTCACTGTTCGGATGCACTGTTCAGATGCTGGAATTATTTTGGATGAAAGTGCGAAGGTAATCTACTTTTTGAAGTGATTTGTTTGACAATTAGATGAAAACATGACTGGTTGTGTTCATTGCCACATTTAAAAGGTAATACATTTTTACAGTTAAATTACTATAAAACCCTTTAATTTTTTTATTTGCACGCGCCGGCCCTGTATCATATTACCGGTATACTGTATAGCTAAAAACACCCTAAATAAACCATATAAATAGCATTCACACCATAAATAAACTATTGTATGTAGATGATGCAGCTGTCTAACACCATTTACAAGACCTTGCCCCTTATTGCCTGTAATCGATCCTTGGAGTTGCAATTTGTAACCACTTGGTCCCCGTGGCCACCGAAGGACATTCACAAACAATCAATGTTCAAACCACACACACACAGTTCCAGTTAAGACAATCGATGGGCAGTACACTTTCAAACACCTTCAATCTCAGTCCTGTTGGGTCAATACCTTGTTCCTTTAACCAGAAATGAAACAATATTTAATATATTGGTTTAGACCGATTTACAAGAGTTAAATTAACTGATGTGCCATGATTTCATTAATCATATAACTAATCATATCTCCTCCTCTCAGGACCCCAGCGGGACCCACAGGCAGGAAGAGAATTCATCTTGAAGATGTTTGTGGACCTGAATCCAGATTGCGATAAAATCTACTCCCACTTCACCTGTGCCACCGACACGGAGAACATTCGCTTTGTCTTCGCTGCCGTCAAGGACTTCATCCTGCAGCTGAATCTGAAGGAGTACAACCTGGTTTAGACTCCAGCCAACCGCAGTTAGACTCTTTAATGCAATGTGAAGGAGTACAACCTGGTTTAAAGACTCCAGCCAACCGCAGTTAGACTCTTTAATGCAATGTGAAGGAGTACAACCTGGTTTAAAGATCCCAGCCAACCGCAGTTATAGACTTTAATGCAATCTGCTCCAACAGCTGCAGCTAGCGACCAGGGCCTGGAGCCATAGTACAGACAGACTACTTCAGTATGTCTGGTTGTCTTTCACTACGGTGAAACCCTACAGAGCATTTACATAAATGACTGTATTATAATTTTTTCAACTGTTCACCACTGCATTCTTTGTTTTTTTTATGGGTATCTTTGATTTTCTTCATGGGGTGCATCTTGATGATGAATATTATTGTGCCTTTTAGAGGAGAGTTGATTCTGGTTTACATTGAGAGTTATTAAGAACTCTTTGTAAACCGTTTAAAACACAT
Source organism: Coregonus lavaretus (assembly GCF_964263955.1). Classification (NCBI taxonomy): domain Eukaryota; kingdom Metazoa; phylum Chordata; class Actinopteri; order Salmoniformes; family Salmonidae; genus Coregonus; species Coregonus lavaretus. The sequence continues at coordinate 11,979,948 of NC_139997.1, read as the reverse complement.
AACAGTGTAAACACACACTTCAGATGAGAGTTCAAAAGTGCTTTGATGTGCCAGGTGTCTCACTGAGGACTGTTGACCCACCACGCTCTTGTCAGAGAAAGTCTGGTGGACATTTAGATAACTTCTATGAATCACCTCACATCCTTCCGTGGGTCATAGTCACACTAGGGTTTTCCCTATATGCATTTAGCAGGGGCGCAAAATGTAGATGTATAGATGTATGCCCTCCCCACCCCCCGCAGAAGGACCCCAGGAAGGCCCCAAACACTGCACAGTCTATAATGTGTTTTTTGTATTGAGAAGTGGTTTAAATACATTGTTTACGTATTTAAAATAAGTAGTAATTCTCTGGGTCAGAAGATAGAAGAAACAGTCATAATCATCACCTAGAACATGTAAACTAGCAAACATTTATTTTAATTTTTATTGGTGTATAGCTAAGTGTTGCCAAATTAATATTACCTCTATTGACTGAACACCATCTACAGAATGGTGAAATCTGAAGCTGTACCACCAAATTTCAGCCAAAACGCATTTGATTATCAACACTTTTCAGTTGTGATACTGTACGTCAGCTACCAGTGTTCTAAAATAAGTATATTAGCCCCCACTAAACGGTGCATCTTGATACTGTTTCTCATCCAATGAGGGAATGTTATCACATTTACATGAGGTCTATCGTTGATCTGTAACATCTGCTTTTTGACAGTCCTTTGTATTCTCAATGGAGGTGTACTGTATTGCTTTGGCACAGTTTCAGTTTAGGGAATTTAAACTTTAATGAGTATTATCGAGTCACTCTGGTTTCAAGATCATTTGTGATAAGGGCTGAACATGATTCCCCATATGTAGTATATGCCTCCTTGCACTTTGTAAATACAAACTGATACAGTGATTTTCTGTTTCAAGGTCCTGTAAAATAAAAAGTGTTGTAATTGTTACCTGCTGAATGAGAATGTTGGGTCCAATGACCTGCTTTGAACACAGACATTAATTTCTTGCACTCATTTCTTGAATCATAAATATATATGTAATTTGAGAGTACAAATAAATACTTACATTTTTATATAAATTAAAAAACTAATCAGAAGGTTTTCAATGTGTCAATCTTCACACACCCTGTCATTATTTGCCATTTTAAAGTCTTGATTGAAAATTAAACATATATATATTTCACATTTATGTAAAATTATCTTCGGAGCAATTTTGTCCATGTTTTGAAATTGTGAGTGACGGAATAAATCATTCCAATTTATGCAACAACCTTCTCAGCTTTTTTTTTTTTTTTTTTTTTCCTCTACTGTGTATACAGTGAGGGGAAAAAAGTATTTGATCCCCTGCTGATTTTGTACGTTTGCCCACTGACAAAGAAATTATCAGTCTATAGTTTTAATGGTAGGTTTATTTGAACAGTGAGAGACAGAATAACAACAAAAAAATCCAGAAAAACGCATGTCAATAAATGTTATAAATTGATTTGCATTTTAATGAGGGAAATAAGTATTTGACCCCCTCTCAATCAGAAAGATTTCTGGCTCCTAGGTGTCTTTTATACAGGTAACGAGCTGAGATTAGGAGAACACTCTTAAAGGGAGTGCTCCTAATCTCAGCTTGTTACCTGTATAAAAGACACCTGTCCACAGAAGCAATGCGAATGCAGTGCGATTATTCTAAAATAATAGAAACACAAAATAACTGTCAATCTCCCTCGGCCTGGGGCTCCATGCAAGATCTCAACTCGTGGAGTTGCAATGATCATAAGAACGGTGAGGAATCAGCCCAGAACTACACGGGAGGATCTTGTCAATGATCTCAAGGCAGCTGGGACCATAGTCATCAAGAAAATAATTGGTAACACACTACGGCGTGAAGGACTGAAATCCTGCAGCGCCCGCAAGGTCCCCCTGCTCAAGAAAGCACATATACATGCCCGTTTGAAGTTTGCCAATGAACATCTGAATGATTCAGAGGAGAACTGGGTGAAAGTGTTGTGGTCAGAAGAGACCAAAATGGAGCTCTTTGGCATCAACTCAACTCGCCGTGTTTGGAGGAGGAGGAATGCTGCCCATGACCCCAAGAACACCATCCCCACCGTCAAACATGGTGGAAACATTATGCTTTGGGGGTGTTTTTCTGCTATGGGGACAGGACAACTTCACCGCATCAAAGGGATGATGGACGGGGCCATGTACCGTCAAATCTTGGGTGAGAACCTCCTTCCCTCAGCCAGGGCATTGAAAATGGGTCGTGGATGGGTATTCCAGCATGACAATGACCCAAAACACACGGCCAAGGCAACAAAGGAGTGGCTCAAGAAGAGGCACATTAAGGTCCTGGAGTGGCCTAGCCAGTCTCCAGATCTCAACCCCATAGAAGATCTTTGGAGGGAGTTGAAAGTCTGTGTTGCCCAGCGACAGCCCCAAAACATCACTGCTCTAGAGGAGATCTGCATGGAGGAATGGGCCAAAATACCAGCAACAGTGTGTGAAAACCTTGTGAAGACTTACAGAAAACGTTTGACCTGTGTCATTGCCAACAAAGGGTATATAACAAAGTATTGAGAAACTTTTGTTATTGACCAAATACTTATTTTCCACCATAATTTGCAAATAAATTCATAAAAAATCCTACAATGTGATTTTCTGGATTATTTTTCCTCATTTTGTCTGTCATAGTTGACGTGTACCTATGATGAAAATTACAGGCCTCTCTCATCTTTTTAAGTGGGAGAACTTGCACAATTGGTGGCTGACTAAATACTTTTTATCCCCACTGTATAAACCCAGTGGGTTTACAATATCAACAGAACAGCCCAGTTTGTATGGTGAGAAGCCTACCCTACTTGGTGACAGATACCTTACCTGTAAAGTTTGAGTTGTCAAATGGAAAATAAATACAATGCAACTGGTGTGGACGGGTTTCAGTTGTTTCCAAACCCAGACAATATAATACAGAAGAGAACTGCAGTAGCTTACATCAGGGTTTCCCAAACTCGGTCCTGGCCCCCTCCCTGGGTGCACGTTTTGGTTTTTGCCGTAGCAATGCACAGCTGATTCAAATCAAATCAAAATCAAATCAAATTGTATTTGGCACATGCGCCGAATACAACAGGTGTAGACCTTACCGTGAAATGCTCACTTACAAGCCCTTAACCAACAATGCAGTTCAAGAAATTGAGTTAAGAAAATATTTACAAAATAAAATTAAAAAATACAATAACGAGGCTATATACAGGGGGTACCGGTACCGAGTCAATGTGCGGGGGTACAGGTTAGTCGAGGTAATTTGTACATGTAGGTAGGGGTAAAGTGACTATGCATAGATAATAAACAGTGATTAGCAGCAATGTAAATAGTCCAGGTGGCCATCTGCTTCTGGGTTAAATGCACATTAGGAATGAGACCCGCTTCCTACAAGTAAGCATGACTTCTGAATTTTGACGGGGAGGGAGGACGTTATCCTGACCCGCATATCCATCCATCTACCTCACCTCAACTACGGACGGCTACAACACCGCACCAATATGGGTGAATGCTGTATGTCGGCTGAAAAATTGGAGAGAAATAAGATACACCAGGAGATTGAGAGACAGCTTCGCCGGGACAAGAGGGAATCTCACCCGGAGTTAAAGTTGTTGCTTTTAGGTGAGTCATGGCGTATGCTATGTATAATTGGTTATTCGGCAACTTTACGGAAAGGGCATATTCACCTATGCTACTCCAAGTTGATTTTATGTAATTCAATAATTGTTAGAAGAATAGCCCTGGTCTAGATAGCTTTTCGACAATTATTTTAATCTTGCAAATGAACATTGGACTTTCCTCAAGTGGTTCCCATCCTCTGTGCAATGCAGTTTAGTGTAAACTCATAACTCAACTTGTCTTTACCCTGCTAAAGATCAGTGCCATTTAAAGGCCCAGTGCAGTCCAAACCTAGATTTTCCTGGGTTTTATATTTCCACACTATGAGGTTGGAATAATACTGTGAAATGGTGAAAACAATAATAATTCCCATATAGTGTAAGAGCTGTTTGAAAAGACCGCCTGAAATTTCAGCCTGTTTTGGTGGTATGTTTTGGCCTGCCTGGAGTCATCACCAGGCGGTAAATTAGTTAAAAGACCAATAAGAAATAGAGTTTTAAACCTCTCTGCCAATATCTAAACCTGTCCAGTGTCCACTTTATCAGTTAATTTCATAATATTTACATGAAAATCTGTAGCAAAATTGGATGGAAACCTAGCCATGGTCATAAAATCTGTTTTTTATGTTGTTCTTGGACTTGAAAAAGCCCATGATCAATGACTGTAAATTATTAGATTTTATATGATTAAAATGGGCCTAATCGGAATTACAATAGATTTTGAAGCAATTTTATAGATCTTGAAATACAGAATGTAGATAAATGCAAACATCAGTAAGGCAAGGAGAAGACCTGTGAAAAGCAATATGTTTGTTTCTGCTGTCTGAATCAATAGATCAAATGAAAGAACTGCTAGTTTTCAGTTTTCCCCTCCCCACTCAGACCACTCCTAGACACTCCAAGGAAAATTCTTGCTTGAGAATTTGCTCTTTGCTAAGAAGCTATTTTTGTTTCTTTTTCACCATTTTAATTGAAAACAATCACAGTAAGGTACTTAATTGTTACCCAGAAATTATTTGATACTGAGATAAAAACGGCTGCATTGGACCTTTAAATCTGCAGGGGTATTCAGGGTGCTAGGCATGATTTGATTTTGCGGCCCACACCATTTAGTCTGTCCAATAATAGGCTACTAACTTGAAATCATGGAAGAACATACAATTCTTGTAGTTTGGCATGGGTGGGGGTGGGGGTGGGGGTGGGGGGACGGAGTAGGCTTTCAGTTACAAATAAATTGAAGCTGTGAAAGTTCAGAATAATCCACCATATTCATGTTTAATAATTAAAATAAGATAGCCTTATATTTATTTTAAAACAATGAAGCCTATAAACTTGCTTTCTTTAGTCATCAAATCACATCAAATTGTATTTGTCACATGCGCCGAATACAACCTTACTGTGAAATACTTACTTACAAGCCCTTAACCAACAAAACAGTTTTAAGAAAATAAGAGTTTTTAAAATATTTACTAAATAAACTACATAAAAAAAAGTTACACAATAACAATAAAGAGGCTATATCACAGGAGGTTGGTGGCACCTTAATTGGGGAGAAAGGGCTCGTGGTAATGGCTGGAGCGGAATCAGTGGAATGGTATCAAACACATGGTGTGATGCCATTCCATTTGCGTCGTTCCAGGCATTATTATGAGCCGTCCTCCCCTCAGCAGCCTCCACTGGGCTATATAAAGGGGTTCTGATACCTAGAAGCTATTTTCGGTCATAAGAGACGTTAGAATAAACATTATGTACAAAATAAGTTACAAACAATGCGAAAAAAACAACACAAAATAGCACAATTGGTTAGGAGCCATAAAACAACAGCCATCCCCTCCAGCGCCTTGAGATGAACATCTAGTCCATTTATCACCTCTATGGAACAGTAGGCTGCATCTTCCCTGACAGGACAAGTTTTCTTATCATAGTTGTTCTCCAGAGAAGCCCTGGGCAGTTGAATAGGTATGAGTCTCTCCAAACCCCATTCTCCACATAGAAACCTGTTAAACCAGTAGATCATTGAGCCGACACTCAGAACAAGGCTACACTGTTTATCTTTGAGATTTTCAGCCCTGAAAAAGGTTAGTATTACTGGCAGAGTAATTACAGTCAGGCCGAATAACAGTAGGCTATATTTTTTAAATTACTGTCTGTACCTCAGCATGACATAGTTTAAATGTACCATACAAAGTGTGACTGAATTTGTAGTCTAGGGGCGACTGATGTTGAGTGGGCATTATCATTCATAGAACAGTCCTTCAAAACTACTTGGAGGGGGACCAAGAAGCACTTGCTGAAAGCCTACATCCTACCATCACACTTATCTAAATAAACTGAGTTACCTGCATCTCTCTTCTATCCAAACTGTCATCTAGCACATTTTGACTCTCTGATCAGCAGTTATAGCTATGTGTGGTATGTGGACAAGTGGCAGTAGTTGGTCCTGGCTTGCAGTTGAATGCAACAGTCATGTGAGGCCAACTATATCAAATCAAATTTAATTTGTCACGTACACGTGTTTAGCAGATGTTATAGCGGGTGTAGCGAAATGCTTGTGCTTCTAGCTCCGAAAGTGCAGTAATATCTAACAAGTAATATCTAACAATTTCACAACATGTACCCAATACACACAAAACGAGTAAGGAATGGAATTGAAGAAAATATACATATATGGACAAGCAATGACAGAGCGGCATGGACTAAGGTACAGTAGAATATTATAGAATAGAATGCAGTATATACATATGAGATGAGTAGTGCAAGATATGTAAACATTATTAAAGTGACTAGTGTTTCATTTCTTAAAGTGGCCAGTGATTTCAATAGGCTGCAGCAGCCTCTAATGTGCTAGTGATGGCTATTTAACATAATAATAATAATAATAATAATAATAATAATAATAATAATATGCCATTTAGCAGACGCTTTTATCCAAATCGACTTACAGTCATGTGTGCATACATTTTTACGTATACACACATAGTCTGATGGCCTTGAGATAGAAGCTGTTTTTCATTCTCTCGGCCCCAGCTTTGATGCACCTGTACTGTCCTCGCCTTCTGGATGATCGCGGGGTGAACAGGCAGTGGCTCGGGTGGTTGATGTCCTTGATGATCTTTTTGGCCTTCCTGTGACATCGGGTGCTGTATGTGTCTTAGAGGGCAGGTAGTTTGCCCCCCGGTTAATGTGTTTGGCAGACCGCACCACCCGTGCAATTTAATGTCAGTATTTGTCATAGTAAAATGATTACTAGCCACACCGTGTTATTGTAATAGCTACATGAAGGCCTACTGCACTATTGCAGAGTTTTCACACAGTGCATTTTACTACTTACTATCAAAACTTGGATTGTTCTTAGGTCATTTTAGGAATGCGTTAAGCATTACAGGACATTGAAGAAAGGTCAAACCAATCTTATCCTTCAGCTTTAGTTAACAAACATCTCAATGTTTTCCTGCTCTAAAGGTCATGTTACTGGCCAATAAGCCAAAGTAATACATGTGGATGAAGTGGTGCCTTTATGTAACACACACCCACATGTAACACACACGTTCTCGTACACACACACATACGTACATAAACTCACACACGCACACACACACACACACACGTTTGTTTTACTATCCTTGTCTGGACCAAACAATTGATTCCCATTCAAAAATCATATTTTCCCTAACCCTAATCTTAATCCCGAAACCTAACCCCGAAACCCCTAACCCTAATTGTAACCCTAATTGTAAAATGTAACCCCTAAGCATAAAATAGCCTTTTTCCTTGTGTGGACCGGCAAAATGTCCCCACTTCTGGTCCCCACAAGGATAGTAAAACGAAACACACACACACACACTCAGGTTTGTGCTCAATTCACAATTTTGGAATTGACTCCAATAGAGCTCGCCAGCTTGTAGTCCCAAAAACCGGAAAATAGTTACCTCTGGTTTGTCTACCCATTCCTATGGGGAAAGAATAGGGTATTGGGATAAAGCTGAACATAAGGTCTGAGGTTACCATAGGCTTAGGAGATCTGATATGTTTTGTTCTATGAGATAATATCAGTCAGTTAACATGACCTTTATATATTATGAAGCCTTTTATGTGCTTTGTGCTTTTTTTAAATTACATAAATACTTCAAAATCCACAAAGTGAAGTTAGCTGATGAAGATATCTCATAGATCAAGACGTATAAGATCTCTAAGCCTTTGTTTACAACAGACCTTATTTCGGCATTTATCCAAATACCCTACAAAAACTCAACTTTCCCTAGGCTTTGTCCAACAAACCATGGCAGAGTTAGTACCTACAAAAATACTCCATTACTATTTCTCTCTATTCAACTCATGAGTTGAACTTCAAATTGAATTGTCCACACACCACATGATGTAGAATTTGAGTGACAGGAAGTAGAATTGAATTCAGTGCAATTCAAACAAATTCCACTCAGTTATAGAACATTACATTTTAGTCATTTAGCAGACGCTCTTATCCAGAGCGACTTACAGTGAGTGCATACATTTTCATACTGGCCCCCGTGGGAAACGAACCCACAACCCTGGCGTTGCAAGTGCCATGCTCTACCAACTGAGCTACAGGGGACTACATGAGAGTTTCATTGAATCTGACAGGTCACACTTCCAGATACCAAAGAATATATGCAATTTTCAGATACTTTTATCAAAAGCGACTTACAGTCATGTGTTCATACATTTTACATATGGGTTGTAGCGGGGATCGACCCCACTACCCTGGTGTTACTAGTACCATGCTCCTGAGCATGTTACTGAGCTACAAAGGAGCACTTTTCTCCAGAAACAATGTTCATATACTCTTTTAACCTTAGTGCTCAGAACAGCCAATTATATTTCCAACAACCATTTAATTTGTTTGTCTTCTTTTTGAAGACTTTAGGGTCCACTTGAGAGTTAAACTAATACTGGGACTAATTCTGGGAAATGTAGTATTTTCCCCATATTGAACAAAATGTAAGCGATCAATGAAATATAAGAACTACTACTAATATTCGCATACAGGTTTGTTTTCCTTGATCATTCATTTTAAGATTGTCCTGAAAATCTATTGTTTCATCAATATTTGATATGTGTATAACAACATGTTTTAAGTAAAATATGTGTATTTGTATAGACTACACCTAATATAGAAGAGGCATTTTGAATTTCACTGAATTCAATTCTATTTCCTTTCATTCAAATTTGAATTGCAATTCTGTATCCTGTTTACTACTTAAATTCAAGAATTGAATTGGAATTTGTGAGGCATTCTCAATTCAATTCTGAATTGAGCCCAATCCTGACACTCCTTTCCCAGGGACTGGTGAGAGTGGGAAAAGCACCTTCATCAAGCAGATGAGGATCATCCATGGGAGGACAAGCGAGGCTTCACCAAGCTGGTGTACGGGAACATCGTCATTGCTGTTCAGAACATGATGCAAGCCATGAAGACCCTACGGACTGATTTCAAAGATCACCAGAACATTGCAAGCAGCTTGTCAGAAGATTCAATTTCAGCTTTATTATCATACTAATGCGTTTTTATAAAGGGGCTTGATGGTTCATAAGTTTAAGTATCAATCTCTAGGAACATCTACTCTGTGAATAGGTTTTTATTGCCATATCTAAAACTACATCTCTGTGTGTTCCAGAGCCATGCAGACAAGCTGAGCAGGGTGGAGGCAGACATATTGACCACCCTGGAGCCATGGCAGGTGGATGGCATCAGAAGACTGTGGAGTGACCAGTGCATGCAGAAGTGCTATGAGCGCAGGAGGGAGTACCAGCTCTCTGACTCTACAAAATAGTGAGATGTGTCTTTTACTTATAATTCACAGTATCACAATTCCAGTGGGTCAGAAGTTTACATACACTAAGTTGACTGTGCCTTTAAACATCTTGGAAAATTCCAGAAAATGATGTCATGGCTTTAGAAGCTTCTGATAGGCTAATTGACATCATTTGTCACGTTCGTTTAAGGACGGGTCAGACCAAGGCGCAGCGTGAAATGCGTACATGTTTATTTCACCGAAAAACACACTAACAAAACAACAAACCAACGACACGTGAAGTCCTAAGGCTAAACACAAAACAAGCCTATTCACGGAACAAGATCCCACAACTAACGAGTGCCAATAGGCTGCCTAAGTATGATCCCCAATCAGAGACAACGAGCGACAGCTGTCTCTGATTGGGAATCGCACCCGGCCAAACATAGACATACAATCCTAGAATGAAAATATAGAAAACACAACATAGAACACCACACCCTGACTCAACATACCAGAGTCCCATAAGTCAGGGCGTGACATCATTTGAGTCAATTGGAGGTGTACCTGTGGATGTATTTCAAGGCCTACCTTCAAACTCAGTGCCTCTTTGCTTGACATCATGGGAAAATAAAAAGAAATCAGCAAAGACCTCATAAAATGTTTTATAGACCTCCACAAGTCCGGTTCATCCTTGGGAGCAATTTCCAAACGCCTGAAGGTACCACGTTCATCTGTACAAACAATAGTACGCAAGTATAAACACCATGGGACCACGCAGCCGTCATACCGCTCAGGAAGGAGACGCGTTCTGTCTCCTAGAGATGAACGTACTTTGGTGCGAAAAGTGAAAATCAATCCCAGAACAACAGCAAAGGACCTTGTGAAGATGCTGGAGGAAACAGGTACAAAAGTATCTATAGGACCTCAATCCTACAGAACATTTGTGGGCAGGACTGAAAAAGCGTGTGCGAGCAAGAAGGCCTACAAACCTGACTCAGTTACACCAGCTCTGTCAGGAGGAATGGGCCAAAATTCACCCAACTTATTGTGGGAAGCTTGTGGAAGGCTACCCGAAACGTTTGACCCAAGTTAAACGATTTTAAAGGCAATGCTACCAAATACTAATTGAGTGTATGTAAACTTCTGTCCCACTGGGAATGTGATGAAATAAATAAAAGCTGAAATAAATAATTCTCTCTACTATTATTCTGACATTTCACATTCTTTTTTTTTATCGCACTGCTTTGCTTTATCTTGGCCAGGTCGCAGTTGTAAATGAGAACTTGTTCTCAACGGGCTTACCTGGTTAAATAAAGGTGAAATAAAAAATCCTAACTGACCTAAGACAGGGAATTTTTACTATAATTAAATGTCAGGAATTGTGAAAAACTGAGTTAAAAAAGGTGTATGTAAACTTCCTGTCAGGTTTTGGCCATGACTGTTCGGGTTTTGGTCACTAGATGTCCCCATTGCACCTTTTTTGTACCTTTTGTTTTTTCTTGATCTAATTATTGTTTGCACCTGTAGGTCATTCCCTTGTTAGTATTTAAACCCTGTGTGTTCCTCAGTTCCTTGCTCAGTGTTTGTAAGTTAGCACCCAGCCCCAGCCCAAGCCTTGTGTTATATGGATATTTCTCTGGTGGGTTTTTTACCACTTTGTGGAGTTTCTTTGTTTTTTGGAGGTTTTCCTCTTTGTGCCTCTTGGCTTTATTTTTGGACAGTGTGGATTTAGTTTCTTTGCCTGAGGATTTTTGTTCTTTATTAAACCACCATCTCTAGTACTGCTGTGTCTGCCTCATCTTCTGGGTTCTGACAATTATTAGTGACTGTTTCTCGCACCGGGTCCTGACAGAAACACTGAGCCATTATTATGAACCCAGAGGCAGCCAGTACCCAGGATTTTTTTCCCATGCTGTCCCACCATGAGGGGACTGTCCAACGCCACGAAGCTGCTCTGGTTCAGCAAGAGGCCTTAATGGCTAGACATTCTCAACTTCTGTCAGAGATGCTGACTTCAATAAAGCAGATTTCGGATCGACTTTCCCCGGCAACCGCTTCTGCTCCAGTTCATCCGATTCAAGGGCCCCTGGCAGTTAATCCCCTGGCGGAACCTCGTCTGCCGCCTCCCCAACGGTTCTCAGGGGATCCAAGTGTTTGTAAGGGGTTTTTCACCCAATGTTCTCTCTCCTTTGAGCTGCAACCATCGTCGTTTCCCACCGACCGGTCCAAGATAGCATATATCATCACCCTGCTGTCGGAAAAGGCTCTAGCCTGGGCTACTGCTGTGTGGGATGCCCAAAGTCCCTGCTGTGCCAGCTACTCTGCCTTTGCTGAAGAATTCAAGCGAGTGTTTCAAGGTCCTACCAACGGCCCTGACTCAGCCAAACGGCTCCTGACTCTCCGCCAAGGTCGGCGCAGCGTGACGGACTATGCCATCCAGTTCCGCACTGTGGCAGCAGCAAGTGGCTGGAACGACGAGGCGCTCACAGTGTGTTTTTTGAAGGGTCTTTCTGACACCATCCAAGATGAACTGGCCACTCGGGAACCACCGGACAACCTCGAGTCCCTTATCAAGTTGGCTTCACGCATAGACCAGCGTCTGAGAGAGAGAGAACAAAACCATAGACCGCTCACCCTAGTTCCTATCGGTTCCAACTCCGAGTCTCCACCTTTATCCTCGCTGGCTCCACCAGAACCCATGCAGGTTGGACGCATCTCCCAGGCTGAGAGAGACCGCCGGATGAGGGAGCGATGCTGTCTATATTGCGGCAAACCGGGCCATTTCCGCTCCAGGGAAACGCACTCTCCCGTGCAGGCCTGGGAGGACTGTAACGGGAAACATAACCTCCTCCCATCCATCCAACTCCCGCCTGCTCATTCCTGTTACCCTTTCCTGGGACGACCACGAGGTTTCTCTTCAAGCCTTGGTAGACTCTGGAGCCGCAGGTAACTTCATGGATGGGATCTGGGCGAAGGAGAATGGCGTTCCTTCTGAACCTCTAAGTGACCCCATAAGGGTTACTACGTTGGATAGAAGTCCTTTGGGATCTGGACTTGTCACTCGTGCCACTACCCCCTTACGACTTTCAGTTTCCCAACACAAGGAAGTGATGAACTTTCATCTGATCGCCTGTTCCGAGTTTCCTCTCGTCCTTGGCTATCCCTGGCTTCACAGCCATAACCCTCACATCGACTGGTCTGTGGGCACTATCAAGCAGTGGGGTCCCACGTGCCAAGCCACTTGTATCTTCCCGAGTTCCCAGAGTTCTCCTTCCGAGTCTCTAGAATCCATCGACTTGTCCCGAGTTCCCGAGTGTTACCATGACCTCAAACTGGTATTTAGCAAACAGAGGGCCACCAAACTACCACCCCATAGACCTTACGATTGCACCATCGACCTGTTGCCGGGGACCTGCCCTCCCAGGGGTCGGATCTTTTCCCTTTCTCCACCCGAACGAGCTGCTATGGATACCTACATCAAGGACGCTCTGACAGCAGGCCTCATGCGTCCATCTACCTCGCCGGCGGGAGCAGGGTTTTTCTTTGTGGCCAAGAAAGACGGCGGATTACGACCTTGCATCGACTACCGGGGACTCAATGCCATAACTGTCCGTAACCGCTACCCGCTACCTCTTATGGCCACAGCCTTTGAGCTGCTCCAGGAAGCAGTTGTCTTCACTAAGCTTGACCTTCGGAACGCATACCATCTTGTGCGGATCAAACCCGGGGACGAGTGGAAGACCGCTTTCAACACGCCTACTGGTCACTACGAATACTCGGTGATGCCCTTCGGCCTGACCAACGCTCCGGCTGTGTTCCAAGCGCTCATAAACGATGTGCTTAGGGATATGCTTAACATCTTCGTGTTTGTGTACTTGGATGACATCCTCATCTTTTCGAGCTCCCTTCAAGAACACACTAAGCATGTCAGACAAGTGCTCAAACGCCTCCTAGACAGCCATTTGTACGTTAAGCCGGAGAAGTGTGAATTCCATTCCTCTCGAGTACAATTCCTGGGATTTATTGTGGAACCCGGACGAGTCCAGATGGACCCCAAGAAGGTAGAGGCGGTAGCGGATTGGCCCACCCCCAAGTCCGTTAAGGAAGTTCAACGTTTCCTGGGCTTCACCAACTTTTACCGCAAGTTCATCAAGAACTTCAGCTCGGTGGCAGCCCCTCTCTCGGCGGTAACCAAGGGTGGCAACACAAGGTTTCTGTGGGGGAGAGAAGCTGAGACGGCCTTCCAAGGACTCAAGCAGCGCATCCTCTCTGCTCCCATCCTGACACTACCAACGGCGGAGGAACCTTTTGTGGTGGAGGTAGACGCATCAGAGGTTGGGGTTGGAGCTGTCCTGTCTCAGAGGGGTGAAGACAAGAAGCTTCATCCTTGCGCCTTCTTCTCTCACCGGCTTACCCCGGCCGAGAGGAATTACGATGTGGGGGACCGTGAACTCCTAGCGGTTAAGATGGCATTGAAGGAATGGAGACACTGGCTCGAGGGGGCTTCTCAACCGTTTCAAGTGCTTACGGACCACAAGAATCTGGAGTATATCCAGCAGGCGAAGCGGTTGAACGCCAGACAAGCTCGATGGTCTCTTTTCTTCAGCCGATTTCAGTTTATCCTCACCTATAGACCCGGGTCGAAGAATCTCAAACCAGACGCCTTGTCACGAATCTACTCTCCTGCCATTCGAGAAGATACTGACATGACTGTCCTTCCGGCCGCTAAGATCGTGGCTCCGATCTCGTGGCAAGTGGAGGATACCGTGAAACAAGCTCAAGCCATCGAACCGGGCCCTGGTGGAGGTCCTGCTAATCGGTTGTTTGTTCCCAAGGCAGCAAGGTCCCAAGTCCTTCGGTGGGGGCACTCCTCTCGCCTCACCTGTCACCCGGGCATAGGCCGGACCTTGGAGTTCATCCAGCGTAAGTTCTGGTGGCCCACCATGAAGGAAGACGTTGCCACTTTCATCAAGGCCTGTTCCGTGTGCTGCCAGGGAAAATCTTCTCACCTTCGCCCTCAAGGACTCCTTCACCCTCTATCTATTCCCCACCGACCCTGGTCCCATATCTCATTGGACTTTATTACTGGCCTTCCTCCGTCCCATGGTAATACTACGATCCTAGTCATCATCGACAGGTTTTCTAAGGCGGCCAGGTTTGTTCCTTTGACCAAATTACCTTCTGCCAAGGAAACAGCTGAGTTGGTGATTAACCATGTGTTCCGAGTCTTTGGGATCCCGCAAGATATGGTTTCCGACAGAGGTCCCCAGTTCGCCTCAAGGTTTTGGAAGGCCTTCTGCCAACTCATAGGGGCCACGGCCAGTTTATCTTCCGGGTACCATCCGGAGTCCAATGGCCAAACTGAGAGGATGAATCAGGAGCTGGAAACCACCCTCAGATGCATGGTTTCCAACAACCCGTCCACTTGGTCATCCTTCATTGTTTGGGCCGAGTACGCGCACAACACCTTGTGCTCCTCCTCCACTGGTATGTCCCCGCATGAGTGTCAGTTTGGCTATGCACCTCTATTGTTCCCGGACCAGGAGGCAGAAGTCAGAGTGCCTTCAGCCTCGAGGTTCATCAGACGCTGTCGGCTTACGTGGAAGAAGGCACGTCTTAATCTTCTGCGTTCCTCTCAGCAGTACCAACGACAAGCTAACAGAGGTCGCCGTCCCGGTCCTACCCTGTACCCCGGCCAGAGAGTATGGCTCTCAACTAAGAACCTACCGCTACGGGTGGAGTCTCGCAAGCTGTCCCAGAGGTTCATCGGTCCCTTTAAGATTGCCAGGAGAGTCAATCCCGTTACTTTTCGCCTGCACTTACCCAGATCCCTTAAGATCAATCCAACATTTCACATTTCTTTATTAAAACCTGTTGTTTTTTCTCCCCTTATTCCGGCAGGCAGACCTCCCCCTCCGCCCCGTGTCATCGGTGGCCAGTCGGCTTATACCGTCCACCGGATACTGGATTCCCGCCGGGTGCAGCGGTCCTGGCAGTATCTGGTGGACTGGGAAGGCTACGGTCCCGAGGAGCGCTCCTGGGTTCCTGCCAAGGACATACTGGACCCTGACCTCATTCGTCAGTTCAGGGCCCTCCACCCTGAGAAGGCTGGTAGGAACGTCAGGAGCCGTTCCTAGGAGGGGGATTCTGTCAGGTTTTGGCCATGACTGTTCGGGTTTTGGTCACTAGATGTCCCCATTGCACCTTTTTTGTACCTTTTGTTTTTTCTTGATCTAATTATTGTTTGCACCTGTAGGTCATTCCCTTGTTAGTATTTAAACCCTGTGTGTTCCTCAGTTCCTTGCTCAGTGTTTGTAAGTTAGCACCCAGCCCCAGCCCAAGCCTTGTGTTATATGGATATTTCTCTGGTGGGTTTTTTACCACTTTGTGGAGTTTCTTTGTTTTTTGGAGGTTTTCCTCTTTGTGCCTCTTGGCTTTATTTTTGGACAGTGTGGATTTAGTTTCTTTGCCTGAGGATTTTTGTTCTTTATTAAACCACCATCTCTAGTACTGCTGTGTCTGCCTCATCTTCTGGGTTCTGACAATT
Organism: Coregonus lavaretus; assembly: GCF_964263955.1. NCBI lineage: Eukaryota > Metazoa > Chordata > Actinopteri > Salmoniformes > Salmonidae > Coregonus > Coregonus lavaretus. Next base: position 11,963,987 of record NC_139997.1, on the reverse strand, counting down.
ATTAGTGACTGTTTCTCGCACCGGGTCCTGACACTTCCGACTTCAACTGTACTTCTACTATACTTTTTTCCTTCCTTCCTTCCTTCCTTGCAGTAATCTCTGATCTAACTTGTTTGGATCTTTGAAAGCTATGTACTGTAGTTGAGCTCTTACCTCCACTTATTTAGTCATGTTAGATCAGTGATTACTTCAAGGAAGAGTGGAGGGAATGAGGGAAGCAAGTATTCCCCATATCAGTATTTCAAATGACACCCTAAAGGTAGTGCCCTATAGCGGGAGTAGAGTGTGATTTGAGATGTGTTCCAAGTTGTTTTTATCAGGATGTTGGAGGTCAAAGGTCAGAGAGGAGGAAGTGGATCCACTGTTTTTGAGAGGGTCACCTCCATCATCTTCCTGGTGGCTCTCAGTGAGTACGACCAGGTCCTCTATGAGAGCGCCAATGTGGTGAGTTGTTTCTCCCATGGTCACATAAAGTCAAATAAATTATTTTGGGTACTGTAAAATGTACTACTACTACCAGCCAGGTAGACTCCATTGTGTGTGTGCGCAGTAGTGTATAATCAAAGATGCTGTGTGAACACTGCCGTAAGTGTTTTCAAACTTATATTATTCTACCAATAACAAATTGAACATGATCTGAATCTCCCTACATATAAGAGTAGGTTAAAGTGTTTATGTTCCTTGCAGAATCGACTAGAGGAGAGCAAAGCCCTGTTTACAATCATCATCACCTATCCCTGGTTCCAGGAGTCCTCCATCAACCTCTTCCTCAACAAAACAGACGACCTAGAGGACAAGATCTTACACTCCAACCTGGCAGACTACTTCTCAACGTTCACTGGTTAGTACACTAAACTAGTACACTGGTAGTCATGCATTTAGTTGTATATTCATGCTCCAACCTTGCTGAGTACTTTCCTAAGAACATTGGATAGTCATGCCTTGATATGTGTGTGTAAAATATATTTTACATATGCATGGTTGGGGTCAATTCCACCTAGTTCATTAGAGTTCATTCCTATATAAAAAACAAAGTCCATATCCAATTCAAGTGACAGGAACTGGAATTGACCCCAACTCTGACCGTATTAAGCACGAAGCGATTCCCAGTGTATTTTACGTACATTCTTTTTCATAAATGTCTTCTTTGAAGGTCCCCGGAGAGATGCAGAGTCTGCTAAGATGTTCATCCTGAATATGTACAAAGCGCAGCACATAGGCCTGTACTACCACTTCACCTGCGCTACTGATACAGAGAACATCAGAGTTGTCTCCAAAGCTGTCAGGGACACAGTCTTCCAAGTAAACCTGGTTGGGTTCAGCCTGGGTTAAGGGTTTAGGACTAGCGTAGGCGCAGATCTGTGTTATTTTAGTTCCGGGTTACAGTTTTGCTACAGAGTAACTGTGGTCGTGAATAACACAGTTTCTTACTATAGCAGGGTCAGAGATCTAAGCAGGGGTCATAGCACCGACAGCAGGACTTCAGAAACATTTTGATATATATATATTTTTTCAGCAGTTGTCACAGTGCTATACAGATACCCAGCCTAAAACCCCAAAGAACAACCAATGCAGATGCAGAAGCACAGCGGCCATGGAGTTTTTCCTAGCCACTGTACTTCTGCATTGCTTGTTCTTTGGGGCTTTAGGATGGGTATCTGTAAAGCACTTTGTGACACCTGCTGAAGTAAAAGGGCTTTACAAAATACATTTGATTGAATTTGATTGTAAAAAGTATGAATTGTAAGAACTAACAGACAGTCTCCTGAACGTCATGATGAGATGGGCTATCAGTAGGCTATCCCATCTGTATGACATGGTTGATGAGACAAAAACCCTGTGAAGAATGTTGCCGATCCTGAATCCCTGCCTGCACTGTTCCTGCACGTTAAGAGGAAGTAAAGTAAAATATGCCTACAGAGTCAAAGTTCCTTAGTTTACATTTGTGTTGTAATGGGTGCGTTTCACATTGTGTATGTTTCATGATTGACACTTTGCTCCTTTTTTGTATTTATAAAACTTCAAATAAATTATCAACACAATTATCAACACATTCAAAGGATTCTGGAATGGTCACTGGTTTGTTAATGTATGTGCAGGTATCTTGGCAATAAATCATTAAAATCGACCCTATGGAGAGTTCTGTGTTACTAATTTCTCACAGGAAATGTAGAATAGGGAACTAACCTGTGGTTTAATATTTTAATAGTTTATGATAGTCTATATAATATATTATAAACTGGGTGGTTCGAGCACTGAATGCTGATTGGCTGAAAGCCGTGGTATATGAGACTGTATACCACGGGTATGAGAAAAGTATTTTTACTTTTCTAGTTATGTTTGTAACCAGTTTATAATAGCAATAAGGAACCTCGGGTATGTGGTATATGGCCAATATACCACGGCAAAGGGCTGTATCCAGGCACTCTGCATTGCATCATGCGTAAGAACAGCCCTTTGCCATGGTATATTGGCCATATACAGTGAGGGGGAAAAAAGTATTTGATCCCCTGCTGATTTTGTACTTTTGCCCACTGACAAAGAAATTATCAGTCTATAATTTTAATGGTAGGTTTATTTGAACAGTGAGAGACAGAATAACAACAAAAATGTTATAAATTGATTTGCATTTTAATGAGGGAAATAAGTATTTGACCCCTCTGCAAAACATGACTTAGTACTTGGTGGCAAAACCCTTGTTGGCAATCACAGAGGTCAGACGTTTCTTGTAGTTGGCCACCAGGTTTGCACACATCTCAGGAGGGATTTTGTCCCACTCCTCTTTGCAGATCTTCTTCAAGTCATTAAGGTTTCGAGGCTGACGTTTGGCAACTCGAACCTTCAGCTCCCTTCACAGATTTTCTATGGGATTAAGGTCTGGAGACTGGCTAGGCCACTCCAGGACCTTAATGTGCTTCTTCTTGAGCCACTCCTTTGTTGCCTTGGCCGTGTGTTTTGGGTCATTGTCATGCTGGAATACCCATCCACGACCCATTTTCAATGCCCTGGCTGAGGGAAGGAGGTTCTCACCCAAGATTTGACGGTACATGGCCCCGTCCATCGTCCCTTTGATGCGGTGAAGTTGTCCTGTTCCCTTAGCAGAAAAACACCCCCAAAGCATAATGTTTCCACCTCCATGTTTGACGGTGGGGATGGTGTTCTTGGGGTCATAGGCAGCATTCCTCCTCCTCCTCCAAACACGGCGAGTTGAGTTGATGCCAAAGAGCTCGATTTTGGTCTCTTCTGACCACAACACTTTCACCCAGTTCTCCTCTGAATCATTCAGATGTTCATTGGCAAACTTCAGACGGGCCTGTATATGTGCTTTCTTGAGCAGGGGGACCTTTGCGGGCGCTGCAGGATTTCAGTCCTTCACGGCGTAGTGTGTTACCAATTGTTTTCTTGGTGACTATGGTCCCAGCTGCCTTGAGATCATTGACAAGATCCTCCCGTGTAGTTCTGGGCTGATTCCTCATGATCATTGCAACTCCACGAGGTGAGATGTTGCATGGAGCCCCAGGCCGAGGGAGATTTACAGTTATTTTGTGTTTCTTCCATTTGCGAATAATCAACTGTTGTCACCTTCTCACCATATATACCAATCACTGTACCACACCCCCTCGTGCCTTATTGCTTTAATATATAATAGAAGGGTTAAAATATGGAATATTGCCAGAGTCACCTAATTTTCTTTTTTAACAACCCAGATTGTGTGTTTCAGTGCTTGATTTGGGCTGGATCTGTCCAGAACACCATACTGGCACTTCCAATTTTGGGGGAATTGCATCCCAACTCATGAATATTTGAGCCTTATATATAAACATGTCTAGTTAGATACCTTGCTTTGAAGTAGCCTACCTTATCCATTTGATCCCTGATTTATTGAATGAGGGAATCATTTTATAAAGACAAACGTATTTTGTTAGGTAGTATATGAAGAATTATGAGTTTGCTAATGTTTTCAAGTGGAACCTGAGAGGATGTTTATTTAGTGTCAGAGGGAATTGTTTTGTAGTGACACCCCTGTTCGTTGGAGACAGGTGATTGGACAGTAGAGGGAGCCACCCATATTTTTGTATATCTTATAAGTATAGGCTAGAGACAGAGAACGTTAGAGCAGACATTGTAATTTGGAGGACACTGCTCTCCAGATGCTATATACATCTGTACACTTATGCTGAAATCTTGTGATATGAATAAAACTTATGATCAAAGTTCAGTATAAGCGGACTCCTTTGTTTAACAGCAATGATTAGCAACATTGACTCGACACTACAAAATGGCGTCACGAAAAGGGACGGTCTGCATCTCTCCTTTGTTCCATTCATGGGCGCCGAGCTGACTCTCGTTCCGAAGTCATGGCCAGATAAGGGTGAGTTTCCTCACCACTTTGGGCATTTGTTAGTTCGGAGGCTATTTGAGTGTGTGCTGGAGAGATGTACCGTAAAGGACCGAAGTGTGCTGTGTTGCTTTATTGCTGAGAACTAGGGGTCTGGCCTAACCATTCTAAATTTATTTGCACTGGTAAACAGCGCAAAAGGGGGGAGAGAGCCTATAGAGTGTCTATAGAGATATTTTGCTTGAATAAGAGTTCAAGAACAATCGATTGAGAGAGGAATTATGCCTAGGCAGAGATGTATGTAACTTAGAGCCGCTGTGGATCATGGACAAGCCCTGATACAGGCGACCTCTTTAAGGTGGGCCAGAAATCCTATAACGAGTTAGATGTGTTTTAGGTGAGTCCTGAGGACTAGAGACCGTGGTATATTGATAATGTATATTATCGCTCAGCTGGCGGTTGACGAATTGTTTGTTTGATGTGATCTCTCGTATCGATTCCACTGGGATCTCGTGGTAGCACAAATTTAGCTAACAAATGGAATTTTACGGCACGGCGGAGGGAGAAATGCTAACGTGGCCTGCTAATTATGCTTCATGCTACATGCTAATGCTAAATGCTAATGCTAAATGCTAATTCATGCTATATGCCAATTTTTGATGCGGGTTATGATTAATATTTGTTCCTTGGTGGTCCATTGGAATGGGACGAGCCACCAGAAATGTGTTTAGTTAGCTTGGGCTTGGTGCCTGGTGTTTTGTGAGCTCTGTTAAGTGTTATTGTTTGACTATAAGGGGTAGAGGAGAGGAGCTATAGCAGAATGCTAACGTTCTGTTGTCTGGAGCTGAGAGGGCTCCCTTCCACGGTGAAATCGTATTGATGAATGTACTGCGCATGCGTGTGATTTTACGACACTAGAGTGACGTAGGGGTAAATAGGTCACTCCTCTCCTACACTGTGCTGTGGGGAGACGAACGAAGGAACAAAAGACAGAGATTTAGAGTCTAATGGTGTATTCTGGTTGTTACATCGGCTGTTGTTTGACGATGAAACTGTTTTCTTGAGACATATTGAATTGATAAATGAGAGAGATATGTTGACAAGATTAAAAATAAAAGTAATTAAATAAGTAAATAAAATAAAAATGTTATTGAGCTATTTATGCGATTCCTGAGTTAATTCTTAGAGCGAATGTGACTGGAGGAATATTGAATGGTTGAAGTAACTCAGGGACTGCATAAACTGCTAAATCCTTGTCTGTTTCTTTGTTCTTTTGTCATATGAGAGACGAGAAGGAGGAGAGAAAGAGAGGAGGTGCTGACGTGTACATCACGTGACAGGGTGTGACGCGACAGAGGCTGCTGAACCGGATCTCGTCAAATATCAGGCTAGTGCTGTTCTGTTTACAAAGTCTTCCCCTACAGGATATTCGATGTTATGACAATTTGACAAAAACTTGGCAAAGGACTGATCAATTGATTAAAATAAAAATTGCGTATTGGAGTTTTTTGTGCATGAGTGAGTTTGATTACAGTTGTGTTGGGAATCGAGTTCTGACATTATTCTGTAAGATTGAGGTCATTTGGTGCTTATTAAATAATTGGTTTATGAGTACTGTAGTGTTGCTGGATTATAGGTGTTTTCTTTTTGGATTACTCTGAAGTTGTCTACTTTCCTGTACTTTTCCTGATTGAAGGTGGTAAGATAGCCACTAATTGATAAATTAGTAAAATAGGAAATATAAATTAATTATTTTTGATTATTCATACATTTATTAATAATTGTTTAATTGGAGAAAAAAAAAATGTTTAATTATTTTTGAATATTCATATTTTTTATTGATTAATTTGTATTATTTAGAATTTTTTTTATTTTTTTTTTTTTTGGTTTATATTAAAAATTAAAGGGAGGACACTATAGGCTATATATTCTAAAATAATAAAAATAATTCACATTAAAGGAATATAAATGAGTTGTTACAATGGGGAAAAAGGATATAAGGACTATGAAGGTAATTACACCTGTTGATATAGTATAAAATAGTAATCCTCTAGTTAATGGTATTGCAAGGTTATCCGGCAAATGGAACAAACTTTGGCCTGACATTGAACAACCATGGCCAGTGGAAGGGACTCTTAACCCTGACGTAATCAACATAATGAAAGTGCTTCTGTCAATTCATAAAGCAGATCAAAAGAAAGGGAAAAAAGGGGAGCAACGTAAAGAAAAGAGACAAAGAGAGCTGGGTGTTCTTAAGCTGTTTGAGAATGAAGGACAAAAACTGATGAAAGATGCCAACGATAAAATAAACAAAGGTATAGAGAAAATTGTGAAACAAGGAAAGGCGACAGAAAAACTAATGGCAGAAGTCAGTACACCTTTCTCACATACGGATTCAGCAAAAAGACCCCCACCTTATGAGAAAGAAGTAGAGCTTAAGGACGTCTATCCTCAGCTTGCGGTGATCATTCAGGAGGGTGATTATTGCATCAGAGATGAAGATGAATGAATAATAGAGAGAGGACAAGCAGAAACTACCATTAAAATGAATCCAAACTCCAGAAGTAAGAAAAACCGAGATGTCTGGAAACTAAGAGAAGAATGAGGTTCGGAAAGATGAAGACAAAGATGAAGACTTGGAGATTAAAGGTGGTTCATATTCAAGAGGATTTTATCCAACAATGATTAGCAAAGAATAAATAGAAAGAGATATAGACCGATGCGTATCATGCCTGGATAAAGCGAATAGTTTAGAAGAAGTAACACAACTGGAGGAACAACTCAAGAAGCTGAAGATACAGAAGAAGAAACTGCTAAGAAAAGGATCCCAAGAATTGGAGGAGAAGAATACATTGAGGCCAAGGAAAGAGAGAAAAGTAAGAAGATGATGGAAGATGATATTTCGAGGACAGAACTTAGAATATAACCTTTTGAAGAATACTGATATGTCAACAACAAGAAAGAGCAGGACCAAGAAACTCTCAGAAAACTCAAGCAAATACAGCTGGGGGAGAAGAAGAAGGAGAAGAGAAGCTTTGGTTATGAAGAATCAGGGTGAACCAAATCAACAATCACTGCCACAGCTTCAACAGGACCAGTTCCAATCGCAATTGTATCAGCCACCAATAGCGGTTCCAGTGGTTCCATATCCACAGCCAGTTTCTGGACAGACACAGAATTGGAGAGGAAGAGGACGAGAAGGCTTAGAAGGAGGAGGAAGGTTTCAGCTACACTTCCAGCAACTTTCAGAAGTGTGTTATAATTGTGGACAGGTTGGTTACTTTACCTGTGAGTGCAATGCGCCAGGAGGAAACAACAGAGGGAATTTCTGAGGAAGATAAAGGAGCAAGTGAAGATCACCTGCTCTCCAGGTGAACCCTTAAAGGAGCAAGGATTCTAGAGTGCCTAGAATATCCGAAGGGGGGTGTCAGCTGGTAGCACCAATTAGAGAAAAATATCCAACAATTGAAGTGAAAATAAAAAGGACTATGAGAAGTGATGGTGATAGTGGAAAAGCTTTTATCTGTGTTGAGCCTAAAGAGGTTAAACATCTCACTATGTAAAATTAACTAATTAGGATAGGGATTTGAGGGAGTAAAACAGCTGATTACTCTTAAGGAACCAATTGAGCTCTGCTATAAAAAATCAAAGAGAAATTTAAATACACATACTGGTATCAGAACATATACCTATTGCATTGTTGGGAAGAGATGCATTGTGTAAATTGAACTGTACAATAAGATGTACACTAGACGGCTGTCTGGTAGAAGATTTTAAAAGAGTAGGGTTTTTGGGAATCATATTTGCTTGAAAAGATAATGTCCTCCTTCCTATGATAATCTATTAGACTGCCTATTAGACAATCTGTCTGAAAAATAAAGTTAAAAGGGGTGACAGTTATTCTTGGTTACATTCCTACACCAAGAGGTGCAAGAGATTTCAAACTAGGCTAAAATATGTTCGATCGTTTGCCAAGACTGTGTGTGAAGAAGTCAGAAGCAGGTGGGGATTACCCAATCACATATTCTAAAAATTGGTGGTAATGGCTTTTGTGAATAAATCAGTGGAAAAGGTTTTTAAAGGTTAGGAGAAAAGATTAGATAAAAAAAGTTAGGAAAACTAGGGTTGAAGGAACTCTAGGACAGTAAGCTAAGTTTCAATGTTAGTAGGAAGAGAGAGTGAATGTAGTGACACTAGTGGTGATAGATGGAAATACAAGTAAGGAGTTAAAAGTCTTAGGGAGAATGGATGAAGTAACAACAAGGACATCAACACTTCAGTCTATTATAACAACAGTGGGAAGCAATTTAACTCTTTCAACATTTATATTTATTAAAGCCATAAATATATTGCATTTGATTACAAGGGAGCAGATAACTCCAGCACCAATTTTAGAGGAATTTCATAGTCTGGGAAGCCTATCATTGGAGGATAAGTCTAAGAGAGAAGTGGGGATTTTTCCATGGTATGGTGTAAAATTTGGGAAGATCATATTGATAATATTAGCTATACTTTGATTCCAGATAGTTCAGATAATATCACTAGTGTTATAGATGCATTGAAGAATATAAGGGAGGCATTTGGTAGATCTGAAGGAGCTGGATGGTCAGCGAAGTCTTGGTTGCAAGATCAGTTAGGCCCAGTGGGAGCAGTGATGGTTCAGATTTTAATAGCAGCTTTGATAGCACTGTGTGTGATGTTTTTCTTTTGTAATTTGTTACTGACCTTTGAGAAAGCTATGATATTGAGATGGGTTGGAGTTGTGATGCCTGGAGACAACACTCAGATGCCGTTGTTGACTGTTCCTGATCTGGATGAAGAGGGACAAGTGGGACTGGATGGAGTATTGATGGATAAATATCCTTTTTGATTATTTGATCATTTTTTAAATGTTTTTCAATATTAGTGTGATTTTAGTATTTTGTTATGAATCAAAGGGGGGAAATAGGATATATTGATTCATATATCAATATCATATATCATATATCATTTTTTATATTCTTAGTTGATATTGATGTTTTAATTTGAAAGTGTTGTTTTGCAAAAGATACTGTTTGGTCTTTTCTTTTTGTCCAGAAGCATTTGGGGGAATATGTAGAGATTGAAATACTCAAACAAGGACAATATGAAAGGACAATATGAAAGGAGAATATGAAGGGACTGGAGGAGATGGAACAAGGAAGGTGTGGAAATGTTCCAATTCCATCATCAACGATGCATTGGAAGTCGACAGTGCTGGGCAGATGAAGTGTAGTGGACTACATTCCAGTGTCTGCAATGAAATATAGACATATTTGCATGTGTAATACATAATTTGTGTCATATTCTTTCTGTATTAATTTTTGTAGAATGATATTTGATGTTATTGAATACATGTGGGGATCTTAGATGTTTTTGTTTATTTAGTGAATGCTTAGGGACATGGAGTCTAGGCAGGGATAGAGATAATCCACCGTAGGGTCCGATGGGTCGACCAGCCTTAGTGTGGATATTTTTTGGATAGTATTTTGTTTGCTGGGGCTTTCATGTGTATTTAATTGCATCATAGTTTCAAATGCATTGATAAAGATTTCTGAATTGATCTGGAGTACCTAGGTGGTTGCCTGGGGCAGAGGGGCCGTGAGAGAATTTTACTGTCTTGATTGATGGATGGATATTTGGAAAGAAGGCTGCCAGACAGGTTTTTCGCTCTCACACTCCATAAAGATTTGTTCATATTTCATAGTAATGTATTCACACTCCATAAAGATTTGTTCATATTTCATAGTAATGTATTCACACTCCATAAAGATTTGTTCATATTTCATAGAAATGTATTTACACTCCAGAGAAAAGTGTTTTGGGTTTATTGTTAAAGATACTCAATAAGAGAAATTGTTACTTGTCATAATCCTATTCTGTTTGTTTTCGAGACTTTTAGTTAGTCTCGAAGGGGGGAATGTAGTATATGAAGAATTATGAGTTTGCTAATGTTTTCAAGTGGAACCTGAGAGGATGTTTATTTAGTGTCAGAGGGAATTGTTTTGTAGTGACACCCCTGTTCGTTGGAGACAGGTGATTGGACAGTAGAGGGAGCCACCCATATTTTTGTATATCTTATAAGTATAGGCTAGAGACAGAGAACGTTAGAGCAGACATTGTAATTTGGAGGACACTGCTCTCCAGATGCTATATACATCTGTACACTTATGCTGAAATCTTGTGATATGAATAAAACTTATGATCAAAGTTCAGTATAAGCGGACTCCTTTGTTTAACAGCAATGATTAGCAACATTGACTCGACACTACAGTTGTAATGTTGAAAAAGCCATGCCCGCACACCCAGAAGCTCTCCAGATGGAGGGATGACCACATGTTGACAAGGTGACTAACAGTGCAGTTCTATGTGGGGGGCTAAGTGCCTTGATCAAGGGCACAACGGCAGGAGGTTATAGGTCTACATGGGATCAGACACAGCAGCTTTCCAGTGTCAGTAATGCTTACTTTTTCATGTAGGCTATAATAATAGTCATGAAAATGTAGTTAGAAGACATGGTAAATGTGTATAAACCGTTAACAGTGAATAAACAGAGGTATCTATAGCATAATGTAATTTGTGAATTTCGGTGAACATAGTCTAATGGATTGACTTGGAAAAAGACAGCTCCTGCACTTCTTCCATCCCAAGTCAAGCACTGGTGTTAATTAACTACAGTCCCAGTTCATTGTCTGACACACTCTTTTACACACACACACACACACACACACACACACACACACACACACACACACACACACACACACACACACACACACACACACACACACACACACACACACACACACGTGGCAGAGTCAGGACATCGTGGCAACGACCTTTGTACCAAACAGGCAGCAGTCATGTGTGCTGTACTTTCAGGTTCCTATCTCTTCCTGTTTAACTGGTGAGACTGAGACCAAGAACAGAGGTGAGTGACTAAACAAGCATACATGCATCCATCCAAAGAGGATCTCCTCAGAGGAAAGGTCTTCCAACTATGTAGAATTAAGTTTTGTGGTTTAACAACCAGCGTTTGCAACTATTTACTGTATACTGGAAATCCCTGCTCATGATTTTAAAGTTCCACATCTCTGTTGTGTATAGGAGACACTGGCTATTGTTTGATCTTCCTGTTTGTATTTGTTTTAAATTCTTGATTACAGTAGGTGAGGAGGTGCTGTATTCCTTTCTATGGTTTGATTGAAATAGCAAGTGCTTGTTATGCTTAGGTAGTGCATTATATATTATATTTATATTATAATGAAGACAATAAGGCAGATGCTGTATGTGGAGAAATATGGGAGATTAATGAGACTGTAGGTAGGTGTGTTTATTTAGGAGATACTGAAGCAATTTAAGGTGACCAGGCATGGTGTAGTTATAACAGAACATTTAAAGTGGGTGGAACTTGAAAATGGTCGTAAAATTAGAACTTAGTAAAGGTGGTAGTCATAAAGTTTAATGCTCATCATGAAGCACTGTTACGTATTTAGAATATTTTCTGTCTGATTTAATTATATTAATCAAATAACATTGAATGGCTTCTAAAATACATTGATTGTCTTCTAAATAGTGATAGCAAGGGATTCATTATAATTCTACTGCTTCCTTTCAACTCACTGTTTCTCTTCTAGCCCTGAGGGATAGTAAAACCTATTTTAGCTGCGCAGTCATGCTTACATCTCCTCTCAGTTGGCCTCTAATAACACACACACACACAACTGTAGAAGCAGGGGATTGCCCTTATTTGGTGCCAGCCTGGGTCATGTGACCACAAAATGGTGGAAGCTGTGAGCTGTTTGTAAGCTGAGCATCTCTACCAAGAGCCTTGGAGGAATAGAAAGACAGCTGAAATCCATGCTCTGAGACAGAGAAGGACAGAGATTCCTGTGCCCCAGTAGTGGTGAGTGGATGGGTTAAATGTGATGCAGTTAAAGAAAAAGGACAAGAGAGAGATGTATTTATTTTCTAGAGACAGGAAGAGAGGGAGAGAGAGGGAGGGGCTGCTGTCATCAGCACTGTGTTCCTGTGCTGCAGTGTTTGTATTAGGTGGTTCAGCATCGTCCATGGAGCAAAGCAGCTGATGCTGGTCTTGCTATACCAACCGTATGTGTAATTAATCTTTGCTGTTCGGAATTCAGCTATTCTAATCAGCATGTTTCTTTTTGTTACATTTGCTAATGCAATCAGATTTTTTCTTCTCCCACGTGAAAGAGAAACTAGGATCAGTTTAGTATTTTCATGTGCGTGAGTGCATACGACGGTTGGTTCATTTGCATCTGTGCCCAATCTGTGCTCGAGAGAGAGCGTGGACATTTGAATCAGCAGAGGAGAGGGGGAAAAGAGGAGAGAGGGAGGAGAGGAGAGAGGGAGGAGAGGAGAGAGGGACGAGAATGGGCTGCTGATGATGTAACAGCTTTACCCTCCTTCCTCCCCATCCCTCTCTCTGCCTCCTGCAAGAACGGATGGATGGATAATTCACAGCGGAGGAGGAGAGATCTGATGACCTTTACCCCCAACACTCCTCCCTCTCCCCCTCTTCCCCCCTCTTCTCCCTCTCCCCCTCTTCCTCTTCCTCCACTCCCCCTCTTCCTCCCACTCCCCACTCTCTTCTCCCTCTCCCCACTCTCTTCTCCCTCTCCCCCTCTTCCTCCCACTCCCCACCCTCTTCTCCCTCTCCCCCTCTTCCTCCCACTCCCCCCCCTCTTCCCCCCACTCCCCTCCCTCTTCATCCCACTCCCCACCCTCTTTTCCCTCTCCCCCTCTTCCTCCACTCCCCCTCTTCCTCCCACTCCCCTCCCTCTTCCTCCCACTCCCCTCCCTCTTCCTCCACTCCCCCTCTTCCTCCCACTCCCCACTCTCTTCTCCCTCTCCCCCACTCTCTTCTCCCACTCCTCCTCTTCCTCCCACTCCCCACTCTTTCTCCCTCTCCCCCACTCTCTTCTCCCACTCCTCCTCTTCCTCCCACTCCCCTCCCTCTTCCTCCACTCCCCCTCTTCCTCCCACTCCCCTCCCTCTTCCTCCACTCCCCCTCTTCTTCCCACTCCCCACTCTCTTCTCCCTCTCCCCCACTCTCTTCTCCCACTCCTCCTCTTCCTCCCACTCCCCTCCCTCTTCCTCCACTCTCCCTCTTCCTCCCACTCCCCTCCCTCTTCCTCCACTCCCCCTCTTCTTCCCACTCCCCACTCTCTTCTCCCTCTCCCCACTCTCTTCTCCCACACCAGAGGAGTTGGCGCCTCCCACCAGCCTCCTCTGACATGCACAAACTCACACATTCGCACGCACACACACACACACACACACACACACGCAAGCACACACATACACACACCACACACACTGTTTATTGAGTCTGTATTCAGTATGTCACTGGTCTCCTCTGTGTTCTCTTCAGGTTCCCCTGGGTGATGAAGGCATGGACCTGGCGTCTCACAGTAAGATGAGCTCAGAGGGGGCCGAGGGCAGACCAGGTGAACCTCAGACACTGGCAACTCTGTGTGTGATGATAGGTTATTATTCCACCATTACTCTTTGGCTACCTGCAGGACTGAGGGTTATATGTTAAAATCCTACGCATGAACTGCCGACATTATTACGCATATTAATTGATAATGATGGAAAATAAGATATGCAACATATTTGAATAGATATATATTTTTAAATAGTTACAGTGGGGAGAACAAGTATTTGATACACTGCCGATTTTGCAGGTTTTCCTACTTACAAAGCATGTAGAGGTCTGTAATTTTTATCATAGGTACACTTCAACTGTGAGAGACAGAATCTAAAACAAAAATCCAGAAAATCACATTGTATGATTTTTAAATAATGAATTTGCATTTTATTGCATGACATAAGTATTTGATCACCTACCAACCAGTAAGAATTCCGGCTTTCACAGACCTGTTAGTTTTCTTTAAGAAGCCCTCCTGTTCTCCACTCATTACCTGTATTAACTGCACCTGTTTGAACTCGTTACCTGTATAAAAGACACCTGTCCACACACTCAATCAAACAGACTCCAACCTCTCCACAATGGCCAAGACCAGAGAGCTGTGTAAGGACATCAGGGATAAAATTGTAGACCTGCACAAGGCTGGGATGGGCTACAGGACAATAGGCAAGCAGCTTGGTGAGAAGGCAACAACTGTTGGCGCAATTATTAGAAAATGGAAGAAGTTCAAGATGACGGTCAATCACACTCGGTCTGGGGCTCCATGCAATGACCTGAAGAGAGCTGGGACCACAGTCTCAAAGAAAACCATTAGTAACACACATGACCTTCTCCCATTCCTCCTCTGGATCATCCAGATGGTCATGGATTAAAATCCTGCAGCGCACGCAAGGTCCCCCTGCTCAAGCCAGCGCATGTCCAGGCCCGTCTGAAGTTTGCCAATGACCATCTGGATGATCCAGAGGAGGAATGGGAGAAGGTCATGTGGTCTGATGAGACAAAAATAGAGCTTTTTGGTCTAAACTCCACTCGCCGTGTTTGGAGGAAGAAGAAGGATGAGTACAACCCCAAGAACACTATCCCAACCGTGAAGCATGGAGGTGGAAACATCATTCTTTGGGGATGCTTTTCTGCAAAGGGGACAGGACGACTGCACCGTATTGAGGGGAGGATGGATGGGGCCATGTATCGCGAGATCTTGGCCAACAACCTCCTTCCCTCAGTAAGAGCATTGAAGATGGGTCGTGGCTGGGTCTTCCAGCATGACAACGACCCGAAACACACAGCCAGGGCAACTAAGGAGTGGCTCCGTAAGAAGCATCTCAAGGTCCTGGAGTGGCCTAGCCAGTCTCCAGACCTGAACCCAATAGAAAATCTTTGGAGGGAGCTGAAAGTCCGTATTGACCAGCGACAGCTCCGAAACCTGAAGGATCTGGAGAAGGTCTGTATGGAGGAGTGGGCCAAAATCCCTGCTGCAGTGTGTGCAAACCTGGTCAAGACCTACAGGAAACGTATGATCTCTGTAATTGCAAACAAAGGTTTCTGTACCAAATATTAAGTTCTGCTTTTCTGATGTATCAAATACTTATGTCATGCAATAAAATGCAAATTAATTACTTAAAAATCATACAATGTGATTTTCTGGATTTTTGTTTTAGATTCCGTCTCTCACAGTTGAAGTGTACCTATGATAACAATTACAGACCTCTACATGCTTTGTAAGTAGGAAAACCTGCAAAATCGGCAGTGTATCAAATACTTGTTCTCCCCACTGCATAGATAGAGGTGGCAGCATTGGAAATGCTTTTGGCGGTTAATCTGCTTCTGTTTTGTGCGTGGCACTGTGTGCTATTTTCGATGGATGGGTCCTGGCCTCTCGGGGCCCTAGGGATCCGGAGGGATGTGGGTGGGATGACGGCTCAACTTGGGATGGGGAGGGGCTTTAGCGGGGGAATTAGTGGAGAACAATTGAAGGGATACTTAGTAGCAATGCAAATATCACGGTACAGCTATATGGACACTCAATCATTATGGTATTTTTTATTGGTAAATTTACAAACATATATAATGAAAAATAGACTTGAAACCTGTATCTCTGTATGGTGAAATAAGTATAGCCAGTTATAATTTTAATGGCTTAGCTGATCAAAAGAAGAACAATATTTACATGGCTCAAAGAGAAGGAATATAATATCTATTGTTTACAGGAAACTCATTCAACAATTCTAGATGAAGTTGTGTGGAAAAAGGAATGGGGGGGCGAGATATACTTCTCCCATTGGCAAAGAAATTCAAAAGGGGTGATGATATTAATTAATAGTAATTTCGAACCGAATGTGCAAATTGTCCAAATAGATATGCAAGGTAGATGGATTATTTTAAATATGTTATTGGACAATAAACAGATATGGCTCATTAACATTTACGGACCAAATAATGATGATCCACACTTCTTTGACAATATATATAATAAATTATCAACCCTGCAAGCAATTCAAGACAATATTATTATGGTGGGGGATTATAATACTGTTTTAAATAGCTCAATGGACCGTAAAGGAAATCACACCACAAACAATCAGACGGGCCTGGACATGCGCTGGCTTGAGCAGGGGGACCTTGCGTGCGCTGCAGGATTTTAATCCATGACGGCGTAGTGTGTTACTAATGGTTTTCTTTGAGACTGTGGTCCCAGCTCTCTTCAGGTCATTGACCAGGTCCTGCCGTGTAGTTCTGGGCTGATCCCTCACCTTCCTCATGATCATTGATGCCCCACAAGGTGAGATCTTGCATGAGACCCATTTTCAATGCCCTGGCTGAGGGAAGGAGGTTCTCACCCAAGATTTGACGGTACATGGCCCCGTCCATCGTCCCTTTGATGCAGTGAAGTTGTCCTGTCCCCTTAGCAGAAAAACACCCCCAAAGCATAATGTTTCCACCTCCATGTTTGACGGTGGGGATGGTGTTCTTGGGGTCATAGGCAGCATTCCTCCTCCTCCAAACACGGCGAGTTGAGTTGATGCCAAAGAGCTCGATTTTGGTCTCATCTGACCACAACACTTTCACCCAGTTCTCCTCTGAATCATTCAGATGTTCATTGGCAAACTTCAGACGGGCCTGTATATGTGCTTTCTTGAGCAGGAGGTCCTTGCGGGCGCTGCAGGATTTCAGTCCTTCAGGGGCATAGTGTGTTACCAATTGTTTTCTTGGTGACTATGGTCCCAGCTGCCTTGAGATCATTGACAAGATCCTCCCGTGTAGTTCTGGGGTGATTCCTCACCGTTCTCATGATCATTGCAACTCCTCGAGGTGAGATCTTGCATGGAGCCCCAGGCCGAGCGTGATTGACAGTTCTTTTGTGTTTCTATTATTTGAGAATAATCGCAACTGTTGTCACCTTCTCTGGTCTTGTAGCCTATTCCAGCCTTGTGTAGGTCTACAATCTTGTCCCTGACATCCTTGGAGAGCTCTTTGGTCTTGGCCATGGTGGGGAGTTTGGAATCTGATTGATTGCTTATGTGGACAGGTGTCTTTTATACAGGTAACAAGCTGAGATTAGGAGCACTCCCTTTAAGAGTGTGCTCCTAATCTCAGCTCGTTACCTGTATAAAAGACACCTGGGAGCCAGAAATCTTTCTGATTGAGAGGGGGTCAAATACTTATTTCCCTCATTAAAATGCAAATCAATTTATAACATTTTTGACATGCGTTTTTATGGATTTTGTTGTTGTTATTCTGTCTCTCACTGTTCAAATAAACCTACCATTAAAATGATAGACTAATCATTTCTTTGTCAGTGGGCAAACGTACAAAATCAGCAGGGGATCAAATACTTTTTTCCCTCACTGTAAGTGTTATTTAACACAGCTGACAACCAGCCAAAATGTCATAACCCACCACTCCACAAGAGATAAAGAGCGATAAAGAGAGATGGAACATTCTAACATTTCCAGTGACTCTTCCCCCTCCCTCCCTGTAGCCCCTCCCAACTCGCTTCCCCTGCAGGGCACGCCGGGTGGCCCCTCCCAAAGGAAGAAGCTCTCCGCCCCGCGTATCAGCCTTTCACTTGACCAGAGTGAAGAGGATGCCCTAGAGACGCCCGACGACCTGGATATTAACGTGGACGACCTGGACACACCTGACGACACAGACTATCTGGACTACACCGACACTGAGCTGGACTGGGAGGGTGAGTCAGTCTAGGAGTATGTCCCAAATGGCACTCTTAAGTGCACTTTACAGTATAGGGCCATTTCAGACACATACTAATACACCAAACAAGATATTCCGCCACTTGGGAAGCTGTAACAATTAAAATGAAAATTTGTTTCCCTATACCTAATTTCTCTGTAATAAAATGTTTGTTGTTGGATTTATAGTACGTCTGTGTTTTCTACTAGCTGTGTTTCTGCCTTTTGCCACAAACCAGAACCCCCGACAGCCAATCGTAACGCGTCAAAAGAGCCGTGCGAGCCGATTCCTACGTGCAGTGCCGCAGAGGAGCGTCAGGATGCGAAGCTGTGGAGGGCCGTGATCATCGGAGAGCAGGAACACCGCATCAACATGAAGATCATCGAGCCCTACCAGAGAGTTGTATCCCATGGAGGTACAGGAAAGTTCTGATTGTTGTTTGGTGTTTTTATACCTTATTCTATTTTATATACCTTCTTTTACCTCCTTTCTCTTGATGGGGTCTCCCATACAAAACAGATTTTCATCTCATGCAACGTAAATCAGACATACAGTGACATACTGATGGCAGATGACAGAGAGAAATACAAACAAACTGAGAAATGAAACAGTCAAACACCCCACCCAAACACAACCCTCCCCACCCCACCCCACGCATGATCTAGCCTCTGAGACAGGGTACTCTTGGAAACTGTTGTAGTGTGGGTCATATTTGAATATTTCTTTCGAAGTGTCGTTTTTCCTTCATCAGGGTACTATGGAAACGGAGTGAACGCCATCATAGTGTTTGCGGCGTGTTTCCTCCCGGACAGCGACAGTGAGGACTACCATGAAGTCATGGAGAACCTCTTCCTGTAAGTTACACCTATCCTCACTCTAATTAGTACTGACTTAGGCACCTTTTAAAGGCAATGTACGTGGAGATCACTGTAAATGCTGCATATTTCGGCACAATCTGAAATTACCTTTAAATGTCAAGTAAGCTACTGCTCAGATCTAGTGTTGATCGGAATGATTCCCGACCTTAGTCCCCTATCCCGAAACATATGCCTGTGACCTAACAAATACACCCATTATTTGTAGATTTATTTGATGGATATACTGATAACTAATTGCGTTTTATGGTTAAGTTCTCGTCTGTCTTTATTTCTAAGAAAAATTAACTTGAAGGGCAATGTTGTAACTATTCTACATGCACCTTCCAATCGTTCACTGTCATACTCCTCTCTTGTTCTTCAGTTCAGTCATATTTCAGATGCTTCTCTACTCTTTGGACATGTTTTAAATCATACACTAGAATCTAGTGACTAGATTCATTTACATTTGACATTTTAGTCATTTAGCAGATGCTCTTATCCACAGCGACTTACAATTAGTGCATTCATCTTAAGATAGCTAGGCAACAACATATCACAGTCGTAGTAAGTACATTTCCCCTCAATAAAGTAGTTATCAGCAAAGTCAGTGCTAATAGATTGATGTGTACTTGCCCTGCTGTATGTCCTGCTGGCAGGTATGTGATCAGCACATTGGAGCTGATGGTGGCAGAGGACTATATGATTGTCTATCTGAATGGAGCCACGCCCCACAGGAGGATGCCTGGAATGGGCTGGCTCAAGAAGTGCTACCAGATGATTGACAGGAGGTAGATTGCTTTTTACAATGTTTGATTCATGAATGAATGGATGGATGGATTAATTCTATTTTTAGTATGAAAAAGTGCAAGGGGATATAGTCAGGCCCACGGGATAAAATGTGATAGGATTAACGTGTACTTATTTCCCATGTGGTCAACTGTAATAACATTGTATCATGCCACATCACACAAACATACTCAATATGATAATTTTTATGAATGTTTGGTTACAGGCTCAGGAAGAATTTGAAATCCTTCATCATTGTCCACCCGTCCTGGTTTATACGGACCATCCTAGCCATCACCAGGCCCTTCATCAGGTAAGTACACATAAACAGTGCTTTCAGAAAGTATTCACACCCCTGGACTTTTTCCACGTTTTGTTGTTACAAAGTGGGATTAAAATAGATTTAATTGTCTTTTTTTTTTGTCAACGATCTACACAAAATACTCTAATGTCAAAGTGCAAGAAAAATTATAACATTTGTAAAAAATATGAAAAATAAAAACACTACTAAATCTTGATATATTAAATCACTTTTGGCAGTGATTACAGTTGTGAGACTTTCAGGGTAGGTCTCTAAGAGCTTTCCACACCTGGGTTGTGCAACATTTGGCCATTATTATTAAAAAATTATTCACGCTCCAAATTGGTTGTTGAGCATTGCTAGACAACCATTTTCAGGTCTTGCCATAGATTTTCAAGTAGATTTAATTCAAAACTTTAACTCGGCCACTCAGGAACATTCACTGTCTTCTTGGTAAGCAACTCTACTAGTGTTTGCCCTTGTGTTTTAGGTTATTGTCCAGCTGAAAGGCGAATTAATCTCCCAGTGTCTGGTGGAAAGCAAACTGAACCAGGTTTTCCTCTAGGATTTTGCCTGTGCCTCGCTCCATTACATTATTTTTTTATCCTGAAAAACTCCCCAGTCCTTAACGATCACAAGCAAACCCATAACATGATGCAGCCACCACTATGGTTGAAAATATGGAGAGTGGTACTCAGTAATGTGTTGTATTGGATTTGCCCCAAAACATAGCACTTTGTATTCCGGACAAAAAGTTAATTGCGTTGCCATATTTTTTTGCAGCATTACTTTAGCACCTGAGTGGTTTCCTTCCTCTCCAGCAACTGAGTTAGAAAGGATGTCTGTATCTTTGTATTGACTGGGTGTATTGATACACCAACCAAAGTGTAATTAATAACTTCACCATGCTCAAAGGGATATTCAATGTCTTCTTTTTTTGTTGTTGTTGAATCTGTGTTTGAAATTCACTGCTTGACTAGGGACCTTACAGTTAATTGTATGTGTGGGGTACAGAGATGAGGAAGTCATTCAAAATCATGGTAAAACTATTATTGCACACAGTGAGTCTACATTTTACATTTACATTTTAGTCATTTAGCAGACGCTCTTATCCAGAGCGACTTACAGTTAGTGAATACATATATATCTTTTTTTTATACTGGCCCCCCGTCTATTCAAATGACTTGTCAAGCAAATGTTTACTCCTGAACTTATTTAGGCTTGCCATAACAAAGTGGTTGAATACTTGACTCAAGACATTTCAGCTTTTCATTTTTAATAAATTTGTTTAAAACATTTCTAACAACATAATTCCACTTTGACATTATGGGGTATTGTGTGTAGGCCAGTGACAAAATATCTCTATTTAATCCATTTTAAATTCAGGCTGTAACACAACAAAATGTGGAGAAAGTCAAGGTGTGTGAATACTTCCTGAAAGCGCTGTATACACTGAGTGTACAAAACACCTGCTCTTTCCATGACAGACTGACCAGGTGAATCCATGTGAAAGCTATGATCCCTTGTTGATGTCACCTGTTAAATCCACTTGAAATCAGTGTAGATGAAGGGGAGGAGACAGGTTAAAGAAGGATTTTTATGCCTTGAGACAATTGAGACATGGATTGTGTATGTGTGCCAGTCAAAGGGTGAATGGGCAAGACAAAATATATAAGTGCCTTTGAACGGGGTATGGTAGTAGGTGCCAGGCACACTGGCTTGTGTCAAGAACTGCAACGCTGCTGGGTTTTTCACCCTTAACAGTTTCCTGAGTGTATATCAAGAATGGTCCGCTACCCAAAGGACATCCAGCCAACTTGACACGACTGTGGGAAGCATTGGAGTCAACGTCGGCCAGCATCCCTGTGGAACGCTTGACACCTTGTAGAGTCCATGCCCCAACGAATTGAGGCTGTTCTGAGGGCAAAAAGGGGGTGCAACTCAATATTAGGAAGGTGTTCCTAAGGTTTTGTACACTCAGTGTACATTTCTCTGTTCAAATAAAATAATCTGGTAGATAAAGATAGCACGAGTGTGCACGTCCACTTACGTATGCGTGTTTGTGTGTTTTGTCACAGCACCAAGTTCAGCAATAAGATAAAGTACGTGAACAGCCTGGCTGAGCTGCAGGAACTCATCCCCATGGAGTACGTCCACATCCCAGAGTGCATCATTAGGTGAGCCCAGTCTACAGTCGTGGTCAAAAGTTTTGAGAATGACACAAATATAAATTTTCACAAAGTCTGCTGCCTCAGTTTTTATGATGGCAATTTGCATATACTCCAGAATGTTATGAAGAGTGATCAGATGAATTGCAATTAATTGCAAAGTCCCTCTTTGCCATGAAAATGAACTTAATCCCCCCCAAAAACATTTCCACTGCATTTCAGCCCTGCCACAAAAGGACCAGCTGACATCATGTCAGTGATTCTCTCGTTAACACAGGTGAGAGTGTTGACGAGGACAAGGCTGGAGATCACTCTGTCATGCTGATTGAGTTAGAATAACAGACTGGAATCTTTAAAAGGAGGGTGCCTGAAATCATTGTTCTTCCTCTGTTAACCATGGTTACCTGCAAGGAAACACGTGCCGTCATCATTGCTTTGCACAAAAAGGGCTTCACAGGCAAGGATATTGCTGCCAGTAAGATTGCACCTAAATCAACCATTTATCGGATCATCAAGAACTTCAAGGAGAGAGGTTCAATTGTTGTGAAGAAGGCTTCAGGGCGCCCAAGAAAGTCCAGCAAGCGCCAGGACCGTCTCCTAAAGTTGATTCAGCTGCGGGATCGGGGCACCACCAGTGCAGAGCTTGCTCAGGAATGGCAGCAGGCAGGTGTGAGTGCATCTGCATGCACAGTGAGGTGAATACTTTTTGAGGATTGCTTGGTGTCAAGAAGGGCAGCGAGGAAGCCACTTCTCTCCAGGAAAAACATCAGGGACAGACTGATATTCTGCAAAAGGTACAGGGATTGGACTGCTGAGGACTGGGGTAAAGTCATTTTCTCTGATGAATCCCCTTTCCGATTGTTTGGGGCATCCGGAAAAAAGCTTGTCCGGAGAAGACAAGGTGAGCGCTACCATCAGTCCTGTGTCATGCCAACAGTAAAGCATCCTGAGACCATTCATGTGTGGGGTTGCTTCTCAGCCAAGGGAGTGGGCTCACTCACAATTTTGCCTAAGAACACAGCCATGAATAAAGAATGGTATCAACACATTATCCGAGAGCAACTTCTCCCAACCATCCAAGAACAGTTTGGTGACGAACAATGCCTTTTCCAGCATGATGGAGCACCTTGCCATAAGCCAAAAGTGATAACTAAGTGGCTCGGGGAACAAAACATCGAAATGTTGGGGCCATGGCCAGGAAACTCCCCAGACCTTAATCCCATTGAGAACTTGTGGTCAATCCTCAAGAGGCGGGTGGACAAACAAAAACCCACAAATTCTGACAAACTCCAAGCATTGATTATGCAAGAATGGGCTGCCATCAGTGTCACGGTTCAGACAGACGACCAGAGGACCACAATTGCGTCACACCAGAAAGTTTATTAAAACTTAAGGGAAAGGGGAAGTAGGGAGTGAATGAAGGCTCCAGGGGTAACAGGGATCCCGTCCAATGTGCTGGGTCTGTGCCCCCCCCAGTGGCAGCGATGCGTCCTATGAAGCCGGTGGTGGGTGGTCCAGAAGTCCTGGGGGGGGGAGACACAGACACAACAGGGCGGAATGAAACAAGGCAGCAGTACAGTTCAAGGGAAATCCAAAATACGTAGTAGCAAGGCAGAAGGCTGGTCAGAGTTACCGGGATTGAAGAGTAGTCAGGAGTCGTTATGGCAGAAGCAGGTCTGGATCTCCTGGGGCAGAAGAGTATCCAAAAATCAGGCAGGTCCGGGGTCACAAAACCAGGGTGAGCCAGAAGCGCGAGCAAACAGGTTCCGGGTGTGAGCTTTGCAGACGATCTGACACCGGAGAGCTGAAAGACAGGGCCTTAAATACTGGGAGAGGTAGTGGGTAATGCAGCGCAGCTGGCAGAGTAATTAGAGCAGAGCAGAGCAGGGACAGGTGGAGCTAGTTAGGCTGAGTAGAGAGAGTGGTGAGCAGAGTGGAAGAAAATAAAGGTGGTAACCCGGTGGAGTGAGAGGCTCATGACAGAACCCCCCCCCCAAGGGACGGCCCCAGAAGTCCCAAGAGCAACACCACGCCGGGCGGGAGGAGGGGAGCCGGAGGAGGGCTAGAACTCCTCCGAACGGTCCGAGTGAACGTCCTCATCCTCGGAGGAAGCCGGAGGGCCGTGGTCGGGAGATGGGACAGGTCCCGAGACAGGATCAGGCACAGGACAGGAAGCCGAGCGGGCAGGACGGTTAGGGACCCCTCTGGGGCGGCCCCTACGGATTGCAGGTTGATCAGGATGCCGTTGGTGGAAAGCGGTGATGAGAGTCCTATCCACAATCCGACTAGCTGGCACCCAGGTCCTTTCCTCAGGTCCATAGCCCTCCCAGTCAATGAGGTACTGGAGACCCCTACCCCTCCGTCTGGACCGAAGCAGGCGGCGGACGGTGTAAACCAGACCACCATCGACGAGCCGTGGAGGAGGAGGACAAGGCGCAGCAGGGACCAGCGGACTCTCATGGATGGGCTTAATCTTAGACACATGGAAAGTGGGGTGCACCCTCAGGGAATTAGGCAGTTGGAGCCGGACAGCAGTTGGGCTAATCACTCTTATGATAGGGAATGGGCCAATGAACCGAGGTGCCAGCTTCTGCGACTCCACCCTGAGTGGCAGGTTCTTCGATGACAACCACACCCTTTGACCAACATGGTAGGTGGGAGCAGGAATTCTCCGACGGTTGGCCCCGGTAGTGTAGCTGGCAACGGATCTGAGGAGTGTGGCTCGGGCTTGTGACCAGGTGCGGCGACATCGACGGGCAAAAGCAAGTGCAGATGGGCAAGTAACCTCCTCTTCCTGGCTGGCAAATAGAGGAGGCTGGTATCCATAAACACATTGGAAAAGGGGACATACAGATGGCAGAGCAGGTCAGAGAATTGTGTGCGTACTCCACCCATGTCAATTGCTGCGACCAGGAGTGGGGGTTGCGTGAAGTCATGCATCGCAGTGCCTTCTCGAGCTCCTGATTAGCCCGCTCTGACTGCCCATTGGATTGGGGATGGAATCCGGAAGTCAGACTGACTGTGGCTCCCAGCAGGTGACAGAACTCCTTCCAAAAAGCGGAGGAGAATTGTGGACCACGGTCAGAAACTACATCCTTTGGCAGTCCATGGATCCGGAAGACGTGTTCCAGGACCACCTGGGCGGTCTCCTTGGCGGTTGGGAGCTTGGGGAGGGGAATGAAGTGTGCCATCTTGCTGAAACGGTCAACTATGGTGAGAATGACGGTCATGCCTCTTGAAGGGGGCAGCCCCGTGACAAAGTCAAGGGCGATGTGAGACCAGGGACGTCTGGGCACAGGCAGGGGCTGCAGCAATCCGGCTGGGGGCTGGCAGGACGACTTGTGTTGGTTGCAGATGGGGCAGGCTTGGACGAATTCCCGTACATCCTTTCTCAGAGAGGGCCACCAGAACCTCTGGGCGAGCAGGTTGTAAGTGCGGGTGGAGCCAGGGTGACAAGCTAGGCGGGAGTCATGTCCCCACTGAACGACCTGGGACCTCAGGTCTTCGGGGACAAAAAGGCGGTCAGCTGGGCAAGTGCTGGGACCTGGCTGGTTACGGAGAGCCTCCAGCACCTGTTCCTCAACAGCCCAGGTCAGAGCTGCAACGATGCAGGGACTTGGCAGAATCGACACAGGGTCCTTGGAGGGGGTGTCATCCTTCTGGAATTGACGGGAGAGGGCGTCTGGCTTGGTGTTGCGTGATCCAGGCCGGTATGACAGAGTGAAATTAAACCTGGTGAAGAACAGGGCCCAGCGGGACTGCCTGGAGTTCAACCGTTTGGCCGTGCGGATGTACTCCAAGTTCTTATGATCGGTCCAAACGAGAAATGGAATGGTGGACCCCTCCAGCCAGTGACGCCACTCCTCCAAGGCAAGCTTCACAGCCAGCAGCTCACGGTTCCCTATGTCGTAATTGCACTCAGAGGGGGACAACCGACGTGAGAAAAAGGCACAGGGATGGAGCTTCCTATCCTCCGCAGCCCACTGAGAAATCACAGCACCAACTCCCACATCCGAGGCGTCCACCTCCACAATGAATTGCCGGTCCACATCAGGCATCTGGAGGATGGGAGCGGAGGTGAACCTCACCTTGAGGGTACTGAAGGCTTTGTCGGCTGCTGGGGTCCAGGTGAAGGGTTGCTTGGTGCTGGTTAGAGCAGTGAGAGGGGCAGCAACGGTACTGTAGTTCCGGATAAACTTTCTATAGAAGTTAGCAAACCCCAGAAACTGTTGCAGCTTCTTTCTGTTCTCCGGAACTGGCCATGAAGTGACTGCTGATACTTTGGCAGGATCCATTTGGATACTTCCCTCTGCCACTATGTACCCCAGGAAGGCCACTGTCTTGACGTGAAACTCACATTTCTCTGCCTTGGCGTAGAGGGAATTCTCCAGAAGACGATGAAGGACTTGCTGGACATGGCGGGTGTGTTCAGACAGGTTTCTGGAGTAGATTAAGATGTCATCCAGGTAAACGAAGACAAACTTGTTTAACATGTCCCGCAGTACATCATTCACTAGAGCCTGGAACACAGCAGGAGCATTGGTGAGGCCAAAAGGCATAACCAGATACTCGTAGTGGCCTGTTGGTGTATTGAATGCGGTTTTCCATTCATCTCCCTCCCGGATCCGCACTAGGTGGTAAGCGTTTCTGAGATCCAACTTGGTAAAAACAGTGGCTCCCTGGAGCAACTCAAAAGCAGAGGTGAGCAGAGGCAGAGGGTAACGGTTTTTCACTGTGATGTCGTTGAGTCCCCTGTAGTCGATGCAGGGGCGAAGAGATCCGTCCTTCTTCCCCACAAAGAAGAAGCCAGCACCAGCAGGAGATGAAGATGAACGGATTAATCCTGCGGACAGAGAGCCATTGATGTAGTCCTCCATGGACTTTCTTTCAGGAGCAGACAACGAATAAAGACGACCCTTTGGAGGGGCTGTTCCAGGGAGGAGGTCGATGGCACAGTCGTACGGTCGGTGAGGGGGCAGAGATGTGGCTCTTGCTTTGTTAAACACCTCTCTGAGACCATGGTAGCATTCTGGGACATTGGAGAGGTCAGGAGCGGAGTTAGTAGGTACTGGCCGAGGGGGTAGTGCGGCAGCAAGCAGGCAGGTTCGGTGGCAGTCCTCTCCCCACTCCCTGATCACCCCGGTCACCCAGTCGAGCTGAGGGTTGTGCCGGCGGAGCCATGGGTAACCCAGGATGAGGGGTTGGCCTGGAGAGGGGAGCAGGTGAAACTGGATAGTTTCTTGATGGTTTCCGGACAGACCCATCGAGACCGGGGCCGTGACATGAGTGACCGATCCGAGTAAGTGTCCGTCCAGTGCCCGGGCAGGAATAGGAGGTGTCAAACGGAGGTTCTCCAGTCCCAGCTGGCGTGCCAGCTTGATGTCCATTATGTTGGCTTCGGCGCCAGAATCCACCAGAGCAGCCAGGGTGTGAGTTGAGTCAGAGAGGCGGAGGTGAACTTGCAGCAGGGGTTTGCGGTCGGAGGACTGGATGGTCATTGAACTCAACCGGACTCCCCCTATGCCCGGTGAGCTTCGGCCCTTTAAAGGGCAGGTTACCACACGATGTCCATCACCTCCACAATAGAGGCAGAGGTTTGAGGTGAAGCGGCGCTGGCGCTCTGCAGGAGTGAGAGAGGCTCGCCCAATCTCCATAGGCTCAGACTGATCAAGCTGACCTGGGTGAGTGGCAGTAGATGACAGGAGCCCAGTCGGATCTCTCCGAATGCCGGTAGTAGGTGGACCTTGGCGCCCCCTCTCACGACGACGGGTCTGTATCCTTCTGTCGATCCTGACAGTCAGTGCGATGGCTTCATCAAGAGTGGAAGGCAGTTCATGGGAGACCAACTCGTCCTTGATATAGTCAGCCAAACTATGGAAGAACGCGTCCACCAACGATGGTGTGTTCCAAGAACTTCGTCTAGCCAGGGTTCGGAAGTCGATGGAATGGTCTGCGACTGTACGTCTGCCTTGTCGAATACTGAACAGTTCACGAGACGCCTCTGCGGTTGGTGAATCCAGGTCAAACACCTTCAGCATCTCCTCAGCAAACAGGTCGAAGGTTGCACATGCGGGGGTTTGACGTTCGAACTCTGCTGTTCCCCAGAGTCGAGCTCGGCCCGTCAGGTGAGTGATGGCATACCCAACTTTAGCCCCCTCCGTGGCGAAGGTCCTTGGCTGCAAGGAGAACTGAAGTCGGCAGCTAGTCAGGAATGGCCGGACCTGGGTTGAATCGCCGTTGAACCGCTCGGGGTTTCCAATCTTGGGTTCCGGAGCAGCGGCTGCAATGACCGGGGCAGGTAACTCGGGGGCAGGGCTGGTGGGCAGACTGGCTGGGGTAAGGTTGGTGAGGAGTTGAATGATCATGGCGAGTTGTTGTTGCTGCTGCTGGAACTGCTGCTCATGCTCATCGGTTTCCATGTCGGGGAAAGTGTGCGCTGAGTCCATAATGGTCAGATCGTACTGTCACGGTTCAGACAGACGACCAGAGGACCACAATTGCGTCACACCAGAAAGTTTATTAAAACTTAAGGGAAAGGGGAAGTAGGGAGTGAATGAAGGCTCCAGGGGTAACAGGGATCCCGTCCAATGTGCTGGGTCTGTGCCCCCCCCAGTGGCAGCGATGCGTCCTATGAAGCCGGTGGTGGGTGGTCCAGAAGTCCTGGGGGGGGGAGACACAGACACAACAGGGCGGAATGAAACAAGGCAGCAGTACAGTTCAAGGGAAATCCAAAATACGTAGTAGCAAGGCAGAAGGCTGGTCAGAGTTACCGGGATTGAAGAGTAGTCAGGAGTCGTTATGGCAGAAGCAGGTCTGGATCTCCTGGGGCAGAAGAGTATCCAAAAATCAGGCAGGTCCGGGGTCACAAAACCAGGGTGAGCCAGAAGCGCGAGCAAACAGGTTCCGGGTGTGAGCTTTGCAGACGATCTGACACCGGAGAGCTGAAAGACAGGGCCTTAAATACTGGGAGAGGTAGTGGGTAATGCAGCGCAGCTGGCAGAGTAATTAGAGCAGAGCAGAGCAGGGACAGGTGGAGCTAGTTAGGCTGAGTAGAGAGAGTGGTGAGCAGAGTGGAAGAAAATAAAGGTGGTAACCCGGTGGAGTGAGAGGCTCATGACAATCAGTCAGGATGTGGCCCAGAAGTTAATTGACAGCATGCCAGGGCGGATTGCAGAGGTCTTGAAAAAGAAGGGTCAACACTGCAAATATTGACTCTTTGCATAAACTTTAATGTAATTGTCAACAAAAGCCTTTGACACTTATGGAATGCTTGTAATTATACCTCAGTATACCATAGTAACATCTGACAAAAATATCTCATAACACTGAAGCAGCAAACGTTGTGAAGACCAATACTTGTGGTCAAAAGTTTGGAGAATGACACGACTGTACACATCCCCCTCTCCCTTCTACTCCTCCCTCCCCTCCCCTTCACTGTAACTGACTATTTATCTTCCGTTGTCAACTCTCACCCCTTAGCCTTGACGAGGAGCTGAAGGAAGCGGCGCTGAGCTCGACGTAAGCATCGACTCCATTCCCTTATTATTACGGCTGCAGAAACAGAAACTATGTACCACGTCTGTTTTCTCTTAACTAGACTCCCATTTATCACATTATCCTGTTTAAGATCAGAAAGGCTTGTAGGTTGGATCAGCCTGCTCACCTGTGTGTTTGCTCTGATTACTTTCATACATTTATCACATTTCCATATTATTATAGAGTATCTCGAAAGGCATTTGTCTCCCATATCAATAAACCATAGATTACAGTAAAATGATTAATTATGGTGATATATCACAGATGGTGAATAAGATAAGTCTGAGAAAGACATGTAGAATTCCAATGAGAAACATACTCGTTTGACTATATTTGGCTCGGCCTTCCTCACAAGGAATACCATTGATTCAAAATGCTCCACAAAATGTAGCCCTTGATATATTTACCACTGCACCCCAGATTCCCTTCTGACTTTTTTCCCCCTTTCTCCTGTAGTGTGAGCAGCTTCCTCCAGGGACCTGAGCCGACGTCTGGGAGACCAGAGTCAGTAAGACCACTAAAGCCACTTGTTTAAGTGCAGTCTGAAGAGAGATGGCCTTGTCTGGCTTGTCTGTCTTTCATATAAACACCAAGGCTGTGTCCCAAATGGTACCCTATTACCTATAGGGCCCTGGTCAAAAGTAGTGCACTAAGTAGGGTGTAGCTTGCCATTTGGGACGCAGCCTCTAACATTAATGCCTCTGTTTCATTGGCTTCTCTTCCTCTGCAGAGCCAATAAAACCAACAGGAACAGCTGCTAGACAAAGTGGTGTTCAACACCACTGGATATGGATGGTTGTGGCTTCGCTTCAAAATTGAATTTCACATTGTTTTAAAACACATGATTGTTTCGTGCACTAGAAACAATAAAACAGATGTACTATTCCTGTGTGTTTGTCAGACATGGAGACTATGAAAACACTCCATAATCCCTGTTAGCACTCAGACGTAGTATCCTATAAGACCACCATAACATTAATCTATAGCACCACTGACAGACTTTAGATTAGCACCAGGGGTTTCTTAATACTGGTCTTTGGGACCCACAGGGGTGCACTGTTTTGTTTATTCCCAGCACTAACACACCTAGTAGCACACCAAGGTCTTGATGATTAGCTGAATAATCAGGTGTGTAAGTGCTGGGTTGGAACAGAAAGTTGCCCAGGACCAGCATTAAGATGCTTGACACTAAATCCACATACCATGATAGTTCGTTAAGGACAGAATTACAATATGGTCACTCACAGTACAGGACACACGTCCATTCTTAGCGTCAAAGTTGTAATGTTGTACTTTGGTAATAATGCATGAGCAACAGTGAAGCAATAATATCTCATCCTTTAAAGGTAGACTCAGTGAAATGCCGTTGCCACGAGCAGCACCGCAGATATTGAGATGAGCAAGATGGAAGACTTCACTCACACAGTATCTGTGCATGTGCACGCGTTCGCTTCACGGTGTCCACAGCGTGGTAGCCCCGGGACCAAAGCAGCGGGGAAGTCTACCTTTAAATGTTAGTCCCCATCTGGAATTTAGACAAGTCATTATGTCCTTGAGACAACAGCACGTCAATGATGGTATGTCAAAATCAATCTGACATATCTATGGCATGCTAAAACCCAGTCACCTTAGGAAACGACCAAGTTACGCTTCTCAATCTTTTTTTAGATCTTATTCTGGATCTTGACAGTGTTTTACCACTAACATCCCTAGATGTTTTCACGTTGAATCAATCTGAAGTATAGAGGATGAACTGTGTAACCATAGAAATATATTTCTGTGTGTAACCAAGTGATGTGTGAAAACAAGCTGTCAGTACATTGTGAGAGCATGTCCTTTCAGATGCCTGTCCTGTGAGTCGAGCGTGCCGTGTGTGTGTGTCCTGTCAGTGTGTGTTTCCGTCAGACTTCCTACATGTTCACCGTCTAGGGCTCTTGCTGCACCAAACAGGATGACCTCAGAGTGGGACAGAAAGAGCAGCGTTTGTCTCTGTAAAGCACAATTTCGCATCCCATGTGTGGGTGTATGCGTGTGTGTCAATGCATGTTTCCTCAGATTGATGGCCTTCTCCAACATTGTGTATAACATGATATGATGGAACACTAAATCAATAAATAGTTTTACGCTGAGCATTGCTCCTGTGTTTTTCCTCACATGCCATCTATGCGATTGTCAGTTGCATTCATTTGTGAATTAAAATGGCCAGTGATGAATTTGCAGCCTTATTAGCTTGTTAGTCATACTTGAAGGTCATTGACCTTTCTATCACAACACCAGGGTCATATCTGTATCGCAGAAGTATCGCGGAAGACTCACAATTGAAATTTAAAAGGCAATGTTCCCGCGTTCGCGGAGACGTCAGTCACAGTACACGCTGAATGTCGGCTCATTCGAAAATTACCTTTACATTTTAACGAAGAGCTTCCACGATACAGATTGAATCCAGCCCTTAGCATTTCTTATTGGATAAAAGTTCAGGTAGCCCCTCCCTGTTGGTCTTTTCCGCTTGGTGCCCAACGCATACGAACCGTGTGTTACTATCAGTATTACCAAAACGAAGGTCTTCCAAGTCAATGGTAAATGTTACTTGAAGAACAAAAAACTTTTTCAAAAGTCCATGACAGCAAACTAATTATACAAAGACAAGTGGCAAAACCATAACTTTGATTTAAAGAAGGGCTGCCCAACCCTCTTCCTAGAGATCTACTGTCCTGTAGGTTCTCAGTCCAACCCTAATTTAGCATATCTGATTCAGCTAGTTAAGGTCTTGTTGAGCAGCTAATAAGTAGAATCAGGTGTGTTAAATTAGGGTTGGACTGAAAACCCACAGGACGGTAGATCTCCAGGAAGAGGGTTGGGCAGCCATGATTTAAAGTGTTAATCTTCAACACCACCACAATTACAAAAGAGGAATAACATTTTGAAACTGATTTTACGACACAATATTGTATTTCAGGGGTTGTGGTTGAAGTCACAAAATAAACATTTCCCCTAAATGTTAAAAATAACTGGTATTTGACAACATACACAATTGTTTATGAACAGCATTTATTAAACACCCCTCAGCATGAAATAGCTTTTGTTTTATATCAAACGAGGACAAATAAGATGGATGCAAGCCCTGAGAGAAAGAGTCAACGAGAGAGATGAGGCAGAAAGAGTTAAACATCCTGCTAAATATACATCACCCATCAGCAAAATGTATAGCTCTCATCATTGTACTCCAGCTCATCGTCATCATCCCCTGGCTGTCCGTACCGGAACTTCCTGTAGACCGTTCCACCCTGACCCATGTATTTAACACTAACCCCACCGGCCCGGCCCTCAGTGAGGTCCACCAACTGGGCCTCTGCATTGTTGGGAAGGGCCCGTAAGTAAGCGTTTCACTGTTTACAAAGCATGTGACAAATACATTTTGATTTGTGTTCTATTGCACCAGGCAAGCGCAATCAAGCCCAGATAAAGTATTTGAAATGATTTCAAATAGTGTTCGAACCCTGGTCTGCTCTAAGGGGTATGGCTAGTCAGTATATTGGAACAGAGGACTAGAGCCCACCTTTCCTGTGGAGTCACTCTACTGGAGGGTTGTTCTGACAGCGCCCCCTGGCTGTGAGGATGGCATGGGCATGACAAATGGTGCAGTTGAATGGACCAGTCCAGACAGGAACAGTCGCTGTTCTCATTATCCTGACCAGAGCTGAGGACGACAAGGGGATAGGCGGATATACAAACAGGGTGAATCTCAAAAGTATTTTCTTTGATTCAGGGGGTGAGTTAACTGTATACGCGTGATTCCTTGCCTCCTCGCTCCTTGCCTCAAACTGGTTCTCCCCTTGGACCTTCTCCTCCAATGCATTTTGAGAAGGCATCAATGAGAGAAAATGGCAGGAATCAGCACACAGGCCCAATCTTAATTAACTCCTAGTCCGCTACTTTCAAGGTTTAGATAGCTGGCTAGACTACCTTACCTAGCAATCTAAAAGCTGACATGGGCTAATTGAGTGACTGACCTAGGTGGCTAAAACATTTTTGTGGAAATTGCGCCATGTGTATTTTATTATTCTAACGCTCAACTGTAAGTTGAGACCCAGACAGAGTTGCTAAAAAAAGAAAAGGGAGCAGCGTGTAGGAAGAGGTGGCACTGAGTACTTCATATAGTATGTGGTCCTCTGTAGCTCAGCTGGTAGAGCACGGCGCTTGTAACGCCAAGGTAGTGGGTTCGATCCCCGGGACCACCCATACACAAAAATGTATGCACGCATGACTGTAAGTCGCTTTGGATAAAAGCGTCTGCTAAATGGCATATTATTATTATAGTACAGAGATAGCGTTGCGGTCAGTAAGGCACTGAGTACTTCATATAGTACAGAGATAGCGTTGCGGTCAGTAAGGCACTGAGTACTTCATATAGTACAGAGATAGCGTTGCGGTCAGTAAGGCACTGAGTACTTCATATAGTACAGAGATAGCGTTGCGGTCAGTAAGGCACTGAGTACTTCATATAGTACAGAGATAGCGTTGCGGTCAGTAAGGCACTGAGTACTTCATATAGTACAGAGATAGCGTTGCGGTCAGTAAGGCACTGAGTACTTCATATAGTACAGAGATAGCGTTGCGGTCAGTAAGGCACTGAGTACTTCATATAGTACAGAGATAGCGTTGCGGTCAGTAAGGCACTGAGTACTTCATATAGTACAGAGCAGTGGCGGCTCCTGAAAAAATTCTCAGGGGGGGCAATTTTTCTGATGATTTAGGTGACCTACACACATTTTAAAAAAGATATGTCCAGCAACAACATGAAGACAGGGGCAGCATATAAGTCAATACCAGAAGCATTTATTGACTGATCTCAAAAGTGTTGGCTTACCAGGGTTGGTGGAGCCCTCAGTTTCATCTTTGCCTCGCAAAGCTAACTCAAACACTCCGCAAAACTTCACACACTGGATTAGCCGGCTGAGGATGTGGCGGTTCTTGCTAATGTCGTAGTAAATATATTTGTTATAGTGAATATGGAATATGATATGTTGAGTAAAATGTTGTGCTAAGATCTATTTAGGTCAGGAGCTGGTTATAAGTTCTGTTCCTATCCAATAACAATGGACAAAAGGGTCCTATCTTGTCAGCCTTGTCAGTTTCAGTTCTCCAGTAAACTTGTGATTATCAACACTAACCTCATCGTTGTGGCGGCGGACAGCTAGCCTGTATCCCTCATCCAGTTGAGTGGGAATGTTCACTCTCCCCAAAGCAGACAATCTCAAACAGCTATCCATGTGGGTCTTTGACAGCTCATGTTTCTTAATCTTTCCTGAAAGATGGTGCATGTCCGTTACACACCAGTCGCTGTCCAAGCGGTGCTGTCTGCCGTGCCGCCTTCAGGGTGAAAGAGTAAGCAGGGGGTAGCAGAAGACTGCATTAGCTACATCGCAGCCTGCTAGCCAGGTTTTTCGTTCGTACCAATTTTTGGAAAATCCTCGGGTGTAGGACTTCCCCCCTTTAGTAGAAACCTGTTGAATTATTAAATTTGGTCTGGGAGGTCCTAATTGTTTCGTTGCCAATTTATCTTCATTTGTTCGCCGACAAAAAGGAACTTCTTTCAAAGACACAATCGAGTTGCACTGAAGCCTAGCCATTTTGATAGTAGTAGTGAATTGATTGACGCTCACGCTGCTACCCGCTCTTTTCTTAGTTACGTTCATGGTTATGTTACGTATGACGAAAGCGCGTAAGTGCAAGCCCTCAGAAACCCATAGAGATTGTATTGAAAGCTCTGATATTTGAAAAAAATAGATTTTACATGGGAGTCTATGAGAGACTTCTGGGCGATTTTCAACCTGACTGAAATCGCCCCAAAAGGGGGGGGGGCCATTTGAAGCACGACTTTAGCCTGATTGGACATTTAGTGGCACTGTGGCAGATCAGACGTCTAGATTACAACACTGATAACTACTGTTGCCGTGATATAATTGATTAGAAAAAAAATCCCTTCCTTTTCCCGTTTGGCAGTGCGTCGCCCATATCGCCCTATTGAACACACCGCCCCTGGTACAGAGATAGCGTTGCGGTCAGTAAGGCACTGAGTACTTCATATAGTACAGAGATAGCGTTGCGGTCAGTAAGGCACTGAGTACTTCATATAGTACAGAGATAGCGTTGCGGTCAGTAAGGCACTGAGTACTTCATATAGTACAGAGATAGCGTTGCGGTCAGTAACGGGTGTTTGCGGTTACCTGCACCACAGGGTATTGACCCATGTTGCAGTGGGACTCACATCCCCTGACAGTGTGTAGCCCATGTGACATGAGTCACACGGCTGGGATCATTTTCCTTGACATTGTTGGGCACTTGTACATGGTATGACATTACTGTGCATTCTTTTTCTCTCGATGGATTTAGTGAGTCAATTTAATGTCACAAGCCTGTCTCATGTGTTTAATGGAAAGGTCGATATTCAATCACGTGAAAAAAAGTCACACGGTTGGTGCCGTTTAAGATGAGGATGTTTATTTTTTTTAATGAGCATGGCCTTATTTCTATTACAGCATATTGGATGACGGTCATTCATATTCCATTCACCAAGCTCAATGTAACAGCGAAAGGTTTAGGCTACTACATGATACTCTAATTTTCCCTATACCCATCATGAGGTTGCTACAACTTAGCCTATGAATGAATGTTTACAAAGGTGCACAGGTCGAGAGAAATTAGAGTAATCAAGGTGACAGACCTTGCAATTCTAACAGTCACTGTCTCTTATCTACAACTAGCATAACACTGTCTGATCAGGGAGACAGGAGTCAGCGCAGTCTAAATCAGATAGCACAGAGAAACTAGATATTACACAAAAAAAAACAGATACACATTACCAAAAGTATGTGGACAGCTGCTCGAACATCTCATTCCAAAATCATGGGCATTAATATGGAGTTGGTTCCCCCTTTGCTACTATAACAACCCCTTCCATTCAGCCACAAGACCATTAGTGAGGTCGGGCACTGATGTTGGGCGATTAGGCCTGGCTCGCAGTCAGCGTTCCAATTCATCCCAAAGGTGTTTGAAGGGGTTGAGGTCAGGTCTCTGTGCAGGCCAGTCAAGTTCTTCCACACCGAACGACAAACCATTTCTGAATGGACCTCGCTTTGTGCACGGGGGCATTGTCATGCTGAAACAGGATTGACATGTTGGAAAGGTGGCATCCTATGACGGTGCCACGTTGAAAGTCACGTAGCTCTTCAGTAAGGCCATTCTACTGCCAATGTTTGTCTATGGAGATTGCATGGCTGTGTGCTCGATTTTATACACCGGTCAGCAACGGGTGTGGCTGAAACAGCCGAATCCACTAATTTGAAGGGGTGTCCACATACTTGTATATATAGTGTGTGTCACAGCACTAGGTTGCATGGACTCTAGATGACCTATAGTACACTGGAGAAGTGTGTATACTTTTTCCCTTGTGGTTGGTTCTCTTTATTTGGTGGGTCACAACACAACTTTTTTGGGGGATCTCAATCCTAAAACGCTTGGGAACCACCGTGTCAAGATCTGAGCCAAAGGGCAACTTCTAATCTGATGAGTTCTACCTTGGTCAGGTTACATGACCAGAAAGGAAAAACTCCTGGCCTGTATTCCCCGACTCACCTTTGCACTCCCCGGTCCGGCTGTCCCTGTAGGTGTGTGAGGGGCAGTCGGGCGCCTTTGTGAAGGGTGGCCTCTGGGTCTACACAGGAGTCACAGTCGTCCCCGTCCTGACCGTCAAATAGCGCACAGTCAGGGTGACAGCGACACACACCCTGCTCAGAGTCCTGGAAGAAACTCTCCGGACAGTGCACCACACAGCGGCCCTCAGAGATAGTGGTACTCCTCAGCCTGGGGAGGAATGGAGGGAGAAGGAGAGCGAAGGAGGGAGCGAAAGTGCGATAAAGGACAGGGAATGTCTTGTTCCTGTCCGGCTACCTACTGATTCTATTTGCTCTTCTCTTTGCCCTTTACGCCATCACAACGTGTGTGTGTCACCCGCACACTGGTCATGGGGAGTACACGCCTCACAGGCTGTGGGACAGTGCTGACACTCCGTCCATGACCAGGTGTGCAGGCCTCCACACACTCACGTATGTGGAGGGGGTCCACACAGCTCAGACAGTGGGTGGCATTCCTTTCACAGGAAGCACAGCCCGCCACACCTGGCCCGCTGGATCCCCACTACAGTACATAGAGAGCACAGCAGATAGGACCTTAGTTACACTGAGGCTACAGTCTGATTCACTACCCTTCTCCCCAAAGTGTGCACTCGTTCACTCCCTCTCATGGATTAAAGAGGAATGAACGGATGTTAGAAATATGGTGCAACTTGCCTAGATCAATCCAAAGCTTTTAAATCCATGAGGGTGACTAAGCAATTGGAGTCAACCCATGACACTGGGGTGGAGAAGAGCATCTCCTGAAAGTGGTCATTAAAACAGAGAGGGTTTGAGTAGGTATAGATAGTACAGTTGGCACTCTAGTCCTGTAAATTGACAGGCACATTTGCCCTTCAGATAAAGAGGATAATAGCTATAATACATCACTGTGTCATGCAATAAATCATTTTCCACAGCAATGATGTGTGAAGAGGAGCGATAAATCATTATCAACATTGTGGGTTAGTGCTGGGCTAGAACAGAATCCTGCATACCCTGTGGGTCTCTAGGACCAGGATTAAAGACTTAAGAGGAACATGTAACACATCAAAAATGTTAGTTATGAATGTGAAACTAAGCATTAAAGGTGGTCTAGAATTAAGGTACTAGCTATAAACACATTTGACAAGGCCCACTCCCTCTGTTCATAAACAAGTGCAGGGGCAGCCTAAAATGCATTACCTACTGCACCTTTAACATAATCATATCAATGATTTATATATGCACTAGATGACAGATAGGGGCGCTGTGTTGAAGCCACATGCCTCCATCTTGGCACTCCCCCACCGTTGTAAAACACATTTCGGAAGCTATAGAAATGCATTTATGTCTACATTAGTTTGCCACATTTACACAGACACCTTAATGTATACTTTAAATTATGTAAGCTAAACATACAAACAAAACATACACACATCTTTAGATTAATGTTACGGTCTCCACTACAACGACAAATACATGTTGAGTTTAAGGACCAGACATTAAAATGGATTTAGAATATGTATTGAGGAAATTGTGTGAGAATGAGTCTGGAATGAGAATGGACCAGATGAATGAAGCCAAGGGCGGCAGATGAAAAACCAGGGGGTGGACTGTAGAGTTTAGCTTGGCGTCTCAAGTAGAGAGGGAACGGTGAGCCGGAGGGCAGGGCTGGGGCCATCAGTGAAAACATCAAAGCAATCAGCTCACTGAACTGAGAGAAGGTCACAGCAGGAGCCAAGCCACAGAAGGAGGATTAGGCACATATCGCTGGCGGAGAAGGTGAGGCACTGCAGAGGCTGTGAAGATTTAGTCAAGAGGCTAGAGCAGGCAACCGTAAAACCAGTTGCACCGCCAGCAGAGAGAGCATGAGACGGGAGTAGAGGAAGCCGTATGCTGAGAGCGATAGGCCGTCGCTGGCAGAGGGTAGGTGAGCCACTGCCTGAGCAACAGTCACAGGTCCAGTGGGGCCAGAGAAAAATAGTAGTAAGGACAGGGAGCTGGGGGGGGCCGTTGGATGCAGGTAGTTCACTGCCGGCATGGAGACCAGGGCAGTGAGAGAGCGGGGGAGAGGAACGTGTCCCTGTGTCAGGTATTGGAGATGGGGGAGGGAGAAAGCTGGCCTGCTGGGGCATTGGAGGGAGCTGTAGCTGCAAGGACTTAGGCTGTCGGATGCCAAGTCGTAATCGGAAGCTGGGAGAGAACCCACATCCGGAGATGGTTTGGGGGCCTGGGTCAAAGTCTGAGGCCGAGTTGGTGGTGTTGGAATGAATATGCAGCAGGGGATGTCATCATGGCGGCCCTCAAGGGTGCGTGGTGTCATCATGCGGTAGGCAACACGGGTGTAGGTGGTTGTGGTCCCTGCAGGAGGGGCACCACGCACCTGAAGGCCACCATGACAACATCCCCTGCTGCATATTCATTCCATTTTATGTATGCAATATGATGTGGCCTGCAGTCATATGAACTGTGGCACACGTGATCCTGGACACACTTTAACTAATGGCATAATGATGAGTGCCAAGCAGCTTTTATCAATTACTCTTAACGTGGTGGAATGTATTGACTTACAAAATTAATTACTCTACTGGCGATGGTTGAATAGCTGGGACTCAAAAGCGATGGTTGGCAGCACGGCCTCACCAAGGAGCGGGCCATGCGGCTTGCCTGTGGCTGGGCGATGCACTGGTGCGTTCGGTGAAACAGGGCCATGGCTAGTCGGGAAATGGCCTCGGGAGAGCACGATGGGAATGGGCCGCGGAGCTGGCCAGCTTGGCGGAGAGGAAATGGCCTCGGGAGAGCACGATGGGAATGGGCCGCGGAGCTGGCCAGCTTGGCGGAGAGGAAATGTCGGGAAAGCAGGCAGCTTGCTGGTCCGTGATATGAGGGGAACGATGGATATAGAGACTGAAGACAGCAATTGAAAATTAAATAAAACTCTAAAGCATGAAACGCCAAGAGCCAACTGATTGGAAGAGGGAGGTTGAGAGACGAACAGAGTAGAGGTTAGGGAACAAGGCATGACGGGAGCAGGTGTGAGACGCGACAAAATATTACAATTGACTTGCTGCGCTTGATAAGGATGGTAACACACAGGGCCATGCAACGCAACATGCACTGCAGAACAAACAGGAAGAATGTTAGTTTGGTCAGGCTTAAGTAGGGTGACAGGTGATTAAGGAGAGTGAGAACAGGTGGGGAGGCTGATTAGCAATGATTTGCAGCTGATGCTTGTTGAGG
This sequence comes from Coregonus lavaretus, assembly GCF_964263955.1. Classification (NCBI taxonomy): domain Eukaryota; kingdom Metazoa; phylum Chordata; class Actinopteri; order Salmoniformes; family Salmonidae; genus Coregonus; species Coregonus lavaretus. Next base: position 11,923,442 of record NC_139997.1, on the reverse strand, counting down.
AGCTGCGTTCAAGGCAACTAGTTAAAGTGTTGCATACAGGCGTGGAGGCAATTGGTAGCAGCTGGTGCTTGTTGAGGTGATAGGGAGCTACATTCAAGGCAACTAGTTAAAGTGGTTTCCTTCAAGTCTGGTCCTCTCTCCTTAATTTTTGTTAATTCTTAACACCATTAATTTTGTCCTTGAAACATTTAATTGAAATACTGTAGAATTCCACTTATTGATATGGATGACTGCTCCTACTGAGGAGTGCCAATATGGCCGACCTGTGGCTTCAAAGCCTCTCAATGGCCAGTACATAGCATCAGCAATCCAGGGTTTATATACATCATTGATTCATATGAACTCTAACTGTCCGTCCTGCAGCTAGAACGGGGCCTTGCGCACCACTTGATAGCGGGTGCAGCGCTGCGTGTCGACACACTGAACACAGCCCAGAGGACACACCTCACACACACAGCTCAGCTGGCTGGTGAACGAGCCCGCTGGACGCTTCAACACACACTCTGTTGACAGGAATCGCCCTGAGAGGAGCACAGGGAGGATACGGTCAGAACACACACTGACACTACACACACATTGACAATACACACACTAACACTGCACACACTAACACTACACACGCTGACACTACACACACTAACAGTACACACACACTGACACTACACAAACTGACACTACACACACTGACACTACACACACACACACACTGACACTCCACACACTGACGCTACACACACTGACACTACAAACACACGGACACTACATAAACTGACAGTACACACACACTGACACTACACACACTAACAGTACACACACTGACACTACACACACTGACACTACACACACTGACACTACACACACACTGACACTTCACACACTGACACTACACACACACTGACACTACACACCTACTAACACTACACACACTGACACTACACACACTGAATAAACACACACTGACAGCACACGCACTAACACCACACACACTGACACTGACACTACACACACAGACACTACACACACTGACACTACACACACTGACACTACACACACTGACACTAAAAACACTGACACTACACACACACTAACACTACACACACTGACACTACATACACACTGACAAAAACATACACACTGACACTACACACACACTGACACTAAACACACACTAACACTACACACACTGACAGTACACACACTGAAAGAACACACACTGACACTACACACACTGACACTACACACACTGACACTACAAACACTAACACTACACACACTAACACTACACACACACTGACACCACACACGCTGACACTACACACAGACACTACACACACACCGACACTACACAAACACTGACATTACAAACACACACTGACAGTACACACACACTGATACTACACAAACACTAACACTACACACACTGACACTACACACACACTGACACTAAACACACACTAACACTACACACACTAACACTATACACACTAACACTACACACACTGACACTACACACACTGACACTACACACACTAACACTATACACACTAACACTACACACACTGACACTAAACACACACTGACACTAAACGCACACTAACACTACACACACTGACACTACACACACTGACACTACACACACTAACACTACACACACTGACAATACACACACTGACACTACACACACTGACACTACACACACTGACACTACATACACACAAACACTACACACACACTGGCACTAAACACACACTAACACTACACACACTGACAGTACACACACTAACACTACACACACTGACACTACACACACTAACACTACACACGCTGACACTACACACAGACACTACACACACACCGACACTACACAAACACTGACATTACACACACACTGACAGTACACACACACTGACACTACACACACTAACACCACACACACTGACACTACACACACAGACATTACACACACACCGACACTATACAAACACTGACATTACACACACACTGACAGTACACACACACTGATACTACACAAACACTAACACTACACACACTAACACTACACACACTGACACTACACACACTAACACTACACACACTGACACTACACACACTGACACTAAACACACTGACACTACACACAAACTAACACTACACACATTGACACTACACACACACACACTGACACTACATACACTCTGACACTACACACACACTAACACTACACACACTGACAGTACACACACTGACACTACACACACAATAACTCCACAAACACTGACACTACACACTGACACTACACACTGACACTACACACACTGACACTAAACACACTGACACTACACACACACTAACACTATACACACTGACACTTCACACACACTGACACTACACACACACTGACACTACACACACTGACACTACCCACATACTGACACTACACACACACTGACAATTCACACACACTGACATTACACACACACTGACACTTCACCAACACTGACACTACCCACACTACACACACACTGACACTGCACACACACTGACAATTCACACACACTGACAATTCACACACACTGACAATTCACACACACTGACACTACACACACACTGACACTACACACACACTGACACTACACACACACTGACAATACACACACTGACACTACACACACACTGACACTACCCACATACTGACACTACACACACACTGACACTACACACACACTGACACTACACACACACTGACAATTCACACACACTGACACTACACACACACTGACACTACACACACACTGACACTACACACACACTGACACTACACACACACTGACAGTACATACACTGACACTATACACACTGACACTACACACACTGACACTACACACACTGATACTACACATACTGACACTATACACACACTGACACTACACACACTGAATAAACACACACTAACACTACACACACTAACACTACACAGACTGACACTACACACACATACACTACACTACACACACACTAACACCACACACACTGACAGCACACACACTAACACCACACACACTGACACTACACACACAGACACTACACACACAATAACACCACAAACAATACGCTACACACTGACACTAAACACACTGACACTACACACACACTGACACTACATACACAGTGACACTACACACACACTGACACTACACACACACTGACAGTACACACACTGACACTACACACACTGACACTACACACACTGACACTACACATGATGACACTACACACACACTGACACTACACACACTGACACTACACACACTAACACTACACAAACTGACACTACACACACACTGACACTAAAGACACTGACACTTCACACACACTGACACTACACACACTGACACTTCACACACACTGACACTACACACACACACTGACACTACACACACGGGCACTACCCACATACTGACACTACACACACACTGACACTACACACACTGACACTACACACACACTGACACTACACACACACTGACAATTCACACACACTGACACTACACACATCCGACACATCACACACACTGACACTTCACACACACTGACACTACACACACACTGACACTTCACACACACTGACACTACACACACACTGACACTACACACACTGACACCACCCACATACTGACACTACACACACACTGACAATTCACACACACTGACACTACACACACACTGACACTTCACCAACACTGACACTACCCACATACTGACACTACACACACACTGACAATTCACACACACTGACAATTCACACACACTGACAATTCACACACACTGACACTACACACACACTGACACTACACACACACTGACACTACACACACTGACACTACACACACACTGACACTACCCACATACTGACACTACACACACACTGACACTACACACACACTGACACTACACACACACTGACAATTCACACACACTGACACTACACACACACTGACACTACACTTACACTGACACTACACACACACTGACAGTACATACACTGACACTACACACACTGACACTACACACACTGACACTACATACACCATGACACTACAGACACTGACACTACACACACTGATACTACACACACATACACTAAACTACACACACACTGACACTACACACCTACTAACACTACACACACTGACACTACACACACTGACACTACACACACTAACACTACACACACTGACACTACATACACTGACACTACACACACACACACACACTGACACTACATACATACTGACACCACACACACACTGACACTACACACACAAACATTACTCACACTAACAATACACACACTAACACTACACACATTGACACTACACACACTAACACTACACACACACTGACACCACACACGCTGACACTACACACACGCTGACTCTACACACACACCAACACTACACAAACACAGACACTACACACACTGACACTACACACACTAACTCTATACACACTAACACTACACACACTGACACTACACAAAAACTGATACTACATACACACTTACACTACACACACACTGACACTACAGACACTGACACTACACAAACACTGATACTATACACACACTGACATTAACATTACAAACGCTGACACTATGCACACTGACAATACACACAGACTGACACTACACACACTGAAACTACACACACTGAATAAACACACACTAACACTACACACACTGACACTACACACACATACACTACACTAGACACACACATACTAACACTACACACATACTAACACTACACACACTGACACTACACACACTGAATAAACACACACTGACAGCACACACACTAACACCACACACACTGACACTGACACTACACAACAGACACTACACACACAATAACTCCACAAACACTGACACTACACACTGACACTACACACTGACACTACACACACTGACACTACACACACTGACACTAAACACACTGACACTACACACACACTAACACTATACACACTGACACTACATACACACTGACACTACACACACACTGACACTAAACACACGCTAACACTACACACACTAACACTAGGCATACTGACACTACATACACACTGACAATACACACACACTGACACTAAACACACTAACACTACACACACTGACACTACACACACACTGACACTAAACACACACTAAAACTACACACACTGACAGTACACAAACTGACACTACACACACTGACACTACACAAACACTGACACTACAAACACTAACACTACACACACTGACACTACACACACTGACAGTACACACACTAACACTACACACACTGACAGTACACACACTGACACTACACACACTGACACTACACACACTGACACTACACACACTGACACTACACTCACTAACACCACACACACTAACACTACACACACTGACACTACACACAGACACTACACACACACCGACACTACACAAACACTGACACTACACACACTGATACTACACATACTGACACTATACACACACTGACACTACCCACACTGAATAAACACACACTAACACTACACACACTAACACTACACAGACTGACACTACACACACATACACTACACTACACACATACTAACACTACACACACTGACAGCACACACACTAACACCACACACACTGACACTACACACACAGACACTACACACACAATAACACCACAAACAATACGCTACACACTGACACTAAACACACTGACACTACACACACACTGACACTACATACACAGTGACACTACACACACAGTGACCCTACACACACACTGACAGTACACACACTGACACTACACACACTGACACTACACACACACTGACACTACACACACACTGACACTACACACACTAACACTACACACACTGACACTACACACACAGACACTACACACACACTGACAGTACATACACTGACACTACACACACTGACACTACATACACCATGACACTACAGACACTGACACTACACACACTTATACTACACACACATACACTACACTACACACACACTGACACTACACACCTACTAACACTACACACACTGACACTACACACACATACACTACACTACACACACACTGACACTACACACCTACTAACACTACACACACTGACACTACACACACTGACACTACACACACTAACACTACACACACTGACACTACATACACTGACACTACACACACACACACACACACACTGACACTACATGCATACTGACACCACACACACACTGACACTACACACACAAACATTACTCACACAAACAATACACACACTAACACTACACACACTGACACTACACACACTAACACTACACACACACACTGACACCACACACGCTGACACTACACACACGCTGACACTACACACACACCAACACTACACAAACACAGACACTACACACACTGACACTACACACACTAACTCTATACACACTTACACTACACACACACTGACACTACAGACACTGACACTACACAAACACTGATACTATACACACACTGACATTAACATTACAAACGCTGACACTATGCACACTGACAATACACACAGACTGACACTACACACACTGAAACTACACACACTGAATAAACACACACTAACACTACACACACTGACACTACACACACACTACACTAGACACACACATACTAACACTACACACATACTAACACTACACAGACTGACACTACACACACATACACTACACTACACACACACTAACACTACACACACTGACAGCACACACACTAACACCACACACACTGACACTACACACACAGACACTACACACACAATAACACCACAAACAATACGCTACACACTGACACTAAACACACTGTCTGTGCCACCAGTAAGTACAGACAGTAACGTCAGTATAAATCCCCCCGCACAGTCCCCGCAGCCGGACAACTTTCTCATGGCTTCTGGAGGGAAATACTGTTGGAATGCTCAACCGGTGTCGCTCATTCAGCCGACAGAAACCTTCAACCGGTTTTCCCCATTATGTAGCGAGTCGGAGTCTGAGTCTGAGTCTTCTCTAGTCTCTACTCCTCCCGTTACGGGGTCTGAGACTCCGAAGGCTCCCACCATTAGCTCTGACAAATTGAAAACCCTAGTCATTGGCGACTCCATTACCCGCAGTATTAGACTTAAAATGAATCACCCAGCGATCATACACTGTTTACCAGGGGGCAGGGCTACCGACGTTAAGGCTAATCTAAAGATGGTGCTGGCTAAAGCTAAAACTGGCGAGTGTAGAGAGTATAGAGATATTGTTATCCACGTCGGCACCAACGATGTTAGGATGAAACAGTCAGAGGTCACCAAGTGCAACATAGCTTCAGCGTGTAAATCAGCTAGAAAGATGTGTCGGCATCGAGTAATTGTCTCTGGCCCCCTCCCAGTTAGGGGAAGTGACGAGCTCTACAGCAGAGTCTCAGCACTTAATCGCTGGTTGAAAACTGTTTTCTGCCCCTCCCAAAAGATAACATTTGTGGATAATTGGCCCTCTTTCTGGGACTCACCCACAAACAGGACCAAGCCTGACCTGCTGAGGAGTGACGGACTCCATCCTAGCTGGAGGGGTGCTCTCCTCTTATCTACCAACATAGATAGGGCTCTAACTCCTCTAGCCCCACAGTGAAATAGGGTGCAGGCCAGGCAGCAGGCTGTTAGCCAACCTGCCAGCTTAGTGGAGTCTGCCAATAGCACAGTCAGTGTAGTCAGCTCAGCCATACCCATTGAGACTGTGTCTGTGCCTCGATCTAGGTTGGGCAAAACTAAACATGGCGGTGTTCACCCTAGCAATCTTATTAGGATAAAGACCTCCTCCATTCCTGCCATTATTGAAAGAGATCGTGATACCTCACATCTCAAAATAGGGTTACTTAATGTTAGATCCCTCACTTCAAAGGCAGTCATAGTCAATGAACTAATCACTGATCATAATCTTGATGTGATTGGCCTGACTGAAACATGGCTTAAGCCTGATGAATTTGCTGTGTTAAATGAGGCCTCACCTCCTGGTTACACTAGTGACCATATTCCCCGTGCATCCCGCAAAGGCGGAGGTGTTGCTAACATTTACGATAGCAAATTTCAATTTACAAAAAAAAATATGGCGTTTTCATCTTTTGAGCTTCTAGTCATGAAATCTATGCAGCCTACTCAATCACTTTTTATAGCTACTGTTTACAGGCCTCCTGGGCCATATACAGCGTTCCTCTCTGAGTTTCCTGAATTCCTATCAGACCTTGTAGTCATAGCAGATCATATTCTAATTTTTGGTGATTTTAATATTCACATGGAGAAGTCCACAGACCCACTCCAAAAGTCTTTCGGAGCCATTATCGACTCAGTGGGTTTTGTTCAACATGTCTCTGGACCTACTCACTGCCACAGTCATACTCTGGACCTAGTTTTGTCCCATGGAATAAATGTTGTAGATCTTAATGTTTTTCCACAAAATCCTGGACTATCGGACCACCATTTTATTACGTTTGCAATCGCAACAAATAATCTGCTCAGACCCCAACCAAGGAGCATCAAAAGTCGTGCTATAAATTCTCAGACAACACAAAAATTCATTGATGCCCTTCCAGACTCCTTCTGCCTACCCAAGGACGTCAGAGGACAAAAATCAGTTAACCACTTAACTGAGGAACTCAATTTAACCTTGCGCAATACCCTAGATGCAGTTGCACCCCTAAAAACGAAAAACATTTGTCATAAGAAACTAGCTCCCTGGTATACAGAAAATACCCGAGCTTTGAAGCAAGCTTCCAGGAAATTGGAACGGAAATGGCGCCACACCAAACTGGAAGTCTTCCGACTAGCTTGGAAAGACAGTACCGTGCAGTACCGAAGAGCCCTCACTGCTGCTCGATCATCCTACTTTTCCAACTTAATCGAGGAAAATAAGAACAATCCAAAATTTCTTTTTGATACTGTTGCAAAGCTAACTAAAAAGCAGCATTCCCCAAGAGAGGATGGCTTTCACTTCAGCAGTGATAAATTCATGAACTTCTTTGAGGAAAAGATCATGACCATTAGAAAGCAAATTACGGACTCCTCTTTGAATCTGCGTATTCCTCCAGGGCTTAGCTGTCCTGGATCTGCACAGCTCTGCGAGGGCCTGGGATCGGGAGAGACACTTAAGTGTTTTAGTACTATATCTCTTGACACAATGATGAAAATAATCATGGCCTCTAAACCTTCAAGCTGCATACTGGATCCTATTCCTACTAAACTGCTGAAGGAGCTGCTTCCTGTGCTTGGCCCTCCTATGTTGAACATAATAAACAGCTCTCTATCCACCGGATGTGTACCAAACTCACTAAAAGTGGCAGTGATAAAGCCTCTCTTGAAAAAGCCAAACCTTGACCCAGAAAATATAAAAAACTATCGGCCTATATCGAATCTTCCATTCCTCTCAAACATTTTAGAAAAAGCTGTTGCGCAGCAACTCACTGCCTTTCTGAAGACAAACAATGTATACGAAATGCTTCAGTCTGGTTTTAGACCCCATCATAGCACTGAGACTGCACTTGTGAAGGTGGTAAATGACCTTTTAATGGCGTCAGACCGAGGCTCTGCATCTGTCCTCGTGCTACTAGACCTTAGTGCTGCCTTTGACACCATCGATCACCACATTCTTTTGGAGAGACTGGAAACCCAAATTGGTCTACACGGACAAGTTCTGGCCTGGTTTAGATCCTACCTGTCGGAAAGATATCAGTTTGTCTCTGTGAATGGTCTGTCCTCCGACAAATCAACTGTACATTTCGGTGTTCCTCAAGGTTCCGTTTTAGGACCACTATTGTTTTCACTATATATTTTACCTCTTGGGGATGTTATTCGAAAACATAATGTTAACTTTCACTGCTATGCGGATGACACACAGCTGTACATTTCAATGAAGCATGGTGAAGCCCCAAAATTGCCCTCGCTAGAAGCCTGTGTTTCAGTCATAAGGAAGTGGATGGCTGAAAACTTTTTACTTTTAAACTCGGACAAAACAGAGATGCTTGTTCTAGGTCCCAAGAAACAAAGAGATCTTCTGTTAAATCTGACAATTAATCTTGATGGTTGTAAAGTCGTCTCAAATAAAACTGTGAAGGACCTAGGCGTTACTCTTGACCCTGATCTCTCTTTTGACGAACATATCAAGACTGTTTCAAGGACAGCTTTTTTCCATCTACGTAACATTGCAAAAATCAGAAATTTTCTGTCCAAAAATGATGCAGAAAAATTAATCCATGCATTTGTTACTTCTAGGTTAGACTACTGCAATGCTCTATTTTCTAGGCATACTGACACTACATACACACTGACAATACACACACACTGACACTAAACACACTAACACTACACACACTGACACTACACACACACTGACACTAAACACACACTAAAACTACACACACTGACAGTACACAAACTGACACTACACACACTGACACTACACAAACACTGACACTACAAACACTAACACTACACACACTGACACTACACACACTGACAGTACACACACTAACACTACACACACTGACAGTACACACACTGACACTACACACACTGACACTACACACACTGACACTACACACACTGACACTACACTCACTAACACCACACACACTAACACTACACACACTGACACTACACACAGACACTACACACACACCGACACTACACAAACACTGACACTACACACACTGATACTACACATACTGACACTATACACACACTGACACTACCCACACTGAATAAACACACACTAACACTACACACACTAACACTACACAGACTGACACTACACACACATACACTACACTACACACATACTAACACTACACACACTGACAGCACACACACTAACACCACACACACTGACACTACACACACAGACACTACACACACAATAACACCACAAACAATACGCTACACACTGACACTAAACACACTGACACTACACACACACTGACACTACATACACAGTGACACTACACACACAGTGACCCTACACACACACTGACAGTACACACACTGACACTACACACACTGACACTACACACACACTGACACTACACACACACTGACACTACACACACTAACACTACACACACTGACACTACACACACAGACACTACACACACACTGACAGTACATACACTGACACTACACACACTGACACTACATACACCATGACACTACAGACACTGACACTACACACACTTATACTACACACACATACACTACACTACACACACACTGACACTACACACCTACTAACACTACACACACTGACACTACACACACATACACTACACTACACACACACTGACACTACACACCTACTAACACTACACACACTGACACTACACACACTGACACTACACACACTAACACTACACACACTGACACTACATACACTGACACTACACACACACACACACACACACTGACACTACATGCATACTGACACCACACACACACTGACACTACACACACAAACATTACTCACACAAACAATACACACACTAACACTACACACACTGACACTACACACACTAACACTACACACACACACTGACACCACACACGCTGACACTACACACACGCTGACACTACACACACACCAACACTACACAAACACAGACACTACACACACTGACACTACACACACTAACTCTATACACACTTACACTACACACACACTGACACTACAGACACTGACACTACACAAACACTGATACTATACACACACTGACATTAACATTACAAACGCTGACACTATGCACACTGACAATACACACAGACTGACACTACACACACTGAAACTACACACACTGAATAAACACACACTAACACTACACACACTGACACTACACACACACTACACTAGACACACACATACTAACACTACACACATACTAACACTACACAGACTGACACTACACACACATACACTACACTACACACACACTAACACTACACACACTGACAGCACACACACTAACACCACACACACTGACACTACACACACAGACACTACACACACAATAACACCACAAACAATACGCTACACACTGACACTAAACACACTGTCTGTGCCACCAGTAAGTACAGACAGTAACGTCAGTATAAATCCCCCCGCACAGTCCCCGCAGCCGGACAACTTTCTCATGGCTTCTGGAGGGAAATACTGTTGGAATGCTCAACCGGTGTCGCTCATTCAGCCGACAGAAACCTTCAACCGGTTTTCCCCATTATGTAGCGAGTCGGAGTCTGAGTCTGAGTCTTCTCTAGTCTCTACTCCTCCCGTTACGGGGTCTGAGACTCCGAAGGCTCCCACCATTAGCTCTGACAAATTGAAAACCCTAGTCATTGGCGACTCCATTACCCGCAGTATTAGACTTAAAATGAATCACCCAGCGATCATACACTGTTTACCAGGGGGCAGGGCTACCGACGTTAAGGCTAATCTAAAGATGGTGCTGGCTAAAGCTAAAACTGGCGAGTGTAGAGAGTATAGAGATATTGTTATCCACGTCGGCACCAACGATGTTAGGATGAAACAGTCAGAGGTCACCAAGTGCAACATAGCTTCAGCGTGTAAATCAGCTAGAAAGATGTGTCGGCATCGAGTAATTGTCTCTGGCCCCCTCCCAGTTAGGGGAAGTGACGAGCTCTACAGCAGAGTCTCAGCACTTAATCGCTGGTTGAAAACTGTTTTCTGCCCCTCCCAAAAGATAACATTTGTGGATAATTGGCCCTCTTTCTGGGACTCACCCACAAACAGGACCAAGCCTGACCTGCTGAGGAGTGACGGACTCCATCCTAGCTGGAGGGGTGCTCTCCTCTTATCTACCAACATAGATAGGGCTCTAACTCCTCTAGCCCCACAGTGAAATAGGGTGCAGGCCAGGCAGCAGGCTGTTAGCCAACCTGCCAGCTTAGTGGAGTCTGCCAATAGCACAGTCAGTGTAGTCAGCTCAGCCATACCCATTGAGACTGTGTCTGTGCCTCGATCTAGGTTGGGCAAAACTAAACATGGCGGTGTTCACCCTAGCAATCTTATTAGGATAAAGACCTCCTCCATTCCTGCCATTATTGAAAGAGATCGTGATACCTCACATCTCAAAATAGGGTTACTTAATGTTAGATCCCTCACTTCAAAGGCAGTCATAGTCAATGAACTAATCACTGATCATAATCTTGATGTGATTGGCCTGACTGAAACATGGCTTAAGCCTGATGAATTTGCTGTGTTAAATGAGGCCTCACCTCCTGGTTACACTAGTGACCATATTCCCCGTGCATCCCGCAAAGGCGGAGGTGTTGCTAACATTTACGATAGCAAATTTCAATTTACAAAAAAAAATATGGCGTTTTCATCTTTTGAGCTTCTAGTCATGAAATCTATGCAGCCTACTCAATCACTTTTTATAGCTACTGTTTACAGGCCTCCTGGGCCATATACAGCGTTCCTCTCTGAGTTTCCTGAATTCCTATCAGACCTTGTAGTCATAGCAGATCATATTCTAATTTTTGGTGATTTTAATATTCACATGGAGAAGTCCACAGACCCACTCCAAAAGTCTTTCGGAGCCATTATCGACTCAGTGGGTTTTGTTCAACATGTCTCTGGACCTACTCACTGCCACAGTCATACTCTGGACCTAGTTTTGTCCCATGGAATAAATGTTGTAGATCTTAATGTTTTTCCACAAAATCCTGGACTATCGGACCACCATTTTATTACGTTTGCAATCGCAACAAATAATCTGCTCAGACCCCAACCAAGGAGCATCAAAAGTCGTGCTATAAATTCTCAGACAACACAAAAATTCATTGATGCCCTTCCAGACTCCTTCTGCCTACCCAAGGACGTCAGAGGACAAAAATCAGTTAACCACTTAACTGAGGAACTCAATTTAACCTTGCGCAATACCCTAGATGCAGTTGCACCCCTAAAAACGAAAAACATTTGTCATAAGAAACTAGCTCCCTGGTATACAGAAAATACCCGAGCTTTGAAGCAAGCTTCCAGGAAATTGGAACGGAAATGGCGCCACACCAAACTGGAAGTCTTCCGACTAGCTTGGAAAGACAGTACCGTGCAGTACCGAAGAGCCCTCACTGCTGCTCGATCATCCTACTTTTCCAACTTAATCGAGGAAAATAAGAACAATCCAAAATTTCTTTTTGATACTGTTGCAAAGCTAACTAAAAAGCAGCATTCCCCAAGAGAGGATGGCTTTCACTTCAGCAGTGATAAATTCATGAACTTCTTTGAGGAAAAGATCATGACCATTAGAAAGCAAATTACGGACTCCTCTTTGAATCTGCGTATTCCTCCAGGGCTTAGCTGTCCTGGATCTGCACAGCTCTGCGAGGGCCTGGGATCGGGAGAGACACTTAAGTGTTTTAGTACTATATCTCTTGACACAATGATGAAAATAATCATGGCCTCTAAACCTTCAAGCTGCATACTGGATCCTATTCCTACTAAACTGCTGAAGGAGCTGCTTCCTGTGCTTGGCCCTCCTATGTTGAACATAATAAACAGCTCTCTATCCACCGGATGTGTACCAAACTCACTAAAAGTGGCAGTGATAAAGCCTCTCTTGAAAAAGCCAAACCTTGACCCAGAAAATATAAAAAACTATCGGCCTATATCGAATCTTCCATTCCTCTCAAACATTTTAGAAAAAGCTGTTGCGCAGCAACTCACTGCCTTTCTGAAGACAAACAATGTATACGAAATGCTTCAGTCTGGTTTTAGACCCCATCATAGCACTGAGACTGCACTTGTGAAGGTGGTAAATGACCTTTTAATGGCGTCAGACCGAGGCTCTGCATCTGTCCTCGTGCTACTAGACCTTAGTGCTGCCTTTGACACCATCGATCACCACATTCTTTTGGAGAGACTGGAAACCCAAATTGGTCTACACGGACAAGTTCTGGCCTGGTTTAGATCCTACCTGTCGGAAAGATATCAGTTTGTCTCTGTGAATGGTCTGTCCTCCGACAAATCAACTGTACATTTCGGTGTTCCTCAAGGTTCCGTTTTAGGACCACTATTGTTTTCACTATATATTTTACCTCTTGGGGATGTTATTCGAAAACATAATGTTAACTTTCACTGCTATGCGGATGACACACAGCTGTACATTTCAATGAAGCATGGTGAAGCCCCAAAATTGCCCTCGCTAGAAGCCTGTGTTTCAGTCATAAGGAAGTGGATGGCTGAAAACTTTTTACTTTTAAACTCGGACAAAACAGAGATGCTTGTTCTAGGTCCCAAGAAACAAAGAGATCTTCTGTTAAATCTGACAATTAATCTTGATGGTTGTAAAGTCGTCTCAAATAAAACTGTGAAGGACCTAGGCGTTACTCTTGACCCTGATCTCTCTTTTGACGAACATATCAAGACTGTTTCAAGGACAGCTTTTTTCCATCTACGTAACATTGCAAAAATCAGAAATTTTCTGTCCAAAAATGATGCAGAAAAATTAATCCATGCATTTGTTACTTCTAGGTTAGACTACTGCAATGCTCTATTTTCCGGCTACCCGGATAAAGCACTAAATAAACTTCAGTTAGTGCTAAATACGGCTGCTAGAATCCTGACTAGAACCAAGAAATTTGATCATATTACTCCAGTGCTAGCTTCCCTACACTGGCTTCCTGTTAAGGCAATGTCATGAGCCTCTCACTCCACCGGGTTACCACCTTAATTTTCTTCCACTCTGCTCACCACTCTCTCTACTCAGCCTAACTAGCTCCACCTGTCCCTGCTCTGCTCTGCTCTAATTACTCTGCCAGCTGCGCTGCATTACCCACTACCTCTCCCAGTATTTAAGGCCCTGTCTTTCAGCTCTCCGGTGTCAGATCGTCTGCAAAGCTCACACCCGGAACCTGTTTGCTCGCGCTTCTGGCTCACCCTGGTTTTGTGACCCCGGACCTGCCTGATTTTTGGATACTCGTCTGCCCCAGGAGATCCAGACCTGCTTCTGCCATTACGACTCCTGACTACTCTTCAATCCCGGTAACTCTGACCAGCCTTCTGCCTTGCTACTACGTATTTTGGATTTCCCTTGAACTGTACTGCTGCCTTGTTTCATTCCGCCCTGTTGTGTCTGTGTCTCCCCCCCCCCAGGACTTCTGGACCACCCACCACCGGCTTCATAGGACGCATCGCTGCCACTGGGGGGGGCACAGACCCTGCACATTGGACGGGATCCCTGTTACCCCTGGAGCCTTCATTCACTCCCTACTTCCCTTTTCCCTTAAGTTTACTAAACTTTCTGGTGTGACGCAATTGTGGTCCTCTGGTCGTCTGTCTGAACCGTGACAGTACGATCTGACCATTATGGACTCAGCGCACACTTTCCCCGACATGGAAACCGATGAGCATGAGCAGCAGTTCCAGCAGCAGCAACAACAACTCGCCATGATCATTCAACTCCTCACCAACCTGACCCCAGCCAGTCTGCCCACCAGCCCTGCCCCCGAGTTACCTGCCCCGGTCATTGCAGCCGCTGCTCCGGAACCCAAGATTGGAAACCCCGAGCGGTTCAACGGCGATTCAACCCAGGTCCGGCCATTCCTGACTAGCTGCCGACTTCAGTTCTCCTTGCAGCCTAGGACCTTCGCCACGGAGGGGGCTAAAGTTGGGTATGCCATCACTCACCTGACGGGCCGAGCTCGACTCTGGGGAACAGCAGAGTTCGAACGTCAAACCCCCGCATGTGCAACCTTCGACCTGTTTGCTGAGGAGATGCTGAAGGTGTTTGACCTGGATTCACCAACCGCAGAGGCGTCTCGTGAACTGTTCAGTATTCGACAAGGCAGACGTACAGTCGCAGACCATTCCATCGACTTCCGAACCCTGGCTAGACGAAGTTCTTGGAACACACCATCGTTGGTGGACGCGTTCTTCCATAGTTTGGCTGACTATATCAAGGACGAGTTGGTCTCCCATGAACTGCCTTCCACTCTTGATGAAGCCATCGCACTGACTGTCAGGATCGACAGAAGGATACAGACCCGTCGTCGTGAGAGGGGGCGCCAAGGTCCACCTACTACCGGCATTCGGAGAGATCCGACTGGGCTCCTGGCATCTACTGCCACTCACCCAGGTCAGCTTGATCAGTCTGAGCCTATGGAGATTGGGCGAGCCTCTCTCACTCCTGCAGAGCGCCAGCGACGCTTCACCTCAAACCTCTGCCTCTATTGTGGAGGTGATGGACATCGGGTGGTAACCTGCCCTTTAAAGGGCCGAAGCTCACCGGGCATAGGGGGAGTCCGGTTGAGTTCAATGACCATCCAGTCCTCCGACCGCAAACCCCTGCTGCAAGTTCACCTCCGCCTCTCTGACTCAACTCACACCCTGGCTGCTCTGGTGGATTCTGGCGCCGAAGCCAACATAATGGACATCAAGCTGGCACGCCAACTGGGACTGGAGAACCTCCGTTTGACACCTCCTATTCCTGCCCGGGCACTGGACGGACACTTACTCGGATCGGTCACTCATGTCACGGCCCCGGTCTCGATGGGTCTGTCCGGAAACCATCAAGAAACTATCCAGTTTCACCTGCTCCCCTCTCCAGGCCAACCCCTCATCCTGGGTTACCCATGGCTCCGCCGGCACAACCCTCAGCTCGACTGGGTGACCGGGGTGATCAGGGAGTGGGGAGAGGACTGCCACCGAACCTGCCTGCTTGCTGCCGCACTACCCCCTCGGCCAGTACCTACTAACTCCGCTCCTGACCTCTCCAATGTCCCAGAATGCTACCATGGTCTCAGAGAGGTGTTTAACAAAGCAAGAGCCACATCTCTGCCCCCTCACCGACCGTACGACTGTGCCATCGACCTCCTCCCTGGAACAGCCCCTCC
Source organism: Coregonus lavaretus (assembly GCF_964263955.1). Lineage (NCBI taxonomy): Eukaryota > Metazoa > Chordata > Actinopteri > Salmoniformes > Salmonidae > Coregonus > Coregonus lavaretus. The sequence continues at coordinate 11,905,478 of NC_139997.1, read as the reverse complement.
AAAGGGTCGTCTTTATTCGTTGTCTGCTCCTGAAAGAAAGTCCATGGAGGACTACATCAATGGCTCTCTGTCCGCAGGATTAATCCGTTCATCTTCATCTCCTGCTGGTGCTGGCTTCTTCTTTGTGGGGAAGAAGGACGGATCTCTTCGCCCCTGCATCGACTACAGGGGACTCAACGACATCACAGTGAAAAACCGTTACCCTCTGCCTCTGCTCACCTCTGCTTTTGAGTTGCTCCAGGGAGCCACTGTTTTTACCAAGTTGGATCTCAGAAACGCTTACCACCTAGTGCGGATCCGGGAGGGAGATGAATGGAAAACCGCATTCAATACACCAACAGGCCACTACGAGTATCTGGTTATGCCTTTTGGCCTCACCAATGCTCCTGCTGTGTTCCAGGCTCTAGTGAATGATGTACTGCGGGACATGTTAAACAAGTTTGTCTTCGTTTACCTGGATGACATCTTAATCTACTCCAGAAACCTGTCTGAACACACCCGCCATGTCCAGCAAGTCCTTCATCGTCTTCTGGAGAATTCCCTCTACGCCAAGGCAGAGAAATGTGAGTTTCACGTCAAGACAGTGGCCTTCCTGGGGTACATAGTGGCAGAGGGAAGTATCCAAATGGATCCTGCCAAAGTATCAGCAGTCACTTCATGGCCAGTTCCGGAGAACAGAAAGAAGCTGCAACAGTTTCTGGGGTTTGCTAACTTCTATAGAAAGTTTATCCGGAACTACAGTACCGTTGCTGCCCCTCTCACTGCTCTAACCAGCACCAAGCAACCCTTCACCTGGACCCCAGCAGCCGACAAAGCCTTCAGTACCCTCAAGGTGAGGTTCACCTCCGCTCCCATCCTCCAGATGCCTGATGTGGACCGGCAATTCATTGTGGAGGTGGACGCCTCGGATGTGGGAGTTGGTGCTGTGATTTCTCAGTGGGCTGCGGAGGATAGGAAGCTCCATCCCTGTGCCTTTTTCTCACGTCGGTTGTCCCCCTCTGAGTGCAATTACGACATAGGGAACCGTGAGCTGCTGGCTGTGAAGCTTGCCTTGGAGGAGTGGCGTCACTGGCTGGAGGGGTCCACCATTCCATTTCTCGTTTGGACCGATCATAAGAACTTGGAGTACATCCGCACGGCCAAACGGTTGAACTCCAGGCAGTCCCGCTGGGCCCTGTTCTTCACCAGGTTTAGTTTCACTCTGTCATACCGGCCTGGATCACGCAACACCAAGCCAGACGCCCTCTCCCGTCAATTCCAGAAGGATGACACCCCCTCCAAGGACCCTGTGTCGATTCTGCCAAGTCCCTGCATCGTTGCAGCTCTGACCTGGGCTGTTGAGGAACAGGTGCTGGAGGCTCTCCGTAACCAGCCAGGTCCCAGCACTTGCCCAGCTGACCGCCTTTTTGTCCCCGAAGACCTGAGGTCCCAGGTCGTTCAGTGGGGACATGACTCCCGCCTAGCTTGTCACCCTGGCTCCACCCGCACTTACAACCTGCTCGCCCAGAGGTTCTGGTGGCCCTCTCTGAGGAAGGATGTACGGGAATTCGTCCAAGCCTGCCCCATCTGCAACCAACACAAGTCGTCCTGCCAGCCCCCAGCCGGATTGCTGCAGCCCCTGCCTGTGCCCAGACGTCCCTGGTCTCACATCGCCCTTGACTTTGTCACGGGGCTACCCCCTTCAAGTGGCATGACCGTCATTCTCACCATAGTTGACCGTTTCAGCAAGATGGCACACTTTATTCCCCTCCCCAAGCTCCCAACCGCCAAGGAGACCGCCCAGGTGGTCCTGGAACACGTCTTCCGGATCCACGGACTGCCAAAGGATGTAGTTTCTGACCGTGGTCCACAATTCTCCTCCGCTTTTTGGAAGGAGTTCTGTCACCTGCTGGGAGCCACAGTCAGTCTGACTTCCGGATTCCATCCCCAATCCAATGGGCAGTCAGAGCGGGCTAATCAGGAGCTCGAGAAGGCACTGCGATGCATGACTTCACGCAACCCCCACTCCTGGTCGCAGCAATTGACATGGGTGGAGTACGCACACAATTCTCTGACCTGCTCTGCCATCGGTATGTCCCCTTTCCAATGTGTTTATGGATACCAGCCTCCTCTATTTGCCAGCCAGGAAGAGGAGGTTACTTGCCCATCTGCACTTGCTTTTGCCCGTCGATGTCGCCGCACCTGGTCACGAGCCCGAGCCACACTCCTCAGATCCGTTGCCAGCTACACTACCGGGGCCAACCGTCGGAGAATTCCTGCTCCCACCTACCATGTTGGTCAAAGGGTGTGGTTGTCATCGAAGAACCTGCCACTCAGGGTGGAGTCGCAGAAGCTGGCACCTCGGTTCATTGGCCCATTCCCTATCATAAGAGTGATTAGCCCAACTGCTGTCCGGCTCCAACTGCCTAATTCCCTGAGGGTGCACCCCACTTTCCATGTGTCTAAGATTAAGCCCATCCATGAGAGTCCGCTGGTCCCTGCTGCGCCTTGTCCTCCTCCTCCACGGCTCGTCGATGGTGGTCTGGTTTACACCGTCCGCCGCCTGCTTCGGTCCAGACGGAGGGGTAGGGGTCTCCAGTACCTCATTGACTGGGAGGGCTATGGACCTGAGGAAAGGACCTGGGTGCCAGCTAGTCGGATTGTGGATAGGACTCTCATCACCGCTTTCCACCAACGGCATCCTGATCAACCTGCAATCCGTAGGGGCCGCCCCAGAGGGGTCCCTAACCGTCCTGCCCGCTCGGCTTCCTGTCCTGTGCCTGATCCTGTCTCGGGACCTGTCCCATCTCCCGACCACGGCCCTCCGGCTTCCTCCGAGGATGAGGACGTTCACTCGGACCGTTCGGAGGAGTTCTAGCCCTCCTCCGGCTCCCCTCCTCCCGCCCGGCGTGGTGTTGCTCTTGGGACTTCTGGGGCCGTCCCTTGGGGGGGGGGTTCTGTCATGAGCCTCTCACTCCACCGGGTTACCACCTTAATTTTCTTCCACTCTGCTCACCACTCTCTCTACTCAGCCTAACTAGCTCCACCTGTCCCTGCTCTGCTCTGCTCTAATTACTCTGCCAGCTGCGCTGCATTACCCACTACCTCTCCCAGTATTTAAGGCCCTGTCTTTCAGCTCTCCGGTGTCAGATCGTCTGCAAAGCTCACACCCGGAACCTGTTTGCTCGCGCTTCTGGCTCACCCTGGTTTTGTGACCCCGGACCTGCCTGATTTTTGGATACTCGTCTGCCCCAGGAGATCCAGACCTGCTTCTGCCATTACGACTCCTGACTACTCTTCAATCCCGGTAACTCTGACCAGCCTTCTGCCTTGCTACTACGTATTTTGGATTTCCCTTGAACTGTACTGCTGCCTTGTTTCATTCCGCCCTGTTGTGTCTGTGTCTCCCCCCCCCCAGGACTTCTGGACCACCCACCACCGGCTTCATAGGACGCATCGCTGCCACTGGGGGGGGCACAGACCCTGCACATTGGACGGGATCCCTGTTACCCCTGGAGCCTTCATTCACTCCCTACTTCCCTTTTCCCTTAAGTTTAATAAACTTTCTGGTGTGACGCAATTGTGGTCCTCTGGTCGTCTGTCTGAACCGTGACAGGCAAGGGCTGATTTCAAGGTTTTACTGTTAACCTATAAAGCGTTACATGGGCTTGCTCCTACCTATCTTTCCGAGTTGGTCCTGCCGTACATACCAATACGTACGCTACGGTCACAAGACGCAGGCCTCCTAATTGTCCCTAGAATTTCTAAGCAAACAGCGGGAGGCAGGGCTTTCTCCTATAGATCTCCATTTTTATGGAACAGTCTGCCTACCCATGTGAGAGACGCAGACTCGGTCTCAACCTTTAAGTCTTTACTGAAGACTTATCTCTTCAGTAGGTCATATGATTGAGTGTAGTCTGGCCCAGGAGTGTGAAGGTGAACGGAAAGGCTGGAGCAACGAACAGCCCTTGCTGTCTCTGCCAGGCCGGTTCCCCTCTCCACTGGGGTTCTCTGCCTCTAACCCTGTTGCAGGGGCTGAGTCACTGGCTTGCTGGTGCTCTTTCATGCCGTCCCTGGGAGGGGTGCGTCACTTGAGTGGGTTGAGTTACTGACGTGATCTTCCTGTCTGGGTTGGCGCCCCCCCCCTGGTTTGTGCTGTGGTGGAGACCTCTGTGGGCTATACTCGGCCTTGTCTCAGGATTGTAAGTTGGTGGTTGGGGATATCCCTCTAGTGGTGCGGGGGCTGTGCTTTGGCGGAGTGGGTGGGGTTATATCCTTCCTGTTTGGCCCTGTCCGGGGGTTTCTTCGGATGGGGCCACAGTGTCTCCGGACCGCTCCTGTCTCAGCCTCCAGTATTTATGCTGCAGTAGTTTATGTGTCGGGGGCTGGGGTTAGTTGGTTATACCTGGAGTACTTCTCCTGTCTTATCCAGTGTCCTGTGTGAATTTAAGTATGCTCTCTCTAATTCTCTCGTTCTCTCTTTCTCTCTGAGAACCTGAGCCCTAGGACCATACGTCAGGACTACCGGGCATGATGACACCTTGCTGTCCCCAGTCCGCCTGGCCTTGCTGCTATTCCAGTTTCAACTGTTCTGCCTGCGGCTACGAAACCCCTACCTGTCCCAGACCTGCTGTTTTCAACTCTTAATGATCGGCTATGAAAAGCCAACTGAGAGACCTGAGCCCTAGGACCATACGTCGGGACTACCGGCCGTGGTGACTCCTTGCTGTCCCCAGTCCGCCTGGCCTTGCTGCTATTCCAGTTTCAACTGTTCTGCCTGCGGTTATGGAACCCCTACCTGTCCCAGACCTGCTGTTTTCAACTCTTAATGATCGGCTATGAAAAGCCAACTGAGATTTATTCCTGATTATTATTTGACCATGCTTGTCACTTATGAACATTTTTGAACATCTTGGCATGGTTCTGTTATAATCTCCACCCGGCACAGCCAGAAGAGGACTGGCCACCCCTCATAGCCTGGTTCCTCTCTAGGTTTCTTCCTAGGTTTTGCCTTTCTAGGGAGTTTTTCCTAGCCACCGTGCTTCTACACCTGCATTACTAGCTGTTTGGGGTTTTAGGCTGGGTTTCTGTACAGCACTTCGAGATATTAGCTGATGTAAGAAGGGCTATATAAAATAAAATTGATTGATTGACTGACACTACACACACACTGACACTACATACAGAGTGACACTACACACACACTGACACTACACACACACTGACAGTACACACACTGACACTACACACTGACACTACACACACTGACACTACACATGCTGACACTACACACACACTGACACTACACACACACTGACACTACACACACACTGACACTACACACACTAACACTACACACACTGACACTACACACACACTGACACTAAACACACTGACACTTCACACACACTGACACTACACACACTGACACTTCACACACACTGACACTACACACACACACACTGCCACTACACTCATGGACACTACCCACATACTGACACTACACACACACTGACACTACACACACTGACACTACACACACACTGACACTACACACACACTGACAATTCACACACACTGACACTACACACACACTGACACTTCACACACACTGACACTACACACACACACTGACACTTCACACACACTGACACTACACACACACTGACACTACACACACTGACACTACCCACATACTGACACTACACACACACTGACAATTCACACACACTGACACTACACACACACTGACACTTCACACACACTGACACTACACACACACTGACACTACACACACTGACACTACCCACATACTGACACTACACACACACTGACAATTCACACACACTGACACTACACACACACTGACACTACACACACACTGACACTACACACACTGACACTACCCACATACTGACACTACACACACACTGACACTACACACACACTGACACTACACACACACTGACAATTCACACACACTGACACTACACACACACTGACACTACACTTACACTGACACTACACACACACTGACACTACACACACACTGACAGTACATACACTGACACTACACACACTGACACTACACACACTGACACTACACACACACTGATACTACACACACTAACAAATTGACAAGCAAAACTATGGTATGACAGACGTTTTACACAGGCTTTACACTGGTTCTGACAGACCTTTCATACAGGTTTTACACTGGTTCTCCTCCTCTCCTGAACACCAGTCACATGAGGCATGCAGGCCTCACATTGCAGGGGAAAGATCACACAGTACCAACAAATTATTCTCATTATAATCATAGCCTACAACTACAGTCGGTGGGATTAAAAAGTTCCTTTTACAAAATGCCTTTGCTGCAGCAAGGTACATCATAAATGTGACAAACTCTCTTGCAGGGCAAAGTCAAGACTGCCAAGTACATTAGCAATCATCTAACAATAACCTGTGTAATGAAATACATTTATGAATTTGCCCTGACAGTGCGGTAATATCCAGTTCGAAGCAAATGTTTCACTGCAGTATAGGTGAACTTCTAAATGCCCCCTTATCTGGTTATTTTTCTAGTAAAGTGATCCTTTTAATCTCACCACTGAGGAAGGTGTTAGCAGGGCAGGAGTCCTGGTCAGAGACACACTCCCCTTCCTCCAGGCTCTTCCCCTCCTCACACAACACATAGTTGTCAGTGTCGGGATCACTACACGTCACACAGTCCTCACACTCCTAGGTGTCCTCGTCTCCGTGGAAACCGCCTGGACACTCTGGTACACACTTCCCCTCTGGGTGGCACAGAGCATGCCTTAAAACATTCACGAACACACACACACGCACGCACACAAACAAACAATTGCTCCGACCCAACCCTTACCTGATAAGAAGAGGTCGGTCTCACACCATCTTTATTTATCCAGGTTAGTTTCATTGAGATAAAATATATTTTTCAAGAGTGACCTGGTCCAAGATAGCAGCAGCAGGGGGTTACAATGTTTCAGACAAATATCAGACATAACAACATACAGACATAGACACACCATAAACAAAATGTTGATGTAGACACACATACATTACTAAACGGAGGTGACAGTTTCACCATTACAGATTCCAGCTTTAAGATTAACATTTTCATTCCTTCTTACTTGTAAAAGCCGTCAGTGCAGGATAGGCAATGCCTGGGGTTATCTGAGGAACACAGAAAAATACACTCAGACATCCTCTCATCCTACTTCTCTCCCCATGGTCCTCACCAACCATGTTCAAACTGTTAGATAGATGGGAGTTCAGGAAAGGTTCACATGGCGTAGACTAACTTTCACAATACTTTTACAGCCCTCCTCACAGGCCAAACAGTCATCATAATCTGGATCCTCCACCTCACCTTCGAGAGAAAGAGAGAGAGAATCAGACAGACAGGCAGTAAGCATTTCACTGTTAGTCTACGCCTGTTGTTTACGAAGCATGTGACGAATATAATTTGATTTGACACACACAGAGAGAGAGAGAGAGCGAGAGAGAGAGAGAGAGAGAGAGAGAGAGAGAGAAGGGGAATTACGATTCTCTATGGAGACAGAAATGTTTTCATGTTCATACTTTATGCAGAAACAGGTATTATATAATGGCTCTGTCTGTTACCTTCTCCACACTCTAGTCGGTTGCAGACTCCATCAGTGATGTTGTAGGAGGAGTTACAGCGCAGTCAGCGGTCCATGTTGAATCTGATGGAAACAAATAGACAGACAGACAGACAGGCAGACAGATTCAACTACATTTGCTTCCAATATTTTACTGTACTTGGTAGTCACTCTTAAAAAGTGCAATCTGGAACTTTCATTGCCTGTAAAAAGTGCTGGACCTTTTTGTTTAGCCTCTTGGACAATGGTGTTTTTGTAATTCCTAGTGTTACCAAAAGGGAATGGAAAGTTACCAGAATGCACCTTTTATATGTAAAAATAGGTGTCTCAGACAGGATGACACAGGAAGAGAGCAACAGAGGTCAGAGAGGAACAGAATATTACATAACCATTTTACATCCATGGCTGGACTGTACAGTATGTCACTTCAATAAACCTAGATGGCCCACAGCTGATACGGTCCTCACTATAGACTTACCTAGAGGGGCTACAGCTGATACAGACCTCACCATAGACTCACCTAGAAGGGCTACAGCTGATACAGTCCTCACCATAGACTCACCTAGAAGGGCTACAGCTGATGCAGTCCTCTGTCTTTGGGCCTGTACACTTCAGACACGTGGTGTCACATGCATGGCACTTCCCATGGCTGTGCTGGTACTCTCCTACATGGGAAAACACAAAGGCACTGAGTTCCCTGAATTCCTATCGGAACTTGTAGTCATAGCAGATAATATTCACATTTTCGGTGACTTCTATATATTTATATTTTTTGTCATTTAGCAGACGCTCTTATCCAGAGCGACTTACAGTTAGTGTATACATTTTTATTAATTTTTTCATACTGGTCCCCCGTGGGATACGAACCCACAACCCTGGCGTTGCAAACACCATGCTCTACCAACTGAGCTACACGGGACTATTCACATGGAGAAGTCCACAGACCCACTCCAAAAGGCTTTCGGAGTCATCATCGACTCAGTGGGTTTTATCCAAAACATCTCGGGACCTACGCATTGCCACAATCATACCCTGGATCTAGTTTTGTCCCGTAGAATCGATAATGTGGATCTAAATGTTTTGGACTATCGGACCACCATCTTATTACGTTTGCAATCGCAACATATCATTTGCTTTGACCCCAACCAAGGATTATCAAAAGCTGCGCTATAAATTCTCGGACAACCCAAAGATTCCTTAATGCCCTTCCAGACTCCCTCCCCCTAACCCTAACCCTAACCCCAAAATCTGTTAACCACCTAACTGAGGATCTAAATTTAAACTTGCGTAATGCCCTAGATGCAGTCGCACCGCTAACCCCCCCCAAAAAATAGCTGTGTTCGAATAATACTCATACTAACCGCAGTAACCATATTGAGTATGTAGTATGCTTATTGGTCATAGCATGGATATAGTTAGTATGCCAAGTATACAAGCAGTGGACACTATTTCCACGCTTTTAGGGCCCATAATGCAATTCTTCACAAAATTGGCGTGGCTTCACAACGTTTTCAGATTTGAAGAAAATGGGGGAAAATATGCAGCTGAAGTCTGAAGAGAGCAGATACAAATTCTTTGCTTTAACTAATTATGACAAATGTTAAGAACATTTTGAGCAAAGTAATAAAGTAAGGACTTTTCAAATAAGTTACGTTACACGTTATGTTGGCTGACAATTTGTTAGCTACGCTATTCTTACGAACCGCATAGCATTACAGCAGTATGTACTGATATATTAGCTAGCTACCTAACGTTAGTTGGATACTAATACATTGAACTTGCCAGGCAGTATATTAACTAAATGCTATCTCACTAACTACCCAACGTTTATTGACTTGATTATTCACGTCATTCTTAGCTAAGTGGTGTAGTCGTTGTGTGTTCTCAATTGACATTGTCAATTCTGGCTATCTACTCCGATTTCAGAGCACTCGTCTGAGTGTGCCAGAGCGCAGAATAACTGATTAATTTTCGAACGCTCAACATCCATTGAATATGGCTGGTGTCAGTAAACGTCGGCAAAAAAAAGCGTAGTTAAATTGTTTCCAGAAGCATAGCACAGTCACCAACGCTCTGGATAACATGAAAACATCCTAACCAGCTCTGCTAGGGCAAGTAAAATGGTCAGAGTGAGGTGTTCTCTCATTTGTGTCTGGAAGCAGCTTGCAAGCTAGCCAAAGTTAGCCAGTTAGCTTGAGTGCTTGACTGCCGTTGTCACGCCCTGACTCAGGGGACTCGTATATGTTGAGTCAGGGTGTGTGTATTCTTTGTTATGTAGTATTTTCTATGTGGGCATGCTAGTATGTGTAGATCTATGTTGGCCGGTGTGGTTCCCAATCAGAGGCAGCTGTCGCTCGTTGTCTCTGATTGGGGATCATACTTAGGCAGCCGATTGGCACTATTGAGTTGTGGGATCTTGTTCCGTGTAAGGTATGTTGTGTGTTCTACCTTGGACTTCACGTTTCGTTTGTTGTTTTGTCGTTGTGTTGATAAGTTAATAAACATGTACGCATATCACGCTGCGCCTTGGTCTGACCCGTCATTCAACGAACGTGACAGCCGTTGTGAGGTCAGAACGCTCAGATCAACCCTACTCCTCGGCCAGAATGTCCAGTGTGAGCTCCACGAGTGAAACGCTCTGAATTTACGAACGGACAATCTGACAACGCTCTGGATTTACGAACACCCATAGTGCACTCTGAGCGCTCTCTTGCACTCCATATTGAATTTACGAACACAGCCAAAATCGTAAAATATCTAGCTAGTCATATATTATGCTAACAAGCTAGCAAGAGGTTGCATAGCAACAGCATCAACTTCCGGTAGACAGGTGATGCGCTAGTACCCTCAACTGAAAGGATACCGTTCGTTTACAGTATACTAAAATTAACTAATAGCATATAGTTTGTAGTATATACTCATTAAGTATGTAGTATACAGTATGTTAGTATGGGTATTCAAACACAGCAAATGTGTTACAAGAAACTAGCTCCCTCGTATACAGAAAATCAGGGGCGCAAATTTCATAGGGGACGGGGGGACGGGGGCATGTCCCCCCACATTCTGAAATTCCATTTTTGTCCCCCCCAGTTTTATCATTGGAATGTGATACAAAACGAGGCAATGGTGTGCTTTAGGACAATGTGGACTCCTCCGAGCGGTCGGGTAGGCTGTTTGTAGTGTCACGAATGTCGGTGGAATGCGGTAGGCCAGAGTCAAGCGCAGGACACAGAATGAGATGAAGAACCACTTTACTGAGTAGTAAAGAAATACAAGGAAAATCCTCCAAAACAACAAAGGAGGAGCAAAACCCGCTCACACTAAAGACACACGTACATACAATAAACACGCACACCAAACAGTGGACGTGTACAGGTTAAATAGTCAGACAAACTAACATAATGGGGAACAGGTGCGCAACAACAGACAACAATCAAGTGAACATAGAAACATCTAACATAGAGCGGCAGCAGCTAGTACTCTGGTGACGACGAACGCCGAAGCCTGCCCGAGCCAGAAGGAAGGTCAATCCGTGACAGTACCCCCCCCCCCCCGACTCCAGCCGTGCGTCGACACCGGCCTCAGGGAGGCCAGGAGGACGTGGCGCGAGGCGAGTGGGATGGTTCTAATGGAATTCTCTCAACAAGGAGGGATTGAGGATATCCCTCCTAGGAACCCAGTACCGCTCCTCCGGACCGTACCCCTCCCACTCCACGAGATACTGCAGGCCCCCCACCCGACGCCTCGAATCCAGGATGGAACGGACCGAGTACGCCGGTGTCCCCTCGCTGTCCAGTGGGGGCGGAGGAACCTTCCGTATCTCAGATTCCTGGAGTGGACCAGCTACCACCGGCCTGAGGAGAGACACATGGAACGAGGGGTTAATACGATAATTAACAGGAAGTTGTAACCTATAAAATACCTTGTTTAATCTCCTCAGGACTTTAAATGGGCCCACAAACCGCCTACCCAACTTCCGGCAGGGCAGGCGAAGGGGCAGGTTTTGGGTCGAGAGCCAGACCCGGTCCCCCGGTGCATACACCGGAGCTTCACTGCGGTAGCGGTCGGCGCTCGCCTTCTGATGCCTGCTGGCCCGCTGCAGGCGTTCATGTGTAGCGTCCCAGGTCTCCTGCGAGCGCCGAACCCACTCGTCCACCGCAGGTACCTCGATCTGGCTCTGATGCCACGGTGCCAGGGCTGGCTGATAACCGAACACACACTAGAATGGTGTAAGGTCAGTTGAGGAGTGGCGGTTGGAGTTTATAGCCATCTCTGCCCAGGGTAGGAAAACCGACCACTCCCCTCGCCGGTCCTGGCAATACGACCTCAGAAACCTACCCACCTCCTGGTTAATTCTCTCCACCTGCCCGTTACTCTCGGGGTGAAAACCTGAGGTAAGGCTAACCGAGATCCCCAACCATTCCATGAACGCCCTCCACACCCTTGAGGTGAACTGGGGACCCCGATCAGACACTATATCCTCAGGCACCCCGTAGTGCCGGAAGACGTGTGTAAACAGGGCCTCTGCAGTTTGTAGGACCGTAGGGAGTCCGGACAGAGGAAGGAGGCGACAGGACTTAGAGAACCGATCCACAACGACCAGGATGGTTGTGTTCCCCCTTGAGAGAGGAAGATCAGTCATAAAATCCACCGATAGGTGGGACCACGGTCGCTGTGGAACGGGTAGGGGTTGTAATTTCCCTCTAAGCAGGTGTCTAGGAGCCTTACACTGGGCGCACACCAAGCAGGAAGAAACATAAACCCTCACGTTCTTGGCTAAGGTGGGCCACCAGTACTTCCCACTAAGACAGGTCACTGTCCGACCGATGCCAGGATGACCAGAGGAGGGTGACGTGTGAGCCCAATAGATCAAACGATCGCGGACCTCTAACGGTACGTACTTACGACCCTCTGGACACTGGGGAGGAGAGGGTTCGTTACGTAACGCCCGCTCGATGTCCGCGTCAACCTCCCACACCACCGGTGCCACCAGACACGACGCCGGAAGTATGGGAGTGGGCTCCACGGAACTCTCCTCCGTGTCATACAGTCGGGACAGAGCATCTGCCTTAGCATTCTGGGAGCCCGGCCTGTAAGAAAGGGTGAAAACAAAACGGGTTAGAAACATGGACCACCTTGTCTGGCGAGGGTTTAACCTCTTCGCCGCTCGGATGTACTCCAGATTGCGGTGGTCAGTCAAAATGAGAAAAGGGTGTTTGGCCTCCCCCAGCCAATGTCTCCACGCCTTCAGGGCTTTGACCACCGCCAACAACTCCTGGTCCCCCACATCATAGTTGCGCTCCGTCGGGCTGAGCTTCTTTGAAAAGAAAGCACAGGGGCAGAGCTTGGGTGGCGTGCCCGAACGCTGAGAAAGTACAGCGCCTATCCTAGCCTCGGACGCGTCCACCTCAACCGTGAAGGCCAAGGAAGGATCCGGATGAGCCAGCACTGGAGCCGATGGTAAACAGCTCCTTCAGGCGACTAAAATCCCTGTCCGGCTCAGCTGACCACCGCAGACGCACCGGTCCCCCCTTCAGCAACGAGGTAATGGGAGCCGCTACCTGACCAAAGCCCCGGATAAACCTCCGGTAGTAGTTGGCAAACCCCAAGAAACGCTGCACCTCCTTTACCGTGGTTGGAGTCGCCCAATTACGCACGGCCGAAACGCGGTCACTCTCCATCCTCACCCCAGACGCGGACATGTAGTACCCTAGGAAGGAGATGGACTCCTGAAAGAACAGGCATTTCTCTGCCTTAGCATACAGGTCATGCTCTAACAGTCTTTCAAGCACTTTACACACCAGGGACTCCTCCCTTAAGCTGCAGTGATACTGGTCGATCAGGGCCCTCTCATTCCATCCCGCGCTGGCTGCTAAAGTTCTGAACTCCAGCGCGAACTCCTGCGCGCTCCTCATCTCCTGTCGTAGGTGGAACAGACGTTCACCCGCCGCCCTCCCCTCTAGTGGATGATCGAATACCGCCCGGAAGCGGCGGGTGAAATCCTCGTAGCGGACAGTACGTGCGTCTATTCCTCCCCACTCGGCGTTGGCCCACTCCAGCGCCTTCCCCGATAGACAGGAGATGAGGGTGGACACGCTCTTGTATCCCGAGGGCGCCGGGTGAATGGTGGCCAGGTACAGCTCGACCTGGAGGAGAAATCCCTGGCACCCGGCAGGTGTTCCGTCATATGCCCTCGGGAGCGAGAGCCGAATCCCACTGGACCCAGATGGCGAAGCGGTGACCAGTGTTGTAGGTGGTTGAGTGGTTGGAGATGGTGACGGGAAACCATGGAACGAGTATTCCAGACAATCGTTCCATTGTCTGGAATACTCGTTCCATGGTGACCCCGAGAGTCTGAATCATGATTTCCTGACGTTGGACTTGCTCTATCGTCTCGGTTACTCCGACTGCTCCTGCTGACTCCATAGTGGTGCGTGTTTCTGTCACGAATGTCGGTGGAATGCGGTAGGCCAGAGTCAAGCGCAGGACACAGAATGAGATGAAGAACCACTTTACTGAGTAGTAAAGAAATACAAGGAAAATCCTCCAAAACAACAAAGGAGGAGCAAAACCCGCTCACATTAAAGACACTCGTACATACAATAAACACACACACCAAACAGTGGACGTGTACAGGTTAAATAGGCAGACAAACTAACATAATGGGGAACAGGTGCGCAACAACAGACAACAATCAAGTGAACATAGAAACATCTAACATAGAGCGGCAGCAGCTAGTACTCCGGTGACGACGAACGCCGAAGCCTGCCCGAGCCAGAAGAAGGGCAGTCTCGGCAGAATCTGTGACAGTGAGTGTCCCCCCCACTTCTAAAACCAAAGTTGCGCCCCTGCAGAAAATACCTGAGCCCTGAAGCAAGCTTCCAGAAAATTGGAACGGTAAGATTTCCAACTAGCTTGGAAAGACAGTACCGTGCCATATAAAAAAAAGTCATCACTGCTGCCCTTTCAGCCTATTTTTCCAACCTGATTGAGAAGAATAAAAACAATCCAAAATGTATTTTGGACACTTTCGCAAACTAACTAAAAAGCAGCATTCCTCAAGTGAGGTTCACTTCAGCAGTGATGAATTCATGAACTTCTTCGACGATCATGATCATTAAAAAACAAATTACGGACGACTCCTTGAATTCTGTGAATGTTTGAACGTCTTGAAGAACGATCTGGCCTTAATGGCCATGTACTCTTGTAATCTCCACCGGGCACAGCCAGAAGAGGACTGGCCACCCCTCAGAGCCTGGTTCCTCTCTAGGTTTCTGCCTTTCTAGGGAGTTTTTCCTAGCCACCATGTCTCTACATCTGCATTGCTTGCTCTCTGGGGTTTTAGGCTTGGTTTCTGTATAAGCTTTTTGTGACAACTTGTCACGTTCGTTTACAGACGGGACGGACCAAGGCGCAGCGTGATATGCGTACATGTTTATTTGGAACTAATAAACAAGCGACAAAACAACAAACTAAACGAAACGTGAAGTCCACGGTACACAAACAATATTCCTCACACAGAACAAGATCCCACAACCCACTAGTGCCAATATGCTGCCTAAGTATGATCCCCAATCAGAGACAACGAGCTACAGCTGCCTCCGATTGGGAACCACACCGGCCAACATAGAAATACACATACTAGATCAAAACATAGAAAATACAACATAGAAAATCACACCCTGACTCAACAAATAAGAGTCCCCAGAGTCAGGGCGTGACAGTACCCCCCCCCCCCCAAAGGTGCGGACTCCGACCGCACAACCTTTACTTAACAGGGTAGGGGCCGTGGGCATTCCGCCTCGGAGGCGGATCCGGCTTTGGGCGTGACAACCACCTATTCTCCGCCTCCCTGTTGCGCCCATGGTCTGATCTGGACCTCGGCGCGCTGCTTCCCCTCTCCTTCCTCCCACTATACTCCAAGCCCTGTCTGGACCCTGGTGTGGGAGATCCCGAACCTGGAGAGGGGCTGACATCTGGGTCTGGACTGGAGCCGCTGACCGGAGCTGGACCGGGCACCGGTGGAGCGGACTGCTCAGGCTCCGGACAGGAGCCGCTGACCGGAGCTGGACTGGGCACCGTTGGAGCGGACTGCTCTGGCTCCGGAGTGGAGCCGCTGACCGGATCTGGACTAGACCCCGGTGGAGCGGACTGCTCTGGCTCCGGAATGGAGCCGCTGACCGGAGCTGGATCAGGCACCGGTGGAGCGGACTGCTCTGGCTCCAGAGTGGAGCCGCTGACCGGAGCTGGACTGGACCCCGGTGGAGTGGACTGCTCTGGCTCCGGAGTGGAGCAGCTGACCGGAGCTGGATCAGGCACTGGTGGAACGGACTGCTCTGGCTCCGGACTGGAGCAGCTGACCGGAGCTGGATCAGGCACCGGTGGAGCGGACTGCTCTGGCTCCGGACTGGAGCTGCTGACTAGTGCCAGACCAGGCACCGGTGGAACGGGCACGGGCCGTGCCGGACTGGACACGCTCACCACTGGTCTGGTGCGAGGAGCAGGCACGGGCCGGGTCGGACTGGCGATACGCACCACTGGCTTGGTGCGAGGAGCGGGAACAGGCCGGGCCGGACTGGCGACGTGCACCACTGGCTTGGTGCGAGGAGCAGGAACAGGCCGGGCCGAGCTGGCGACGCGCACCACTGGCTTGGTGCGAGGAGCAGGAACAGGCCGGGCCGGGCTGGCGACGCGCACCACTGGCTTGGTGCGAGGAGCAGGAACAGGCCGGGCCGGGCTGGCGACGCGCACCACTGGCTTGGTGCGAGGAGCAGGAACAGGCCGGGCCGGGCTTGGAACACACACCAATGGTTTGGTGCGAGGAGCAGGAACGGGCCAGACCGGACTGCGAAGGCGGACTGGAGGTCTGGAGCGGAGAGCTGGCACAACCCGTCCTGGCTGGCTGCCCACTCTTGCACTACACATGCGGGGCGCTGGCACAGGACGCACTGGGCTGTGCACGCGCACTGGCGATACAGCTCGTAGAACCGGCGCAGGATATGCGGGACCGAGGAGGCGTCCTGGCGACCAGGAGCATTGAGCCGGCACACCGTTCCTGGCTGGATGCCAATCTTCGCACGGCACGTGCGTGGTGCTAGCACAGGACGTACAGGACTGTGCCGGCACACTGGCGACACAGTACGTAGCTCCGCATAACACGGAGCCTGCCCAGTCACACGCCTCCTCGCGTGAGTATGGGGTGTTGGCTCTTCTCTAACACTAGGCTCCGCCAACCACCCTTTTAGCCCCCCCAAAACGTTTTCTTGGGGCTGTATTTCGGGCTTCTTCCTCGGCCGGCGCCTTCTGCGTTGCCGCTGCTCCTCTCTATACCGGGCCTCCACTGTCTACTCCCAAGAACGGCGATCCATCCCGGCCTGAATCTCCTCCCATGTCCAGGATCCCTTACCTTCCAGGATCTCCTCCAATGTCCAGGCTGTCTGCTCCTGGACACGCTGCTTGGTCCTCGTTTGGTGGGATCTTCTGTCACGTTCGTTCATTGACGAGACGGACCAAGGCGCAGCGTGATATGCGTACATGTTTATTTGGAATGAATAAACAAGCGACAAAACAACAAACTAAACGAAACGTGAAGTCCACGGTACACAAACAACATACCTCACACGGAACAAGATCCCACAACCCACTAGTGCCAATAGGCTGCCTAAGTATGATCCCCAATCAGAGACAACGAGCTACAGCTGCCTCTGATTGGGAACCACACCGGCCAACATAGAAATACACATACTAGATCAAAACATAGAAAATACAACATAGAAAATCACACCCTGACTTAACAAATAAGAGTCCCCAGAGTCAGGGCGTGACACAACTGCTGTTGTAAAAAGGGCTCTATAAATAGTTGATTGATTGATTGAAAGGCAACAGTTTACATTATCATTGCTCTAATTCCATGTAATTACCCTGTAATAGAACATGTGTTCAGTATTCAGCTGTACCCAAATCAAATCAATCAAATCAAATGTTATTTGTCACATGCGCCAAACACAACAGTTGTGTACTTTACCATGAAATGCTTACTTACGAGCCCTTTCCCAAAAATGCAGAGTTAAAAAGTAAGAACAGTTTGCCAAAAATAAATAAAAATAAATAAATAGTAATACAATAAAATAGCAATAATGAGACTAGATACAAGGAGTACCGGTAACAAGTCAATGTGCAGGGGGTACGAGGTAGTTGAGGTAATTGAGTTAATATGTACATGTAGGTAGGGGTTAAAGTGACTAGGCAATCAGGAAAGATAATAAACAGAGTTGCAGAAGAGTATGTGTAGAGTGTGAAAGTGTGTGTGTGTGTGTGTGTGTGTGTGTGTGTGTGTGGCGTCAATATGCGTGTGTGTGTGTGTTTTGTGCGTATGTGAGCAAATTTAGTGTGTGTGTGTGTGTGTGTGTGTGTGTGTGTGTGTGTGTGTGTGTGTGTGTGTGTGTGTGTGTGTGTGTGTGTGTGTGTTGGAGTGTCAGTGTAGTATGTGTGAGTGTGTGGCAACTGCAGTTGAGGCATATAGAACTATATTTGATTTGTAATGAACGGAAACTATCCAGATCTTGTTTCATATTAGTTACAGTTATAGTTACTTTGTAGTAATAATATAATGTGTGACCAACACTTACACAGTAGCTATATGATTCACTATCTGAATAGACACTAACTGGGTTGTATGAGTGAGTTTAAAGGGAGTGATTTATTGATTGATTGACTGACCGTCTCCACAGACTGTGCTGACCACATACATTCCACCAGCACAGCTGCTGCAGTTCCCCCTGCCCACTCCCACACAGGTGAGACAGCTGGCATCACACCTGAGGAGGTAGCAGCAGACTGGCTGAGATTAAACACATGCACACAAACGCACATAAACACAGAAATAGACAGAGGCATGAACACACACACACACACGTACACACTCGCACAAACTCATACACAAATAGACAGACGTGTGTACACTCACATGCAAGCACACACGCACGCACTGAGACACACGGACACACTCCTTGGAATGGGGCCAGCCATCATAATAAACAATCCACCTACACCTGCATTATAGACAGATATCACTCACCTCCTACATATCCTGGGTCCATCACCTCCTACATATCCTGGGTCCATCACCTCCTACATATCATGGGCCCATCACCTTCTACATATCCTGGGTCCATCACCTCCTACATATCCTGGGTCCGTCACCTCCTACATATCCTGGGTCCGTCACCTCCTACATATCCTGGGTCCATCACCTCCTACATATCCTGGGTCCGTCACCTCCTACATATCCTGGGTCCATCACCTCCTACATATCCTGGGTCCATCACCTCCTACATATCCTGGGTCCGTCACCTCCTACATATCCTGGGTCCGTCACCTCCTACATATCCTGGGTCCATCACCTCCTACATATCCTGGGTCCATCACCTCCTACATATCCTGGGTCCGTCACCTCCTACATATCCTGGGTCCATCACTTCCTACATATCCTGGGTCATCACCTCCTACATATCCTGGGTTCGTCACCTCCTACATATCCTGGGTCCATCACCTCCTACATATCCTGGGTCCATCACCTCCTACATATCATGGTCCCATCACCTCCTACATATCCTGGGTCCATCACCTCCTACATATCCTGGGTCCATCACCTTCTACATATCCTGGGTCCATCACCTCCTACATATCCTGGGTCCATCACCTTCTACATATCCTGGGTCCATCACCTCCTACATATCATGGGCCCATCACCTCCTACATATCCTGGGTCCATCACCTCCTACATATCCTGGGTCCATCACCTTCTACATATCCTGGGTCCATCACCTTCTACATATCCTGGGTCCATCACCTTCTACATAACCTGGGTCCATCACTTCCTACATACAGTGCATTCGGAAAGTATTCAGACCCCTTGACTTTTTCCACATTTTGTGACGTTACAGCCTTATTCTAGAATGGCGTAAAAAAATATAATCTCATCAATCTACACACAATGCCCCATAATGACAAAGCAAAACAGATTTTTAGAAATGTTTGCACATTTGTAAAAAATGAACAAATAAAATAATACATTTACATAAGTATTCAGACCCTTTACTCAGTACTTTGTTGAAGCACCTTTGGCAGTGGTTACAGCCTCAAGTCTTCTTGGGTATGATGCTACAAGCTTGGCACACCTGTATTTGGGGAGTTTCTCGCATTCTTCTCTGCAGATCCTCTCAAGCTCTGTCAGGTTGGATGGGGAGCGTCGCTGCACAGCTATTTTCAGGTCTCTCCAGAGATGTTCTATCGGGTTCAAGTCCTGGCTCTGGCTGGGCCACTCAAGGACATTCAGAGACTTGTCCCGAAACCACTCCTGCGTTGTCTTGGCTGTGCGATTTGGGTCGTTGTCCTGTTGGAAGGTGAACCTTCACCCCAGTCTGAGGTCCTGAGCACTTTCGAGCAGGTTTTCATCAAGGATCTCTCTGTACTTTGCTCTGTTCATCTTTCCCTCTATCCTGACTAGTGTCCCAGTCTCTGTTGAAAAACATCCCCATAGCATGATGCTGCCACCACCATGCTTCACCGTAGGGATGGTGCCAGGTTTCCTCCAGACATGACAATTGGCAAAGAGTTCAATCTTGGTTTCATCAGACCAAAGAATCTTGTTTCTCATGGTCTGAGAGTCTTTAGGTGCCTTTTGGCAAACTCCAAGCAGGATGTCATGTGCCTTTTACTGAGGAGTGGCTTCCATCTGGCCACTCTACCATAAAGGCCTGTTTGGTGGAGTGCTGCAGAGATGGTTGTCCTTTTGGAAGATTCTCCCATACCCACAGAGGAACTCTGGAGCCATGTCAGAGTGACCATCGGGTTCTTGGTCACCTCCCTGACCAACGCCCTTCTCCACCGATTGCTCAGTTTGGCCGGGCGGCCAGCTCTAGGAAGAGTCTTGGTGGTTCCACTGTCAACTGTGGGACCTTATATAGACAGGAGTGTGTCTTTCCAAATCATGTCCAATCAATTGAATTTACCACAGGTGGACTCCAATCAAGTCGTATGAAACATCTCAAGGATGATCATTGGAAACAGGATGCACCTGAGCTCAATTTCGAGTCTCATAGCAAAGGGTCTGAATACTTATGTAAGTAAGGTATTTATGTTTTTAATTTTTTATACATTTGCAACTATTTCTAAAAACCTGTTTTCACTTTGTCATGGGGTATTATGTGTAGATTGATGAGGGAAAAAAATAATTTAAATCAATTTTAGAACAAGGCTGTAATGTAACAAAATGTGGGAGAAATCAAGGGGTCTGAATACTCTCAGAATCCGAAAAACGCACTGTATCCTGGGTCCATCACTAGTTTTTTGTGGGCTGCTCTCCAATGGCGCTGCAGGAGGACACACACCTCCACTCCTCCATCAGGTAACCATCAACACACTGGTTACACGCCTCAATGCCTGCACCTGGGATAACACACACACACACACAGGCAAACACACATGGAGACACACACACGCTCGCACGCAAGCAGTGACACCTGCACACACAGACACAGACACACACACACACACACAAACTGTACTGTAACCAATCTAAACACCTGGAGAAAATATGTGCACTGTATCACTTGCACTAAATCTAAGTGATTATAACTACCTTTATAACTACCTTCATAACTACCTTTATAACTACCTTCTAAACTACCTTTATAACTACAGTACCTTCAGAGGAAACATACCATTTCCCTCTCATGACACATTATCACAGCAGGTAGATGGTGCTGCTGCTGATACCTCCATGATTAGTATTGTATGTTATTATATGGCTTGCTAGGGTCCTGTTTAGTTTAGTATAATCCAATTATATTGTTTATATGGTCTGTCTTTGAGTTTAGTTTGTACATGTACACAAAGGGAAAACCAGCCATGTCTTGCTCCCGGACAAGCTAAACACCTTCTTCGCCTGTTTTGAGGATAACACAGTGCCACCGACGTGGCCCTCTCCCGAGGACTGTGGGTTCTTGCTCTCCGTGGCCGATGTGAGTAAGACATTTAAGCGTGTTAACCCTCGCAAGGCTGCCAGCCCAGATGGCATCCCTAGCCGCATCCTCAGAGTATGTGCAGACCAGCTGGCTGGAGTGTTCACGGACATATTCAATCTCTCCCTATCCCAGTCTGCTGTCCCCACAAGCTTCAAGATGTCCACCATTGTTCCTGTACCCAAGAAAGCAAAGGTAACTGAACTAAATGACTATCGCCCAGTAGCACTCACTTCTGTCATCATGAGGTGCTTTGAGAGGCTGGTTAAGGATCATATCACCTCCACCTTACCTGACACCTTAGACCCACTTATATTTGCATACCGCCCCAATAGATCCACAGATGATGCAATCGCCATCGCACTGCACACTGCCCTATCCCATCTGGACAAGCGGAATACCTATGTAAGAATGCTGTTCATTGACTACAGCTCAGCCTCCTGGTGGGCTGCCACCAGGTGGTGAAGGTAGGAGACAACACCTCCACTATGCTGATCCTCAACACAGGGGCCCCACAAGGGTGCATGCTCAGACCCCTACTGTACTCCCTGTTCACCCACGACTGTGTGGCCACGCACGCCTCCAACTCAATCATCAAGTTTGCAGATGACACAACAGCACTAGGCCTGATTACCAACAATGACGAGACAGCCTACAGGGAGGAGGTGAGGGCCCTGGCAGAGTGGTGCCAGGAAAATAACATCTCCCTCAACGTCAACAAAACAAAGGAACTGATCATGGACTTCAGGAGACAGCAGAGGGAGCATGCCCCCATCCAAATCGATGGGGCCGCAGTGGAGAAGGTGAAAAGCTTCAAGTTCCTCGGCGTACACATCACTGACAATCTGAAATGGTCCACCCACACAGACAGTGTGGTGAAGGCGTAACAGCTCCTCTTCAACCTCAGGAGGCTGAATAAATTAGGCTTGGTCTCTAAGACCCTCACAAACTTTTACAGATGCACCATTGAGAGCATCCTGTCGGGCTGTTTCACCGCCTGGTACGGCAACTGCACCGGCCGCAACCACAGGGCTCTCCAGAGGGTGGTGCGATCTGCCCAACGCATCACCAGGGGCACACTAACTGCTCTCCAGGACACCTACAGCACCCGGTGTCACAGGAAGGCCAAGAAGATCATCAAGGACATCAACCACCTGAGCCACAGCCTGTTCACCGCCCTATCATCCAGAAGGCGAGGTCAGTACAGGTGCATCAAAGCTGGGACCGAGAGACTGAAAAACAGCTTCTATCTCAAGGCCATCAGACTGTTAAATAGCCATCACTTGCCGGCTTCCACCCAGTACCCTTCCCTAAACTTAGTCACTGTCACACGCTGGCTACCACCCGGCTACTCAACCCTGCACCTTAGAGGCTGCTTCCCTATGTACATAGACATGGAATCACTGGTCACTTTAATAATGGAACACTGGTCACTTTAATAATGTTTACATACTGTTTTACTCATTTCATATGTATATACTGTATTCTAGTCAATGCCATCCTATTCAACTATTGCTGTATATTATACTATTCTATCCTACGTATTCTACAGACATACTAAATATTCTATCTACTTACTGTCCATAATGTCTACACATCCCATATATATATATATATATATATATACAGTACCAGTCAAAAGTTTGGACACACCTACTCATTCAAGGGTTTTTCTCTATTTTTACTATTTACTATAGAATAGTTAAGACATCAAAACTATTAAATAACACATATGGAAGTAACCAAAAAAGTGTTAAACCATCAAAATATATGTTATATTTTAGATTCTTCAAAGTAGCCATCCTTTGCCTTGATGACAGCTTTGCACACTTTTGGCATTCTCTTAACCAGTTTAACCTGGAATGCTTTTCCAACAGTCTTGAAGGAGTTCCCACATATGCTGAGCAGTTGTTGGCTGCTTTTCCTTCACTCTGCGGTCTGACTCATCCCAAACCATCTCAATTGGGTTGAGGTCGGGGGATTGTGGAGGCCAGGTCATCTGATGCAGCACTCCATCACTCTCCTTCTTGGTCAAATAGCCCTTACACAGCCTGGAGGTGTGTTGGGTCATTGTCCTGTTGAAAAACAAATGATAGTCCCACTAAGCGCAAACCAGATGGGATGTCGTATCGCTGCAGAATGCTGTGGTAGTCATGCTGGTTAAGTGTGCCTTGAGTTCTAAATAAATCACTGACAGTGTCACCAGCAAAGCACCCCCACACCATCACACCTCCTCCTCCATGTTTCACGGTGGGAACCACACATGCGGAGATCATCCGTTCACCTACTCTGTGTCTCACAAAGACACGGCGGTTGGAACCAAAAATCTCAAATTTGGACTCATCAGACAAAAGGGCAGATTTCCACCGGTCTAATGTCCATTTATCATGTTTCTTGGCCCAAGCAAGTCTCTTCTTCTTATTGGTGTCCTTTAGTAGTGGTTTCTTTGCAGCAATTCGACCATGAAGGCCTGATTCACACAGTCTCCTCTGAACAGTTGATGTTGAGATGTGTCTGTTACTTGAACTCTGTGAAGCATTTATTTGGGCTGCAATTTCTGAGGCTGGTAACTCTAATGAACTTATACTCTGCAGCAGAGGTGGCACTGGGTCTTCCTTTCCTGTGGCGGTCCTCATGAGAGCCAGTTTCATCATAGCGCTTGATGGTTTTTGCGACTGCACTTGAAGAAACCTTCAAAGTTCTTGAAATGTTCCGTATTGACTGACCTTCATATCTTAAAGTAATGATGGACTGTCATTTCTCTTTGCTTATTTGAGCTGTTCTTGCCATAATATGGACTTGGTCTTTTTCCAAATAGGGCTATCTTCTGTATACCCCCCCCCTACCTTGTCACAACACAACTGATTGGCTCAAACGCATTAAGTAGGAAAGAAATTCCACAAATTAACAAGGCACACCTGTTAATTGAAATGCATTCCAGGTGACTACCTCATGAAGCTGATTGAGAGAATGCAAAGCTGTCATCAAGGCAAAGGGTGGCTACATTTTAGTCATTTAGCAGACACTCTTATTCAGAGCGACTTACAGTTAGTGCATACATTTTCATACTGGCCCCCCGTGGGAATCGAACCCACAACCCTGGCGTTGCAAGTGCCATGCTCTACCAACTGAGCTACACGGCTACTGTGAAGAATCTCAAATGTAAAATGTGTTTTGATTTGTTTAACACCTTTTTGGTGACTACATGATTCCATATGTGTTATTTCTTAGTTTTGATGTCTTCACTATTATTCTACAATGTAGAAAATAGTCAAAATAAAGAAAAACCCTTGACTGAGTAGGTGTGTCAAAACTTTGGACTGGTACTGTGTATGTACTGTATTGATACTCCGGACTCCGACATTGTTCGTCCTAATATGATATATTTCTTAATTCTATTATTTTACTTTTATATCTGTGTGTATTGTTGTGAATTGTTAGATATTACTGCACTGTTGGAGCTAGGAACACAATCATTTCGCTACACCCGCAATAACATCTGCTAAATATGTGTATGCGACCAATACAATTTTATTTCAGCGGGATCGAGAGAGAGAGAGTGAGAGAGAGAGAGAGAGAGAGAGAGGGGGATTGAGAGAGAGGAGATGCAGAGAGAGACAGATAGACAGAGAATAGAGAGAGAAAGAAAGAAAGAGAGAGAAAAATTGAGATAGAGTGAGAGACAGACAGACGAGAAGAGAGAGACAGAGAAAGAGGGAGCTAGAGAAAGCAACCATTATCTAGGCTCAGTGTTCCGACCCAGAGCACACACTCCAAAATATGACAAAGATAGGAGTTTGCTTTGTTCGCGATAAATTTAGAATCTCCGTGAGTGTGTGAATTAGTATTCTCTGTGGCTGAGATGGAGAATCACTGTGTACGGAGTAGAAATGCATGTGTTGGTAATTCTGGCGTCATCAGAAGGATTGGTTCACATTGTGCCTGGTTTGCATTCCGTGCATTTGTTCGCAGAGTTGCATCTAAAGCAGTTTCCACTACACTTCCTGCACACATTCATATCTGTGGGGAAAACACAACAATAGAAGCGTTCATACCTGCTAAATATAAGTCCACTCCAGTTGAAATAAATGCATTGTTCATTAAGCACATATTCAGTAGACATCATCTTGTTTTTTACAACAGTACAGCATAATATCCTTAAAAAAACAGCCTACACATTATTCTCTACCCCTCCCAAGTCACCAGGATCCCAAAATGGGACCACAACAGGGACATACAATGGCGATATACTGGCCTCCCTACACTACTGGTGGGAGGAGACCTGTCATCATCTCTCAGCCTCACAACATAGGGGGCAAGTCTGAAATTGCCTCCTATTCCATATACAGTGCACTATTTTGGACCAGAACTCTTTGAGACTCTAGCCAAAAGTAGTGCACTACTTAGGCAATGGGGTGTCATTTGGAATGCATCCCGGGACATACCGTGGTCCAAGTAGTAGTTGTTGCCACAGCTGGCCGCGCAGCCATTGGTTCCCACGGTCAGATGGTGTTCAGAGCGACAGGTACGCTCTTAGAATATTTTTTGCTATCTAGAACCTAAAAGGGTTCTTCAGCTGTCCCCGTAGTATAACCATTTGAAGAACCCATTTTGGTTCCAGGTAGAACCCCTTTGAGTTCCATGTAAAACCCTTTACACAGAGGGTTCTACATGGAACCAAAAATAGTTATACCTGGAACCAAAAAGGGTTCTCCCTTGGGGACAGCCGAATAACCTTTTTGGAACCCTTTTTTCTAAGAGTGTAGTGCACTGTCACTGCGGATGCCCATGCAGCTCTCACAGGAAGAGAAGCACATCTTACAGCGGCGCCTGTCACCCCAGAACCCTGCCAGGCATGCAGACACACACATCCAATAAGAGAAAAAGCACATGCCTTGTTGGTTGGTTGGAGGATGTTGCTTGGTGCATCACTAGGATTGTCTCCACATGGGACACATACTAAATGTATGTGTTAACTGTGCGTCCTACAGATTTCAAAGCTGCAGAGCCGCACGGTATATTGTGAGATATGGATAAGAAAATAGGACTACAAAAGAGAGGTTGCAGCGTGAGGATTTGGAAAGCTACTCCTTAAACACATAGAACTATGATACAGGCTACAATTAGTAGTTGGATTCCGTTGGCTTGGCTATAAAAGGGTGTGATAATTGTGTGTTGTCTTGTACCAGAGTTGTTCTGTGACAGCGGGTAAAGTGACTCACCTCTGTATTCCTCAGTGAGGTCACCACCATCAGTTGGCAGCTCTGCCGAGTGGGCTTGCTCACGCCGCAGGGAGTATGTGTTCTCTGAGGTGGCATAAAGCACTGGAGAACACTCTTTCAATTTCCCTGTGGACAAAGAGAGAGGAAACAAACTATCGTTTTCCCTGATCACATGACCTGACCAGGATCAACTAGGGCCCTGAGTTTTTCCTGGCCCAGTCACATTATCAGGAAATAACACAGGGCTCTACTCATGAATTGCAGTATTTGATATCTGGTGTACTTCTTGTGGTATTGAATGGTAGTAGAAGTATAGCATGGCAGACCTGGTTCACTATTGTCCCTCTATTGAGAGGGAGTATCTAGGATCTCCAGACTCCACTCTCCTGCTGCCTTCTCCTCCTAGCAGTGAGTGGTCAGGAACCAGTGGTGTAAATTACTTAAGTAAAAACTACTTTCAAGTACTACTTAAGTAGTTTTATTTGGTATCTGTACTTTACTTTACTATTTTTGTTTTTGACAACTTTTACATTTACTTCACTACATTCCTAAAGAAAATATTGTACTTTTGTCAAGAGGCCTGGACCAAAACACAACAATGGCGTAATACACTGAGTATACAAAACATTAAGAACAACCGTCTCTTTCCATGACATAGACTGACCAGGTGAATCCAGGTGAAAGCTATGATCCCTTACTGATGTCAATCAGTGTAGATGAAGAGAAGGAGACAGGTTAAGGAAGGATTGCTAAGAAGCCTTGAGACAATTTGGACATGGATTGTGTATGTGTGCCATTCAGAGGGTGAATGGGCAAGACTGTAACATAGACGCAGGGAGTCAGGAAACAGGTGCAATTAGTGAGTTTAATAATAACGAAAATGGAGCGATTCAAAACAAGAGAAGCGTCTGACATAGAAACATAAACAATACTACCTGATGACTGATAAGAAAAGAGCTATATAAAGGGTAAGTAATCAAGCGAGTAATGAAGTCCAGGTGTGACTGATGATGAGACACAGGTGTGCGTAAAGATGGGTTGCCAGGACCGGTGGTTAGTAGACCGGTGACGTCGAGCGCCGGAGAGGGAGGGGATGTGACAAAGACAAAATATTTAAGTGCCTTTGAACGGGGTATGGTAGTACAGTGGGGAAAAAAAGTATTTAGTCAGCCATCAATTGTGCAAGTTCTCCCACTTAAAAAGATGAGAGAGGCCTGTAATTTTCATCATAGGTACACGTCAACTATGACAGACAAATTGAGAAAAGAAAATCCAGAAAATCACATTGTAGGATTTTTAATGAATTTATTTGCAAATTATGGTGGAAAATAAGTATTTGGTCACCTACAAACAAGCAAGATTTCTGGCTCTCACAGACCTGTAACTTCTTCTTTAAGAGGCTCCTCTGTCCTCCACTCGTTACCTGTATTAATGGCACCTGTTTGAACTTGTTATCAGTATAAAAGACACCTGTCCACAACCTCAAACAGTCACACTCCAAACTCCACTATGGCCAAGACCAAAGAGCTGTCAAAGGACACCAGAAACAAAATTGTAGACCTGCACCAGGCTGGGAAGACTGAATCTGCAATAGGTAAGCAGCTTGGTTTGAAGAAATCAACTGTGGGAACAAATATTAGGAAATGGAAGACATACAAGACCACTGATAATCTCCCTCGATCTGGGGCTCCACGCAAGATCTCACCCCGTGGGGTCAAAATGATCACAAGAATGGTGAGCAAAAATCCCAGAACCACACGGGGGGACCTAGTGAATGACCTGCAGAGAGCTGGGACCAAAGTAACAAAGACTACCATCAGTAACACACTACGCCGCCAGGGACTCAAATCCTGCAGTGCCAGACGTGTCCCCCTGCTTAAGCCAGTACATGTCCAGGCCCGTCTGAAGTTTGCTAGAGTGCATTTGGATGATCCAGAAGAGGATTGGGAGAATGTCATATGGTCAGATGAAACCAAAATAGAACTTTTTGGTAAAAACTCAACTCGTCATGTTTGGAGGACAAAGAATGCTGAGTTGCATCCAAAGAACACCATACCTACTGTGAAGCATGGGGGTGGAAACATCATGCTTTGGGGCTGTTTTTCTGCAAAGGGACCAGGACGACTGATCTGTGTAAAGGAAAGAATGAATGGGGCCATGTATCGTGAGATTTTGAGTGAAAACCTCCTTCCATCAGCAAGGGCATTGAAGATGAAACGTGGCTGGGTCTTTCAGCATGACAATGATCCCAAACACACCGCCCGGGCAACGAAGGAGTGGCTTCGTAAGAAGCATTTCAAGGTCCTGGAGTGGCCTAGCCAGTCTCCAGATCTCAACCCCATAGAAAATCTTTGGAGGGAGTTGAAAGTCCGTGTTGCCCAGCGACAGCCCCAAAACATCACTGCTCTAGAGGAGATCTGCATGGAGGAATGGGCCAAAATACCAGCAACAGTGTGTGAAAACCTTGTGAAGACTTACAGAAAACGTTTGACCTGTGTCATTGCCAACAAAGGGTATATAAGTATTGAGAAACTTTTGTTATTGAACAAATACTTATTTTCCACCATAATTTGCAAATAAATTCATTAATAATCCTACAATGAGATTTTCTGGAATTTTTTTTCTCGTTTTGTCTGTCATAGTTGACATGTACCTATGATGAAAATTACAGGCCTCTCTCATCTTTTTAAGTGGGAGAACTTGCACAATTGGTGGCTGACTAAATACTTTTTTCCCCACTGTAGGTGCCAGGCGCACCGGTTTGTGTCAAGAACTTAAAAACTGCTGGGTTTTTCACGCTCAACAGTTTCCCGTGTGTATCAAGAATACTCCACCACCCAAAGGACATCCAGCCAACTTGACACAACTGTGGGAAGCATTGGAGTCAACATGGGCCAGCATCCCTGTGGAACGTTTTCGACACCTTGTAGTGTCCATGCCCCGACGAATTGAGGCTGTTCTGAGGGCAAAAGGTGGGGGTGCAACTCAATATTAAGAAGGTGTTCTTAATGTTTTGTACACTCAGATCCTACGTATAGTGCCACTGTGACCCGGACCAAGATTCAACGTGAGCCTTGGTACACTGTCACTTCTGGATTCTCTCCAAATACAAAATTTGTCAGTACGTTTTCATACCCAAAATGTCATCCAATGTCCACATGAGTCAATGTCCCATGCCATCTGTTGTGTAGATCCTACATTTCCTATTCATTTGGCATTGAGGGATGTAGCAGGGATCTACAGCAGATGGCGTGGGACCACGTTTTAGGTAAGAAAAAAATCGAACAGACTAATTTCGAAGTAACTATTACTTGAACTCACTCAGCACATCAGCCAGTTTGTACAGTGAGGGAAAAAAGTATTTGATCCCCTGCTGATTTTGTCCGTTTGCCCACTGACAAAGACATGATCAGTCTATAATTTTAATGGTAGGGTTATTTGAATAGTGAGAGACAGAATAACAACAACAAAATCCAGAAAAACGCATGTCAAAAATGTTATAAATTGATTTGCATTTTAATGAGGGAAATAAGTATTTGACCCCTCTGCAAAACATTACTTAGTACTTGGTGGCAAAACCCTTGTTGGCAATCACAGAGGTCAGACGTTTCTTGTAGTTGGCCACCAGGTTTGCACACATCTCAAGAGGGATTTTGTCCCACACCTATTTGCAGATCTTCTCCAAGTCATTAAGGTTTCGAGCCTGACGTTTGGCAACTCGATCCTTCAGCTCCCTCCACAGATTTTCTATGGGATTAAGGTCTGGAGACTGGCTAGGCCACTCCAGGACCTTAATGTGCTTCTTCTTGAGCCACTCCTTTGTTGCCTTGGCCGTGTGTTTTGGGTCATTGTCATGCTGGAATACCCATCCACGACCCATTTTCAATGCCCTGGCTGAGGGAAATCACCCAAGATTTGACGGTACATGGCCCCGTCCATCGTCTCTTTGATGCGGTGAAGTTGTCCTGTCCCCTTAGCAGAAAAACACCCCCAAAGCATAATGTTTTCACCTCCATGTTTGACGGTGGGGACGGTGTTCTTGGGGTCATAGGCAGCATTCCTCCTCCTCCTCCAAACACGGCGAGTTGAGTTGATGCCAAAGAGCTCGATTTTGGTCTCATCTGACCACAACACTTTCACCCAGTTCTCCTCTGAATCATTCAGATGTTCATTGGCAAACTTCAGACGGGCCTGTATATGTGCTTTCTTGAGCAGGGGGACCTTGCGGGAGCTGCAGGATTTCAGTCCTTCACGGCGTAGTGTTTTACCAATTGTTTTCTTGGTGACTATGGTCCCAGCTGCCTTGAGATCATTGACAAGATCCTCCCGTGTTGTTCTGGGCTGATTCCTCACCTTCCTCATGATCATTGCAACTCCACGAGGTGAGATCTTGCATGGAGACCCAGGCCGAGGGAGATTGACAGTTATTTTGTGTTTCTTCCATTTATGAATAATCGCACCTGCTGTTGTCACCTTCTCACCAAGCTGCTTGGCGATGGTCTTGTAGCCCATTCCAGCCTTGTGTAGGTCTACAATCTTGTCCCTGACATCCTTGGAGAGCTCTTTGGTCTTGGCCATGGTGGAGAGTTTGGAATCTGATTGATTGATTGCTTCTGTGGACAGGTGTCTTTTAAACAGGTAACAAACTGAGATTAGGAGCACTCCCTTTAAGAGTGTGCTCCTAATCTCAGCTCGTTACCTGTATAAAAGACACCTGGGAGTCAGAAATCTTTCTGATTGAGAGGGGGTCAAATACTTATTTCCCTCATTAAAATGCAAATCAATTTATAACATTTTTGACATGCGTTTTTATGGATTTTGTTGTTGTTATTCTGTCTCTCAATGTTCAAATAAACCTACCATTAAAATTATAGACTGAGGATAAAAGCGTCTGCTAAATGGCATATTATTATTATTATTATTATTATTATAATTTCTTTGTCAGTGGGCAAACGTACAAAATCAGCAGGGGATCAAACACTTTTTTCCCTCACTGTATCATCAAAATATATTTTGAGT
The DNA here is from genome assembly GCF_964263955.1 of Coregonus lavaretus. NCBI lineage: Eukaryota > Metazoa > Chordata > Actinopteri > Salmoniformes > Salmonidae > Coregonus > Coregonus lavaretus. Next base: position 11,873,588 of record NC_139997.1, on the reverse strand, counting down.
TTGTTATGAGTGGGTGGAGTGACCATTCCCACTTGTATTGAGCTCTACAGTATAATAGCCTTTTCACACTAATATGCCAACCTGAACCGTACTGTGTTGGCTCAGATATTCCCTTTTCACATTGCCGTTTTCATGGCTCCAGCAACTATGGGGGGATGTGTAACCAGGACGGCTCAGTACAGTTCAGCGCGGCTTGGCCCATACGTGTGAAAAGGGTTCAAGACAAGTCCTACCTGTTTGCCAGTAGCTGTGACTTGGTCCCCGCGGGTGACCTGAGTGTGATGGAGAGGTCACCTCTATGACTGTGGGTGATAGTGACTCGGATGACGACGTGCTCCAGATAGACAATGTGCTGCAGGGGTGGCTGGACTCATACACAGACCTCATCACAAGGCCTGAAGGAATAGTTATGTTATATGAGAGAGAGAGAGAGAGAGAGAGAGAGAGAGAGAGAGAGAGAGAGAGAGAGAGAGAGAGAGAGAGAGAGAGAGAGAGAGAGAGAGAGAGAGAGAGAGAGAGAGAGAGAGAGAGAGAGAGAGAGAGAGAGGAGGAGAGGGGGAGAGAGAGAGAGGGGGAGAGAGGTGGGATAGAGAGAGAGAGAGGGGGGGGAGAGAGAGGGGGGGGGGAGAGAGGGGGGGAGAGAGAAAAGAAGAGAGAAATTGTTAGATGAATTCCCATGCCAATGGTGCTTAATAATTATCTGTGGAGATGGATATGCTTCAGAGAGAATACAGGATTGTGTCCATGGTGGGTAGCAGCCAGTCCCGTTCCTGCTGTGTTGGATGGAAGCCTTTTTACACACATGCTGGGAGGGGACCAGTCTCCATCGCTCAGCCTTCTTCACTATGCTCTCTGCATTCAACAGCCCAAATCCATACAGGTTACTCAATGCCAATGAATGAATTAATGAATGAACGGATGAACGGATGAATGAAAGAATGAAAGAATGAATGAATGAATGAATTAATTAATTAATGAATGGATGGATGGATGGATGGATGGATGGATGGATGGATGGAAGTGTGGAGGAAAAATGTATAGTCTGGAGACAGCCTTGAATTGTACATCTTGTCTCATACAATCCTTGGTTCCTGTAGGTGCTGGGTAGAGATATGATGGGGAGACGGTCATGACCCCCTCCTCAGACCTTTTGGCAGAATGCCCAGAATATGTTCTATAAGTTAAGATAGGATACGGTGCCAGACACATGCAGGAACCAACCCTATGAACCATGCCTATGTAGCTTGTCTGTGTAAGCAGTATATAACAGAACTAACGGGACTGCCCCGGCAGAGCTCACTTCAGACCGACTTTATGCATCAAAGTTTGACTGTGACCTCTCCAGCTTGCGGTTAATAAAGAATTATTCATTTAAGATTGACTTCAGGTGTCTCTGGTGGTAATTTCCACGACTGAAGGATGCATGGATGGAAGGAAGGAAGAACGAATACACAAATAAACCAATAGATGAATAGATGAATGAATCAAGCAATCAAATCAAATCAAATCAAATCAAATTGTATTGGCCACATGCGCCGAATACAACAGGTGCAGACATTACAGTGAAATGCTTACTTACAGCCCTTAACCAACAGTGCATTTATTTTAAATAAAAAAGTAAAATAAAACAACAACAAAAAAGTGTTGAAAAAAAAAGAGCAGAAGTAAAATAAAATAACAGTAGGGAGGCTATATATACAGGGGGGTACCGGTGCAGAGTCAATGTGCGGGGGCACCGGCTAGTTGAGGTAGTTGAAGTAATATGTACATGTGGGTAGAGTTAAAGTGACTATGCATAAATAATTAACAGAGTAGCAGCAGCGTAAAAAGATGGGGTGGGGGGTGGGGGTGGGGGGGCAGTGCAAATAGTCAGGGTAGCCATGATTAGCTGTTCAGGAGTCTTATGGCTTGGGGGTAGAAGTGTTGAGAAGTCTTTTGGACCTAGACTTGGCACTCCGGTACCGCTTGCCGTGTGGTAGCAGAGAGAACAGTCTATGACTAGGGTGGCTGGAGTCTTTGACAATTCTGAGGGCCTTCCTCTGACACCGCCTGGTATAGAGGTCCTGGATGGCAGGAAGCTTGGCCCCAGTGATGTACTGGGCCGTACGCACTACCCTCTGTAGTGCCTTGCGGTCGGAGGCCAAGCAGTTGCCATACCAGGCGGTGATGCAACCAGTCAGGATGCTCTCGATGGTGCAGCTGTAGAATTTTTTGAGGATCTGAGGACCCATGCCAAATCTTTTCAGTCTCCTGAGGGGGAATAGGCTTTGTCGTGCCCTTTTCACAACTGTCTTGGTGTGTTTGGACCATGATAGTTCGTTGGTGATGTGGACACCAAGGAACTTGAAGCTCTCAACCTGTTCCACTACAGCCCCGTCGATGAGAATGGGGGCGTGCTCAGTCCTCTTTTTTTTCCTGTAGTCCACAATCATCTCCTTTGTCTTGGTCACGTTGAGGGAGAGGTTGTTATCCTGGCACCACACGGCCAGGTCTCTGACCTCCTCCCTATAGGCTGTCTCATCGTTGTCGGTGATCAGGCCTACCACTGTTGTGTCGTTGGCAAACTTAATGATGGTGTTGGAGTCGTGCCTGGCCATGCAGTCATGGGTGAACAGGGAGTACAGGAGGGGACTGAGCATGCACCCCTGAGGGGCCACCGTGTTGAGGATCAGTGTGGCAGATGTGTTGTTACCTACCCTTACCACCTGGGGGCGGCCCGTCAGGAAGTCCAGGATCCAGTTGCAGAGGGAGATGTTTAGTCCCAGGATCCTTAGCTTAGTGATGAGCTTTGAGGGCACTATGGTGTTGAATGCTGAGCAATTAAGCAATTAATGAGCAAATTAGATAGGTAAGCCTAAATGTGGTTGTTTGTCATTTGTTGTGTAGGGTTAGTCATGGTTGTTCTTTTTTACATCAAGCCCTTCTGTGCCCTTGAATGTTAATAGAAAATGACAATAAAAGGATTATAAATGAAGGAAAGCCCCTTAAGTGCTCTGTGGCTAAGCGTTAAAGGAACAAAAACAACATTTTGGTTTTCACAGAGTATGGGGAACAAATTCAATCAAACCAGATACCCTGGTATCCAGCTCCGTTGGAGTGCCAGTCAGGTCACTGGCCTGTGGCGTTCTGACAATATTGTGCTGCACGTCCCTCCGGGTCAGCACTCGGCTGGATCAGGGTCACACAGACACGTTAACAAGACTGTATAGCATATTATCATATCATAATACTAAAATAATATTCTCAGTACATTATAACTAGAGCCAGGAGTTTCTCTGACAATGAAATATTTGCAGCCCAAGTTTTAGCATGTAACTAGGGCCTTTAACTAGGGCCTGTAACTATAGGGCCTGTAACTATAGGGCCTGTAACTAGGGCCTGTAACTATAGGGCCTGTAACTAGGGCCTGTAACTAGGGCCTGTAACTAGGGCCTGTAACTAGGGCCTGTAACTATTGGGCCTGTAACTATAGGGCCTGTAACTATAGGGCCTGTAACTATAGGGCCTGTAACTAGGGCATGTAACTATAGGGCCTGTAACTATAGGGCCTGTAACTATAGGGCCTGTAACTATAGGGCCTGTAACTAGGGCATGTAACTATAGGGCCTGTAACTATAGGGCCTGTAACTATAGGGCCTGTAACTATAGGGCCTGTAACTAGGGCATGTAACTATAGGGCCTGTAACTATAGGGCCTGTAACTATAGGGCCTGTAACTAGGGCATGTAACTATAGGGCCTGTAACTAGGGCATGTAACTATAGGGCCTGTAACTATAGGGCCTGTAACTATAGGGCCTGTAACTAGGGCCTGTAACTATAGGGCCTGTAACTATAGGGCCAGACACGTTAACAAGACTGTATAGCACATTATCATATCGTAATACTAAAATAATATTCTCAGTACATTATAACTAGAGCCAGGAGTTTCTCTGACAATTAAATATTTGCAGTCCAAGTTTTAGCATGTAACTAGGGCCTGTAACTAGGGCCTGTAACTATAGGGCCTGTAACTAGGGCCTGTAACTATAGGGCCTGTAACTAGGGCCTGTAACTAGGGCCTGTAACTAGGGCCTGTAACTATAGGGCCTGTAACTAGGGCCTGTAACTATAGGGCCTGTAACTAGGGCCTGTAACTAGGGCCTGTAACTAGGGCCTGTAACTATAGGGCCTGTAACTAGGGCCTGTAACTCTTATCCAGAGCGACATACAGGAGCAATTAGAGTTAAGTGCCTTGCTCAAGGGCACATCGACAGATTTTTCACCTAGTCGGCTCGGTTACTGGCACTACGCTCTTAACCACTAAGCTACCTGCCGTTATGAATGTTTTATATCACTGTCATATGCAGCTATTGTATAGCATGATTGGGGTCAATTCCATTTCAAGTAAATTCCGAAAGTAAACTGAATTGACTGAATTGAAATAGAAATGATCCCCAAATGTGGTGTGTATCCAGACTCAACATCCTGGCTCTCTGTCTATCGGTGGAGCTGGAGCTTTAGATGGAGGCCAGTATGGCTCCAGGTAGTCAGGCCAGGCCCCACTGTGGGTGGTGCTGCTGATGGAGATGGTGTAGATGCTGTTGGTGTAGCCATCACAGGAGCAGTGGTCCCCGCTCCACCCACCGTTAACCGACGCCCACACAAAGATGGAGCCACGCCCCTTTATACCCTGTGGATCATGGGAGCTGAAGTTTTAAAAAAGGGTGTTTTTATAAATGTTATAGTGAATTTTTAAATAAATTTTATTGGCACAATTCAACTTATTTACTTAGCAAATCTCATGCCAATTCCCATTATATTGGTGTAGAGAAAATAACTCAATAGGATTAAAGAAACTTCAGCACTGGTGTTCTTGTATTTTGATGGATCACAGAACCACCGTTTTGGTCAAATGACATTCATATAGGATTTAGATTTGGATTGTAGACAATGATCTAAGCTTGGTTTTGCATATTTCCTTCACTATTGGTTTAGGTTAGGGTTATTATTCCCTTCACTATTGGTTTAGGTTAGGGTTATTATTCCCTTCACTATTGGTTTAGGTTAGGGTTATTATTCCCTTCACTATTGGTTTAGGTTAGGGTTATTATTCCCTTCACTATTGGTTTAGGTTAGGGTTATTATTCCCTTCACTATTGGTTTAGGGTTAGGGTTATTATTCCCTTCACTATTGGTTTAGGTTAGGGTTATTATTCCCTTCACTATTGGTTTAGGTTAGGGTTATTATTCCCTTCACTATTGGTTTAGGTTAGGGTTATTATTCCCTTCACTATTGGTTTAGGGTTAGGGTTATTATTCCCCTCACTATTGGTTTAGGGTTAGAGTTATTATTCCCCTAACTATTGGTTAGGGTTATTATTCCCCTCACTATTGGTTTAGGACTAGGGTTATTATTCCCCTCACTATTGGTTAGGGTTATTATTCCCCTCACTATTGGTTTAGGGTTAGAGTTATTATTCCCCTCACTATTGGTTAGGGTTATTATTCCCCTCACTATTGGTTAGGGTTATTATTCCCCTCACTATTGGTTTAGGGTTAGAGTTATTATTCCCCTCACTATTGGTTAGGGTTATTATTCCCCTCACTATTGGTTAGGGTTATTATTCCCCTCACTATTGGTTAGGGTTATTATTCCCCTCACTATTGGTTAGGGTTATTATTCCCCTCACTATTGGTTAGGGTTATTATTCCCCTCACTATTGGTTAGGGTTATTATTCACCTAACTTTTAATTTAGGTAAGGATTTGGAGAGTGTAAACTGATCCTAGATCTGTGCCTAAGGGCACCTTCCTCCCCTGTGATTAATACCAAGTGTGAAGAGCCACTACTGATTCATATTTTAATGTTATTTACATATTGATAAGGAGATAAAGATAAACCCTAGAAGTAAACATACAACCTAAGGCAAAAGACTGATACACAGACACATACACACGCACGCACGCACGCACACAACACACACACACACACACACACACACACACACACACACACACACACACACACACACACAGACAGACAGACAGACAGACAGACAGACAGACAGACAGACAGACACACACACACACACACACACACAGACAGACAGACAGACAGACAGACACACAGACACACAGACACACAGACACACACACACACACAGTGGTGTAAAGTACTTAAGTAAAAATACCAGGCCTGTAACTATAGGGCCTGTAACTAGGGCCTGTAACTATAGGGCCTGTAACTAGGGCCTGTAACTAGGGCCTGTAACTAGGGCCTGTAACTATAGGGCCTGTAACTAGGGCCTGTAACTCTTATCCAGAGCGACATACAGGAGCAATTAGAGTTAAGTGCCTTGCTCAAGGGCACATCGACAGATTTTTCACCTAGTCGGCTCGGTTACTGGCACTATGCTCTTAACCACTAAGCTACCTGCCGTTATGAATGTTTTATATCACTGTCATATGCAGCTATTGTATAGCATGATTGGGGTCAATTCCATTTCAAGTAAATTCCGAAAGTAAACTGAATTGACTGAATTGAAATAGAAATGATCCCCAAATGTGGTGTGTATCCAGACTCAACATCCTGGCTCTCTGTCTATCGGTGGAGCTGGAGCTTTAGATGGAGGCCAGTATGGCTCCAGGTAGTCAGGCCAGGCCCCACTGTGGGTGGTGCTGCTGATGGAGATGGTGTAGATGCTGTTGGTGTAGCCATCACAGGAGCAGTGGTCCCCGCTCCACCCACCGTTAACCGACGCCCACACAAAGATGGAGCCACGCCCCTTTATACCCTGTGGATCATGGGAGCTGAAGTTTAAAAAAAGGGTGTTTTTATAAATGTTATAGTGAATTTTAAAATAAATTTTATTGGCACAATTCAACTTATTTAATTAGCAAATCTCATGCCAATTCCCATTATATTGGTGTAGAGAAAATAACTCAATAGGATTAAAGAAACTTCAGCACTGGTGTTCTTGTATTTTGATGGATCACAGAACCACCGTTTTGGTCAAATGACATTCATATAGGATTTAGATTTGGATTGTAGACAATGATCTAAGCTTGGTTTTGCATATTTCCTTCACTATTGGTTTAGGTTAGGGTTATTATTCCCTTCACTATTGGTTTAGGTTAGGGTTATTATTCCCTTCACTATTGGTTTAGGTTAGGGTTATTATTCCCTTCACTATTGGTTTAGGTTAGGGTTATTATTCCCTTCACTATTGGTTTAGGTTAGGGTTATTATTCCCTTCACTATTGGTTTAGGTTAGGGTTATTATTCCCTTCACTATTGGTTTAGGGTTAGGGTTATTATTCCCCTCACTATTGGTTAGGGTTATTATTCCCCTCACTATTGGTTTAGGGTTAGGGTTATTATTCCCCTCACTATTGTTTAGGGTTATTATTCCCCTCACTATTGGTTTAGGGTTAGGGTTATTATTCCCCTCACTATTGGTTAGGGTTATTATTCCCCTCACTATTGGTTTAGGGTTAGAGTTATTATTCCCCTCACTATTGGTTAGGGTTATTATTCCCCTCACTATTGGTTTAGGATTAGGGTTATTATTCCCCTCACTATTGGTTAGGGTTATTATTCCCCTCACTATTGGTTTAGGGTTAGAGTTATTATTCCCCTCACTATTGGTTAGGGTTATTATTCCCCTCACTATTGGTTAGGGTTATTATTCCCCTCACTATTGGTTAGGGTTATTATTCCCCTCACTATTGGTTAGGGTTATTATTCCCCTCACTATTGGTTTAGGGTTAGAGTTATTATTCCCCTCACTATTGGTTAGGGTTATTATTCCCCTCACTATTGGTTAGGGTTATTATTCCCCTCACTATTGGTTAGGGTTATTATTCCCCTCACTATTGGTTAAGGTTATTATTCCCCTCACTATTGGTTAGGGTTATTATTCACCTAACTATTAATTTAGGTAAGGATTTGGAGAGTGTAAACTGATCCTAGATCTGTGCCTAAGGGCACCTTCCTCCCCTGTGATTAATACCAAGTGTGAAGAGCCACTACTGATTCATATTTTAATGTTATTTACATGTTGATAAGGAGATAAAGATAAACCCTAGAAGTAAACATACAACCTAAGGCAAAAGACTGATACACAGACACACACACACGCACGCACGCACGCACGCACACAACACACACACACACACACACACACACACACACACACACACACACACACACACACACACACACACACACACACACACACACACACACACACACACACACACACACACACACAGACAGACAGACAGACACACAGACACACAGACACACACACAGTGGTGTAAAGTACTTAAGTAAAAATACTTTAAAAGTACTGCTTAAGTTGTTTTTTGGGGTATCTGTACTTTACTTTACTATTTATATTTTTTACAACTTTTACTTTTACTTCACTAAAGTCCTAATGTCACGACTTCCTCAGAAGCTGCCTCCCCTCCTTGTTCGGGCAGGCTTCGGCGTTTGTCGTCACCAGCCTTCTAGCCACTGCCGCTCCATATCTCATCATTCCATTTGTCTTGTCTTGTCAATTACACACACCTGGTTCATATTCCCCTCATTAGTACGTGTTTAAGCGTTCCCTCTGCCCCCCTTGTCCTTGTGGGTGATTGTTCATTGTGAGGATTAGTAGCTCGGTTTAGCTCATTATTACAGTGAGGGAAAAAAGTATTTGATCCCCTGATGATTTTGTACGTTTGCCCACTGACAAAGACATGATCAGTCTATAACTTTAATAGTAGGTTTATTTGAACAGTGAGAGACAGAATAACAACAAAAAAATCCAGAAAAACGCATGTCAAAATTGTTATAAATTGATTCGCATTTTAATGAGGGAAATAAATATTTGACCCCTCTGCAAAACATTACTTAGTACTTGGTGGCAAAACCCTTGTTTCAATCACAGAGGTCAGACGTTTCTTGTAGTTGGCCACCAGGTTTGCACACATCTCAGGAGGGATTTTGTCCCACTCCTCTTTGCAGATCTTCTCCAAGTCATTAAGGTTTCGAGCCTGACGTTTGGCAACTCAAACCTTCAGCTCCCTCCACAGATTTTCTATGGGATTAAGGTCTGGAGACTGGCTAGGCCACTCCAGGACCTTAATGTGCTTCTTCTTGAGCCACTCCTTTGTTGCCTTGGCCGTGTGTTTTGGGTCATTGTCATGCTGGAATACCCATCCACGACCCATTTTCAATGCCCTGGCTGAGGGAAGGAGGTTCTCACCCAAGATTTGACGGTACATGGCCCTGTCCATCGTCCCTTTGATGCGGTGAAGTTGTCCTGTCCCCTTAGCAGAAAAACACCCCCAAAGCATAATGTTTCCACCTCCATGTTTGACGGTGGGGATGGTGTTCTTGGGGTCATAGGCAGCATTCCTCCTCCTCCAAACACGGCGAGTTGAGTTGATGCCAAAGAGCTCCATTTTGGTCTCATCTGACCACAACACTTTCACCCAGTTCTCCTCTGAATCATTCAGATGTTCATTGGCAAACTTCAGACGGGCCTGTATATGTGCTTTCTTGAGCAGGGGGACCTTGCGGGCGCTGCAGGATTTCAGTCCTTCACGGCGTAGTGTGTTACCAATTGTTTTCTTTATTGACTATGGTCCCAGCTGCCTTGAGATCATTGACAAGATCCTCCCGTGTAGTTTTGGGCTGATTCCTCACCGTTCTCATGATCATTGCAACTCCACGAGGTGAGATCTTGCATGGAGCCCCAGGCCGAGGGAGATTGACAGTTATTTTGTGTTTCTTCCATTTGCGAATAATCGTACCAACTGTTATCACCTTCTCACCAAGCTGCTTGGCGAAGGTCTTGTAGCCCATTCCAGCCTTGTGTAGGTCTACAATCTTGTCCCTGACATCTTTGGAGAGCTCTTTGGTCTTGGCCATGGTGGCGAGTTTGGAATCTGATTGATTGATTGTTCTGTGGACAGGTGTCTTTTATACAGGTAACAAGCTGAGATTAGGAGCACTCCCTTTAAGAGTGTGCTCCTAATCTCAGCTAGTTACCTGTATAAAAGACACCAGGGAGCCAGAAATCTTTCTGATTGAGAGGGGGTCAAATACTTATTTCCCTCATTAAAATGCAAATCAATTTATAACATTTTTGACATGCGTTTTTCTGGATTTTTTTGTTGTTATTCTGTCTCTCACTGTTCAAATAAACCTACCATTAGATAGACTGATCATTTCTTTGTCAGTGGGCAAATGTACAAAATCAGCAGGGGATCAAATACTTTTTTCCCTCACTGTACTTTTTACTCTGTACATTGTCCCTGACACCCAAAAGTACTTTTTACATTTTGAATGCTTAGCAGGACAGGAAAATTGTCCAATTCACTCACTTATCAAGAGAGCATTCCTGGTCATCCCTACTGCCTCTGATCTGACTCACTAAACACACATGCTTAGTTTTTAAATGATGTCTGAGTGTTGGAATGTGCCTCTGGCTATCCTATTCTATTAAGGTATCTTTACTTTTACTCAAGTATGAAAATAGTATGAAAATTGGGTACTTTTCCCACCACTGCACACTACACACACACACTCACACACACACACACACACACACACACACAAACTCACACACACACACATTCACACATATATATACACACGGAAAGGCACGCATGCACACACACACAGACACACACACACACACACACACACAGTGGAGAATCAACTTTTCTACTGTGCACACACACAAACACACACACACACTAACAGTGCGTATGCCGTTCTCTAAGGCGAGGCGAGCCAGAGGGCCAGGTCCTTCCACCGTCCTCCCGTCATCCTCCGGCGCCAAGCTGGCAGAGTAGATATCAACATGCTGCTGCCTGAAGCTCAGCGATTGGGCCTCCACCATGTCCGTCACATCTCCTTCCAGCATGCAAATGCTGCAGACACGGGAGGGGGAGGGACATCATAACCTTAGCATTCAATACATAGGGTGAATCACCCATAGGAATAAACTGACTGGAATGAGATTCGGTCACAATTTATTTGGATAGTCCGGATTTTCCATCCGTAGATGCTCTACAGATGGTCATACTATCAACAAACTATCTGTTGATAAGCAACTGCTTGCTAAGGTTACAGATAGGGTTAGGGTTAGGGTTAGGTTTAGAATAAGGGTTAGGGTAAGAGTTCAGGTTAGAGTTAGGGCTAGGGTTAGGGTTAGTAGATAGTTTGTTGAAATGTAGATAGTTTGTAGAGCATCTACAGATGGACTATCCAAAAAAGTGTTATCTGAGATTCAATTTTAATGGGACCATCTGACCTACAGTACATATGTATGCCTCTTCAATATACAATACACTGTGCCTCCATTACCTCTACGTGCTGTTTTTCAAACTGAACTTGAACTATTGAATATACAGTATGTGTCATTCTTTTACAGTGCCCAGCAAAAGTATTCCTCCCCCTTGGCGTTTTTCCTATTTTGTTGCATTACAACCTGTAATTTAAATGGATTTTCATTTGGATTTCATGTAATGGACATACACAAAATAGTCCAAATTGGTTCTAAAAAATTAATAGCGGAAAAGTGGTGTATTCACCCCCTTTGCTATGAAGCCCCTAAATAAGATTTGGTGCAACAAATTACCTTCAGAAGTCAGAATTAGTTAAATAAAGTCCACCTGTGTGCAATCTAAGTGTCACATGATCTGTCACATGATCTCAGTATATATACACCTGTTCTGAAAGGCCCCAGAGTCTGCAACACCACTAAGCAAGGGGCACCACCAAACAAGCGGCACCATGAAGACCAAGGAGCTCTCCACACAGGTCAGGGACAAAGTTGTGGAGAAGTACAGATCAGGGTTGGGTTATAAAAACATATCTGAAACTTTGAACATCCCACGGAGCACCATTAAATCCATTATAAAAAAATTGACAGAATATGGCACCACAACAAACCTGCCAAGAGAGGGCCGCCCACCAAAACTCACGGACCAGGCAAGGAGGGCATTAATCAAAGAGGCAACAAAGACACCAAAGATAACCCTGAAGGAGCTGCAAAGCTCCACAGCAGAGATTGGAGTATCTGTCCATAGGACCACTTTAAGCCGTACACTCCACAGAGCAGGGTTTTATGGAGACTCCCCAAACATATGGAAGAAGGTACTCTGGTCAGATGAGACTAAAATTGAGCTTTTTGGCCATCAAGGAAAACGCTATGTCTGGCACAAACCCAACATCTCTCATCACCCTGAGAACACCATCCCCACAGTGAAGCATGGTGGCCGCATCAGGCTATGGGGATGTTTTTCATCGGCAGGGACTGGGAAACTGGTCAGAATTGAAGGAATGATGGATGGCGCTAAATACAGGAAAATTCTTGAGGGAAACCTGTTTCAGTCTTCCAGAGATTTGAGACTGGGACGGAGGTTCACCTTCCAGCAGGACAATGACCCTAAGCATACTGCTAAAGCAACACTTGAGTGGTTGAAGGGTAAACATTTAAATGTCTTGGAATGGCCCAGTCAAAGCCCAAACGTCAATCCAATTGAGAATCTGTGGTATGAATTAAAGATTGCTGTACACCATCAGAACCCATCCAACTTGAAGGAGCTGGAGCAGTTTTGCCTTGAAAAATGGGTAAAAATCAATGGCAATGTATATCACATTAGCTTAGTTACAGTGCATTCAGAAAGTATTCAGACCCCTTTACTTTTTCCACATTTTGGTAATTTACAGCCTTATTCTAAAATTGATTAAATAATTTTTTTCCCTCATCAATCTACACACAATACCCCATAATGACAAACCAAAAACAGGTTTTTAGATATTTTTGCAAATGTATTAAAAATAAAAATTTACATAAGTATTCAGACCCTTTGCTATCAGACTCTAAATTGAGCTCAGGTGCATCCTGTTTCCATTGATCATCCTTGAGATGTTTCTACAACTTGATTGGAGTCCACCTGTGGTAAATTCAATTGATTGGACATGATTTAGAAAGGCACACACCTGTCTATATAAGGTCCCACAGTTGACAATACATGTCAGAGCAAAAAGAGACAGGATTGTGTCGAGGCACAGCTATGGGGAAGGGTACCAAAAAAGTTCTACAGCATTGAAGGTCTCCAAGAACACAGTGGCCTCCATCATTCTTAAATGGAAGAAGTTTGGAACCACCAAGACTCTTCTCAGAGCTGGCTGACCGGCCAAACTGAGCAATCGGGAGAGAAGGGCCTTGGTCAGGGAGGTGACCAAGAACCCGATGGTTACTCTGACAGAGCTCCAGAGTTCCTCTGTGGAGATGGGAGAACCTTCCAGAAGGACAACCATCTCTGCAGCACTCCACCAATCAGGCCTAAAGGACTCTCAGACCATGAGAAACAAGATTCTCTGGTCTGATGAAACCAGGATTGAACTCTTTGGCCTGAATGCCAAGCGTCACGTCTGGAGGAAACCTGGCACCATCCTTACGGTGAAGCATGATGGTGGCAGCCTCATGCTGTGGGGATGTTTTTCAGCGGCAGGAACTGGGAGACTAGTCAGGATCGAGGGAAAGATGAATGGAGCAAAGTACAGAGAGATCCTTGATGAAAACCTGCTCCAGAGTGCTCAGGACCTCAGACTGGGGCGAAGGTTCACCTTCCAACAGGACAACAATCCTAAGCACCAGAGCCCGGACATAAACCCGATGGAACATCTCTGGAGAGACCTGAAACTAGCTGTGCAGCGACGCTCCCCATCCATCCTGACAGAGCTTGAGAGGATCTGCAGAGAAGAATGGGAGAAACTCCCCAAATACAGGTGTGCCAAGCTTGTAGCGTCATACCCAATAAGACTCAAGGCTGTAATCGCTGCCAAGGGTGCTTCAACAAAGTATTGAGTAAAGGGTTTGAATACTTATGTAAATGTGATATTTCAGTTTTTAATTTGGAATACATTTGCAACATTTTCCAAAAACCTGTTTTTTATTTGTCATTATGGGGTATTGTGTGTAGATTGATGAGGGGGAAAAAACAATGTAATATTTTTTAGAATAAGGCTGTAATATAACAAAATGTGGAAGAAGTCAAGGGGTCTGAATACTTTCCGAATGCACTGTGTGAGGAGACAGGCTGTTTGTATCAAACTGGTGAAGAATAGACACATTCAAACTATTGAATATGAACCAGGGTTGGGGTCAATTCCTTTTCAATTCCAGTCTATTCAGAAAGTAAACAAAATTCCAATTTCATAAAATGTCGAATTGAAAAGCATTGAAGAGAATTGGGATTTCAGTGTACTTTCTGAATTGACTGGAATTTAAATGGAATTGACCCCAACCCTGATATGAACATAATACATTATATGAGCATAATTGTGGGCATTTTTGTTTTGCAAAACTGCATTGAGACAGAGACTGACCATGTGGCCTAACCATGGAAAACTCCTGGCCCTAGCAATGAGCAATCTGTACATTGAGACCTGTTGTCATCTACATTTTACTCATGTAGCAGATGCTCTTATCCAGAGCGACTTACAGAAGCAATTAGTTTTAAGTGCTTTGATCAAGGGCACATTAACAGATTTTTCACCTAGTCGGCTTGGGGATTCAAGGCAGTGACCTTTCGGCTACTGGCCCAACGCTTTAACCGCTAGGCTACCTGTCGCGCAGACGTCATGGCTGGAGTCATATTTGGGTGTGGGATCATCATCATTCCCATTGACATCATAACTGGCAAAGGGGTCCTAAGATACAGTGACATAAAAAAAAGTAAGTGGCTAATTGGCCTTTTTTGTCCTCCATTCTAGTCTGGTCTGGTGCTTTTTCTTTTAGCACACCAGTCAGAACCTATTTACTCACAAATCAACCAGGCAGCGTCTGAACACTAAAGTGGACCAGACATTTAGCTTGCATTTTAATATTCTGCATATTGTCTCAGCTCTGGACTTTTACATTCGGGACATTTGCCAAATTGCTTTTCAATAAATGTCCTTGTGAAGTCTTCAGAGGAGACAGATCGGAGGCACTTACACTACATGACCAAAAGTATGTGGACACCCCTTCAAATTAGTGGATTCGTCTATTTCAGCCACACCTGTTGCTGACAGGTGTATAAAAACGAGCACACAGCCATGCACTCTCCATAGACAAACATTGACAATAGAACGGCCCGTACTGAAAAGCTCAACGTGGCACCGTCATAGGATGCCACCTTTCCAACAAGTCAGTTCGTCAAATGTCTGCTCTGCTAGAGCTTCCCCGGGCAACTGTAAGTGCTGTTATTGTGAAGTGGCAACGTCTGGGAGCAACAACAGTTCAGCCGCGAAGTGGTAGGCCACACAAGCTCACAGAACAGGACAGCCAAGTACTGAAGCTCGTAGTGCGCAAACACCGTCTGTCCTCAGTTGCAACACTCACTACCAAGTTCCAAACTGCCTCTGGAAGCAACGTCAGCACAAGAACTGTTCGTCGGGAGCTTCATGAAATGGGTTTCCATGGCCGAACAGCCGCACACAAGCCTAAGATCACCATGAACAATGCCAATCGTCGACTGGAATGGTGTAAAGCTTGCCGCCATCGGACTCTGGAGCAGTGGAAACGCGTTCTCTGGAGTGATGAATCACATTTCACCATCTGGCAGTCCAACGAACTAATGATCTGGGGCTGTTTTCATGGTTCGGGCTAGGCCCCTTAGTTCCAGTGAAGGGAAACCTTAACGCTACAGCACATTCTAGACGATTCTGTGCTTCCAACATTGTGGCAACAGTTTGGGGAAGGCCCTTTCCTGTTTCAGCATGACAATGCCCCCTGTGCACAAAGCGAGGTTCATACAGAAATGGTTTGTCGAGATCGGTGTGGAAGAACTTGACTGGCCTGCACAGAGCCCTGACCTCAACCCCATCGAACACCTTTTTGGATGAATTGGAACGCTGACTGCGAGCCAGGCCTAATCGCCCAACATCGGTGCCCGACCTCACTAATGCTCTTGTGATGTCATGTCATGCAATGTCATGTTTACTTGTTTATTTGGATCATTAGCTATTACTTTAGTAATAGTTGTAACTACAAGGGGTCCTTGTACAAGTACAGTGAAATGCCTTTCTTGCAAGCTCTAACCCTGGCTATGCAGTAATCAATGAGGTAATCACTGATCTGTTTCACTTTACATCGCTCTCATCAGTCATGTCATGTCAGATTAGTGATTAGTGATTACCTCAAGGTAAGAACAAAGGATGCATTTTAAAGTGTTGGAACAGGGCCATTATGTCTGTAGTGCAGTTTGTGCCCTCGTCTGAGCTCAGTGGAGGGATAGTATTATACAATGTTCCACAGACAGCTCCATTGGGGGTCATTGAAGACCAGTGTCTGGGTCTGGATCCAGGTCTGATTCTGGTCCTGATTCTGGTTCTGATTCTGGTACTGATTCTGGATCTGGGTCTGGTTAGGTTGGGTGGGACCTGGGTGAGTGTGTTTAGTCCAGACATCGATGGAGTAGATATGACTGGCTCTGGAGTTCCTCTTGGTCCTCTGATGGACCATCTGCTGCTGCACCCACTCCACCTGCAGAGACATGGAGGTTACAGGACCCCTACTGTAAGCTACTTAGTATGGCGTACACACTTTAGAGGGTACAAGTTGAGTTTTGCATGTTTGCTGATTCTGCTGAATCCCTTACAGGTGAAAGGTCAAATTATATTCATATAGATGTATTTATGTAAATGTAATATGTCTTATGTGTGTGTGCGTGTGTGCGTGTGTGCCTGCATGTGTGTGTGTGTGCAGGACGTCATGCAGCTGATAAATTATATAGGAGGGTGTCAATAACAGCTCCAGTGGGCTCTAGTTACAGTACCTTGGTCTCCTTGGCGATGTGGCCGGTAACGTCTTTGTTGGACACCGTCGACCACTTTACCGTCCCACTGTGCCAGAAACTATAAAAGTTGTTCAGCGATCCAATCTGAGTAAAGTAGGAAACACATAAACATACCAACACACAATCATGCTTATGTATCCTTATGAGGGCCGCTGCTTTTTCAACTGTGGCCCCATGTCTAAATTGCTGATAAATAATAAAGCTGATATTGACGTCAGTCACTGAAAAGGTTCCTTTACACCAGTGCTAGACATTCAGGCCATGGCAACCTGAGCCCTAGGTACTGAGCCATGCGCTGGGCTACACCATGTGAACACTCCTTTCTGACACCCAGGTTTATCATAATGCCACCATTACGTACTGTATGTTAGCCTGGACCTGAACAGAATGGAACTTAGGCTAGTACACACAAAACAGATCATGTTTTATTCAGGACCCTAATAGAGGGAAGGACAAAACAGTAAGAGTAGTACTTTGGCTAATTCATCTAGGACCGTACTGCTGTTGTCATCCATGAGTGGAAATTATGACTCCCTGGTCCCATTCAAACTGTCATAGAACATCCGACTAAGTTGTGAGATGACTGAAATAAATATTTCCTTGAACCAAATGCTGGGTTGTTTGGATGACCCAAGAGCTGGGTTGCAGGCATTGGGTCACTTAGTTGGGTTGTTTTCTTTATAAGAGCAAGGTTGGGTTGTTGATGATGGATTATTGGTGCTGGGTTATTGAGAAATGACCCTGCGGTTCAGATCAGAAGGCTCAAGGCGTAGCCTAATAGGGGCGTGGCTTTCAGATAGTTATTTTTGGCCACCCGTGAGAGTAAATGTCATTCCGGTTAATCTGTTCTGTTGTATTGTTATTACAATGTAAAGGTTGATCACTTACACTTTTGTAGCTTTAATGAGGCTTACACAAGTGTATGAGTTCCTCAACAGCCTGTACATATCCCAATGTAATGTGCAAAAATATTGAAGGAACATTTACATTTGCAGAGTACAAACTTGATGAACATGAATTACATTTATTCTCATGGGTGGCCACAAAAAAAAATCTGAAAGCCATACCCCTAGTAGGCAACGCCTCCTGAAAATAACCTATGGATTATAGAAAAAAATACCCAGCTGCTAGGTCAACCCAGCATGAAAGTAATAAAATAAAATAAATGATGGTAAAATTAGCCCATGTTTGGGTATGTTTTGTACACTCAGCGTGATTTGATTGACAACAATTGTGTCATTTACAAATGCTTTATCCAGCATTAAGAGTTAGTAAATTGCCTAGTTTATGAAGGATTGAATGACTGACACATGTTGACTGTATCATTTCAATCACTCCCTCCTGTAGCTCAGTTGGTAGAGCATGATGCTTGCAACGCCAGGGTTGAGGGTTCGTATTCCCATGGGGGGCCAGTATGAAAAATGTATGCACTCACTAACTGTAAGTCGCTCTGGATAAGAGCGTCTGCTAAATGACTAAAATGTAAGTGTATAATTGTACTGTATGATTAGGCCTAGACTAGGCTACTCTGTATGGCAGACGAGTAGCCTGATTAGTGAGGAGTTGACACCACTGTCCTTGGGATGCTTCTAACAATGTAATTATGGCAGCCTCAGAGATTGTTGATCCCTCCTATTCATTCAGGACAGTGGTAAAGCATATACTGGGATCTACACGTCAGTGGAATATTATCAATCCCTATCTGTTATCCATTGAAAACAGCATTTATTGTGTTAAAGAGATTTTGGCAGTGAGGCTCTTTATCTACTTCCCCAGAGTCAGATGAACTCATGGATACCATTTTTATGTCTCTGCTTGCAGTTTGAAGGAAGTTGCTAACTAGCACAGGCGCAATTGCTAACTAGCATTAGCGCAATGACTGGAAGTCTATGGGTATTAGCAGATAGTTAGCATTGACTTGCGAAAATAGCTCTCACTTCCTTCATACTGGACACAGAGACATAAAAATGATATGCACGAGTTTAAGAAGACCTTGAACTGACACCCTCTGAATGAACATTAGATTCAATGGTACAATGAAGTCTCGATCCATTCCCAGAACGTGATAACGTTTTAATTGTTTTGCTGTAATATATATATATATACAGTGGGGCAAAAAAGTATTTAGTCAGCCACCAATTGTGCAAGTTCTCCCACTTAAAAAGATGAGAGAGGCCTGTAATTTTCATCATAGGTACACGTCAACTATGACAGACAAATTGAGAAATAAAAATCCTGAAAATCCCATTGTAGGATTTTTAATGAATTTATTTGCAAATTATGGTGGAAAATAAGTATTTGGTCACCTACAAACAAGCAAGATTTCTGGCTCTCACAGACCTGTAACTTCTTCTTTAAGAGGCTCCTCTGTCCTCCACTCGTTACCTGTATTAATGGCACCTGTTTGAACTTGTTATCAGTATAAAAGACACCTGTCCACAACCTCAAACAGTCACACTCCAAACTTCACAATGGCCAAGACCAAAGAGCTGTCAAAGGACACCAAAAACAAAATTGTAGACCTGCACCAGGCTGGGAAGACTGAATCTGCAACAGGTAAGCAGCTTGGTTTGAATAAATCAACTGTGGGAGCAATTATTAGGAAATGGAAGACATACAAGACCACTGATAATCTCCCTCGATCTGGGGCTCCATGCAAGATCTCACCCCGTGGGGTCAAAATGATCACAAGAACGGTGAG
This sequence comes from Coregonus lavaretus, assembly GCF_964263955.1. Lineage (NCBI taxonomy): Eukaryota > Metazoa > Chordata > Actinopteri > Salmoniformes > Salmonidae > Coregonus > Coregonus lavaretus. The sequence continues at coordinate 11,854,058 of NC_139997.1, read as the reverse complement.
CAAAAATCCCAGAACCACACGGGGGGACCTAGTGAATGACCTGCTGAGAGCTGGGACCAAAGTAACAAAGCCAACCATCAGTAACACACTACGCCGCCAGGTACTCAAATCCTGCAGTGCGAGACGTGTCCCCCTGCTTAAGCCAGTACATGTCCAGGCCCGTCTGAAGTGCATTTGGATGATCCAGAAGAGGATTGGGAGAATGTCATATGGTCAGATGAAACCAAAATATAACTTTTTGGTAAAAACTCAACTCGTCATGTTTGGAGGACAAAGAATGCTGAGTTGCATCCAAAGAACACCATACCTACTGTGAAGCATGGGGTTGGAAACATCATGCTTTGGGGCTGTTTTTCTGCAAAGGGACCAGGACGACTGATCCGTGTAAAGGAAAGAATGAATGGGGCCATGTATCGTGAGATTTTGAGTGAAACCCTCCTTCCATCAGCAAGGGCATTGAAGATGAAACGTGGCTGGGTCTTTCAGCATGACAATGATCCCAAACACACCGCCCGGGCAACGAAGGAGTGGCTTCGTAAGAAGCATTTCAAGGTCCTGGAGTGGCCTAGCCAGTCTCCAGATCTCAACCCCATAGAAAATATTTGGAGGGAGTTGAAAGTCTGTGTTGCCCAGCGACAGCCCCAAAACATCACTGCTCTAGAGGAGATCTGCATGGAGGAATGGGCCAAAATACCAGCAACAGTGTGTGAAAACCTTGTGAAGACTTACAGAAAACGTTTGACCTGTGTCATTGCCAACAAAGGGTATATAACAAAGTATTGAGAAACTTTTGTTATTGACCAAATACTTATTTTCCACCATCATATGCCAATAAATTCATTAAAAATCCTACAATGTGATTTTCTGGATTTTTTTTTCTATTTTTGTCTGTCATAGTTGACGTGTACCTATGATGAAAATTACAGGCCTCTCTCATCTTTTTAAGTGGGAGAACTTGCACAATTGGTGGCTGACTAAATACTTTTTTTCCCCACTGTATATATATACAGTACCAGCCAAAGGTTTGGACACACCTATTAATTCAAGGGTTTTTCTTTATTTTTACTATTTTATACATTGTAGAATAATAGTGAAGACATCAAAACTATGAAATAACACATATGGAATCATGTAGTAACCAAAAAAGTGTTAAACAAATCAAAATGTATTTTATATTTGAGATTCTTCAAATAGCCACCCTTTGCCTTGATGACAGCTTTGCACACTCTTGGCATTCTCTCAACCAGTTCCCACATATGCTGAGCAGTTGTTGGCTGATTTTTCTTCACTCAGCGGTCCAACTCATCCCAAACCATCTCAATTGGGTTGAGGTCGGGGGATTGTGGAGGCCAGGTCATCTGATGCAGCACTCCATCACTCTCCTTCTTGGTAAAATAGCCCTTACACAGCCTGAAGGTGTGTTGGGTCATTGTCCTGTTGAAAAACAAATGATAGTCCCACTAAGCGCAAACCAGATGGGATGACGTATCGCTGCAGAATGCTGTGGTAGCCATGCTGGTTAAGTGTGCCTTGAATTCTAAATAAATCACAGACAGTGTCACCAGCAAAGCACCCCCACACCATCACACCTCCTCCTACATGCTTCACGGTGGGAACCACACATGCAGAGATCATCCGTTCACCTACCCTGCGTCTCACAAAGACACGGCGGTTGGAACCAAAAATCTCAAATTTGGACTCATCAGACCAAAGGACAGATTTCCACCGGTCTAATGTCCATTGCTCGTGTTTCTTGGCCCAAGCAAGTCTCTTCTTTCTATTGGTGTCCTTTAGTAGTGGTTTCTTGCAGCAATTCGAACATGAAGGCCTGATTCACTCAGTCTCCTCTGAACAGTTGATGTTGAGCTGTGTCTTTTACTTGATCTCTGTGAAGCATTTATTTGGGCTGCAATTTCTGAGGCTGGTAAGTCTAATGAACTTATCCTCTGCAGCAGAGGTAACTCTGGGTCTTCCATTCCTGTGGCGGTCCTCATGAGAGCCAGTTCATCACAACGCTTGATGGTTTTTGCGACTGCACTTGAAGAAACTTTCAAAGTTCTTGACATTTTCTGGATTGACTGACCTTCATTTCTTAAAGTAATGATGGACTGTTGTTTCTCTTTGCTTATTTGAGCTGTTCTTGACATAATATGGACTTGGTCTTTTACCAAATAGGGCTATCTTCTGTATACCACCCCTACCTTTATCTATTTCCCCAGAGTCAGATTGTTATGATGAGTTTCTCAGGTATCAAAGAATCAAGGATGCAAGGATATACTTAGACATTCTGTGGAGATTTCATACGAAGTATTTATTGAATCACGAGCTCGTGGGTTCATCTAACAAACGGACATGGCTTTGCCCTCCGTCAGTTGAACTAACTTAACAAAGAAGACACTCTATCTTATATAGCCTTTATTACCATCTTCCTGGCATACATCTGGCAAGTCTCCATGGGCACTCCCTGCCTTTGATGTTCATCACTCTTTACCCCAAGTCACTATCCTAAACATCACTCATGCTATCCTAAACATCACTAATCTACCTTGACATAATGGAATGTAGACTTCATGGCCCCAAACCATTCATCTCTTAACTATTTCCCTGTCCTCACAATACTATGGCATGACATCATTATACCATAAAAACATTATATCAATCCACTCTTTTTTTTGTTTAGTTTTTTTGTGGTAAGTGACATGACTTAACCCCAACAATTCACATATAACTTTATATAAAATACAATATTCTCCCATCAGTAGTACACACATCTCTGACTAGATCCTAAACTATGCTAGATAACTGAGAATTGATTCCTTCCACCTTTCATACCTGAATCCAACTCGATTCTCCATTGATTTAATCAACAAAGGTATACATTCTCAGTCATCTATCTTATGTGATATCAAACCTCTCAAACCCCTATAACTCAGTCTGAGTAAAAGATAAACACATAATGAACTTATATATATTCATGCTAATAATCTATGTAGTCAAAACCTTATTTTGTCATATATAAGGACCAATCCCACATAGACATCCCCTCTTTTAAAATGACCCCTTTTTCTGATACACCATTTTCAAATATACACATTCCTTAATCATGCTACCAAGAAAACATACATCAACGAAATTGTGACCATCATGACATATTCCCCACAAATACAAAGATCCATGACACTTTGTACATTACATGGATATTACAATCTGAACACATGAATATAAAAATAACAAAAACATCCATCTTCTTCATCCATGCGCTGTCAGAGGAACCCCAAGTTTTTCCTGGTCACAAGGGGCTCTATCTGATCCACTGAGATATCCATCTTTTTCCTGTAACCCTTAATTCCATGGCATACAATTCCAACTTAACATTCCCTGTCCTCAATCAACATTATCAATGGAATCTAAACTGGAATAAGATGACAAAGAAGAAGAATTATTCCATACCCTCCTTGCATTAACATTAACTGACACATCTCTAACTGTAATCACAGGCATGTTAATAATCATTTGTACAGATCTTAAAATCAACCCCCAAAAATGTGAAAACAACATCCCATAACTATGGCTACAATAATTACTATGGCCACTATAGGACCTATAATGCTTGCCATCCATGTTCCTATGGAATTACCACTAAAAAACCTTTGAAAAAACTTCAACAGTATTCAAATTACCATATCATTCTAATCTTAATATAATATCATCCAATTCTATGTGATTATCAATTACCCATTCTAATGATTAACATCTCGGTTAAGGTCGCTGGTTCTAATCCCCGAGCCGACTAGGTGAAAAATCTGTCGATGTGCCCTTGAGCAAGGCACTTAACCCTAATTGCTCCTGTAAGTCGCTCTGGATAAGAGCGTCTGCTAAATGACCAATTATTTATTTATTTATTATTATTTATTTATCTCAGACCCAATTCTTAAAAACCCATGATTGTTAAAATAAACAATATTCAACTCCGACTTTGTACTCCTATTATTCCTAATATGACATACACATTATAACACTCTATTATCACTCTCTGTTAAATCATTACATCCCTAAACTATTCCTGCTTTAATAATTCAACCAAATTCAGATCATATGAAAATATCATAACCCCATGATTATAACCAACTTAGTACTTTCCTATCAACATAGATATTTACCACTCTAAACATCCATATCAATATCACCAAATACTTCAAATCTATATCATTACTAATATGTTAATACTTTAACCAAATTAATCAACATCTTCATTATTTCATTCACAATCCTCACCTTAACTTCCATTACAACTTCCAGAATGTATACTTATATTATCATACATTATTGTCACGCGACGTGTATGCGGTCAGCGAAGTCAAACGCAGGACACAGAGCGGCTGGCAACGTACTTTACTGAACACAGTAAAAACGTACAAAACAACAAACCTCCAAACAGGGAGGAAAACACAAAGACCCGTAACACAAAGCAACTGCCGAAATGACAAAGAACAATCACACACAAAATAACAAATGAGAGACAGGGGGTAATAAAGGGAATACAATACAACATAATGGGAAACAGGTCTAAACAATAAAGACCAAACAAGACAAACACCGAAACATCGATCGGCAGTAGCTAGTACTCCGGGGACGACGAACGCCGAAGCCTGCCCAAGCAAGGAGGAGGAGCAGCCTCGGCTGAATCCGTGACAATTATAAACATCCATAATTCAATTATGACCTTCCTCATCCTGATATTAAATACAGATCATTATCTCAATGCATTCTTAATACTATCAATTTAGCAGTGTATATACCTACTACCCAACTTATCACATTTAGATAAATCCAATTTTATTATCAACAAGCAACCCCTTTATTCCTCCCAGCACTTAAATCTTCTGGCGTCTCTTCATCATGTTCTTCAGACAGCTTCATATTTCAAAATGACTTTCCCATTAAAATGTCACAACTACAATGTCCCATTCGATTCACCACCAACTCCACAATTTCAATGTCATGTCCATTTGCCAACCATTATACCAACAACATGAGAAATGTTGCATTTGAGCAGATCTTTCTCCATTCTCACTCAATGGTGAACTCCTTTCCCAATCCTTCGATATAAAAAAAATGAGAAAATCCTTTGATATCTTCGATTGGTTGTTGTAGACCAGTTGCATGTAGAAATTGTATTTTACAAAAACGTCTTCAACGCCTCTGATATTCATCTTCAGCCGGTTCATAGTTTGTTACTTTTACTTATTTATAGGTACACACCATTCTATGCCAAAATATCCATTTACATTTTAGTCATTTAGCAGACGCTCTTATCCAGAGCGACTTACAGTTAGCACATACATTATTTTATCGAACCCACAACCCTGGCGTTGCAAACACCATGCTCTACCAACTGAGCTACATCCCCTGCTGGCCATTCCCTCCCCTACCCTGGACGACGCTGGGCCAATTGTGCGCCGCCCCATGGGTCTCCCGGTCGCGGCCGGCTACGACAGAGCCTGGATTCGAACCAGGATCTCTAGTGGCACAGCTAGCACTGCGATGCAGTGCCTTAGACCACTGCGCCACTCGGGAGCAACTTAATACAATATGCAAATATACCAATAAATCCTCATACCATCAATACTACCCCCTTTTTTGAACACATGAGTCACAACGTGATTCATGCTTTCAAAAACAAAACACCAACATTGTTTATTAAATCCTAATATAAATATAATTAAAAAGACAACCTTTGATAATACCTCAATTTACTTATATCCCGTAAAGTAATCCAAGATTAGTACACTTAACTATCAACAGGTATCCCTCATTCAGGATAGCTCCCTCTCTCTTGAGATATTTTATAGCTCAAATCATTTATATATTAAAATCAAATTATAAACCACTTCACAATAGTCAGTTATAATAAATGACCATCAACTCAGTAAAATGAACTATCTTAAATTCCTCACCCATGTTTCCAGGATTACTAGTGTGGATGATCAGATCACACCAGCAAGTCAGAACAGAGTTCAGAGGTCATTGAAGTCATTCAACGAATTGTTCCATCAAATAGTATACTAATCATTACCAACATTCAAAACATCTAATAAATGTTATGCACCCCAAGTGTACATTAAATCCTCATGACATTTATTCTCATAAGAAATCATGTATACCCAAAACTCAGTCAAAAATAAAAATAAAAATTCACTGTGTGTGCTCCTTTAAGACTTATCACCTTTGACCTGTTGAAACTCCTAACACTCAAAATAACACCCCTTTATAACATCATACTAGGTGCGTTGTGTGTTTATTTGAAAAACCCATTTGGAAAACAAATAAAACAAACATGGCCAGGCCTTATTTAATTTGGTAGTGTCACGCTCGTCGGGAACAGAGGAGGACCAAGGCGCAGCGTTGCAGGCAAACATACTCTTTATATAGCGATATATTGACAAAATAAACAAAACGATAATGTGACAGTTCACGGTCTAACACAAACCAACTAGAAACAAGATCCCACAAAACCAACGGGAAAACAGACAGTTTAAATATGGCTCCCAATCAGAGACAACCAGCAACAGCTGACACTCGTTGCCTCTGATTGGGAGCCACTCTGGCCAACATAGAAATAGCACCCATAGAATACACCATAGAACAAAACCACATAGAACTTACACACCCTGGCTCAACATACAAGTGTCCCCAGAGCCAGGGCGTGACAGTACCCCCCCCCAAAGGCGCGGACTCCGACCGCGTCAACCAAATACCACAGGGGAGGGACCGGGTGGGCACACCGCCTTGGCGGCGGATCCGGCTCCGGGCCTGATCCCCACTCCCTCTCCAACCCCCCAAAGTACCCCTGGTCCGGTCTGGCCCCGCTGACCGGAGCTGGACTGCACACTGGTGGAGCGGATTGCTCTAGCTCCGGCGTGAAGCAGCTGACCGGTGCCGGACCAGGCACCGGTGGAACAGGCACGGGCCGTGCCGGACTCACGACGCGTACCATAGGCTTGGTGCGGGGAGCAGGAGCGGGCCGGACCGGACTGGCGACGCACACCACTGGCTTGGTGTGGGGAACAGGCACGGGCCGTGCCGGACTGACGACGCACACCACTGGCTTGGTGTGGGGAGCAGGAGCGGGCCGGACCGGGCTGGCGACGCACACCACTGGCTTGGTGTGGGGAACAGGCACGGGCCGTGCCGGACTGACGACGCACACCACTGGCTTGGTGTGGGGAGCAGGAGCGGGCCGGACCGGGCTGGCGACGCACACCACTGGCTTGGTGTGGGGAACAGGAGCGGGCCGGACCGGGCTGGCGATGCACACCACTGGCTTGGTGTGGGGAACAGGCACGGGCCGTGCCGGACTGACGACGCACACCACTGGCTTGGTGTGGGGAGCAGGAGCGGGCCGGACCGGGCTGGCGACGCGCACCACTGGCCTGGTGCGGGGAGCAGGAACGGGCCGGACCGGGCTGGCGACGCGCACCCTTGGCCTGGTGCGGGGAGCAGGAACAGGCCGGGCCGGGCTGGCGACGCGCACCATAGGCCTGGTGCGGGGAGCAGGAACAGGCCGGGCCGGGCTGGCGACGCGCACCATAGGCTTGGTGCGGGGAGCAGGAACAGGCCGGGCCGAGCTGGCGACGCGCATCATAGGCTTGGTGCGGGGAGCAGGAGCGGGCCGGACCGGGCTGGAGACTCGCACCATTGGCCTGGTGCGGGGAGCAGGAACAGGCCGGACCGTACTGGGGACACACACCACTGGCCCTACGCAGGGATCTGGAACGGGCCGGACCGGACTGGTAACACACCCCAGTACCTCTCGCCGTGCCTCTACACCTTCCTTCCCCTCTTCGACCAGTGGCCCCCGTAACCTGGCGGCCTCCTCTGCCAACCCGCTGGGCTGCTCTGTCGCGGTCTCCTGCTGCCCCGTCGTCCACGGCGTTAGTCCCCCCCTAAAAATGTTATGGGCTTCACTCCTACCCGTGGACCAGGTCTCCATACTTTTTGCCAGCCTTTCGCCCTTCTGCTTCCACGTCAAGCCCCTCTCTTCCTCACATGGCTTGACCCAGTCGAGGAGGCGAAGGAGATCCGCTAGAGATCTCTCAGGCGATGGCTCCTGGACTTGCTGCTTGGTCCAGTCTTGGTGGGATCTTCTGTCACGCTCGTCGGGAACAGAGGAGGACCAAGGCGCAGCGTTGCAGGCAAACATACTCTTTATATAGCGATATATTGACAAAATAAACAAAACGATAACGTGACAGTTCACGGTCTAACACAAACCAACTAGAAACAAGATCCCACAAAACCAACGGGAAAACAGACAGTTTAAATATGGCTCCCAATCAGAGACAACCAGCAACAGCTGACACTCATTGCCTCTGATTGGGAGCCACTCTGGCCAACATAGAAATAGCACCCATAGAATACACCATAGAACAAAACCACATAGAACTTACACACCCTGGCTCAACATACAAGTGTCCCCAGAGCCAGGGCGTGACAGGTAGCTCCCTATTACAACCTAAAAATAAGACTACTTAATTTTACTAACTAGTTCCACCCTAGCCCTGGGCAATATTCCAATGAGATAAAGAAATCACCTTTCTCCTGGAATAGAAAGTATACATGTCGTTAACATATAATCAACAATCCAAAGATAGTAATTACACACAAAACATGATACATACATCCACAGTCCTATCTCATCAATAATCATTTATATCAAACTAATTCCTCATAAGAACTCCATAAAAAGCCTATATAAAACCTCTCAAAAAAATATTTACCACTCAAAATTCCTCTGAGTTTACCATGATGATGTTTAATTGATTACTCTTCAGATCATATCCTCTTCAAATCTCACAATGATTATTGAACCCTTAACTCTGCTCCTTGTGATCCCATATCAAATAAACCATTATCATTTACTGTATCAACAACCTAGGAAATATCAGTTTACCCTTTTATTGTTCCTAACTTCCCTATAAATGTCAAATTCCATACATAATCCAATACAATCACGAACTCCTCTTAAGTAAGACTAGATATCTTATCCCCAGCATCGATTAAAAATTGTTTGATACGTTGTGTCCTACTTTACCCCTAACATAATATTATAGGAGACTTCCATCAATCCTGGAAAAAAAAAACTCCCACTTAGAAGACACTAGATAATAACACGTTTCATTAAGTTAACTACACCTTCCACTATAAACCTATAACCCCTTTTTAGTAATTTAATCATCGCAAACTATTGCATTGATGTATTAAATATAAACCTATTGTTTTATAATCCAAAACCCACAAAAAGATGTCCACTTAATCCATCAGGCCAACAGCAACAACTATCTCCCATCGTTCAACGTACTATAAACAGATTATTGTTATCAGAAGTAATGAACCGTCTGCATAACTCACCGCAGTTTAAACAAACGATATAATGTAAAAATAATAATTACCAATGATCACATAACGTTCCATATTCAACTATCTAGACATGTTCTTAATTAGTAAATCGTCTCCACAAACCACTACTACTTATAAACATATTTTCATTCACCTAACTAGAAAGCATTATTTTAATACCACTCTACTCAAACCATCCAATTCAACATTTCTCATCTCCCAATTAACCTACTTTCCTTGTCTTCAACCAATTAAATTCAATCTTTCAACATGTCTCATCATCCAATGAATTTACTTCCTTTGTAAACCCTCTACAATACCTATCATACTCTACCGCTAACGTTCCACATAACGATACCTCAACAGATGAGAAATTATTTTAAATGTATAGTCAAAACCAATAAAACATCAAATTCAAACCTATGCAACTTTAATTACTATGTTATCCTATCCGACGTTGATTGGTAGGACAACATCTTTCCTATAATGTTATCAATGAAACCAGTAATTCACGTCAATAGCATCAATGTAAAATATTTGCTTTCTGTCCCTTCCTGGGCTCGAACCAGGGACCCTCTACACATATCGACAACATTCACCATCGACACACCATACAAAATCTGCGATTCTTGCAAAGCAACTACTTCCAGTTCATAGAGCAAGTGACGTCACCTAATGTAAACCTAGCCCTAGCTCTCACCGCTAACTAGCTAGCCATTTCCTGCCGATAATATTCAACCCCCAATGACTTCCTACAAAAACGCGATCCTTGTACACCTAACGTAACCCATAATGTCCCTTACAGCGCTCTCACGTTTCAGCAAGCCCCAATGGTTAACCCATGGGGCGGCGCACAATTGGCCCAGCGTCGTCCATGGTAGGGGAGGGAATGGCCGGCTGGGATGTAGCTCAGTTGGTAGAGTTGTGGGTTCGCTTCCCACGGGGGGCTAGTATGAAAAAATAAAAAAATAATGTATGCACTCACTAACTGTAAGTCGCTCTGGATAAGAGCGTCTGCTAAATGACTAAAATGTAAATGTAAATGTTAACACCCGCAGACAAAAATTGAAATTCTTCAATTTTTACTAGCAGACCTAATAAAACACACTTTCAAACAGCGTTCTGCATTTACCTCTATCATAGGGTTTAAAAACGAACTTAACAACATTAACCATCCTAAATTGACGTAGTAGCGTCATGTTTGGTTCAGTTGATCTATTACCATATAAGACATTCACTTCTCCATGCGTCGTAAACTATATCCTATTTCACTTCTAATCAACTAAAATCATAGCCACGCAATGAAACCATCACTCCGCCATTATCAGAATGAATGAAATCTAATCAACTATCCTTTCTAAGTAGGCTACAAGTAACACCAAACACTTGCTATAGTTTACCGTCATATATTGAAACCATCCATTTATCACGATCCAATTTATTTATAGACATATTCCACCATTCTCACTCGTTTAATCTAGCAAAACCTTATTCAATGCCCCAAAAAAATTACTATCACGCACTCTTCTCTCCATACCCGTTAACATTTTAGTCATTTAGCTGACGCTCCTATCCCGAGCGACCCACAATTAGTGAACTCATACATTTTTTATAGTTATACTAGCCCCCCTTGGGAATCGAACACGCAACCCTGGCGTTGCAAGCACCATTCTCCACCAAACGAGCTACAAGAGTCCTGCTATTTAAACCACACACGCTTCAAATCATACATTCAACATCACCAAACCAAATACTCCGTCGTACTCATTCAATCAACACATCAGCAGTGGAATTTACACTCATAAATGCAAATTGTTACTCCATGCCTTGAAATGATAAATACTTTCCACAAATAGCGCCATTACAATGATTTCTCATCTTACCCTCGGATATAAAATGAAGTTCCATCACTTTACTACGTTAGCTCTACCATTATAATTATTTCAATTGAACCCTCTATTGGCTTTGTACTATATTATACATTACGTCTAAAACAACATTACTTATGGTCAGTTTATTCCACTATCACATGATCAAACAACGGTATAAACTTAGAAAACCCATATTAATTACTTTCTTCACCCACGACGTATGTCTACGTTTGGGTGAACAAGTTAATATTTATTATTATTACATTTACATTTTAGTCATTTAGCAGACGCTCTTATCCAGAGCGACTTACAGTTAGTGATTACATTTTTTTTTTTTATACTGGCCCCCCGTGGGAATCGAACCCACAACACACGCTCTATCAACTGAGCTACATCCCTGCCGGCCATTCCCTCCCCTACCCTGGACCAATTGTGCACCGCCCATGAGTCTCCCGGTCGCGGCCGGCTGCGACAGAGCCTGGATTCGAACCAGGATCTCTAGTGGCACAGTTAGCATTGCGATGCAGTGCCTTAGACCACTGCGCCACTCAGGAGACATTATTCCAATTAATAATCACCTACCCATGTCACAAACTCCATATAGACCGTTAGAAACTTCTAGATAATCACATCCAAGAATACTTCAGTTAGTTTAACAATCCTCATTCAACCCAAATCAGCCTCTCCTTCATTCTACATTTACATTTACATTTTAGTCATTTAGCAGACGCTCTTATCCAGAGCGACTTACAGTTAGTGCATACATTATTATTTTTCATACCCCCTGTGGGAATCGAACCCACAACCCTGGCGTTGCAAACGCCATGCTCTACCAACTGAGCTACATCCCTGCCGGCCATTCCCTCCCCTACCCTGGACGACACTGGGCCAATTGCGCGCCGCCCCATGGGTCTCCCGGTCGCGGCTGGCTACGACAGAGCCTGGATTCGAACCAGGATCTCTAGTGGCACAGCTAGCACTGCGATGCAGTGCCTTAGACCACTGCGCCACTCGGGAGAGTATTCTCTCAGCGGAACCAAAAAAACAGACTGTAATTTCCAAGGACACTCCTGTTCCTGTCCCAGAAAACACAGACTCTTCCACTACTTTTTACAATAACATCAAGCTCTATTTACCCCTGATAAATACTCTCCTGAGGATATTCATTATCCCCCCATGCAATGTTAGTAACATTCAATGTTAGTAATTTAAATACTTGCATCAAATCCACTTCTGATAATGTTTTTTAAATGTCAGTTTTTGGTGCTATGATTCAATATGTTACTTGTCATTGGCTCCCTCTCCTAGCCATTTTGAGTAATTCATTAAAATATTAATTCAAAAGGCCCTTAAACCCACTCATTCATAATGTTTTTTTTAGCCATTATGAATTAAACATCACAATAAAGAATTCCTGCTCTGTTGGGGCCTCGAACCTCACAACTCTGCACTAAGGCCTGTAACCTTTGATTCTATTTTATAATGTCGTACACTCCATAATCTCGTCATGTTGAGGACGCGAACCTCGCATCTTTCTACGTTCGTCTACCAAAGACGCTTTATGGCTTTTCATAATGATACAACACATCTCTCTATTTCATGAATTATTCCATTACGATACAACACATCAAAATACTTATTTCATGAATTCTTCCATGATGATACAACACATCAGAGCTTCATCTATTTTACTCCTATGATGATACAACACATCAGAGCTTTATAACCTAACTTGCTTCCATGATGATACAACACATCAGAGTCTCTCTTTACCAATTTATGCTTAGTTCAACTGCCCTTCGTCAGTTGAACTAACTTAACAAAGAAGACACTCTATCTTATATAGCCTTTATTACCATCTTCCTGGCATACATCTGGCAAGTCTCCATGGGCACTCCCTGCCTTTGATGTTCATCACTCTTTACCCCAAGTCACTATCCTAAACATCACTCATGCTATCCTAAACATCACTAATCTACCTTGACATAATGGAATGTAGACTTCATGGCCCCAAACCACTCATCTCTTAACTCTTTCCCTGTCCTCACAATACTATGGCATGACATCATTATACCATAAAAACATCATATCACAGATGAACTCGTGGATACCATTTTTATGTCTCTGCTTGCAGTTTGAAGGAAGTTACTAACTAGCGCTAGCACAATTGCTAACTAGTGTTAGCGCAATGACTGGAAGTCTATGGGTATTAGCAGATACCCATAGACTTCCAGTCATTGCGCTAACGCTAGTTAGCATTGACTCGCGAAACTAGCTCTGAATTCTGGACACAGAAACATACAAATGGTCTCCACAAGTTCATATATATATATATATATATATATATATATATATATATATACAACTGGATGAAAGCTGAACAAAACAAAGAAAATTCACCTCTCGGCAAGCAGTCACACCACTTTGAAGTTATCTAACATATCCTGGGAGAGACTGACTTTGATGTTTAAAAACATTCCTCTCAAATAAACGGCAAATTCATCTGGAAATAATTGTTAAACTGTGTTCTCGAGCACCTCTAGTGTACAGGTCCCCAGGGGTTAGTTGTTGAATGGAAATACACACAAAACATCTTGAAGTTTGGAAAGTCTGAAAGTCTGTAGTTTTGTTTTCAGCATTTGTTGCTTGTTATTAAAACCTTTGAATTGTTCAATTATTTGAATGCGTTTCCAGGAACCGTCTCTGTCTGAGACTGTGTTTCAGCAGCTATTGCTGCTAAAAGAAATTGGTTTAGCCCTCATTTTGAATATGTCCTTTATGCAGTCTAATAAACAGGCTATAGGCCAGGTTGCTTTACCTACACAACCCCTCTAATTAAACACACTAGCTACTGTGGCACGTGGCTGGCTTCAGGGCTAGCCATATGAGTAATATAGTAAGTTAGTCATTACAATTCACAGCACAATGAATACCTCAACCCCATTTCCTCCTGATGATGGAAGCCAGACCTCTTTCTTACCCAGGGAATCCCCTGCTTGAAAAACCTGAAATTCACTGCTTTCATTTATCTGCCTGCTGTGCCCTCATATTTAGCCTCACATTGAAGTGTTTTACCATTTTATTTTCAGGACAACCAAGGCTACAAGTAGAACACAAAGCTATTTGACATAAACAGTTGAATTCATGGGTACAAATCGCAATACAAAAATAGGGACCGCCAAGCAAAAACCTGATAAGAATATTAATTTTAAGAATGCTGTAAGTACAGAAATTGTTTGCTCAGTTGGAAATGAATATCCAACTAGTCAGTGACAACTGCTTGGAGTTTGTAACAGCAACTTTGTGAGCGTATTACAGTATTATAGACATTATATGTCCTGGGATTTCCTATGATATTTTATGTAGAAGAACCCTTACCTCCTTAAACGCTCTACAACAAAGCATTCTTAGTGTCCAACAAGCTTTCTCTGCCCTTAACCTTCTTCTGAACACCTCCAAAACAAAGGTCATGTGGTAAGAAGAATGTCATGTTGTGTTTCTACCATGCTGTGTTGTCATGTGTTGCTGCCATGTTGTGTTGTTGTCTTTGGTCTCTCTTTATGTAGTGTTGTGGTGTCTCTTTTGTCGTGATGTGTGTTTTGTCCTACATTTAAAAAATTTATCCCCCGTCCCTGCAGGGGGCCTTTTGACTCTTGGTAGGCCTTCATTGTAAATAATAATTTATTTTTAATTGACTTGCCTAGTTAAATAAAGGTTAAATAATAAATACAATTCTAATGACTCTTGTGTGGCTTGTGAGCATCAAAGAGCAAAATGTAATGTGCGTGTTGGTGTTCGTGTGAGTATTAGCTTTTCATAGTGTGGTCACAATAGTTTGTAGCTCAAACCGTTCAGACTTTACAGATGTTTTTGTGAGAAGACCCGTTTTCGGCATTCACCCTTTTCTCACAAACACTGTTCTAGTTCATCCCCCGTTAATCGCACAGGCTAATGGTTGGTATCAGCGAATGCAGAATAAATAAACGAATCCAATGCATTAAACAGTCCAATGCAGTCTGTAGCTCAAACACACAATGCTTAAAAGGGCTTGGAAGCACTAAATCATGCCAACGTTACCACGGGACTCAAAGCAATTTTTTAAACTGGGCTTTATTTACATATACTGACTAATGTCCTGGGCTTTCTTCATTGCGTTGATGTGGGGGGTGGCAGGGGAGAATTTAGCTCATATTTTATTAAACCAATCTGCGCCTGAGTGGACATAGAAACTCGGCAGGTCGTCATGAAAATGAGGATTCACTGCGCCCCTGTGACACAGCCACTGCAGCGGCAGTACACAAGTAGATGGCACTCGGATAAGTGCGGTGGTTCTGCCTTTGAACTCCCCCCTTATTACACGGTGCCAGCCGAGCTAGGAGATGTGCCGAGGCATTGTTTAACTCCCTGCAGTCAAGAAAAGTTGATCCTCCATCTCCGCTGTGTGTGTGTGTATTAGTGTGCCTCTAATACAAGGGTGTCAAACTCATTCCATGGAGGGCCTAGTGTCTGCTGGTTTTTATTTTTTCCTTTCAATTAAGACTAAGACAACCAGGTGAGGGGAGTTCCTTACTAATCAGTGACCTTAATTCATCAATCAAGTACAACGGAGGAGGGAAAACCAGCAGACACTCGGCCCTCTGTGGAATGAGTTTGACACATGCTCTAACACAAGGCTCAAATCTTGCATGAAATCCCATATTACATTATCATGTTTCGCCTCTCTGTTGTAGGCAATACAGGGGTCTTCATCTTTCAGATAAATTCAAAAAATCTTGGTGCAGCATTACAGGCTACGGGTGTATTTAATGAAACCACTATTTAGGAAATAATAATCGACATCTAGCTTGCTCAGCGTCATTTCTTAGACATTTGGCAAACCAGTACTTTGTGTAGCTGTCTCAGGGGTTGGTAGGATTTCTATGTGTCTGCCTCTGACACCCAGGCAGTTTTTATGACATTGACTGTGTAATGAAGTCCTTTGTTGTGATCTGATCTTAAGTAAGTGAGACATAATTTCTCTATTATTTAACAGTTTAGGCTAATGACTAATATTAGCTTTGCACTCCAGCACCTACTGTACAAGGGCAGTCTCTGTTGTCACATGGACTACATGCACTTTTGCTGATGCCTCGAGTCAGAGTCAGTGAAGCCTATTAGCCACATTGCATTGGATTGCGTTGCTTGGGCCAACTTTGACCCTGGCATTGCTTTGAAGTGTCTCGAAAACAGACATTGTGTTCATCCATTTGAACCCATCACTCCTGCTTCACTCCTACTTCTCAGCCACTTTAATGACCATCACAGAGCCGAGCCCATCTGATAAACTCTGACATCTGCCTTGGAACTCACACCGACAGAGCAGAGCTGCATTGGCGTGAGAGGTGAGATGCTTTTGTGTATCACCCTTATCTGTTCCGCAGCACTGACAAAACGTGTTACCTTACCGTTTTCCAGCCCAACCTGGCTGGCGTTTTATACATTCCGAACCAGTCTTCCTCTTTGTTCCTTCCTCCAGGCAGACCTCAGATCTTCTTCTCTGTTCTGTAAGCCCTGCTCTGTCATCAGGATTATGGCTCACTGCTGTACAGGATTAATGACTGACAACTCTATACTCCTTACAGAGCCAAGGAAGAGAGATGGGTGAGAAACAACTGTGTTTCTCTGGTGGAGAGATAATGTATTATTCTCTGAGAGAAGCACATCACGTGTGTCGGGGTGTGTGTGTTGGGGGGGTTTGTGTGTGTGTTATAGGGGGCTAGTGTGTGTGTGGTGTGTGTGTGTCTGGGTGTGTGTGTGTCGGGGTGCATGTGTGTCGGAGTGTGTGTGTGTGTGTGTGTGTATGTGTGGGTGCATGTGTGTCGGGGTGTGTGTGTGTGTGTATGTGTGGGTGTATGTGTGTCGGGGTGTGTGTGTCGGGGAGGGGGTTGTGTGTATGTGTGTTAAAATTTTTACACCGCAAAAGCACTTCTGCTTATACACTGTATACCTCACTGAAGCACAGCAGGATGGAGAGTTCAGTTGGTGAGCCTCGGGTCTCTATTAAACTGAGTTAGGCTGTGTGATGCAACGTCCCAGAATGTGTGTGTGTGTGTGAGTGAGTGAGTGAGTGAGTGAGTGTGTCTGAGAGAGAGAGAGAGAGAGAGAGAGAGAGAGAGAGAGAGAGAGAGAGAGAGAGAGAGAGAGAGAGAGAGAGAAAGAGAGAGAGAGAGAGAGAGAGACTCTGTGACTGTGTGAGGATCCATGTCTGAGTGCTCAGCGACGGGAAAACATGCCAGTTCTCTCTCTACAAATGTTTAGCCAAGTGTCCTATCTATCGACACACAGGGGCATGTTGCTTGAAACCTGTTCAGAGAGTTGCACCCTGAAACAGTTAGGCTGTTGTTGTCTGTGAAGCCTTGAAATATAAATTCCCTCTCTGCTATATCTGCCATACTACATCTGTTCACAAACAAAATACTCCATTCTCCTTCCTTCAGAGAACACTGTCTGGTCTGTATTGGGAAACTGGCATCTATATTTTGGTTACAAATAGGGCTGGTTAGAATCATTTGAATCAATTGCATAGGATTTAGAAGAAAACAAAGTGATTGTACACAAATATTTGTGTACACTGTTGACACAAATATGCCTCACGATGAGAGAGACCATCACTAACGAGGAATCTGGCGTGGTTTTTGGTTGTTTGCAGTCTGAAGACCAAGCAGATGAGGCTTAATTTTGTGAGACGAGCCCTGGAGCGTCCAGGAGAAGTGGGCTGTCTGCACAGCCATCTGGCGGACCATGATGCACTGCTTCTGCATCTCCTTGTGTTGGGTTGCGTAATCACTTCAGATGCATAAATGTTTCGGGTCCTGCATCGCTTTAGGTCAACAGGCCTAAATTACATCAGTCACAGTTACATTCATCCCAATGTATTTGCGTGCCGAAAAGTCGTTACTTTAAACTTTGGGTTACGGTATGTAACCACGATTCTCTGAAGGAGATGAGGGAGACATCTCACTATGGGACACGCCCTCTTTTGCGGGTCATTGGTTGAAGTCTTATTCAATCACGCCTAACAGGCCAATCAGAGCTTTGTGGGTGTGTCTATCTATATAACACCCTGCAATGCTCTGGTGACCTCATTCTAAGAACGTAACGTTGTGACTATAACTACTGTTCCCTGAAGGAGAATGATCTCCGTGAACCAAGGCTGCCTTGGCCAACGGGATGCCCCAAGAATCAATGGTAAGCCCTCCAGGCGCACCCACTTCAACGTAGGCTGAATTAGAACCACTGGCGGATACGTGTAAAGGAGGGTCAGAGGCCACTGGTGCGGCAGTGCATCCGTTCTCGTTTTCTTATGATGCGTAAAGATCTACGTCGGCCCTGCCAAACTTTTCCCATACCTGGGAGAACACCCAGAGGTGTAGCCTCCACTCGTGAGAGAGAGGGTCCCACCTGGATAAAAGATCTGCACCCGAGTTGCAACCGGGGACATGCGTAGCCCAAAGTGAGAGCATATGCTCACTGCTCCCCAGCAATAGGGAGCAAGCCAAGGTTAGGAGGGAGAGACACAGAGTCTTTCCCCATCTGTTGATGCACGCCAGCACAAGCCGGCCCGACAAAAGCAGGGGGAAGCGCCTGAGCGCCAGATACACCTTTAAGAGTTCCGGGTAATTGATATACAATGTGCTCTGCACCAGTGTCCATACCCACCAAATCGAGTTGCCTTCATACAGCGCACCCCACCCTCAAGGGGATGCGTCTGTCGTGATCATCTTGCAGGATACAACTCAGACCATGGAAGCCCCCTGACAATAGCTGAGGGTCCCACCAATGGGCCATGGCCCGTAGGCCTGACAGGGACACCCGAAGCGACCGGCTTAGGCTGCGGGATGCATCCAGGTGAGTGGCTAGCACTCAGCGCTGTAAGGGCCGCATCAACAATAGCCCCAGGGGAATGACTTCCATCACAGAAGACATGATCCCCAGTAGGCGTAGGCACAGGCAAAAACGCATTGTGTGACCCTGCCAAAATTTGGCTAAGCAGAGCTGAAACCCAGATACCCTCCTTGGGGGATAGAAAAGCACGATACGCGAGTGAGTCTAGCTCGAGACCCAAAAACCGAATGCGCTGAGACGGAGTCAGACGGCTCTTTTTCTGGTTTCCTATGAAGCCTAGAGACTGAATATAGGACAGCAGCATGGATGAGTCTAACACTGCTTGCCCCCTCGATGCAATAGCCGGTGGCTCATGAGCATTCTGAGTTTGTAGACAGAGGTGCTTGCTGAGGGCCCGTGGGACAAGAATGGGAATCTAAGTCCTTTTCGGACCCAGGAAATACAGTCTCTACCAGCCATCCTGGATCTTCGACATATGAACCACTCGGATTGCCTGCTTCTGGAGACGGGAGGATATTTCCTCCCTCAAAACGGCCACTGAGGCCTCGGGAACTGTTGACATGATGACGCTGCAGAAGCGTCATCACACTTGTAGCCTGTAACAACCTGATGTCACTCTTCGCATGATCCAGGGCGACACTGGGCATGCGCGCCATTGGTCGGAGCAGACAGTGAGCCTCCCGTGAAGTGCCATCTGAAGGGGCGAGACGCCACCATGTGGACTGGGAGAGATTGGTTATTTTTCCATTTCCACCACAACCGTGTGTCTGAATGTAGAGAATCTAGAAACTGTGTTCAGGTGCCAAGGTTTGCCTAATGCACGGCCCACTCTGGGTACAAGGACTCCAGCAATCAGTGATACCCCGATTGGCAGTACCACCTGGGCTTTCTGTTATCACAACGAGCCTCACTCAGTTTAGGCGGTAAGAAGGGTTACGGTAACCGGCTGGCACCCAACGCTGGACCGCACGCATTAAAAATAGGTTACCCTAACGACCAGTCATAGGTAGCCTACTGGCGACAAAGCACCTTGTAACCTACAGTGAGGGAAAAAAGTATTTGATCCCCTGCTGATTTTGTATGTTTGCCCACTGACAAAGAAATGATCAGTCTATAATTTTAATGGTAGGTTTATTTGAACCCCCTCTTAATCAGAAAGATTTCTGGCTCCCAGGTGTCTTTTATACAGGTAACGAGCTGAGATTAGGAGCACACTCTTAAAGGGAGTGCTCCTAATCTCAGCGTGTTACCTGTATAAAGGACACCTGTCCACAGAAGCAATCAATCAATCAGATTCCAAACTCTCCACCATGGCCAAGACCAAAGAGCTCTCCAAGGATGTCAGGGACAAGATTGTAGACCTACACAAGGCTGGAATGGGCTACAAGACCATCGCCAAGCAGCTTGGTGAGAAGGTGACAACAGTTGGTGCGATTATTCTCAAATGGAAGAAAGAAAACAATTGGTAACACACTACGCCGTGAAGGACTGAAATCCTGCAGTGCCCGCAAGGTCCCCCTGCTCAAGAAAGCACATATACATGCCCGTCAGAAGTTTGCCAATGAACATCTGAATGATTCAGAGGAGAACTGGGTAAAGTGTTGTGGTCAGATGAGACCAAAATAGAGCTCTTTGGCATCAACTCAACTCGCCGAAGTTTGAAGGAGGAGGAATGCTGCCTATGACCCCAAGAACACCATCCCCACCGTCAAACATGGAGGTGGAAACATTATGCTTTGGGGGTGTTTTTCTGCTAAGGGGACAGGACAACTTCACCGCATCAAAGGGACGATGGACGGGGCCATGTACCGTCAAATCTTGGGTGAGAACCTCCTTCCCTCAGCCAGGGCATTGAAAATGGGCTGTGGATGGGTATTCCAGCATGACAATGACCCAAAACACACGGCCAAGGCAACAAAGGTGTGGCTCAAGAAGAAGCACATTAAGGTCCTGGAGTGGCCTAGCCAGTCTCCAGACCTTAATCCCATAGAAAATCTGTGGAGGGAGCTGAAGGTTTGAGTTGCAAAACGTCAGCCTCGAAACCTTAATGACTTGGAGAAGATCTGCAAAGAGGAGTGGGACAAAATCCCTCCTGACATGTGTGCAAACCTGGTGACCAACTACAAGAAACGTCTGACCACTGTGATTGCCAACAAGGGTTTTTCCACTAAGTACTAAGTCATGTTTTGCAGAGGGGTCAAATACTTATTTCCCTCATTAAAATGCAAATCAGTTTATAACATTTTTGACATGCGTTTTTCTGGATTTATTTGTTGTTATTCTGTCTCTCACTGTTCAAATAAACCTACCATTAAAATTATAGACTGATAATTTCTTTGTCAGTGGGAAAACGTACAAAACAGCAGGTGGTTCAAATACATTTGACCCCTCTGTGGTAAAAGACATGGGCGATTCGTAATCGAATCTAATTCCCAGCAATGAAAAGCGCTGAACTGGAAAAAGACAACTCATTTCGGGGTTCATATGATCCACAGAGACTGTTTGTGGGATAATAGCATGGTTGTGTCCAACCCTGCTTGTTCCCTCGACTCCGCTACCAACCACCAATCGCCTAACCTGTATCACTAGACACCTCATAGGGACTAGTGAGCTACAGGCAGGAATCAGCAATGAATCGCAGTAATGCGGGGAGGGGAGACCCTTGTGGACAAAGCGTGAATTGCCCCACTTACTACTCCCACCCTGGGGATATTGATATTCCCCTTGAACCCTGTGAACACCATGGAACGCGGGGTATTAAAAAAAAACAAAAAAACATTTAACCTTCATTGAACTGGTACCAGAGGGACATTAAACATGGACATGCTTCCAACACACGTTGTGCTTCCTTGAGACTGTATAGCCTGCATGAAGCCCGGCCCCTTTATGGGCACAGAGGGCCACGGCAATGGCTGACGTAGTACCCCGTTTGTCGTAACAAAACGTGGGGGCACTGGCGTCACAGTCATGTTTTTGTGTAGCGGCACAGCTGCTCGGGGGCTACTTCCTCATTGGAGGAGCACGCAAGACCCGCTTTCTCTACTCCCTCCAACTCCAGGAATTGAAAATAGGAATGGGGATGCCATAGTGTTGTGGGAATGCTAGTAAGCTTCATTCACCGGAAGTTATGCATTCTAGCTGACGTTAGCCAGGAGGCTCTTTAGTCTCAGCTAAGATAGCTAGCCTCTTTGACTGCAGCACGTCCGTTTCGAATAACCAAGCGACTTAACGCTACGTATACTAAACAAGAGAGCTACCCAAGCAACTCCACCGTGGGGAGGCAGGAATAGCTAGTAGTATGTAGCTCGACTTGGTGAATTAGCTAACCTGGCTAGCACACTATGCAGCGCTTGTTAGCTAGCCTGGTCTCGAAAGTCTACATAGGACTGGATCACTGTGGAGGGACCCGGACCCTTCAGTGAAGAGAGGCAAGTGGTGCTTAACCAAGGCAAACACATGCGGCGGGGGGATACCCACAGAACCTGGTCGCCCTCTCTCTTTGAGTAGCCTCCCGTAACCGGCAAAAGAGCGCCCAGGAGACGGAGACATTCGACCCGACCGATGACCCAAACCATCTCCGCGTCCCGCAATTCAGACTCAGCCGAGGTACGTCACCTGGGAGAGGAACAGTGCCAGCCGTCCCGTAGTCTAGCACATAAACTGATTCGAGCAAGGTCAGCCTGAGCATGCACTGAGCCGCGACATACAAGACAACAACGTGAGTATCTTTTGATTCATTAGGGCACGGTCGCGAACCTGAACCCAGCTTGTTATCCTTCGTCGTTTCACGTTAGCCATCTTACTTATTGCTATAGCCAGGCCAAGGATTTAGAAGAATAACTAATATGAGAACCATACAAACTTCAGTACACAACGTCCAGGTGGTGAGCATGCTCTATCACTAAGGGACAGTTTTGTTGGCACAACGTAAGACAGTCTCATGTTCCAATTGTTTGTAGCGTGAATCGTTCATGTTCACACCGAGGTGAAAGCGGAATAATTAAAGGAATTAATCCGAGCCTCACACTTATGAACTGTGGAAGGCGGGGCTTCCAGCGAGGCGTGGATTTCAGTGGCCTTGTCAGGCGTGACTGTAGATCCTTCAACCGAAGTCACTAGGGTGCGACTCCCCATAGTATGTTGTGCTGAAGTTGACTGACTGAAAGAGAACTACCTCTTACTCCTTCAGAGAACTGGGGTTACATACTGTAACCCAAATGTCTCTTTCAGTTTACTTGGTTTTACATCTCACTATGGGACACTTGCAAAACGCCCCGATTGCAAATAGCCTATTTCCTGAGAAGCATGTTGTGGTACATGGTAATGTACCTGATCCATCCATCCTACTGAGGACTGTGTGTGCCAGGGAGGGCACAGTGTGAGGGGAAGCCCAACTAGCCACCGCACAAATCTCAGAGAAGGAGATGCCCCTGAACAGTGGCCATGACGTGTCAATTCCTCTAGTGGAATGTGCTCGGACACCCAGGGAAGACTGCAATCCCAGACAACTGTATGCCTTGGCGATAGCCTCCACTACCCAGTGGTAGAGGCGTTGTTTGGACAAAGCAGGGTTGGAAAAGCAAACTAACAGTTGATCACAACTCCGGAATGGCCTAATCCTGTCCATGTAGACACAATGGGTTAAGACACAACGTGTTAAGACACAACGGGTTAAGACACAACGTGTTAAGACACAACGTGTTAAGACACAACGGGTTAAGACACAACGGGTTAAGACACAATGTGTTAAGACACAACGTGTTAAGACACAACGGGTTAAGACACAACGTGTTAAGACACAACGGGTTAAGACACAACGTGTTATGGCACAACGGGTTAAGACACAATGTGTTCACAACGTGTTAAGACACAACGGGTTAAGACACAACGTGTTATGGCACAACGTGTTATGGCACAACATGTTAAGGCCCCGCTGCTCTGGAGAAGAGAGC
This sequence comes from Coregonus lavaretus, assembly GCF_964263955.1. Classification (NCBI taxonomy): domain Eukaryota; kingdom Metazoa; phylum Chordata; class Actinopteri; order Salmoniformes; family Salmonidae; genus Coregonus; species Coregonus lavaretus. The sequence continues at coordinate 11,829,952 of NC_139997.1, read as the reverse complement.
GGCGGAGGGGGGAAGGGGAAGAGGTCAGTGGCTTGACTACTAGAAGTAATGGGAATGACCTTAGCAATGAACGCGGTTTTAGGACGTATCCTAACCTTGGAGTAGTCAGAGGCAAACTGAGTGCATGAAGGATGAACCGAGTGTGCATGAAGGTCGCTAACTCCCTTGGCTGTGGCCAAGGTGAGCAACATGGCCATCTTATAAGACAGTCTTAAGTTCCAGTCTGTGGCAACCACGTTCAGAGGCAAGCCCAACGAGTCTAAGTTGGACCTCTCACGGATAAGGCCCAAAGATCCATCACCTCGGGATGAGGGTGGAATACAGTGTTTCCGCTGCAGTCATTTATATGTGGCGCTGTGACATGGCAAAATCATTGCTGCCAAGGCAAAAAAATCTGGAAAAATAAAGAAAAAATCTGACAAAGTGCACTTTGAAGATGCTAAAACAAAACAAAATGAGTAATGAATAGAAAGATCTGACTACCCCATAGTATAATAGTTTATCTATTTACCTAGTAGGCTTGTTGTTGTGTGTTCTATGCAAGATAAAGTTACGAGTGCCATAGAAAGGGAAGAATGTATTCTGACAAGCAGTCAGTGCACATTATTGCAATCGTGGGGAAAACAGCAGTTTTAATGCTTACGCACGTTACCGCTCCACAATTCGCCATGAGTGCACAGGGGAGAGTGGGGCTAAATGTAACACGGGTCATTTGTAGAGTAACTTGGGGTAAAACGCCACCCTACTTCAAAATCATTTTTGAAGCCTGTCAACATCTCGTTTCGACCAGACGGACGAAAGCAAAAATGGAATTATCGGGGGCTAGCTACTCCACGCACTGCTACTATGACACATAGTCAGGAAAGACACGGGGTAACGTGAGCTTGAGTCAGGTAAGCAGAATCAGAAATCTTTATTTATCAGGCTGGTGGGAAATAAATGCTGTCTTTATACCTTCGGTGTAGTGAAAGTATAGCTAACAGGGATGCTAGCTATACTGATCAAAAATATAAACGCAACATGTAAAGTGTTGGTCCCATGTTTCATGAGCTGAAATAAAAGATCCCTGAAATGTTCTATTTGAACAAAAAGTTTATTTCTAAAAAACATTGTGCACAAATCTGTTTACATCCCTGTTAGTGAGCATTTCTCCTTTGCCATATCCATCCACCTGACAGGTGTGGCATATCAAGAAGCTGATTAAACAGCATGATCATTACACAGGTGCAACTTGTGCTGGGAACAATAAAACGCCACTCTAGAATGTGCAGTTTTGTCACACAACTCAATGCCACAGATATCTCAAGTTTTTAGGGAGTGTGCAATTGGCATGCTGACTGGAGGGATGTCCACCAGAGCTGTTGCCAGATAATTAAATGTTAATCTCTGTACCATAAGCCGCCTCCAACATCGTTTTAGAGAATTTGGCAGTATGTCCAACCGGCCTCACAACCACAGACCACGTGTAACCACGCCAGCCCAGGACCTCCACATCCGGCTTCTTCACCTGCTGGATGGTCTGAGATGTGCCATCCGAACAGCTGATGAAATTGTGGGTTTGCACAACCGAGGAATTTCTGCACAAACTGTCAGAAACCGTCTCAGGGAAGCTCATCTGCGTGCTCGTGGTCCTCACCAAGGTCTTGACCTGACTGCAGTTCGGCGTCGTAACTGACTTCAGTGGGCAAATGCTAACCTTCGATGGCCACTGGCACGCTGGAGAAGTGTGCTCTTCATGGATTAATCCCGGTTTCAACTGTACTGGCAGATGGCAGATGGTGTCGTGTGGGCGAGCGGTTTGCTGATGTCAACGTTGTGAACAGAGTGCCCCATGGTGGCGGTGGGGTTATGGTATGGGAATGCATAAGCTACGGACAACAAACACAATTGCATTTTATTGTTGGCAATTTGAATGCACAGAGATACCGTGACGAGATCCTGAGGCCCATTCTCGTGCCATTCATCCACCTCCATCACCTCATGTTTCAGCATGATAATGCACGGGCCCATGTCGCAAGGATCTGTACACAATTCCTAGAAGTGAAAATGTCCCAGTTCTTCCATGGCCTGCATACTCACCAGACATGTCACCCATTGAGCATGATTGGGATGCTCTGGATCGATGTGTACGACAGCGTGTTCCAGTTCCCGCCAATATTCAACAACTTTGCATGGTCATTGAAGAGGAGTGGGACAATATTCCACAGGCCACAATCAACAGCCTGTGTTGCACTCCATGAGGCAAATGGTGGTCACACCACATACTGACTGGTTGTATGATCCACGCCCCTACCTTTTAAAAAAAGTATCTGTGACCAACAGATGCATATCTGTATTCCCAGTCATGTGAAATCCATAGATTAAGGCCTAATGAATTTATTTATGTCACGCTCTAGCTCTGGGGACTCTTTAATGTTGAGCCAGGGTGTGTAGTGTCTATGTTGTATTTTCTATGTTTCGTTCTAGTTCGTGTTTTCTATGTTGGCCAGGGTGGTTCCCAATCAGAGGCAGCTGATTCTCGTTGTCTCTGATTGGGAACCATACTTAGGCAGCCTGTTTGGCACAGTTAATTGTGGGATCTTGATCTGTATAGGTTTGTGGTGTTTAACCTTTAGACTTCACGTATCGTTTTGTTGTTATTGTTAAAGTACTCATTAAAAGATGTACGCCTATCACGCTGCGCCTTGGTCCGGTTCTTACAACGATCGTGACAGAAGATCCCACCAAAGAAGGACCAAGCAGCGTGTTCAGGAGCAAACGGCGGGTAAGGAACTGGAGAAGTTGGCGATGTCCCAGGTGGGCGAATGGTGGTCTTGGGAGGACATGTTCGCGGGCAGAGGGCCATGGGCAAAAGTTAAGGCCCTGGCGAGAGAGGAGGTTCGGCGCCAACCGTGCCGTCGTCGGACAGGCGAGAGGCAACCCCAATATTTTTTTTTTGGGGGGGGGGGGCACACGGCATGGACGACGGGGCTGCTGGAGGCAGCCACAGGGCGAGTTTGTGGACTAGGAGAGGAGGCCACCAGGTTACGGGGGCCATTGGTCATGAGGGGGAAGGAGAGTGTAGAGGCACGGCGAGAGGTACTGGGGTGTGTTACCAGTCCGGTCCGGCCCGTTGCTGATCCCCGCACAAGGCCAGTGGTGTGTGTTCCCAGTACGGTCCGGCCTGTTCCTGTCCCTCGCACCAAGCCTGTGGTGCGCGTCGCCAGCCTGGTCCGGCCTGTTCCTGCTCCCCGCACCAAGCCTGTGGTGCGCGTCGCCAGCCCGGTCCGGCCTGTTCCTGCTCCCCGCACCAAGCCTGTGGTGCGCGTCGCCAGCCCGGTCCGGCCTGTTCCTGCTCCCCGCACCAAGCCTGTGGTGCGCGTCGCCAGCCCGGTCCGGCCCGTTCCTGCTCCCCGCACCAAGCCAGTGGTGCGCGTTGTCAGTCCGGTCCGGCCCGTTCCTGCTCCCCGCACCAAGCCAGTGGTGCGTGTCGTCAGCCCTGTCCGGCCCGTTCCTGCTCCCCGCACCAAGGCAGTGGTGCGCGTCGTCAGTCCGGCACAGCCCATGCCAGTCCGGCACAACCCCCCCGTAGCTGCTCCACACCGGAGCCTGAGCAATCCGCTCCACCGGTGTCCAGTCCAGCTCCGGCCAGCGGGGCCAGACCAGACCAGGGGCGCTACGGGGGGGGTAGCGAGAGAGTGGTGGTCATGCCCGGAGCCAGATCCGCCTCCGAGGCGGAATGCCCATCCGGCCCCTACCCTCTTGAGTTTGGTTGGCGTGGTCGCAGTCCGCGCCTTTGGGGGGGGGGGGGGGGGGGGGGTACTGTCACGCCCTGGCTCTGGGGACTCTTTAATGTTGAGCCAGGGTGTGTAGTGTCTATGTTGTATTTTCTATGTTTCGTTCTAGTTCGTGTTTTCTATGTTGGCCAGGGTGGTTCCCAATCAGAGGCAGCTGATTCTCGTTGTCTCTGATTGGGAACCATACTTAGGCAGCCTGTTTGGCACAGTTAATTGTGGGATCTTGATATGTATAGGTTTGTGGTGTTTAACCTTTAGACTTCACGTATCGTTTTGTTGTTTTGTTGTTATTGTTAAAGTACTCATTAAAAGATGTACGCCTATCACGCTGCGCCTTGGTCCGGTTCTTACAACGATCGTGACAATTTAAATTGACTGATGTCCTTGTATGAACTGTAACTCAGTCAAATCTTTGAAATTGTTGCATGTTGCATTTATATTTTTGTTCAGTGTAATTAGCTGGCTATCTTCACCTGAGTGAAGTTAGCTGAGCCGTCACATGAAATACCAAGTGTTGACTCGGTGTGTAAACCAAGTATCTCGAGGTAGAAACGCATGGCTAGGTTACCTTTTATAGTGGAATGTAAAACGGATAGTGCTTCAACGGTGGGTTAACACACTGTGAAGAAACAGCACTGCTCGTGTTAGCCAAACAAACCAAATGGGGGTTTAGCCCAGAGGTTGCTAGCTAAAACACCCGTGGTGCCGTTAGCCCACTAGCTAGCTAAGACACTCGAAAGCTAAGCTAGCTAACTCCGAATGGTAGGAACCGACAGAGAGCTAGAGACCACGGGTAGCTAAAACTAGTGGAAACCTGCTATTAGTGGGATGCTAAAGCAGTGGAGCTCAAATAAAATTGTATTTGTCAAATGCTTCATAAACAACAGGTTTACTTACGGGGCCTTCCCAACAATGCAGAGAGAAACAATTAGAAATAATAGAAAAATAATAACATGAGGAATAAATACAGAATGAGTAGCGATAACTTGGCTATATACACGGGGTACCAGTACCAAGTCGATGTGCAGGGGTACAAGGTAACAACGCTAATTGTGTTTAGGCCAGGCAACAGGTGTACTGTAGCTAGCCGACGACAAAAAGCCTGCTAACAAGCTATACCAACTTGTGACTCATCACAAGACTTCATCCTGTTAAAAATCAATGAGAGCATTAACGACAATATACCCAAACAAATTGTGGTAAAATACTTTATAGAGCAGTAATCCGTATCTGAAATATAGCAATTCAAGCAGCAGAACTCTCTGTTTTATGTACACTTTAATATGTTTTTTTTTTTCTCACTTTTTCTCCTGGTGCATTTCTCAGCCTGTGTTGGTGTACGTATGTTTGTAGTTTATGTATGATCAATTCTATTAAAAGTATTAAATAAGGGTCATCATAATAATTGATTTATTGAAACATCTCAGGATATAAAAGCTGGTGTTCTAACCCTCATTTGTCCATTAGTGATGAGGATGGATCCTTCCACTCTTCTCTCTGTACACTCATTCTTTTCCGCTCTTTTTTACTCCCACCATCCCCTAGCCTTTTATACCTCCTCACTTCCTGATCCTTCATTTTATCCTTATCATTTCTTTTCATCTTCTACACTTTCACTTCTATAATTGCTCCTACCAGGTAGGCCTGTTCAAAGCTTAGCACATTGGAGCACATTTTACAGTACCTTCCTCCCTGCACTAAAAACTGATCTCAGGTGCTGAAGAGGCCTTTCGGTGCAACTACAACACAAGCATGTTCGTTCCACTCTTCACTCTATTCAGTTCCAACACCAGGATCAGCACAGATTCCATTCATCTACACACTACAGTTCATCCATGTCCTTTAACTACATTTATGCTTATTTTTTACCTCTTTTATTTATATTTTATTTCTCTTTTATTTCTCCTTTATACCTTTTATTTATCTTTTATACCTTTTATTTCTCCTTTATACCTATTTAATATCTCTTTTAAACTCTATTGTTTACTGCTTCTTCTCACACTTGTTTTGAGCTTCCATTTTATTTTTCTCTCTCCTTCCACATCAGGGCCCCACACTCCACACACTACCATTCAGTCCCTCGCAGCCTATAGAGGAAGCATGTAAAGTACTGTATCCATCTCCGTCCTTCACAATCTTAAGAAGGAGAGGCCTTATTCATTGCGTCCTTCCCTATCCCACCCCCCCTCCAAAGTTTAAAGTTCACAAGAACCAGAAGCACTTCTTCCTGCTCTTCTTGCCGCTGTGAGGTGGGCGTGCCGGTGTCACCAGCAGGGGTGATTCCTGGCGGTGTGGCGTGGTGGGCTGAGGGGTCACAGCGGCCAGGGGGGAGCCCTCTGGACGGTCCTCTACCCTCCATGTGCGGGTAACTGCCCCCTCCTGCAGTCGGAAGTCATGCTCCACACTGCAAAGGAGGGAGAGAAGGAAGGTTTATGTCACAAATACCCATCTCACACGATCATGTCAACCTGAACTGTACAATGCTGGCTTGGATATTTTCTTTTCACATTGGGAGCGTTCATAAATTCACCCTGGCAATCTACAATCTATAATAGTGCACTCTGGTTTGATAGTCTCAGAGCGCAGAATAATTGATGCATTTACAAACAACCTACACCCGGTTGTTATGACAGGTTTCAGTAAACATAAAAAACACAATTAAATTGTTGCCATTAACACAGTTACAGTCACTAACCCATATACAGTACACTCTTAGAAAAAAGGCTTTCAAAAGGGTTCTTCGGCTGTCCCCATAGGAGAATCCTTTTTCATTCCAGGTAGAACATTTTTGGTTTAATGTAAAACCCTCTGTGGAAAGGGTTCTACATGGAACAAAAGGTTTCTACCTGGAACCAAAATGGGTTCTTCAAATGGTTCTCCTATTGGGACAGCCGAATACCCTTTAAGGTTCTAAATAGCATATTTTTTCCAAGAGTGTAGGCCTATAACCAGCTTTGCTAAGGCAAGTAAAATGGTCAGAGTGAAGTGCTCTCTCATTTACAGTGAGGGAAAAAATATTTGATCCCCTGCTGATTTTGTACGTTTGCCCACTGACAAAGAAATGATCAGTCTATAATTTTAATGGTAGATTTATTTGAACAGTGAGAGACAGAATAACAACAAAAAAATCCAGAAAAACACATGTCAAAAATGTTATAAATTGATTTGCATTTTAATGAGGGAAAAAAGTATTTGACCCCTCTGCAAAACATGACTTAGTACTTGCTGGCAAAACCTTTGTTGACAATCACAGAGGTCAGATGTTTCTTGTAATTGGCCACCAGGTTTGCACACATCTCAGGAGGGATTTTGTCCCTCTCCTCTTTGCAGATCTTCTCCAAGTCATTAAGGTTTTGAGCCTGACGTTTGGCAACTTGAACCTTCAGCTCCCTCCACAGATTTTCTATGGGATTAAGGTCTGGAAACTGGCTAGGCCACTCCAGGACCTTAATGTGCTTCTTCTTGAGCCACACCTTTGTTGCCTTGGCCGTGTGTTTTGGGTCATTGTCATACTGGAATACCCATCCACAACCCATTTTCAATGCCCTGGCTGAGGGAAGGAGGTTCTCACCCAAGATTTGACGGTACATGGCCCCGTCCATCGTCCCTTTGATGCGGTGAAGTTGTCCTGTCCCCTTAGCAGAAAAACACCCCCAAAGCATAATGTTTCCACCTCCATGTTTGACGGTGGGGATGGTGTTCTTGGGGTCATAGGCAGCATTCCTATGAGTGTTGTGGTCTCATCTGACCACAACACTTTCACTCAGTTCTCCTCTGAATCATTCAGATGTTCATTGGCAAACTTCAGACGGGCATGTATATGTGCTTTCTTGAGTAGGGGGACCTTGCGGGTGCTGCAGGATTTCAGTCCTTCACGGCATAGTGTGTTACCAATTGTTTTCTTGGTGACTATGGTCCCAGCTGCCTTGAGATCATTGACATGATCCTCCCGTGTAGTTCTGGGCTGATTCCTCACCGTTCTCATGATCATTGCAACTCCACGAGGTGAGATCTTGCATGGAGCCCGAGGCCGAGCGTGATTGACAGTTCTTTTGTGTTTCTATTATTTGAGAATAATCGCACCAACTGTTGTCACCTTCTCACCAAGCTGCTTGGCGATGGTCTTGTAGCCCATTCCAGCCTTGTGTAGGTCTACAATCTTGTCCCTGACATCCTTGGAGAGCTATTTGGTCTTGGCCATGGTGGAGAGTTTGGAATCTGATTGATTGATTGCTTCTGTGGACAGGTGTCTTTTATACAGGTAACAAGCTTTAAGAGTGTGCTCCTAATCTCAGCTCGTTACCTGTATAAAAGACACCTGGGAGCCAGAAATCTTTCTGATTGAGACGGGGTCAAATACTTATTTCCCTCATTAAAATGCAAATCAATTTATCACATTTTTGACATGCATTTTTCTGGATTTTGTGGTTGTTATTCTGTCTCTCACTGTTCAAATAAACCTACCATTAAAATTATAGACTGATCATTTCTTTGTCAGTGGGCAAACGTACAAAATCAGCAGGGGATCAAATACTTTTTTCCCTCACTGTATGTCTGAAAGTAGCTAGCAAGCTAGCCAACTTTAGCCAGTTAGCTTCGGTGCGGTTGTAAGATCAGAACGCTCGGATCAACCCTACTCTTCAGCCCAAGCAGCCAGAGTGTCCAGTATGCACTCCGACCGCTCCGAGAGTGAATAGCTCTGAATTTACAAACTGACAATCTGACAACGCTCTGAATTTATGAATGGCCCAGAGCGCACTCTGACACTGGAGGCAATTTACGAACACACCCATTGTCCTTTCCTGCACTCTTAGAAAAAAAGGTGCTATCTAGAACCTAAAAGGGTTATTCGGCTGTCCCCAAGGGAGAACCCTTTGAAAAACCCTTTTTGGTTCCAGGTAGAACCCTTTTGGTTCAAGGTAGAACCCTTTTGGGTTATATGTAGAACCCTTTCCACAGAGGGTTCTACCTGGAACCAAAAAGGGTTTTACCTGGAACCAAAAAGGGTTATCCTATGGGGACAGCTGAAGAACCCTTTTGGAAGCCTTTTTTCTAAGTGTGCTTGGTTCCAGCAACTATGTTGGATAAGTAAGCAGTTTAGCACAGTACAGCCTGGCTCGGCTTGGTTCAGCTTGACTCCGTAGTGTGAATAAACCAAAAGAGGGGTAGAAAAAGGAAGGGGAAAAATAAGTAAAAGAAAGGCAGCTAAGATACTGTGTCAGAAGAGAAGAGACATTATAGCTTCAGGGCCCAGTATGTAGGAGTAGCATCAGTTTTAAACTCTGATGCACCCCCTCCATGGTCTTTAAGATATTCGAGTGAGGCATTAATAAATAAACACATCGTAGATAAAGAAAAGCCTATATGGACAATATTTACTGGCTGAACTACTTTTGTCAGCAATTGCACGTTCAGTATACGAAATTGTGCTTCCCACTGCAAACATATTTTTTCTCTCTTTTTTGACTTTGCTGCTTGCTATTCTTGCTGATTATGCAGTGAGCGTCCTAGTTTGCTAGGTGGAGTTTCTCATCACAGCATAGATGCTTCGATGAAGCGAGGAGTCCCTCTTTCAGTGGGAGGAGAGAGAGAGATATGCTGAGGGAGAGACTTGACACAACAGCAGGACCCTGAGCTTCAGAAGAACAACAACTGCAGAACAATGAGATGTAACGGGAGCTTCATATTCCTCTCGATTCATACTAGCCGTCTGAATTTGCCACACACACACGCACACGCACACACACACACACACACACACACGCATTTAGGAATTCAGGCACTCAGACAGACACAGGCAGGTAGAGTACTGGACAAACATCAGGTAGAAAAACTAAATGGGAACATTACAGACAGAGCATGTCAAAGAGGATTTAATCCATCCCCACTATACTACAGATAGTAGCCTATAGAAGGTGATGAAAAGCCACTTCAAAACTAAACCTCTTTTCGCACTAGAATGTAAAGAGTCTATTCATGGCAGCTTGGAAAATAGAGCACTGTGTGGTGGACTGCTAAAGCTTCAAACAAAAACACAGACCAACTGCAGCAAAACCTAAATAGTGGAGCGGCAGCATCAAACACTAGCTGAGTAGCATACTCCCTCTGCCTAACACACACACACACCCCTCTGTACGCGCCACCACTATCCCAACATCACCCCCCCAGGGAGATGTCCTGTGTTCCTTCTGCGTTTCTCTGTGTAAATGAATAGCCCCAGTCAGTGGGCCCAGCCTCTAGAAGCACTGGAGGGAGCTGTCCACCCTCAACCTTAATTATCTCAGCTAGCTTCGAGCAACAAGGAGCCTACAGTACAGTGCTGTGGAAGGACACACACACACACACACACACACACACACACACACACACACACACACACACACACACACACACACAGACACACACACACACACAGAGATAGTGAGATCTGAGAGAAAGGGATTGGTATGGGATTCTTTACATGGGATCTTACATTTACATCATTTAGCAGACACTCTTATCCAGAGCGACTTACCGTTAGTGAGTGCATACATTTTCATACTGGTCCCCCGTAAGAATCGAACCCACAACCCTGGCGTTGCAAGCGCCATGCTCTACCAACTGAGCTACACAGGACTGGATCTTATCGCTGATATGCATCTATACAGTGTGCAGTGTGTATGCATTTAATCTGATCTTTAATCTGATCTTTTTTTAAATATTTGAAGATATGGTTATGTAAAGAAGTTTGAGAAAATACTGTAAGATGTTATCATATACTGTATGGCAATATTTGACAGTTTTCTGAGTTTTTCTTGATTCTCTTGTAGGGGGGTTGAGTTGAACACAGCTACAGCCTATAGGGACTAGGAAGAGGAGGAGCAAAGTCAACAATAAAATAAATGTGAATGTTCCTCTAAATGCTGAAAAGGTTTTAGCAGCAAGCCATCCCATTCTACTGAGTGGCCTGACCTTGCTCTGCAAATGTTTCTATCTTCTGAGACTTGTACTTTTTAAACAGTTTTTTGGTTTGTTTCCACAACTGGGTACCGGTAGTATGCTGAAACAGTAGCGACCTTGCTCAAGGGCACCACAACAGCGTACCGCACCAGGGACTTGAATCAGCAACTTTCTGGTCACAACCCCACTAGTCGTCCTAACTCCAAGGTCTTACGGCACAATGTTGCCCCTGACAATATTATTAGAGAAAATAAACACAAGAACACAGCCAACTATTGGCTGAAATAATTATATTAAGGGGCAGCCAAGGTGAGTGTTGGATCATCCAGGATGAAACACCATTTTGTCCAAAGGGAATGGGCTCCAGTGGATTGGATAGTAAAATGTGACCAACCAGCTCGATTCGAACTACGTATCAAAATTTGAAATTGTGTTTGTTACATTGGATAAAACTAAAGACTCAGAGCTAGAAAATTGTATATCATACACTACAGTTGAGGAACAATGGGAAAGTAATTCTGCTTTGAAAATTGATAAACTTGTAACCCCACTTTTGAGAAAATGGCTCTTGAATGTTTTGGTACACCTACTGGAGAGCTCCTCTTTGTATACACCCATTCAGCATCGTTCACACCCACTTAAGCCTTAGCCCCACCCATCTCTTTAAGGATTGTGGCCATGTGCTAAACAGTGAGTATGGTCGTGTATTAAACAACCAAAGATTTCAAGACTAAAGGCTGGTTTATACTACGTCTATCGACATGTCTGTATACAGTTGTCATTCATTATTACAGGAAAATAAACTCACAACAACATCATTATTTACAAGTTAATGGCGAGATAATTACAGAAAATAGCTTACGGTTGTGAGTGTGACGAATTAAAAGCAGGGCATTCTACCGGATAATTTTTGAACTTGGACACTGTCTTGTTGGCCTAACGTTATATCCCAATTTGACTTTGGCGCAGATTGTTCTTCACATGACCGTCTCTGGTAAACACACACTATATCAAATACAATCTATATTTATTTGTCACATGCACAGGATACAGAAAGTATAAAAGGTACAGTGAAATGGTTACTTGCATAGTGGAGTCTTTTGTTTAGCCGTAGCTAGCTAGCTAAACAATGAACCATAATCCCAACTTATAACATTACTACCCTGCATGAATCTACAGGTAGATAAACACTAACCAACTAGCTAGGTTCAATGTTAGCTAGCTAGCTAATATTAGACTATAACTAGCAATGCAAATGGCTCTGAGATACGAATAATATTATTACACAGATCATTCACGTAACTTTAGCTAACGAGCAAGCCAGCTAACGTTAGCTAGTTAGCTAACAGTACGCTTTAACTTGCAATGAAAACGACTTCTGATAAAATTAGAAACTTATAATATCTGAAAATGGAGCTAGCTAGACTCTCTTACCCGTATACATGGATGAATGCTTCTCCCTTTCTGTCACGGATGCCATGGTTGCCCTTAGTTTAAATATGTAATCCGGAGACAGGTGTTTTATACAACAGCCTTCTGTGTTCTCTTTTCGACTTATTCCGCATTTGCAATCAAACGCCTGAATTTTCTCCATCTTCTTAGCTATCATACTCTGCTTCCACCGGGCAATCCACTGATTTCAAAACTCAGTCCTCCAGAAAGTGGAGAGCTATCTTTAAAAAAAATCTAAGTTAGAAAGGATTACCTACACATACTGAGCAGCTAATTATTGACAGAGGAGTGCTACATGGCAGACCAATCCGAACTCATCTCTCGGCATGTCCAGCCCATCCATTATTTCAGCCAATCATGGCTAGCGGGATCGTTCCTGTCTTTTTCCGTGGCTAAACCAATTTGTATTTACAGATGGCATACAAGTTTGTTATTAAGGCACATGAAAGTTCACATGTTCAAGAAGGCATTTCTGCCCAAAAACGCATTTTGATTTAAAAAATGTTTTACTTTCAAATGACTCTCCTGTGAAGTAGTGACGCGCGACATACGCCTAGCTTCCTGAAACGTGTCACAAATGGCATCAGCCTTTTCCCTTGTATAATCACGGTTCACTGCATTTATGATTTCAGTGTTTACCTGTTTTTTATGTATTGGAGATTAAATTAGATGGTAAAATTACAGAGGCAGTAAAGTTTTATGCTCACCATCTGTACTTGGTGATATTCCAGGGGGCATCATGTAGGAGTTTTTTGAATCAGGTGGGAGATTCCGTATGTCTCAACCCATGACTCTTATATTCGTATTTAGGAGTAGCTAGCAGTTAAGGAACAGCAGGTGATGGACATTTCAATCAATCAATCAATCAAATGTATTTTATAAAGCCTTTTTTACATCAGAAGGTGTCACAAAGTGCTTATACACTTGTTTTAATACAGCTTCTGCAAAAGAAGTCAGTGGAGAATTTCTTCCACATTTACCAGCAGAAAACAGTAAGATATTTTTGTAGTTCTCTCCAAGGAACCCGGACTGAATATGCTAAAAGAAAAGAACATTTTGTTTTAGTGGGAAACTAAACTGAACATTGTGCTAAAGGCTCAGGGGCTTTAAATCTCTCTCTCTCTCTTTCTCTCTCTCTCTCTCCCCCATCTCTCTCCCCCCCCCCCTCTCTCTGTCTCTCTCTCTCTCTCTCTCTCTCTCTCTCTCTCTCTCTCTCTCTCTCTCTCTCTCTCTCTCTTCTCTCTCTCTCCCCCATCTCCCCCCCCCTCTCTCTCTCTTTCTCTCTCTCTACCCCATCCCCCCCCCCCCTCTCTCTCTCTCTCTCTCTCTCGCTCTCTCTGAAACAAAAGGACAATCATAATATCAGTCAATAATATCAAATTCCCAGTTTATGCTTCAAAACCACCTTTATAAGAGGTTTTAAAAATAGGTTATATTTGACTCAAAATTACATGACGTACATTAAGGCATTGTTGGCAGAATAGATGGATGCTGTTCAATGCATGATTCATATAATTCACCAATACATTTCTTGGTAGTCCCAAAAAATATTGCTATCAGGTTGTAAATCACATCTGGCCTGGTACATTGTTTAATGCCTCCACCCATTCGGGATGCACTGTTTTAGTTTCAATGACTCAATATTTTGAACATAAAAGCACGACTGTAACTAAGACTGGGAATGTCAATACAATCAAACTAGCAAGGACAATGATCACAAGTCAATCATAACGTGGCTAATAGACTAGCGCACAAGTGTCAAACACAAGGCCCGCGGGCCGAATAGGACACACAACCGAGTATAAATGAGTCAACAGTTGAGTCATCTACTTTATGAAATTACAGTCTGATGCACCAGCATCTGTGAATTTAACTTCAATTGCACTGCTTTTGTGTCCTGTTTTCAGCGCACAGCAGAGGGAAAGTGTACAGACACATGCCACAGTCCTAGCTAGGCTACTAAAATGTTGCAGTCTGGCTTCGGTTTTTAAAGCTTGACAATGAATAACCAAAAAACTAAACCTGCAACAAAACACCATGCAAAGGAGAAACATGTAGGCCTCTTACAGCAACATTTGAGCAGTAGCCTAGGCTGGCTACTCAACTACAATACATTTTGAGTGCACCATACAGCAATGCTGCATTCAACCGCACTGGTGATCCCAAAAAATGTAAAACATGTTTTAAGTTTAAATGCTACAACAACCTATAGCTATGTTTTTGTTATTTGGAGTTGTTAAACACTTTATGATTACGGTCACAGCATATTATGCACATCTGCATAAGTACGACCCTGCCTTACACAGGAAGCGGCACAGGTCCTAATCCAGGCACTTGTCATCTCCCGTCTGGATTACTGCAACTCGCTGTTGGCTGGGCTCCCTGCCTGTGCCATTAAACCCCTACAACTCATCCAGAATGCCGCAGCCCGTCTGGTGTTCAACCTTCCCAAGTTCTCTCACGTCACCCCCCTCCTCCGCACACTCCACTGGCTTCCAGTTGAAGCTCGCATCCGTTACAAGACCATGGTGCTTGCCTATGGAGCAGTGAGGGGAACGGCACCTCCATACCTTCAGGCTCTGATCAGTCCCTACACCCAGGCGAGGGCATTGCGTTCATCCACCTCTGGCCTGCTGGCTCCCCTTCCTCTGCGGAAGCATAGTTCCCGCTCAGCCCAGTCAAAGCTGTTCGCTGCTCTGGCACCCCAATGGTGGAACAAGCTCCCTCACGACGCCAGGACAGCGGAGTCACTCACCACCTTCCGGAGACATTTGAAACCCCACCTCTTTAAGGAACACCTGGGATAGGATAAAGTAATCCTTCTACCCCCCCCAACAAATAGGCTCTGTCTGGCCCGCAAATTCGTTGTGTTTTTCCAATATGGCCCATGCGCTGATTGAGTTTGACACCCCTGGGCTAGTGTACCTATTTATGTAGTTAGTTATTTATTTAGCTAGCTAGCTGCTGGGAGAATGTCATGTCATTGGAGGAGTGGGTGAGTGACCGACTTTTTCCCCTCATAACGGTTTTCGGTGGCTACAGCTAGAGATGCAGGTGTCACTTGGTTAGCTAGCAAGAAATATGAATCGCTTTGCTAGCTAGCTATGCTGAACTTGAACGACTGTCATCCACTGTTAGTATATCTCTTAGTTGTCAATCAAATGTATTTGGTATTGATCAAATGGGCGGGTGGGCGGGTGGGCAACTTCCCATTCAGTTGTCAAACCGTGGGTTGGGACAAGCATGCATTGGCAGGCAAGCTGCAGAAGGACGAGCAGGCTACTATTCCCCATTGTTTATCAGTGCAATTTTGACGGCCAACTAGCTGAAAAAGTTTGACAGGGTTTATCTAACGTTCCCTCATTAGATTATAGCTCATCTCGCTCTGGCTAGCACTAGTTGTTGATATTGTTGTTGTTGATGTGCAAGGCAACTGAGGGAGAGATAGCCTACCTTTTCATGGTTGTTTGATCAATAGGACTGTGAAGTTCCCAAATGGTATTAACATATTTACAGAAATCCATTCAGGTGTATTTTGTGGCTTTTGGCAAATGTGTTTTAATGATCTAAAGTCGCGCTGTTGCTACTGCCTGTAAACACACAGTCCAGTTCAAAGTGAATGATGGCAGGCCCATGTGGCAAATGGGTTTTATTAGGTTTTATTTACTGAAGTGTCTATTAATTGTCCAAACGTACGGCTACTTTCCCACTCTACATTGTTATAGAATGTTCACAAACGCCTTACTGTACGTCATTCCCAAACATTCTATGGATTTATGAAAACGTGAAAATGACCGTATCTAAGTGCTCGCTTGTCATAAAATGTAAAAAGAAATGTGTCAGATTCTTCCTGGGGGCTGTATTTGAACAGATTTGAATAAGATTTTATATTGCTAAAACACTTTAAATATGACCTTTCAAAACTGACATTTATTAGTAAAAGAGAGGGGGGGGGGGTGCACTTTCAGTATATAGCTTTAATCCAGCAGCATCATAGGATCCTAACATACTAAAGCACACACATACAGAGAGATAGATGCAAAAATGCCTGTGTGTATGCTTGTATGTGTGCACACCTCTTTAAAACAGGTAGTTGGGCTACTCAGTGGTGGTGGACTAAAAAGTGAGTTGTGGTGATGGATGGCTGGATACTGCCTTTGTTTGTCCTGAGACTAACTGCTGCGCTGCTGAGCTATTGACGGATAGCTGCTGGAATGGAAGGGGCTGATGGATGGATGGATGGATGGATGGATGGATGGATGGATGGATGGATGGATGGAAGAAAAGAGGGATAGGTGGATGGATACAGATGATATTTCAGGAGGAGAGGTGTGACAGTCGCCTTACTGGGGGAATGGAGGGATGTGGAAGAGAGAGAGAGGTAAATATCACTTAGCATCTCTCCAACTGTCTCTCCCATTCACTCACACATGAACACACTCATAGCGACTACGTTGAGCTTACTCTTTTAGTTTGTTTTTTAGCCTTTTTACATTTTCGGAGTGTGAAGGTTAAGAGGATCCCAAGGGGAGAGGCAAGAATATGGTTGAGGAGAGGAGCGAGAGAGTGGTGGAAGGGGAGGGTAGGGGAGGGGTGTGCAGAGATGCAGAAAACAGGGAACAGGTTGAGAGGAATGGGCAGGAACACACTTAATGCTCCACAAAACTTGACATCCTCGGGCGACTGATGGAGGATGGCGGCACAGACAGCTGAGGCCGGGCACATAAACCTGACCACAACGTTTTTTCAATGCTGCTCTGTAGAAGGGATGGAAGAAGGAATGAATGCTGAGAACTACTGGTGCAGTCCAATAGGTGCGATATCGATTTGTAAAAGGAGCAGTGCATTGAAATGAAATTACACTTTTATAATTCAACTAAAGCAATCAGACCTATTCCTACTATATTTAGGCTCTCCCAGACTTCCACCACCATAAAAATAATTTTAGTCGGCTGAAGCACACAAACAGTTTTTGTCTGTTATTTAATTATGTTATTTAATTATTCACCAAAATACTTGGTAACATTTACAGACATTTCTGTAAATTAGAATATCTGATATTGAGTCTATTTGTTAGTTGAACATTATTTGCCACTGGGCAAAAAACTGGTCGAATCAACTTTGTTTCCAAGTCATTTCAACCCAAAACATCTATGTGATGAAATTGACTCAACATGGAAAACTAATTGGATTTGCAAAAAAGTCATCAACGTTTTGTGTTTTTTTTTCACCCCACTTTCAACCTAAATTTTTTAAAAGTTGATTGTAAATCAAAACAAGACATTGAACTGACGTCTGTGGGATGCTTCTCATATTGCATCCAAATAGCCGATTCATCCTCTTACATTAAGAGACAACCTATTTCCTATAGAGGCAGCAGATTGGGGAGTGTGCTAATGTAAGCGGTTTAGCTAGGCTAATTTAGCTGTGGGTGTGATATGAGTGTGATTGGTATTTATATGACACAGCCACATTAGGCAGTTTATTCTTATTTTGTACACCACTCTCTTCCCTGTTTCAAAGACATGATGGCATGACACGGATGGATACCCTCTGGCATCAATATTGGCATGAGCAGAATCTGTGATTATTGCCAAAGACAGCATAAACAATGGCTCTCTATCACCCCCTCTCTCTATCACTCCCTCTGTCTATCATTCCCTCTCTCTATCACCCCCTCTCTCTATCACTCCCTCTGTCTATCATTCCCTCTGTCTATCATTCCCTCTCTCTATCACTCCCTCTGTCTATCATTCCCTCTCTCTATCACTCCCTCTCTCTATCACTCCCTCTCTCTATCACTCCCTCTCTCTATCACTCCCTCTCTCTATCACTCCCTCTCTCTATCACTCCCTCTGTCTATCACTCCCTCTCTCTATCACTCCCTCTCTCTATCATTCCCTCTCTCTATCATTCCCTCTCTCTATCACTCCCTCTCTCTATCACTCCCTCTCTCTATCATTCCCTCTGTCTATCACTCCCTCTCTCTATCACTCCCTCTGTCTATCATTCCCTCTCTCTATCACTCCCTCTCTCTATCACTCCCTCTGTCTATCATTCCCTCTCTCTATCACTCCCTCTCTCTATCACTCCCTCTGTCTATCACTCCCTCTCTCTATCACTCCCTCTGTCTATCACTCCCTCTCTCTATCACTCCCTCTCTCTATCACTCCCTCTGTCTATCACTCCCTCTCTCTATCACTCCCTCTGTCTATCACTCCCTCTCTCTATCACTCCCTCTCTCTATCACTCCCTCTCTCTATCACTTCCTCTGTCTATCACTCCCTCTCTCTATCACTCCCTCTGTCTATCACTCCCTCTCTCTATCACTCCCTCTCTCTATCACTCCCTCTCTCTATCACTCCCTCTCTCTATCACTCCCTCTCTCTATCACTCCCTCTGTCTATCACTCCCTCTCTCTATCACTCCCTCTGTCTATCACTCCCTCTCTCTATCACTCCCTCTCTCTATCACTCCCTCTGTCTATCACTCCCTCTCTCTATCACTCCCTCTCTCTATCACTCCCTCTCTCTATCACTCCCTTTCTCTATCACTCCCTCTCTCTATCACTCACTCTCTCTATCACTCCCTTTCTCTATCACTCCCTCTCTCTATCACTCCCTCTCTCTATCACTCCCTCTGTCTATCACTCCCTCTCTCTATCACTCCCTTTCTCTATCACTCCCTCTCTCTTTCTTTCCATCTCTCTCTCACACTCTCTCTCTCTCTCTCTCTCTCTCTCTCTCTCTCTCACACACACACACACACACACACACACACACACACACACACACACACACACACACACACACACACACAGCACTACATATGTATACACACACACACACACAGCAATACACATATACACACACACAGCAATACACATATACACACACACAGCAATACATATGTATACACACACACACACACACACACTGGGGGCAGCAGGTAGCTTAGTGGTTAAGAGTGTTATGCCAGTAACCGAAAGGTCGCTGGTTCTAATCCCCGAGCCGACTAGGTGAAAAATATGTTGATGTG